>NC_057424.1:15234381-15904249 GCF_019457755.1 Venturia canescens | reverse complement strand
ACACGCCCAAAGGGCTCACTTTTTCTCCCTTTTTCCAAAACCTTCCAGCCGATTGTATCGCGACAGAAGTCCGACATGTCGAAGCGCACCGAGGACAGGATGATGAAATCAAATGGAAATCGAGGCGTACGTAAATTCCCTAGAACACCGACGAGGCTTAATTTCTTGCCATTTTGTGTTTTGCCTCGATTATAATCCCTCAGCCTGCGAAGCAAAGTCTCAATCCCTCTAGTGTAGACAATCTGTACGCAAGAGATCGAAGAGAGAAGTTCATCCTAAAGGCGGCGGGGTGGCTCTCGTTCGATCGCTCCTCGAGTATACCAACTCGTCCGCAGTATCCACACGGGAAAGCCTCCTTTCGAGACTAAGTCACGTTCGAATGATAAATACCGGTGAGATACAACACCGCGGCGTGCAAGGATACTGCACGTACAGAAACCCAAGATATTATATCTATAAGGTACGAAGTATACATTCGTTCCTGTATCGCTAGTCTTGCCTCGTTGCGCTAAGCTTTTACGCGAAAATGAGCCCCGCCAAGAGTTATACTCATTCGAGGAGTACCATCAGCGCAGACAGAAAATTTCCTATACGATATAAACTCCTTCCAAAACTTTCGAAGCATACTCGTGTATGTGTATTTATTTTTAATTTCTCTCGCTAAAGAAAACTGATGTTCGTAATTTATAAGATAAAATTACGAACATTTGGATGATCAATATTTATTTGCTTTATTTGTTTATTGCTTGAGTCAACGGAGCAAGTTCCATTGAAAATGTATCTCATTAGTGCACGATGATTCTGTCAATAAAATTAAGAAATCGAAATGATTTGTTGGTTTTGATAAATAAGTTTAACAATGACTGGGTTCTTGAGAATGAAATTAAAAAGTAATTAAGCCCGAGCGAAATTCCAGGATACAAAAGGTACGAAGGACCCGTTACCGCAGGTACGAACGGAGCCATAAAATGTCGTTTACTACTGCTAAGTATACCTCTCGTCGTTAGAAATGATTTTTCTTACGAGTCCAATGGTTAACCGCGATGCTAATGTGAGTATATTTTGAAATTTGAATTGTGTTTTAAGCACCCAATTGGTAAATTATCGCCTCGGGCAGCTTGATAGTTGAAAAAAATAGCGGATAATAGGGAGCATTTAGTGGGGCGAGCATTGTGTTTTTGGATAGAAAGCCTCATAGATGGATACGCGTCATCCGAGTTGAGCTGCGGGATCAGAGTCGCGAATGCAATGTGTTATCGGGGAAGCTTCACCACCGTACGTCGGAGAAGCACATCTGGTGTCGAAAGTGCGGAGGAGGAACGGGGTACGTTGCTTATGGGTTTTGCTCCACATCGCTCGGTCACAATGGTGATTAAGGGAACAAAAGCTGCGCACCGTGAATATCCGCGCCAGCCACACTGCTCTTATACTTACCCATTGTATATCGCCAGCAAACCCATTCTCCGATCCCTCCCTCCGCGGTTTAAATACAGGACTTCGTTTATGGAATGCCCGTGCTTTTTATGAAGTCGTGACAATGAGACTCCTGGGACTCACCATGGGCTGATGAAGTCACCGGCACAGCAAATACTTACCGTCGCCTCTCTGTTTGGAAACAAGAGAGATCACGGAGCTCAAGGGAACTATCGTTCGTACGCAGCCTCAAAAGAACTTTCAATGCGCGGTCGTTTTTTTCGAAGGGAAGACAAAAAACGTTTAAGGCCCCACGCGGTTCCGGTTTTTCCCCCATAACTTATCGAATTCCATTGCACGCGCTATGGAGACCGAAAGTTTCTTGTGTTAGCAGGATATCCTGCCGGCCAGACGAACCGCTCGTTTAAAAAGCAAGCCCTTGCGCAATGACCCCTTAACATCAGCCCGAAAAACTGGGAATGAAGGAATAAACTTCAATCATAAAGTATCAATGATCCCATTCGCTTTTTCTCTGTAATTGTTAAAAAAAATAATCCTCCAATGACAGCAAACTTGTTCTCAAGTAAATCATGAATATTCCAACTATTTTGAGCGGCGATGCACGTCACAGAGTCACCTGAGAATGACTGATAGGAAGCTGCGAAAGTGTCCTGACCTCGATACCTCTCAGCAGTGACTAGGCCAACAGTTTAAAGTGGCCGTTTGTGGCATATTGAACAGTGTGTGCGTCCCTGCACACATACATCGCAATCACATCAGCCGAGGTCGTCGTTCAACGCGCGAACAAATACCTCTCACAATCGACGTACAAACCGAAACAACGAGACCGGGAAACAGGCAAGACCAGGAGAACTTGAATCAGCCTGGGTGAAAGGACCTTTCTGTCGTATACGCTACGATAAGCCAGTATTCAGCTGGGACAACTGGTAACGACACTTGCGTAACTCATTCACCGTGTATCAGCCAGCAGGTGTTTGAACATTGCTAGTATACGCTCATATCGCCGAGTTGGATTCTCGGGCACAGCTACGCCACTCGATTTATCGAAAGGACTACGCAACTCAGCCTTAAGGGCATACTTTATGCCTGAACATACGTTCCCAGGCACAAAGTGTACTCTCCCAGAATAATGATACTTATGACATCTAAAAAAACTTTACGTCACTCGTTCCAAATGCCATTTGCGTTGAGAATTAATCGAAAAAATGATCAAAAGCCCTTAAACATTTATTCGGATTTGATGTGATGATGGAAACGATGGGAACTCGAAATTTATGCAGAGCTTTGGATGACTGATTTCAGTTGTTACGAGGCTCTATATTCTATGACAGATCGTAAAGACATTCAACAGTTCACAGACAAAAGAACGCAGGGGATGAAGTTTTTTTATGTCCCGTTACTTCTGGTTGTTCTCCTAGTTGTACTTTCTCCGAGATACTTTTTACAAGCTTTTTATCTTCTGCAATAAAGGCATTGTCAGGGCATAAGATGGGCTACTGTTCATTGAACTGTCCCACATTTATGCATGTTTCCTCAGGAGCGAGGAAGATTTCGTTTCTCACGTACATCTCTCGAGCGAAGTTGAAAGCAGAGATGAAAATTCGACAAGTTTTTGGGGGATCCGAAGACTTTTTTCCATTGTTCTCGATGTGCTAGTTCTGCATGGGATCGTGAAAAAATGAATTTTCATTCGACGTAAGTTTGCAGTGTTCCCACGAAGAATCATTGTCGTATGATCCCGTTGATGGCAATTGATGGAAAAATCATTTTGAGCAACCCAAAGGCTTTAAACCATCAGAAATATTGAATTAAAAATAGTATGGCAGGCCCACCAATCGGCTGAGCGAGGTTCCGAAAAACTATCCTTTGCTTCAGCAATTCAGCGACGAATCTTTATCCGTCACGAAGAAAGGGGGAAAGATTTTCTCGCCTCTTTCATTCAAACCTTACTTAAACCTTTTCTTTGAAAACCTATTCAAAGACAACTCGATCATCTAAAATATTCTCACATGTGGACCGTTTCACATGTGTCGAAGAGTGAAATAAAAAGGCATATTCTGTCTGCATTCACATTTATTTATACACGAAATAACACGTGGCTTTTTTCAATTCGTTTTGCATTTTCTTGTACTTTTTCAACCTCCATTTTATCGAACACGCTAATCGTGTCCATTTTCTACGCGCACATCACTCGGCGCTCTTAATTTATTATAAAGTCTCATTCAACGTCCATCTTGTGTCACATTCGAATCACGTCGGACATGGATACAAATATAGAAGAACACAGGCAAAATATCTGAATTTTCGTCAGGAACGAAAGCCTTTTCGAGCCTCTACTTCGAGACGTTGGCCCCTTTGTAGCCCGAGACAACGTTTAATCGATTTTTCCTTGATAGCGTCACTCAACGTGGTTATCACGTATCACGCTTTCGTACTCTCAATCCTACCTTCGCTCCTTTTGGATTTTGCAAAGATTCTTGAGACTTTTTCAATTCGTTTATCACGTATCTTGTGTCTTCGGCCTCGAGCTTCGAATTTCTGCTGTCACCGTACGTATTTACAGATATCAATTGCGGATAACTTGATTTTTCGTTTATCAAACACATCTGTAACGACCAAAATCGAATAAAACGCTCGTTTATTGTTGGCTTTCTATTTATTACGTTGACGCGGTAAAAAATCCTTTACCGTCGACTCGGTCGAACAACACTGATGTTGGGATGACGATCGCCACGATCTTCTGCAGTAATTGCAACACACCACGATCGGATAAGTCAGGAAAAAAAGCAAGTTCAGAAAGAACTCGAGTTTCCTGCAACGATTGAATAATCATAATTTCGCAAGCTTTTATTTTTCGTAAATTCATCGTTTTTCTTTTCTATTCAAGCCTCATTTAATATTCCAGAATGAGTTTTTCATCCGTACCTCGTGCATATTCTAACCGTCCTTTGACCAGTGTCAGGGTGCACCGGAACACCATTTTCGTCGGTAACCACACACCTACATCGTAGTTCTGGCTCCAGATATCTCTGAATTATCGAGTTTTCGAGAAGGCTCTCGAGACCCCACCGCATAATCGGTGGCACGAATAGTCCTATGAACCATTTTAAGAAACCTGCCAAAAAACGTGACATTTTTCAACTCACATTTTCGTGGTATCTCATTCGTGTTACTTTATCTCGAAATCCGTGATCGAGTTCAGACTTTCAGAACAAAAATTCAATTTTTCAATTTTATATTACAAACAGAAGATGAAAAATGAACGAATCGGTTGAATTCGCTGCGATAGCTGATATCAAATTCACCTAGAAGAAGAAGCAGTAGAACGAGAAGAGTGCAGAGCATGATTATTTCCTTAATGGTATTCATTAAAAACGAGTTTTCTGTAGTGACGACAGGCAACGGTCCTTGAAAGCCGGCCGCGTGGTAATGTTCCAATGACATTGGTTCACATCCAATGCCGCCGACGCTCCCGATGCAGGCGCACAGACAGTGCCAAACGCAGAAGCATCGATCCATTTTCTGTACTCTTATCCTACGCATTGCTACGAGCTCGCCTCGATGGTTCACTATCTCCACTGAGAAGAAAAACGAGAGAATAATTATCGCAGTAAATGTTTTTTCTTAAATAAAAAAAAAAAAAAAAAAAAAAAAAAAAAAAGGATTTAGCATCGCAGATTTAAGTACGCAATTATAATTTTTCCACCTGTACAATGAAAACCATTCAGCAATAATTTCCCATAAAGATCCAACGTCACTCGTTGATCATGCTGAGGCGGTATTACTTGCAATGCTCCTCTGGCTTTGGTCCACGAAACGGGAAGGCCACTAGGACAATCGGTTATTCTTGGCTGGTAAGGCGAAGATGCAAGACCCATGTTGCTTATCACCACGGTAACCACTGTATGCTCCAACGATGTACTATCCACGTAGACCTCGGTCACTCGACCGGAAGATCTGCGGAAATAGTTGTCTATGTGTATGCCAACTGAATTCCCATGTTCTTGTTTCCGAGCGAACTATTCGGTTCGCTGTAAGCTCGAAAGCTTGCCGCACACGCTCGGCTTCGAGTACAGTTGAACGGGAGAACAAATCGTATATATTCGTGAGAATTTCAATACTTTTTTCCTTCTCGATCCTCAAAGACGGAGCACGTGTACGAGGAGTAAAGAGCATTTCATATTTATCGGGGCAGGTTACGATGGTCAAAATACTTAGAGGAAAATGGCACGAAACCCAGGGGCCTACGGACGTGATAATTATTCATTCCCAGCTCATCGAATCAGTTGAAATTTCATGGAGTTAATGTTTGAGAAAAAAGAAGAATTTTCGTTGGATTTCAATAGCGTGGTCTCCAGTAGCATTGAATATCGAAATGCCCATGATGCCATATCGAATGACTAACCCAACTCTGACAATGGCATTGTAGTCACTTCTAACTTCAATATCGATTGCTGAAACATGAGCCGAGTGGTACTCCAGACCCAGATACTGTTGACTTCCGGTACCACTGACGTTGTATTTTATGGGATTGGTCGGTACGGTAGCGAAGTTGCTCAAGAAGTAACAACCCGGTCTGCCAGAATTTCGAGCTTTCTAGAGAAACGTCATTATTCAAGATTTACAATGGAAATTCTTAGCACACTCGCCGATACTGTCCATTCACTTCAATGATGAATTATATTTGTTGATAATCTGACGAAATTTTACCATATCGTGTCTCCAATATGCCAAGGGTTGGTTTTTCAAGCATGTGCCCTTTGGACGTCCACAGCGATCTTTCTGCTTTGCGAATGCGGCAAAGCCCACGCCAGCCTTGTCACATTCTTCGCCATTTTTGCTCAATGAATTCGATTGAACTACCAAATATTCGCCTGGACCTGTTTGCATCGCGAAAATATTTTGAATTGTCGAAATACTCGGAAAAGTTGAGAAGGAGAATCGATGGGTGAGTATGGCATCAAAGTCCCTCTGTAGCATCGTTTAAATTTAGCGCAACTACGAGAAAAATCACTAAAACTCGATTTTGTGTATTCCTTCACAGTCATTGGAGTACCTCGAACAGTCGAATATTGCGCAGCTTTATTAGGAGCCACTGGGGATGGTACGAGGAGTCTCTGCGTCGATGGATCTAAATTCAGAGCTCTGTTCTGAGGCTCCGTTTTAGCCCCGCTATACGTGAAGACAATCGTTGGTTGTTCGTCCCTCTGATGTCTCGTGAAAGTCCCCATTCTCACCATGGTGCCTTGTGTGAGATCATCCCAGTGGGTCGTACCATCAGGAAGGCTGTGTTTTTCATAAAGTTGAAGATACACGGTGTGTTCCATTATCGGATTTTCCAACTCGTACGTGGAATACCTAGAAATTATTAACATGGATTCGTATATGAAGACATTGTAAAATGATTTTGTGTCTAGGGACGAGATAAAAAAGAAAAAGTAGGAATAATAAATAAATAAATACGAAGAGAGTGTACATCGATATTCGATTTCATGAAAAATGATAAAATTCTTACCACAAGTCACTGAAGCGCAGACAATGTGCAGATTCCAAATATTTGACAGGGTTGACATTGGGAGGGTGGCGACGATCCATGCAATCCTGTCCACCACGAGTTTGTGTACCACCAGGATTAATCTGCCGTTTATTTCTTCCCGATTTCTTCGGTGTTTTTCGTGTCGAGCTTCTCGCTTTTTTCTTCTTTTTCTTTTTGTTTTGGTGTTCTCTATGTTTCTTATCTCTTTTCTTTTCTTCATAGGAAGCAGGTAATCTTCGTACTTTTCGACGTTTCAATGGGAAGCAACGATTCGCCCGTTTCCTGGCTTTGAACAGCTCCATTTGTCGCTGATAAAAGTTCGATTCTAAAATAGCGGGTCGTTTTTCGCTCAGACTCATTAGTTGTCTTTTAAAAGGCCACCAGTTTTTCCGTCGATTCTCCAACTTCGAATGGCCTCTACTCTTTTTTCTTTGCTTCTTTTTTCTCCGTCTTTTCTTCTTTCTACGCCGCCTCTTTTTTTTTCTCTGTCGTCGCTTCTCCCTCGTAATACCCTTGGCCATGGCGAAGTCTGAGTTTCCAGCGTCCATGCTACTTGATACATCGCTCGGTAATTTCGATCGGGCGACCGAACGATTTGGATCGACCTTGGGCATCGATGACATCGCTTTTCTCTTGTTCACGGATTTGTAGACTTCATTTTCTGATCTTCCAAAGTCCCTCGTATCGTGATCCTCTCGAGCGCCGATTTTCACATCACGAACTCGCTCGCCAATTTCATTTTCAACATTTCTCAAAACCACTTTCTTTTCTGGTCCGCTCCCTTGTTCAGGCTCACTGTTTACCATGGTCTCAATATTTCTCGGCAAATTCACGAATCTCGGCGATACAATATCGTGAATATTTTCTATAGAAAGTTTTGAGTAAGGATCGCTTTTTGAGTTTGAATGGAGATTAATTTGCGGCTTATTTTTATCTGCTGGAAAAATTTCGCTTTCCTCTGCCGTGTCCAATGGTCTCGAAGTTGTATTTAACAACGGATCATTCTCGTTAAATAAAAAGCTTTGATCCGGTCTACCCTGAAGCGAACTCGAAACATGAGCCGAGAATTTGCATCCTGATCCAGGCCGGTGATTCTTCTCGTCTGAACTCAAAGAAATCGTAGTAGGAATAGTTTTCACAGTCGTTGGTACATTACTCTGGCTCGAATGTATCTTTTTGCATGAAACCTCATGAGTTTCGCTAATGACTGCTTCCGGTTGTGTACTCGCTTCTGGCTCTTCGGATATTCTGTACGCATTATCACAAGGCTCTTGCGGAAGGATTATGAGCTGTTCTAATTTCACGATCGATTTATCATTTTTCTTCGGAAGACCAACCTCTTCGTCTCCGTGAACGATTCGATGAATTTCCTTTATGAATTCAAAGATAGCCTGCATATTTTTAGTTTGAATCTCTTTTCTCAAATCTGCGTTGCTTCCGGAACCTGCTTTGCTCGTCGGATGGTTTACATCATCGCCGGGAGAATCAGGTTTGACGGTTTTCAAATACGATTCAGAAAGTCCTTCAATCCTTCTGCTTTTGTCGATTACGAAAAGAGGCTCTTCCCGATTTTCCATGCTATTTTCATCCTCCAATTCCCCTTCATCATCAACCTTTCGTGTGTAATTATCAACGCCTTCAGAAGCCTTTTCAATTGAAAGTTCTGTCTTATCTTCTTTGCTGTTGGCAGGCCGATGACGAGCTTTGAAATGAAATAATGGAACGTCGTCACTAGGGTAATCATAACTGAGATCCGAATTTTGGGAACCTCCGCTGTATCTCTTCGCTTGACTCTCCCCTGGTGAGCTCGTATGAAAACTGTACAGTCTCTGAGGCCCGATACTTGTTTCCACGAAGTCCGGTTTGTTCTCATCGACGAATTCTTTTTCTTTCCATGGTAAACCAGCTGGTGCGATTTTTCCAGGTTTTACCGTACTTCCTGGTATCATATCGTCAACATTTCTTGGAAATTGTGAATCTGCGAAACGGCTTCCTTCATCATTTAGACGATTTTCGGACCCCTGATTTGACCCCGATAAGGCAGACACTGGCTGTACGAACTCTAGTGGAACTGTTTCCAATACTTCAATTCCTCGAACGTCAGATTTATCACGATCAACCGTATCGGCAGAGAGAACCCCAACATCTATCGGATCATAGTTCTGTCCCGATTTGTAGGTATTTACATCTCCAAGATGACGATGGGCATCATCATCTGCTTTCGAATTCCGAATATTTCTCCTGGCGTATGATCCATCGTAATCTCGTTCGATGGACCTTCTCGCATATTGTGGATCCGTTTCTCGTTTCCTTCTGACAATGGGCACTGGGTTATTGTTGAAGAGATTAGGGAGGACATCGAGGTCCGGAGAATTCGACGCATTCGTGTTGTTGGGGGATTTGGCAGACTCGTTGGTCGCCGATTGATCAATCTCATTTGTCTTTGGTAAACCGAGGGACGCGTCAAAACTTATTGGCATCGGTTGGCTGTTGTTTTCACCCTTCGAATGGATTTTACCATTCGATGAAATCGCTGAGTCTCGGCCATCTTTTTCTGCAGATGGCTCTGCACGGGCAGTGGCATTGGACGCTTCTCTTTTACGAACGAAATTTAATCGAAAAATTGTCGAACGATCTTCATTCTCGTGGGAATCATCCAGCACAGAGTTCCGCGTCGAATAGTTGGAGTATTGCATCAACCTTCTTCTCGCCATGTAAATTTTTCGCTTCGGTTTTTTGGTATCTTTTTTATCTTCCAAATCCCATTTTTTCCTATTATGGACGATGCGTTGGGTGATATTCTTAATATATTTGTCTACATTGTGAATATGTAATTTTTTGAGCGCCGATCGATCGTTATTGGAAACTTCTTGAAGCCACGATTCGGTAGTATTTTTGAAGTTCAGTAGTATCGAGTCGTTGTCATGCAGTATTTTGTCCATTACATTATTCCACTTCGAATTGAATTTGACGATATCATCCTTGTTCGTAAAATCTTCATTTTTACCTACACTTTCGTCATCCTCGAATGTTTGTTCCTCTTCGCAGTCATCGTTGGATTCATGCAGCCTGGAGACAGACATCAATTTTCTCCTTGATCTGACTCCCAACTTTTCATTTATTTTGCGTTGAGTTTTTTTCTTTCTCGATCTACGGCGACGTTTATACAAATCCTGAGTATTTATTTTTCTTGCCTCGTGGTGACTCTTTTTTTCCTTAATATTTTTTTTCTTATTCATTTCACGCATCTTTTTGTCAGCCAGTAAGCTTTGCTTCAAGATCGATATTATGTTAAAAGGGTTATTTTTCATCCCTGTGAAATTGCGAAAATTGCTTATGTTTTTCGAATGATTCTCCGGTCGAGAAGCAGAAAGTGTATCAATATTCGATCGAGGTGTTGACTGAAAAGCTTTCACTCGATGCAATAATCCGTTTCTTGGGTCACACGGCGGCAGTATTCGTCCCGTAGATTCTTTTTCTTCCAAACAATTATCTTCTATCGTTGTTCTTTTAGTGTTCTCAGAGTGGGGACACAGCGTTGTTATTTCAACTCTTTCGAGTGGCGTTGATACATTTTTGCTTTCGGGTCTGATTGTCGTAACACGGTCCGGTTCTGGTGTATCAGGTACTGGCGTTGCTTCCGCTATTTCCTCCTGTTGACAGTTGCTCCGTGTCTCTGTTACTTCAGGCTGTTGATCACACTGGGTTGGAACTGGTTGCACATCTACATTTGGTGAATGAGTTTTTTTATTTGGTCCTCTAGTTGGTAAATGAAAATGCTCTTTCATTGGAGAATGTGATGCTGAATGTTGTTTTACAATTGGCGTATGTTTCGTTGAACTAGACTCTGCATCGGGTGAGCACGAGGTTGGATGTAGTTCTACAATTGGTGGGCGTGTCGTTGGATTTGCTTCTTCATGAGATAAGCACGAAGTTTGATGGGGTTCAACAATTGGTGGGCGAGTCGTTGGGTTCTGTTCTTCATCAGGTAAACACGAAGTCGGATGTGGTTCAACAATTGGTGGGCGAGTCGTTGGGTTCTGTTCTTCATCAGATGAACACGAAGTCGGATGTGGTTCAACAATTGGTGGGCGAGTCGTTGGGTTCTGTTCTTCATCAGATGAACACGAAGTCGGATGTGGTTCAACAATTGGTGGACGAGTCGTTGGGTTCTGTTCTTCATCAGATGAACACGAAGTCGGATGTGGTTCAACAATTGGTGGGCGAGTCGTTGGGTTCGGTTCTCCATCAGGTGAACACGAAGTCGGATGTGGTTCAACAATTGGTGGGCGTATCGTTGGATTCGGTTCTTCCTCAGGTAAGCACGAAGTTGGATGTGGTTCAACAATTGGTGGGCGAGTCGTTGGATTCGGTTCTTCCTCAGGTAAGCACGAAGTTGCATGTGGTTCAACAATTGGTGGACGAGTCGTTGGATTCGGTTCTTCATCAGATGAGCACGAGGTTGGATGTGATTCGACAATTGGTGGACGTGTTATTGGATTCGGTTCTTCATCAGATGAGCATGAGGTTGAATGTGGTTCGACAATTGGTGGGCGTGTCGTTGGATTCGGCTCCGCATCAGGTGAGCACGAAGTAGGATGTGGTTCCACAGTTGGTCGATGTGTCACCGGATTCGGCCTTGCATGAGGTGAGCTTGGGGTAGGATGGGGTTTCTTAATTGGTGCTGGTCTCAATGAATTATGAATAGATGGCGGATAGTCCTTACTCTTTATGGAATTGGATAAGATAATATCGTGAGTAGTTGTTCCATGTTCGTGCTTTTCAGCTGTTATTTTGTTCGTACAACCGGAGCTGTCCCGTGGCTCCTGTGGCAAAACGTCCTGGCGCCAATTCAAATATTCCTTTAGCACATCCGCGTGTTTTTTAAGCTTCAACATTTCCATCTTTTCTTTCCACCCCTCCGAAGGTTCCAAGTCTTCTGTCATTTTTTCGGGCACCAAAGTATCAAGGCTTCTCTTAGCATCGGTAATAACGTTATCACCGCTTTCTTCCTCCGCATCCTTCTTGTCCATTCCTTTTTCCTCCGCATCTTCATAATCGTAAAAAATCAAAGCTTCTCTCTCCTTTTTATTCGCCTGTACGATATCATCCTTATGGTTTTCATTGCTCGCCACCGTGTCGTCATTCTGCTCTAAATCCTCCAGCTCAGATATCGCTTTAATATCGCTTGATCTCGGATAAAATGACTGGAACTTTCGGGATAGAAAGTTCTGTGATGTTCTTCGAGATCTTTTGGTGATCATTGCGAGCTGCGGATTTTCTAACAATTCCTTCGTTTCGAGTTTTTTGTTAGAATTTAGTGATGAATCGAGCACCGTGCTCTTAACATTCAAATCGGAGTAAGGACGCTCTTCTGAAGTAATTGGAGCCTTGATTAATTTTTCAGGATCATTTGATGAGTCTTGGATTCTCTGGTTAACTATTTCTCGTGAAGCTTGTTGTCTGTCGCTCCAAAGTTCTTTATCGTTCCTTCGAATAGCTCCGGATGGTCCTGATATTTTCAAACGAGTGTTGCTGTTACCGCGTCTCTGAATCAGAGGCGAGACGTCGACAGGAATCTCAGTCATTTCGGCACTGTCATTACCGTTTCGAACCATCGTTTCCTCCTGATTTACTGGTCTATCATATCCTTCATTTTTTCCCCCAGATTTTTCGATAACGACAGCATTTTTATTGAGATTGGTGAGTTTTGCCACTAATGGTTCGTTATTATTGTTCTTATTATTATCATCATCATCTTTGTGCGATAAAGCATAATGTCGATGAAAACTTTTATCCAGACTTTTTGAAATTTCCTGACGACCCTCCGCTGACGGGTAAGATGGAGCAGTATCTTTTACCAGAATCAAAAGTTCATGCGTCTTTTTATTCTCTGATTGTCCACCAAGAATTGGAATAACAAATTGCGGAGTGTCAGTGCTGTCGCAATATGATTGTTTGACAAATGTTTTGCCAAGCATAGGGCGCTGAACATATTCTTTAAATAATATAGGAGTCGTAGAAATCATTTCTTCATCTAATGGAGGAGTTTCCGTCTCTCTAATCGAATCTTCGTCTCTCTCGGCTGACGGCAATTTCATACTGACCCTTTGCACTTCGTTTTCGATTTTCCGATCTCCCTCAACGTTTCCCCGATTCAATGACGTTTGTGTTTCTTTCAGTCGTATGAGCGAGGAATTCAAGATTCCTTGCTCCCGTAATTCATTATTCCTATTTTTAGGCACAGAAATTAAGGGAGCACGATTTTCACCGCTCTCGTCACTACTCGACGATTCTCGATTCTCCATCAAACTAATGATTCTCCTTGTGACCATTTGTGCTCCTTCCAAAGGAATTTTAACGCTAATTTCAGTCGGGATTTTGGTTTCACTTGTGATAAGATGTTCAGATTGTTTGTTGGTTGAATCCATCGAACGATGAATCGGTGGATCAGCACGATGCAGTTGAGTAGATTTTTCCAAAGCTTCTGGTACTTCACTATACTCGTCATCAGCCTTGAATGAATTCAGGACTTTGTCAACTTTCCTTATTACCGGTTTACCATTATTTTGATAGAATTTCTCAATTCTCGATTTATAAATAGCATGACTGTTGTCATTTTTGGATGGCAAACGATTATCATCCAAATTTCGAGACAGTTTTGTTTTCGCAGAAGCGAAATTTCGGCGAATCATTGAATCATGCTCATGTTTAACCTCATCGTTTTCATGAGAAATTACGCTATATTTTCTCATAAGCGCTTCGTCTTTTTCAAACATATTTTCGCTTTTTGGTTTAGCCGTAATGATCTGTCGAGCGTTGCCAGCAGCTTTAAGGACCTCAGAAATTCCTTTGAATTCATCGTCGATTTTTTTATCCGTATGTTTTTGCTGATCATCTTCGTTTCGGAAAAATCGATCGTCCTCGACAATAGAACGGTGAGACCGAGGGACACTCGAAGAACGTTTCGATTTTTTTGCTGCCGCAATCTCAACGTTTTCGGATTTCAAATGATCCAGTGAAGATGAACGTGCAGATTTAACTTCATCAGATTGTGATTCTGGACGAGTCAGTTCGTCAGCACGACTATCCGATGCTCCTCGATTGTAGTGTGTTCCCAAATGTATTTGAACCGGTTTTTCTCCAGCGATGATTACATTCGATCGATCATCACGAATTTCATGGTTTTTCACAGCTCCGTTGACCCTTTTCCCTTCAATTCCGTCTTTATTTCCAAATTCAATTTTCCCCTCGTAATTCTCACTGAAGCTCCTGCCACCACCTCCCATCTCGTATTGCTTGCCTTCTTCGTACGTGAGCCAATTTCCCAACTGATTTCTCAACGAAGCACTCGACACGATTGCATCGTTCTTTGTGCGATTTCCACTGGAAAAACTTGACGACGAATCTGGCGAGTTTTCTGCACGACTGGCTAGTCCATCGAAACTCCTCGTAAAATCGTTCTCATCGCGTTGACCCATTGGACGAGGCCATCTCGATTTCGGTGTGAAACTTGCGTTATTTTTTACCGCAGCGGTAACCGATCTTTCCGATGCCATCGGTCGTCCTTCGTTTTTAAAAATCAACCGATTATCGACTGATAGTAAATTTTTCAGAGGTTGGAAATTCCCGCTTTCAGAAAATACGATGTTTGCCAGAAGATCACCAACGCTTCCATCAAATTTCGCATTTGGACTCAAAGCCATTTCTGTCGTCGGATGTGAACAATTTCTAACCTCTTGAATGTGCGTTTCCAAGGAACAATGGGTTTTTCCACCAGCAGGAAAGACTTTGTCACTCGAAAGTTTTTGCCACAAGATCACAGGTGTTTCAAAATGTGTTGTAACTCCTGTTGAAACTATCCTATTTTCCAAGAGTTCAAAAGGTCTCGAAAGAATATCAATACTTGCATTATTTATTCCTAATTTATTGTCTGTTTCCCATGTAAAACCTACGTCGATGATTGGCGTTGAGTTAAGGCCATAAATCGGCTCGGTCACTCGCGAATTTTCTTTATTACTTGAGGTTGAAATTGAATAACGATTATCACTGTCACTTTTCGGAAAAAGTTTCTTCTCGAGACTTTCAATTTTACGAAAATTTCCTTCGTTATTCACGGTTAATCTTTGATCGGGAAACTTATCGTGCCCTCGAGTCAGACTTTCCTCTTTATTGAGTCCCTTTCCATTGCTTCTCGGATCTTTTTTTTCTTCCTCCTTCATAATACGCGATATACGAAAGTTTTTGTAATCTTCCTCCAACTTAGTCAATTGATCGATTAAATTTATTGGCGATCTACGTTTCGATATGCCACCTCCGTCATTGGGGCGACGCTTAGGAATTGTGGCTTTATCAGCCATTTTCGTATCTCGATTAGCGTCTCCGAAATCCACAGGATTTTTTTTAAACGGCCGTGATTCGGTTTCTTTTTTACTCCTAATACCATTCGATTTCGAGTTTAAAGATTTTTCAATGCTTTCATTAGTGTTCATAGACTTCTTCAAATCCATAAGGTCTTTCTCGTCCGTGTACGAATCTTTCGAAACGTCCGATAAATTTTCTCCGTCTATGCTCGGAAACGCGAACCCTTTTTTTTCCCGTGAATACGAGAAAATGTCGAGAAAACTTTTTTTCACAGTTTGACCACTTTCATCGGGTCTCATAAGTTTTTCCTTGGCCCTGGCAAAAAAGCTCGGCGCCGATATCGGAACAGACTCGTTACAATTCGAACTTTCCTTTCGTTGATTTACTTCCGGGTCGCAGGAGCAACAAAAACCCTGTTCATATATTGAAAAAAATTATTTTTCCAAACTATTCGAAAGGCGGATGAGTGTTTCGAGTACTTTGGTATCTCACTTGACTGTACGGTATCGGATTGTCCTCGAAATACATTTGGCCGCACGTAGGGTTTTTCGAAGAGTCATCGCAACCCTTGTAATTAGCCTGCTTATTGTTGATCACTTCTTCGGTCGCCTCCGCGTTCACCACCTCATTACGATCATGAAATACATCATTCTCGGTTGTCGATAACGAAAATTACGGAAAACGTTGCTTGTGAAAACTTTGCACATCGATCGTCGATAAAATCATTTTTCCCAAAGCAACCGTTGATAAACCCCAGAAATATGTACTGCCAGTAAAAAATTTCCACGTATTTCAACACGATCAACGGTCATTAATCCCTCTACCTAGTTCATCTATTTTATCGACAATCGATAAGCGATTCGTACCAACTGTCGAATTTTCTATTTCTTACCCCCTGGAACTTTAGACCGTAGAGCTGTAAGACAGGTTCCTGACGTACTTTTACCACAAATGGATTGAGCAGTCGGGCTTTGTGCATCGTGACAGGATCGAGCACATGATCAACAACGATGAATTGTTCCTGAGTCTTGGTCTGAAAATGATTTTCGTCATTCGAATTAACAGTTTCTCATTTTTATTTTTTCTAGAAGTACGAACGTCTTCAGATTTTTCTATTTGCACATCGCAGGTTTGTGAGACCCAATTTACTCAAAAATACTCTGATCTTTGGCTCGATCTTTCGAAATGGCATATCCCAAATTTTGTAATTTTTTTTTTTTTTTTTTCATCATTTCGTATTGAATCTCTCAGATCTGACAGCGTGCTTCTAGTACAGGTTAGTAATCGTTTCGTACCCTGCCAATGTTGTTGAATTTCATTGTAATAACGAGCTTTCGTCGACAGTTGTGAACTTCGGAGTGACGATTTGGTTCGTCCCTGTCGAATCCATGAAAATCTAGAATTTCCTGACTTCTTCCCGCCGTTATATTGTAGATGTCACAGTTGATGAGGATGTTATCTCTGCTTTTGCGTGCGGATTAAAAAAATTCATTTGAGCTGGCCAAATAGAGGAACGGTGAGGGTATTATAAATAATCGATCACCCTTTTCAGACTCTGGACAAATTGATATCAATATTCTATCGCAAACGTCCGATAACCGTGCACTAATTGGATGACGTAGGTCAAACCTTGAAATAGCACCGAGCATGGTCCATTAGGGGATTAAGTCATGGATTACAAAATCACAATCGATCAAAGTTGCATTATTAAGATATACTCGAGGAATTTCGGAGATGAGGGAACAAATTTGCACTGGTACGGTCAAACTCATTAACAAATGGAATAAACTTTCGAACAATTGATAAAAAGTGCTTCGAGACGAATTTTTGTATTCGGAGAAACAGTATTTCCATATTTCGAAAGGTTGAAGTCAAAAGTTGAAAGAAAAACGAGTCGGAACAACGAGGCTATTGAAGGGGGAAATAAAAAGTCTCACGTCTCTTCTTCGGTCTTCGGACATCGGAGGAGAATGGCTCGCACTTCGATGGACGGTTCTTGGCCAACCGGTGAGCTTTCGTCCGGCGATCTCTCAAATCTATGAGACTCGAAATTTTTCTGATTTTCATCAAATTCGTATGCATTGTCGGGCCAGTCCATGCCACAATCGGGGTTTCTCGAGGGATGAAAACGCGAAGCGTACTCGAATTCCGATACGTATGGCGCGAATAAGGTGTTTGCCATGACGGGACAAAGATTGTGATATCCGAAGACCAGAATCTAAGACCAAATCGTAAAAATTGTTCGGATCAATGAAAATAAGGAAAACTAAATACTCCATCAGTTCGAATGTTTTTTTCATTGCTCGTTTTTTCAACGGTCATGAAACACGATTGGAAAATAAAATAACTTGATCATGATTGATGGACTCTAGTGTGATCCAGGAAATTCCGGCCCTTCAATATTTTTCGTTTGCAGAACCAAAAAAAAAGTTTGTTACACGGTGTACCTGCAACACTATCCAAAGGACGTGAGAGAGAAGGCTGTAGCCCGTTGACATGTTAAGTCATCTGACAGGACATCACAGCCAGCCGTCCGGGTCATTTCAATTGATGTATATTCCCAATCGAGGCTGGGCCGTGCAATCGCAACACAGAGACACGCATACGGATCGATAGACTGATGGATGGGCTTAAAAAATCGTGAATAAAGTAATATAACAGTAAATACTTCGTGTACAGCAAATCGAAAAGTAATCGTGATCCGATTGACAGTTGGCAAGATCGTGTGATATGGAGACGCTTCGTCTCCCCGTCGTCAATGTCCGTTTTCGATCTCGTGAATCGCGTCACTATAAAATCTTTTGTTCCCACCGTATTTATCAAATCTCGATAAGATTCTTAAGCGGAAAGAATAAAAAACACAACGGTTTGAAGCACTGGAAAAAAAACCTCAACCGATTCTCAGTTCACATGACAGCAGCGCTTTTGATGATATTCGCATGTTTTTTTTTTCTATTTCTTTTTCATTCCGGAAGTATGAAGATTGGCTTTAAAGAAAATCGATCATTTCAGGCGGAAAGTTGTCAGTCATCTATGAAAAAATCAAACCAGAGCTTTACAAACGAAATTTCATTTCAACAGAGCAAATCATTCTTCGTCTTTTGGCATAATCAAATTTCTGCAACGTACTCAAAAGTAATGAATTTTTTTTTTTTTTCAAATCGCGTACGATAATATTGGGATTGAGGAATAGGGAGAATTCGAAATTCATTTTATTCCGGATTTTTGTATAAATCATATTTATTTTGCAATAAGAGTCGTATGCTCAGCGGTGTACATTTACAATGGTGATTTAAACGATTTTATCTACTTTATGCTTTCGATTCGATCAAGACGGATCCGTCCTCCTCATCGTTGAATTTTAATCTTCCTTCTTCTTCTTCTTCTTATGGAATTTATTGAAAAATTTGAAACCCGCCAAATGGATCGGAGACACTTGTAGCATGTGATTGAGCCGATTGGTTAATTATATTCGTCTGATCGATCGAACGCGTTGACGATCAGGACGGATCCTTCGAATTGCGCAATTGCCGAAGAATTATCACAGTTCGCGATTGTTTGCTTTCAACACTAATCACTACGGAATAACGCTCGTCGATAAACCATAGAGAAGAGACGAAATTAAAAACACATTTTTGTTTTTGCATTTGTTTGTTTTTGTTTTTTGTTTTTTTTTTTTGTTTTTTGTTTTTCTACGTACACTAATTTGCAACTCGAACAACAAATATAAGAATTTTTATTATTGCGAATCGTCCATTTTTGTGTGCCTTTACTAGCCACTTGATCATTTTTTTCTGTTCTTATTCCATCTTTGTGTGAAACTAATGACGAAATATTATGCTACGATTTTGCGAAAAATAACTTTATTCAAGCTTCCCTAAACCCATTTAACTTTTTCGTTTATTCTTATTTATCTTAAAACGTTTTTTTTTATTGCTCTTCGGTCTATACACTCTTCGTTCATTTTTTTTTTTTACTTTTTCATCTATCGTATCTCATTTGAGTATACATTCCACATGGTTTCGTATCATTGTCCGTCATATCGGATCAATCATTTTTATTCTAATATTTTCGTTCAAAGCTTCTTCTTCAATAAAAGAATCCAAAGGATGAACGGTCTCCGCTTGGTTATCTCAAATCTTTAAAATTTCGTTCCTTCACATTTGCCCTTAGAACAACGGGCGATCGATAAACGCGTTTGAAAATTCTCACCGTCACGAACGTCGATTAGACTCTGAAAACACTATAACAAAGCTTATTTTCTCGATCTATCACCGCGACCCATCATTTTTATATCGTCGCACGACCGGCGCACGAGATCCATTTTCGTCGCACTCCGAATCTACAAGAGATTCCCCGGCATAGGAAACATATATTTTTATCAATTTATTCTTTTATATCTTTCTCTCTTATTCTCTCATTTTCCTCTCTCTCTCTCTCTCTCTCTCTCGCTCTTTGTCTTCCGTTTTCTCCTTGCGTCCTCTTCTATGAACTTGCTCTTCGTTCGCGCGCAATTCCCTCGTTTTTTTCGAGTGTACCTGAGAAAAGATTGAATTTTACGTTTGTTTTGTCGCATACACGTGACCGTCTTCGCTTAACAATAATTTCAAGGATTCAAGAATGTTTCTACGAGTAATACTCGTCTCGATACAAACAACTTTAACATAATAAATTACCCAATCGAATTCGCCAAAAATGATGGCTCGATCGACGCTTTTTCATTTCCGGAAAGTGCTAAAATTCCTCCGACAAACGACTCCGCTTGTAGCCGTCAGTGAAAAAGATAAAATGACGACGAATGGAGAATAAAATACGTAAAGATGCCTCGCGCGAATTGAGCCACGTCGTCGGATAACCGTTGAACAAACGTCACATTTAGCCAGCACGATTTTAACGCAAAGTGGTCCCCGCACCTCGGTTCAAATCTCACCACGTGCTACATTTGTTGGATGGATTCATCCGAGCAGTGGTAGGACAACGGAAGGCTTCGGCGAAGGCCGGCGAGTTCATCATTACGACGTTGACCCTGAAAACAATCTGCTTTTTCTTTTTTTCCTATATTTCGTTATAATAAAATATTTCTTTTTAATGAATGTTATTGAAATAAAATGCTACTACGACTAAAAATGCGTTTCATATAACCCTCCAGCTGCCTTCCGATGCACATTTGCACATAGATTTAAGGTAGTTCATGCACGAAACGATTTTCTTAAGAAAGTCTTGAAATTTACACAGAGTTTAAATAGGCAGTCGACTGACACGCATACCAAATTTCAAAAGGTTCGTCTTATTGGTTATTGAGATAGACGTGTTTAAATATGAAGAAAAATACATATGCGTAAAAAATCGTTTATCTTTCCATATAATGAATGAACATTGCACATTTGCTTATTTCGGTATTTTGTTTCTTCTTGCCTTGGGCTGTTCCTGTCATAGACTTCTGTCTTTTTGTTAATAATTTTTTCTTGATCCATTTCCCGTTGCGCTCTCTAATGCCATTTTTAACATAAAAAACTATAGTATTTTCGCCAGGGATGAATGAAATTTCGGGTTCAATTAGTGATGAATCCCCGTTCAATTAACGGCTTGTAATTTCATTCGCCAAAAGATAAGTTGGAAAAATTTATTTACTATTTCGAATTAATAACTCTCACATCAATTTAAAGCGATTATATCTTTAGTTAGGAAGTAAAAGTCGACCCAATTTAGACACATATATAAAATACGATCCTTCGGGCATGATCTACTTTAATCAAGTTTCTTGTAAAACACAATTCCAAAGGACGATCAAATTCAAAAGAAAGTGGCAACCAAAGAGATAATTTTTATTCATTTTTGGTTTTTCATTCCTTGTAATCGTATGCAAACCTCTCTGGATAAGGTGTATGGTAATCGAGCTCGACGGAGAGGATGTAGGCCTCGGCAGTCATGTTAGAACAATAAGTCTGTAAGAATGTTGAAATTAAAATGAAACTATGAAAAAATTTGGGAATGAAGCATTGAAATAATGGCAGACGATGTTTTATCGTTTGACTAGTCAAATTTCTTTATGGCTTCCTCAAATTTGATTTCTCTATTCATTATCTAAATCTCTTTTTAGATATGTTTGGCTAACTTGCCTGGGCGGCGCTTAAGAAAAACAACTGGCTCGGACGAAGGGCCTCCAGACCTGGCAGAGTACGGTCTCTTCCATTGCTCAATGTGTACCAGGTCTGATGAGAGATCTGCAGAGCACCGATATCAGCAACGTTCTCGTTTCTCGTCACGTTCCAGTCGAACTATCGTAGTAACAAAATAACCGATGCTTTCATCATTTTGTTTCGTGAGTCCATAAAAATGGAGTGATTTTGAAAAGCGATCGCGAACAATGTTTCAGATTTAGTGATCAAATTAGATTTTGGGAGAAAAGACAAATTGATAAAATTCGACAGAAATAAGTGAAACGGAAATTATCTCAAAAAAATTGAATGTAAATTTGGAGAAGAACTGTATAACTGAAAAAATGAAAATGAACGAAAATAAATCAGGCTGACTACGTGAAATAAAGCACTCCAAAATTACATGGAAATTTTATGAAAAACGTAAAAATTCACATTATGGAGACGCACCTGAACATCGACGTAATTGCCGAAGAACTTGACCTTCCTCCAGAATCTTTTAGCGTATAACCGAGCAACACACTCGATTTTAGCTTCGAGACGGCTCCAGGCTTCCGGTGTTATCCAAAGCCATTGATCGTTAACGACATCGGGATCAATAGGTAATCGACGGTGATGGAGATCAAATGCGTGCAAAATCTCGTGAGCTATAACCGAACCGAGAGTTGCGTGGGCAGCGTAAGATGGTCCTCCGTCCCAGGACCATGACCAGGCAGTCATCATAGCGAGTGGTATTACTTGAGAATACAAAATCAACGACTAATGTTAGACGAAAACTTTCGATTAACTACTTCACGGTAAAAAAGTAAAAGAATAAACAGAATATTTTCATTTTCAAGAAATTTCAGCTCTTCATTGTTCGTCAAAATTTATTGGCAGCAAACTCGACGACAAATATTAAAAATGGATAAAAAACGGACGCTCGGATAGAACATTCTTAATGTTAGCAAAAGTACCCCAAATAAATGTTTGGGAATTAGATAAACGCTCGAAGACTTCAAAAAATTGAATGGAAAGTTACAATTTGACGAAAAATGGATTTTAGGAAACGAACTTTCGAAGGAATTTCGCATGTAGAAGCGTGAAAGTGTTTTTTTTTTCAGGCAGAAAGACAATTCATTTTCATGTATAAAAAACAAATCCTGGACGTACCGATTGAATTGGTTGAAGACTCATAATAAGCGTTAACAGCGTAGGGATGGCGCCACCTTGAAAATGCGGAACGACTATTTGATAATCGCCGATAAATCTGCTTTTCAATTCCACTTATTGAGTTAAGGAATATCGCGATTACCTGTCACTCATGTTTCTCCGCATCAACTGTCCGTTGGGGCTGCGAGTCTGTCGAAACCGTCGGATGACGTTCGCAAAATAGTCGTCAGGATCGATTTCCACCTTTGGAATAAAAACAAAATGAGATAACGTAACACGAAGTTTATGCGGGCGAATAAAAATATGAGACGCAGATGAAAAAACGACCGTTCGTGGATAGACGAAACGGAAGTGCCTACGACTGACCTCGGTCATTTCGCGTGCTAGTAGGCTCTCGTTGTGGAAACCAGGCCAAACGTGAAACTTTCCACGCAACGCGTCGAGCTTGAGAAGAGCTTGGGCCCTGGTATCATCATCGAGCCAAGACATAACGAGCATTCGTTCTGCCAGTGTCTCTTTAACGCGCTCAAAGAGTCCGGAAACCTTTGAAAATCAATAACACCTCTTTTCAATGTTTAATTTTCCCTGATGAAAAAAAAAAACTGAATAGCAAAAGGAATAAACTAATTTCGAGTGATTCATTATCATGATTTTTCACGGTCATGAACGGAAGGTCGAGCCAAATTCAGTAGTCGGCCTCATTCGAATTAATCATCATTTGAAAGTTTTTAACGCCAGCCACATTTTCCGGAAATGTAGTATTACGTAAATGAAAATTTATGACCGACTAATTCCTCGGTCGCTATAAATTTGCTAGGTTAAGATAATATTTTTGGTTTTACTGTCCCAGCGATTCTGCAATTCATCACTCAATGATTCTAATAATTCGGGGAACGAATAACCCCAGGCTACAGGGGGACAGGAAAAAAACGTTGATTAAACCATACATCACTATCTCTTGTTGTTCGTGCTCACCCTGTTAGCGAGGGTTTCCAGATAGTCCGGCCTATATTGTTGTACGTAGAGCGCCCCAACGATCTCGCCGAATATATTTTTCGTCAGTTTGCTGCACGACTCGTTCCAATGTGCGCTCGCGGTCACGTTCACGATGTCATGCAACGTGTCGACAGCATAGAGCAACAGCAGCCCATTGTGGATGACCCTTTGAGTATAAATTACAACAATAAAAAACATTTATTTAACGTACATTATGAATTGTTCATGCACGTATGCCTGCCCAAGATATCAGAACGGTTATAAACAGCCCCCATTATTTGAGCTCAGTTTATAATGAAATTTTCCATGATGAGCCACTAATTAATATGCTCATCAAATTTCAATTCGCATGAAAGAACTTCCAATTCTCCTCGTAATTATAACACGTAGACGGGATTACGGATAAGAGAAATCAAATGAGAAGTAATAAGCTGATGAATGAAGCACTATTGAAAATTGTATTCACAGCAATTTCAGAATTTCTTCTGCCAAAGACATGTAACATTTTCCATCACAAAATCAGTGGTTTGACAATTATTAAGAGGAAGGAGAATTTCGTCGATTCCTCCGTAAAGAACTCACGAATATAGTGCAAACGTTAGAAGAATGCTCACAACTTTTATTTGTTCTCGGATTAAAATATTCGGTAAAACGAAATCAATTTAATAGTGATTCCACCCCATCGTAGGCCGACAACAGAAAGAGTTTTCGAGTGACCGGAAGCTTTCCTTCGCAGTTTCAAATAAAAATAATACTTCTCAAGTGAATATTTCTGAGATCGTTGTTTCATAGATGCAATTCACTGATCATAAGCAGTAGCCTATTTCGATGTGGATAACATCAAGGATATCAAATCTGGCATGAATGGATGACGTGTGAGATACCATTTGACCCGGACGCTCGTGTTAATCATCCCGGAAAAGCAACGTCCGTTGTGAACTCGTGGTATCTAATTTCTAAGGAGCAATTGCTGGCCGAGCGCGTTGGCTCGCTAGGAAAACACAAAAGCGTCTAGTCAACTTAAGGATAATACGAGCTGGTAATCAAGCCTGACAGCTATTTCGAGCCTGCCAAGAAAGTGGATATTATCTCGGCGTTTCCGCTGCTATTATTCCGAGTTTCAAGGATTTGGCACAGCCCTGGATTCGCGAGCAAGGCAATCCAGCAATGCAGGATAAAGGTTGGAATCAAGCCGGAGGCTATAAGTGCCGTGTTGCGATGGTAGGCGCCACTTCATCGCGAAAGAGCGATTCATCTGGTAGCCGGTGGAGTGAACAGATTCTTCAAATTCTGTACTCAACGGATCTTCGAAATTCAGGTAGCTGGCACGGGGTTCAGAGCAGAACACCGCCGTGTCTCGACATATCTCAACTGTTCTCGCACTGTTTCGTGAGCTTTGCAAACTACGAATTCTAGGATAGATTTGCCTTCAAACGCCGTTCAAGCCAAAAGTACAGTCCACTTTGTGTGCAACGAGATCGATCGTTAAGCCACTGCAAGTGCTTCGACCATTGCATACTTCGATATCGAAGATATAAAAATAATCTTCGAATGGAGTTTTAAAGCTGCATTTCCGGGGGACAGTTGCTGTCGAATTATTATTTACTTGGCTTCGTTAAATAAATAACTGATGAATTCTTCTTCTCCGTCCGTTTTGGCTATTGACACTCGTCCGTGTGTCCAGTTTGGTGACCGGTGATAGAACAGCTTCGGCCAAGGTTCTGTTGACGAGTGCTTTTGAGAGCACTCCACCATTTAGATTTCTCACTATTTACTTAAGTTTTAATTTGTGATTTACTTATGAATTTGTAATTGAATTGTGCATATTTGAATATATTCCTTTTAATTTACTTGATTATTTATTTATTTATTCATTTTTTTAAGTCATCTTGATTTTATGATTTATATCTTGTAATGGTTTTTATGACTTTTAAAAACTGCGAGAAGGATGGACTTCGTATCTCAAACGGTGGCTTAATGTTTCCTTTGATCAGATCTTCCACTAGGATACGAGTGTGCTCGTTGTTGAGATTGATGAATTCTCTGCTTGTCAAATGGTACGTTGAAATCAACAAAGCTCATTACAGTCCTCCATCGATCGTTGAGATTCTAAACACGAAGTAAGCTCTCCCCACAGCGTCTCGAACGTCTTCGGGGTTTGTTCTCGCAGTACTACAATTACTTCTGTGTGACTTCCCAATTCGCTAATATGAAAGATCAGCCGAAGAGCCAGTTGAAAATTTGAGTATAACTCTTGTAAGTGGTAAAAGAGAACTGTGAAGTCCTTCGGTCTCTTTGATATCGAAGAGTCGAGGTAGTGGCTCTTCACCCTTAGCATGCAAGCGACTCCGAGCACACAATCTATCTCTGTCATACCCGTATAACCCTCTCGAAGTGTGCTCGTGACTGGGAAAGCTCAAAGGTGCACTAGCACCGGGGCCCGTCTCTCCTCCATCAAATGGTACTCTCGGGCATTAAAGACCGTTCTTTCGTTTCCGCCTTGCCCGCCGCACAATGGGACAATTACCCTCGAGCGTTGGGTGAGGATTTTCACACTGGAATCTTCCACGAAACTCGACGCAGTCTCGCGAGGGCTTTGCCATGGCCTCTCTCTATTTTTCGAGCTTGGGCGTCAGTCATCCGCGGACAACACACAGAGACCAAGAGAAAGTTAAAAAGAGAAAAAGAGGGCGTTGGAGTACTGGGACGCCTCGCAAAGACTCCTCCATTTTTTCAATTTCGTAATTCTTCGAAATTGAGTAAGAGATCGCGCGCACGAGTGAGGTGCCTAAAAGCGTGGGCAAAAAACCTCTGGAGCCTTTGGCGCGTGAAATTAGAAGCTTTGCCAGCGAGATCACATGACACTTCCATGTCATGTGGGTGCTTCGTGTTTTATCGGAACTGACAGATGGATTATGAGAGCTCGGATGCTGGCAAGATTAAACGGAGAGAGGCGATACGGCTGGGAGCGAATGGTGCAGCCGTTGGCTCTTCTGCTGTTAAACAACCAACCACTTGATTATTTTTATTTAAAAACATCTGGATCACGCGATGATGAGTTTTGTGTAATTCTAACAATAAATTTGATCGGGACTCAACGGATTGTGAGAACGAAGGTCGCGACTCGAGGTCAAAATGGACTAGTACCCTGAAATTTTTGGGAAATAGCTTGCACGGAAACTTCCAAAATATTCCAAAAGGGAAAACATTTGCGAAATGTAACTGTTGAAAATTCTTTCCATCAATTATTCGATTGAAAAGCGCCGATAATCAATCAATGGCCAGCAATTCCATTGCCCCAATGCATTTGTGGAATGGGAACAGCGTAGCGAGAATTCAGCAGTGTGGGCGAGAGAACACACGAAGGGAAACGTGAATAGTGGGCGTTTATTGGCTTCACATGCCGACATTTCATACCACTGATGGACACATACACGTAAACTCCAACAAAACGTTTTTCCAGGACTAAATTGAACCGGCTATGTCAACGCGCGACGTAAAACAATGAATTGAGTCCACGTCTGTCTCCTCCACAAACGATACGGCTCGTGCCCCACCAATTTTCATTTCCATATGCTTTTTATACTCGCTCTTTCACTCAAGTCCACCAAATATAAAACGAATTAATGCCGAGCGAACCGACCAAAGTTTCGCCATTTGTACCAAATGTGTTTTCAGCAATGGTGAAAAAAAAAACTTAATCTCAGTGGCCTTTATGTCTATCTATAACATTTTATATTTTTATATTGCACATACAGACTGAAACTCGTATTAACAATACTTTCTATCACAATTATTCTTGCTGCTGTGAAACTGTGATCTTGCCCTCTTGAGTTTTGCCCAGAAACGATCTCATGCAGTCAGGTTGACCTATGGCAGCAGCCATTTACGTGTAATTTTGAAAACTTTTTATACTCCATGAACAACTAATTTGGCTATCATTTCAATAATGTTTTATAAAATTGATTATTATTTCAATGTGAGCCACGATCATGTGAGAAACATTATTTTTCGTCATCAAGTTTGAACGTGGTTGTACTCACTTTGTTTGTTAAGCCATCCGGCTGAATTTTCAGCGAAAATCCCTTTGAAATATTTATTTGCTAGCATATTTCCTTGGCTTTTAGCTTTAGGTCCAAGATCTCTTGGATTCACTATTTACTGGAGACATGCAGTTTGATAGTGGACGTATTCGAATCGTTTCGTATAGCTTGAGCTAACGTTGCGTTGTCTCCATATTCATGGCTGAAATTTTCATTGCAGCAGAATTCTTTTGGGCCGTCGGTAGAATTTTTGAATTTCATCAATTCTCTACTGTCGTAATTATTCGACAGTGTCCTCTCTCGAATCTACGAGTGTTTTTTTCGTGCACTTCAAGTGTGGAATCAGAAAATATAGAACTCGTATCTGCCGTTGAGTTTTGGGATAGGTCAAGCTTTAATGCTGTATCACATTGGCACAGAGACCGAAGGAGGGGGCGCAGAACTCGGTCGTGCAGTGACATTTCTACTGAGATCCATACGGTTAGCACCATCAAAGATTCATAAAAGCTACTTCCCACTTAACGACTGATGCGTGAGTCCTTGCTGAGAGGTTACCCAGCCAAGTATTGATATTGCTGGAAGCGTCTACACGACTTGGGAGAACACTGGAGCCACGTAGCAACCGCAAACCTGTCGCTGTCGCGCTTTCAGATAGTCGATAATAATAGGGTATTACACCTTTTTTTGAAAACTGTTTTAAAATAATCCTGAGATCGTAATAAGCCAGTAGAATTTTTATTTCAATTTTATAAGACCGAAAGCTGTCTTGAAAACTATTTTTTATTTATGATTTTCACTCCGTTAGTGACGTCACTCCGTTAGTAAACAATACAATTGCGAAAGACCATGTAATAAGATTTGTGAAAATAATGAGTTATAGTGGTATATCATTGGTGTCTCGTGCCTGAATGCAACAATGCAAGTGTAAAAATGCCACAAAAATTGTGGATTTATCATTGGTAGATTTGTACTTTCTACTTTCACAAAACCGTTTTCCATATGGCGATTTTAATCAAATGAATGATAAAAGCCCACAAACGTGCACAATGACTTGTAAAATTTAAAAATAACACAGAGCGCACAATAAGAAAAACAGATGAAAAAAGACGATTTTTAAAATTGAATTATAAAATTAACATTGCATTTTTATGAAAAAATATTGACCTTTCTCGTTCACTTTTTACGAAATCTATCATAATCATGCATTTTTATATATATTTTTTACATGGTGTAAAATAATACCCTATTATCGTCAAAATTTTATATTCTCAGTCACAAAATTCTCAGGTGCAATTCCCTTGATTTTTGAATGTGCCTAACGCTTCGCTTCATATGGAAAAATAATTGAGGAGCGTGTTTTGTTTTATTTTTTCCAATTCAACGGCAAGTACCCGGAGAATTGAATCCACAAAAACTCGGAAATTTCATTGAGTCATATGTGAAGCTTGTCAATTTTCAAAATACGTTTTAACCGATATCGTATCGGGCTGGGAATCGATTGAATACACTTGCAGTGATTCCATATTGCGTCCCTCGTTCATATACGATTTATATCGTGTTTTGATAAATAACGCTCCTTCGTTGTACACGCGTGCTGAATACCACTTGCTCGAATCGTCGCCTCTTCCAATATTTGAAACACTAGACAAGGTCCACTTTCCCACCCCGAAGTGTCATGTAATTGGAATGTAATAGGCTCGAGCACAGGTTGGTACAACAAACATGGCCTAAATTTGCTCCGGGTAGTGCCCAAACGCATAGGTTTGTTCGACGAACTGCGGTTACTGATTTGCGTAATATACAGAGAATAGAACAGCATTGCAACGTGTATACTGGAGCCCTTTAGCTCTGGCTCAATGAAACCCCGCAATGCGATCGATTAAGTCATCCGTAGACGGGCTACGGCACATCGCGGATGTCCTTAGAGACCTTGCCAAAGTTTAATATCAACCGTGTTGAGGCTTAACGCGCTGGAAGAACTTGAGAGCACACAAAAATCTTTTCTCATTTCGCTTCTTCCAACACAGTCGTCTTTTTTTCTCTTCATTCGAGCGCAAAAAATGTTACGGCGTTGCCGATCATTTTGGAGGGAGTGAAAATATTGGTAAGTAAAAGTGAAACCTTCGGTGAAAATGGGATACGAATGACATTCATTTCCGGGAGGATATTTTGTTGTGCGAAAGTGAAAGAACGGATTCGAGATGAACGCGATGAAATACTGCAGTCGTCGCGAACTTGATAATTCTCGTCGAAATTACGATTGGAATCCTCGTTCTAAGTGAATTGTTTCTGTTAATGTAGAAATATTTGTTAGAAGTGAAATATATCGGGCGGGCGAAAATATTGAGAGCGCAGATAACTCACCGTTTGGAAAAACGATTAAGTAGCCTGCCAAGAGAGCGAAAATATCGTGGCGCCGTGACATAAACGTAGACCAGACGATCATCCTTCGCATGACCAGCACGAGAAGTACCATGCCCGTAGAACCCGGTGGTCGTCGTGCCCAATGTATCATTTAGCAGCGTCCCCCACCTTATCTAACCCAAGATCGCAACGTTCGAATAACTCGTCGTTTATTACATCGTGACGGAGCCTGGATCGTGCGATGGGAGTGTCGTGTGATGGCTTATCGAAATTAACAAAAAACTTACATAACCGAAGCTCTCTTGGAGGTAGGTCAAGTTATAAGGCACGTAGACCCGCTGATCGACATCGACCCAATTGTACAGATCTTTGTGCCTGGGATATATCTGTACAAAACATGAAGACACAGATTTCATTATTCGCGTTAAAATTGCACCTGTCCGCGGTGATGAGAATCGAGGGAGGAAATTTGTTGATTGAGAGGCCTCGACGAGATCCTATTTTTGACAAACTTTTGAGGAAACACTGAAATTTTTGTTGAAAGGGTTTCCAAGTAATCCCTTCAGTTAAAAAACATTGGGAGAGAAGAGAAATAAAAAAGGTTCGAAAATACCTTGTTGAGTGCGAGGCAAAATTGCAACAACTGATCGGCCTCGGAGCTTCTTTCCCTCGGGTCCATGTCCTTGGGTAAGAGGCCTTCAATGATTTTCTCGATCCTGCGAGATCTCTGCTCTTCTCTCGCGTTCTGTAAACCGAACAACGAAACCGCTGTAACGTTACCATTCAATTTTATATCCGGGAAAAAGTCGTTGAAATTTAAGCACGTGAAATATTTTCGTCCTCAGAGATTTTCCACGGTGCTAAGGTAGCGCGCGCGCTTCTATGAAGAGATGACATTTCCCTCCGAAGAAAGGGTGAAAGTTTTCTGCTCAGCCGCAAGGGAGTTTTGTGTCAAGTACAGTGTCTAGCGCGTCGTTCCAACTTTTCTACATCCCTCTCGACTCAAACCCTCCTTCGACCGACACCGACGCTCGCACACGGACGCACACACTGTTCTTGAGCACTTTCAGGTAATGCGATCGGGTATACACTTTCTCAAAACCCATCGAGACTTTTCTCATCGGAGGTGAGCGAGCGAAACGTGCGTCAAGCTGTGTTAAAATAAATAGATGCAGACGGAATTTCAGTTTTCCTATGAACTTCTCCCTCCACCGAAGTTCTATTTTACCTCCAATCCACTAAAATCTTCAGTTTTTCTTTTCTTTTTGCATCTCATGGCAAATAATTAAAAATTATTGTTTCCCTAATAAACGGAGACGGATGGCAATTACTATTTGTTTTCTTTATCGGCTTCCCCACGTCCGACATCGCCCATAACCGTTTCCCTAGTCCCACGACGACATTGTTGGTACGAAGTCACGTCCGCTCCTGGTTTCGGATCCCTTCATCCGTGCACGTACAAGCTCACACGGAGAAAAACAATATTTCTTCGTATCTACGAATAAGTGGATAGAATTTTTCTCAAACTTTCAACCCTCATCATAATTCTATTTATTATATTTTCTCTACGCCTTCTCCGACGATAAAATCATCGGAGGAGTTCCAATAATTGCAGGCGATTCGAAAGAGTGTGTAATTTCAAGCTCCAATCGTATCATATTTCGGGAAAAATTGAGTTGCGCAGTCGTCGAAGGATCGTTCGAGGCGAACTTCACAGAAAAAATCTCAGCTACTTGGAATTATTTATCCCGCATAATGTTTAACGAAGTTTTTCATAGTTAAAAATGAGAATGAATAAAAATACGTCATTTTTTTCATCCCGGTGACGAGTCATTTTATTATCTGAAGCCTGATAATCGATACAACTACGTTAGAGAGTTGATCGCATATAGAGCAGGGCCCAGCTGAAGTGTCATCCTCGTCGTCGTGCTCTCGTCGTCGTCGCTGTGTACAACGCGCACCGCGAATACGCCCGAGCGTCGCGGACTCGTTATCCAGAGTCATTAGCGTTAATCAACCGGATAGTATAACTATCGGATCCTGGGCGCACTATAGAGCCAGCCTCCTCATAATCTTACGAGTATGTGTTCGTGCATGTGCCCACATTTATATCTATAAACTTGGAAAAATAACTCGACCCAATTGTCAACTGCCTAAATTAATTTCGTACTTTTTTCTCTTCGTTTTTCTTTCCGAAAATTTTTTCAATGGAGGATCACACGGTTTGACTAATTTATGAAAGAGAACAGTAAAATTTCATTGGTTTAATGGATTTTTCGTTGAACAAGCGAGAAACGTTGCTCGTCGGCGTGACTTTTATTTGCAATGAGTATTTCCGTATGTGTTATGAATTTGGGGAACACTCGGTCACGTCGTGCAGTATTTTATGGGAAAACAATAAAATATTATCCAATGCGCTTCCCCGTACGGAACGCGAGAGTTTCCATTAATTTTTATTGATAATTTTGCGCGCTGAAATTTAGCTATGACTTTGTGCCAATAATATTTGGAAGTTGGGAGAAAATAGATCGTAATATCAATTTCATATCACCCATAAAATTATACGATCGAGCATTTGAGCTTCGAGTTTTAGGATTTCCATAAAACTCAAGTCAATTGCGCTTAGCTTAATTGCGGTTTTGTTTACTTTCGACTGTGTTTGCAGTCGAATTGAAAATTAAACAATCATCGCGCATGAAGAGCCATTCGAGTCTGTTTTCCCCCACTTTTTATCCGCCGAATGTTTATAAATTTGTTATGCCACGAGTGATCCGTATTATTTCACATATTCCGATCACCGGAGAGCGGTGCGGCTTCGCTATTTTCACAGCTCTCGCAATTAACAGAAACGAATCTAGTAACTTTTTCCATCGATATTCCGTTAACTCGAAAACGAATTCTCTTTGTTTCTGCACCCCCTCCCTCCCCCTCGCCGCTCTTCTCTTTCGACTCCCTTAGTAGCGCAGCCGCCTCGGCCAACTCAAGCTTCAAAGCATCCCAGCCCTCTCCCGCCTCCCTCTCTTTCTCTTTCTCTCGACGTTCGTGCTCCACGCGCTTCGTTGGGAACGCGAGAATCGGGAAAAGTAAGAGGAGCGAAAAAAGTTTTAGTTTCGTTCTATTTTTAAATCGACTTTTTTTATCCCTTCTCCGTATAGCCTGGTTCTCTCTCATTTTATATGGCATGAGAAGAAAAAAATAACGGAAAATGAACCGATGAACCTTGACCCGTATCGTGTAGCATTTTCGTGTAGATTTTTTAGCTCCTATAAATTCAGAATCCTTTTCAATGAGCGATAAATCAGAGAAAGAAAAATCGCCTTTTTTCTCCGCTCCATTTTTTGCTTGCTGTCATTATATTGATCTCGTACTTATTCTCAAACGTGATTTATTGACTCACTGCAAACACGCGTTACGTTAACGATCGACCGGAGTGATTTTCTTTTTTTTCAACGGAGACTTCAGCCGAATTCTCTTCTCACTTTTCCTTCCTAATTATTTCTTCATTTTTTTGTATTCTCTCATTGAGCTGCTGTTCAATATTAATCCACCATTTTCATCCAAGGTTCATGTTACGTTGAAATAACTACTCTTTTTAACTTAAATTCCAAAGGGCGCCTTGCGTTCATGTCGGTGGTTTTCCCTGCTAAAGTTTTATAGCCTGCGATTCTCAAACCGGATGTATTTGCAACGGTCATTCCTTCGTATACTTTTTCCCCACTGAATCTTGAGTTCCGAGTGAATTCGTTGAATGAACGCGCGCGGTCTGACCGCACAGGAGAGCTTTTACGAAACGATTACGCGGGTGCTGGTGCGGTCCGTATTTGTGGATTCCGGCAAGTTGAATACGGAAAGTCTTAGAAGGAAATTCACAATCGATTCGGGCAAATAATGAAAGCGGATGAGACGAAGACGTAAAACAATGGTTAAATGAGGAAAATCACTGCGTTATTTACTTTGAGAGCGACAATTTACTTTGAAAAACTACAGAACTGAAAAATATAAACGTTGGCCTGAAAAAACTTGAAGATAAACACCGGGGAGGAGCAGCTATTTTTGCCACTTTTATCAACAAACTCGTGGAGACTGCAGCTGGACCGAGCGAGTTTTCGCGCCAGGCGAAGAGTAATTGTTCTTTAACGTAATTAAAAATTTCAGCGAGCAGCGAAGCACGATGAGTGAAGGTAAATTTAAAAATTAGCGAAACTCTTTAAAATTCATTCGTTGAAGCAAAACTTTTCGATAGTCTCGAGGATGAAATATTTGAGGTTAAAAAATAATTAAATCTTCAGCCTATTTTGTTTGCAAACCGAGACAAATTTGACAAGGTGAAACTCAAGATTTTCTCGACGAACCGATTTTCGATCGAACAATTTCGCTCTCTCCCAAGCTCCTGGAATCACGCGAAGGAAAAAAATCTGTAATAGAGGCTCGAGTCACGAATGGAAATTGTAGACGTGCTGAAATGAATAAACTGGAGATGGTGACAAGAAAAAAAGGGGCAAGACGCTCGGAGCGGTCCCGGAACGATGGCAAAAAGCTTTTCTATCATCCGTGCTCCGTGCGCTTTCACTATCTTTACCTATCCCTTTTGTCTCACTTTTCCCCTGGTAAGTCGTCGTTCGAAGGTCAAAGGTATGGTAACTAAAGCAATATCCGTCGTGGCGGTGTGGCTCTCGCGACTGTTTTATGGTCGATGGGCTTTTCTCGAGTCCGGAACACGCCTCGAGAATACACCGTAGTGGCGGGGCCACTCGAAAAGACCTCTGGAGTTGTGAAAATCGATCAGTCATTATGCGCCGTACCATTCGAATCACTTGGACTCTTTTCAGCCTTATTTTACATACTTGTGGAAAAAAAATGACGATTTGCAAAAATTGTTGCTTCGTCAAAAATGAGGAGAAAAAATTACCAGTCACTAAATTATATTTTTTGACTTTGTCATAATATTTTCTGTAAATAATTTAATACATTTTTTATTTTTAAATCGAATAAAAAGAATTTACTCAAGAATCCAACAACGAAAACGCATTCGTTGCCATCCTGCTGAATAAATATTCCCATTTCATTCAATTACTCGATATTTCGCTAATGTATTCTTCGCACAGAAAAACCATTGCGGATTATTTTAGTCCAACGAGTGGCTCATCCCCTAAAATTACATCGCAAAAGTGGGTCTCGCAATCATATCCGCACTTCGTATGACGCGAGAATTCGTTACCTAAACCAGCAATCCCGCAGCAAAATTTCGTAATACCTGCGCTCACGAGACCCTTTGCACGCTTTAACCGATTTACGTCACCCCATACTAATTAGCGAGACGTTGACGATGCACTCAAACACAGCGCTGCCATGACGATAGTGAGAACTTTCTAGGCTCTGTGGAATACGTTCCATGTATGGAGTGTGCTGAATTCGAGTATCCGAAATATGAAAAAAATGGAACCTTTTTTTTCTGGTTTTAACGTAATTTGAGAGCGATGATTCAATGATTTTTTCGGCATTTTTTCCTGGTGAAAATCGTCAAAATCTCAAGATCTTTTTCATCTCAATTAATTTCCCTTCAACGAATGGATTTCACTCGCTTGAATTTTGGTCACCCTGTAGAATGGGAACTCACAGTCGAGCTCCATTCTGGAAAACCGAACAACACGTTTTGTGAGCCTTTTTGCCTCTCGATCCACAGCGTTGACCACAAGTCTGACGTGAGGCGGCCTGCCCGATCCAAACATCAAGGCAGTCAAGAAAATCATAAACTGATTTAGCAGATGGCTTTTCAAAGTGGACTTTACTCCAGCTCTACTTTACTCCTTTTGTCCGTTTTCACGTATACGCGAAGCCCTTCAAACCCCTTCAATCTCGAGATGCATCCAATTCTAGAAAAGCTGCTACTTCGCAGGGGAAAAATCGAAAATAAGTTTTTAATCGTTACTCAAATTGTTCCGAAAGACACAAAAACAAAATTCTCAATACATCGAGTGGCAAGCGAGTCGTAAAAATTAAACAAAAGTAGTAAATCGAACCGAATCCGTTCCTCTCAAAGCTCCGTTCGCTAAATTGGTTCGAAAATCGTTTATCAAAGTATTTGTCTTCGTGCACAAATAGGACGATTCAGGGTGCCTAATATGTTTGGCCAGAGCTGTACGCATGTGCAATTTCCGCGTCCCCGGAAGATCGCATACCAATTAACGTGCCTATTGAACCTCTTGTCGAACGATTTCCATCAAAATCGTTGTTGTGCAAGATCGCATATTTGTATAGTAACGCTCGTGTTGATTATTATGAAAAAAAGCATCGGTTGATGCTCGCATCGACGTATCGAAACAGAGGCAAAAAATCATCATTAATTATTGCGACGAACGGTGTAGAAAGTAATTGGCAAATTGTACACGGTAGAGAGAATTCGAAACGCAAATCAATTGCATCGATTAAATAAGTGCATAACGAGGGGTTGGTTTTATTGAATTAGCGTACGAATAGCGCTTCAATTCATCGTTTTCTTCCACCGGGAGATAAACGTCGAGATTGGAGGCTAAAAAATAATTAATTCGCTTTTTCCGCTGATATTCCCGTTTGGTTGGGAATAATCTCGGCCGCTTTCCCATGATTCATAATCCGGCCACGATTCATAATGAGCTTCTTCACTATCGAATCGGCGGGGATTATTGTGTTCACTGCGGCAGAATAACTGCTGATCGGGAATTCAAAATCTCTCGTAGATACAACCGCGACTCGATAGAAATGCACAGCGAACACGCATCGGACGAAAATAAAAGAGAAAAACTTATGACTGGAGCAAGTTATTGAGCATCTCGTAAAATCGAGTTTACGACACTTTGAACGTTCTCTGCAGCGGTTAATACTCTTTTTGTCTGTTAATCCTCTTGCACTGTAGCTGCGTATATACGTGTATGTGCTTATCTACAGCATTCATTATTGCACTTTACTGCAGACAATGTCCGCTTTGGTAAAACACTCTCGGTCGAAAACACCGTTCATGATAAAAAGATTAGGGGAGACAAAGTCTTGGAGGAAAAAAATGGGACAAGCTTCCCCAAACTCGCGAGAAAGCTTTACGCGAGTAAGCTTTACGCCCCATCCTTTACGACACATTATTGCTTTATAGAAAATATGTTCTATTTTTTGTCGGGACGAACGTGCTCCAATTTTTCGGGAGGGAAAAAAAACTCGGTCGAAACGTGCAAAATATCGTGTGGTACAGCTGGACTCGGACGTTCCAGAAGGAACGGAAACCGAGCGACGATGACTCATTGTTTACTGAGATGAAATTTTCACATTTCCGGTTTAAGACGTTTTACAGTGTTCCGGACAACTCACACTTTTTGAGAGCGTTCATAAACGTGATTATGGGCGAGAGAAAAGACAGAAAAATACGAATTTTTCACTGCGTATGATTCGTTACAATTATTTTTATGAAGTGAAAGGAAAGAGGCGGAAAAAGTTCGTTCTCGATTGTTCTTGAGTAAGTCACTTCCCATTTGGTGTGCCTTCGAGAACATTCAAGTCTCTTGGAGTTATCGGAGAGTTTTGGTTCGACGCTTCATGTTTCCTTGATTAACGAGAGCAAGAGGGGGGGAAGGCAAGATTAAATTAAGCCTGCCGGGGATTTCTGTAACGCCTTGTACGGTAATAAACTGTAGAAACATTTTCAACTCTCTTAATTTCGTCTCGTTGTTGGGTAAACTCCTTTGTTGTTTGTTGTTGGAAACGAGGGAGGGAAAAAAAACTTCGAAATTACACGATGAAACTCGGGATCGCGAATTACAGTTTTATTTATTTCCTATTTCATCGAATCTCTTCTTATATGTGATGAAAAATATTTTATGAATTTTTAAAATATATCGTAGTATCATTTATTGTTCTCCTTATTTAAAGGAGAAGAGAGAGTTTCTTATTCTTATTAAAATTTATAATTCTATTAATATAAATTATTTTAAAATTCTTCTTATTTTTTATTTTATTAATTCTTGAATTATAAGAATTTGAATGTTTCAAGTTAATTAAAACTATTAATGAAAATTGAAATTAAAATTATTTTTCAATCTAGTAAAGAGAATATTAATTTTTTTAATAAATTTACATCTTGTTACTTAAATCAGGCACATTACTTTGAAAAATTTTGTATAAATACTTCTTTGAATTTGCAATAATTTATATTAAAATAAAATTTTATTTTAATATAAAGATTTAAAAAAAATGATTGTATTCAACTAATTATAAATTAGAATTTTATATTTTATTTTTGGAGTGTGGACACGTATGGTTGCTTCATCTATAAGTTTAATTATATTCGTATAGAATTAGGTAATCAGGTATTCCTTAATGATCAAATTTATAATCCTTTTATAATTGCTCATGCGTTGGTAATAATTTTTTTCTATAGGTATAGAATTATAATTAGAGAATTTGGAAATTGATTAATTCCTTTAATAATAGAAAGACCTGATATAGCATATCTCCATCAGGAATGAACACGTGAAATTACACCTGTGAGAATTTCGTTTATCACGCGACCAACGTTCAGAATGTGAGTGACATGGCAAATGTATCTTTCAGAGCGAAATAAATTATCGTCGTTATCATTTTTAAGGTAAATTGCGACGATGGACGCTCCATATTCATATATTTTAATTGTTATGTCCACGAAATGGGATGACAGAGAAGCGAAACTTATAAATTAAACTTACATCTCGATTAAGCATTATTATTGAACTCTTATTAATGCGAATGTGACCGCTCGATTATTTTAATACAATTTTATTTTATATTTCGGCAATCTGTACGATTACAGTTGAAACAATCGAAGCAAATATAAATAACAATCGATCATTCAATCAAGAAAAAGCCTATTAAAATTATGAACGAAAAAACAGTTTGTATATTGAATTAGTTTTGTTGCGACGCGAGTGGCCCTTGCTGCGCAGCAGAATAATAACCTAAGCTTCTAAATTCTAATAATTAATCTAGACAACTATGTATTAAAAACTATCGAAGTCGCAGTGAGCTTCTCGTCGGACGAATAACGGATTTTTGAAACTGTTTGGGACATTTTTTACTCGGGCAGAGTTTGTCGGCGGTCGGAAATTTAAGGTGGATGAGTTTGATTTGAGAATGCAATGATGGAGTCTTGTCAGCCAAGATTGGCTGACTTTTTAGGGATTTTTGTACGTTGCTCGTCTTTGATTTAGCAAGAGCCAACCGACGGGACCTCGGGTTGTCTTTCTCCTTCAGCAAATGGCTTCTGCACGTTCTCCTCAGACGAGGAGAGCCCTTGCAGACTGCGAATCATTTTCTGGATACTCGAGCAGCAGTCAGTACCGTTCGAGGGTTGAGCTTGAGCAATATTAGTTCAGCTATTTCGACTGGCAAGCTAGCAACGAAGTCGATTTCGTTGGATGATGCTCCAATGGTGGACATCAGTTGGGAAAAAGACTCCATGATGCTATTGCTTGCGAAGAAATTCGCTGAATGATGCTCCTCGTCCGTCGGCGTCCGTTTATACAATGATGTTCATCGTTCCGGATGACCACCCCGGCCAATAAGGAGCGTCCGTCACGACGAGATGCATCCACCAATCACAAATATCCGTCTTCTTCTTTCTCTTTCTTCTTCACGTTACATGAGGAAGTGAGATCATTTCGCAGTCGACCCAGCATCAGTACACTTAAGCTACTACGCGAGGATCTCAGTTTAGTCCATTAAAATCGATATTCCAGTGCTTTTAGCTCGCACATAGCCGAACATTCGGTCCACATAATTTCCGAGTGTTCTGGTGAATCTGCCAAAATGGCATGTACGGCGGATGGCAGGGAAATACGAGGATGTGCGGAATCAGGAGAGCATGTGGCTGGACCACGGGAACGCAATGGTTCTCTCTCACTCTCAGCGTTCCTGGTTAACCTAGGCACATCAGAGCCATAAATTTGGAGACAGCGTTTCGCTCGGAATTTACATTCGAGGGTCCCGCGGCACAGGGCATGGCCCGGCATACACGCGCCGTTATATACGCCAGCCGTTTCTGAAACGACTGCGGAAGTAACGCGACCCAAACCCCTTCTAACTTCCAAACGCCTAATAAATGCATCGCCCTCTCTCTCTCTCTCTAGGCGATCTTGACCCACTTGTCATCGAGAACTTGCGTAATTCCGCTGTACATTCTCCCTGCCCCCTTTCCCATTTGCAGTCTGATATCGGAATCATCGAGATCGCGATCATTCGACCTTGCGCCAGCTCGTATCCATCAAAATCCATCAAGCTTTCATCCTACAGCATCATATTCAAATAAATATATATATCGCCGACGTCGAGACATTATTTCACGTCAACCTCACATTATGCCGAAGCATAAGAACTGGAGGAGAATGCCACTGAATGAAAAATCACGCTCGTTGGATGTTGTCGGATTTCCGGTTGCGGTTCCTCTCATCCGCCATACCCAGGCGACTCACTGACTCCTTTGGAAACGTTGGCTTCTCCATCCCCTTCGGTTTCCCCCCCTCGCTCGTATTGTCGAGACTTCGCTGAGGTTACAGCTTTATTCAAAGGCTCCCTCGATCTTCGTGTAAACTTCAGAAGCATTGTGAAAGTTTTGCGTGATTCGACACTTGAATAGCTTCCCTAGAACTCTCGTTTTCTCAAAGAACGTCTATGCCTAAATATAGGTAAATACAGTTGAATATTGCCTCCTCAGAAAATTACGTTTTAGCCTATTTGCAGTCGCTATGAACGAAAATAAAATGAGAGATCGATTTCAAGATCGGCAGCTCAACATTGCACTCCCTGGTGGTCCTTGAATTAGCGGAGAACTCGCTCAAAATGAAGACACTTCGTTTGATATATGCACGGACATTTTATGATGCGATTGGGGAATATATGGACACCATCGCTGAGGTTGAAATTCACCGTCCTAGTTCCACGCGCATACGGTTCACGTTACAAACGTTCATTAAGGATGAAAACGAGAAGCACATAGTAATTCTCTGCCATTCGTAACGAGCATCGGCTCCAACCCAGGCATAGAGAGGAGTATCAATTTATTTTAGTTACTGATCGTATGGGACGGAACTGATTTTGTAAATTAATAAATGTTGAAATAAAAGAGAGTTGCGAGGACTTGGAAGAACGACGACGAATAGTCTCATAGCATGTCAGTTGAATAGTTATTGATTCGACGAATCGTCACACAGGTTGCAATCGATATTGATGTGATATCAAATCATTATTTACTAAATAAAAATCGACAATGTGCAACAAAAAGAGCAGTAAATGTCGGCCTTTTGATTGTCATGCCCTTAAATGTTTATGATACGCTAAAATATGAAACTAAGAAATAAAATTTACAATTCGATTATGTCGTTATTCAGACTTATATGGACGTGTTTTACAGTGGCTTTAGTACAATGTGACAACATTACAGAGAACACGGTGACAGTAAATATGATCATTAGTCGGTCGTATAATCAAGAAACATGCATTGCCAGTTAACATTTTTTTAAATAGCTGTGAATATACAATCGAGAAAAAACCTATTAAAGTTAAGACCGAAAAACAGTTTGTACATTGAATAAATTTTATTACAACGCGAGAGGCCCTTGCTGCGCAGCAGAATAATAACCTAAGCTTCTAAATTCTAATTAATCTAGACAACTATGTATTAAAAACTATCGAAGTCGCAGTGAGTTTCTCGTCGGACGGATAACGGATTTTTGAAACTGTTTGGGACATTTTTTACTCGGGCAGGGTTTGTAGGCGGTCGGAAATTTAAGGTGGATGGGTTTGATTTGAGAATGCAATGGTGGAGTCTTGTCAGCCGAGATTGGTTGACTTTTTAGGGATTTTTGTACGTTGCTCGTCTTTGATTTAGCAAGAGCCAACCGACGGGACCTCGGGTTGTCTTTCTCCTTCAGCAAATGGCTTCTGCACGTCGTCCTCAGACGAGGAGAGCCCTTGCAGACTGCGAGCCATTTTCTGGATACTCGAGCAACATTCAGTACCGATCGAGGGTCGAGCTTGAGCAATACTAGTTCAGCTATTTCGACTGGCAAGCTAGCAACGAAGTCGATTTCGTTGGATGATGCTCCAATGGTGGACATCAGTTGGGAAAAAGACTCCATGATGCTATTGCTTGCGAAGAAATTCGCTGAATGATGCTCCTCGTCCGTCGGCGTCCGTTTATATAATGATGTTCATCGTTCCGGATGACTGCGTCAGCCAATGGCGATCGCCCGTCACACCCGGTCACCCAACAGGTAAAAAAGATCGGTGCGTCAAGTTTTCCTCCATTACATTCCGTACAGTAATTGTACTGTGTCCAAATAAACTTTAGATATTAACTTCTGAAATTGCTGAATTCCTAACTCGCTACACCAGTTATTATTTTTCCGAAGAAGCTTACTGCAAAATTAAAAGGAATGACGTCGTAAATATGAATGAAGCGCGAAAGAACCTGCCGAGAATCGCGCCAAAGTTTCGTTCGAGTTCCCCCTCGTTTTTGCCATGCTATAACACGTCTGTCATTATATCTCTGTAAACCTTTCAAATCTTACACTGATTTTCTTTTTACTACCTTTATGAATCCTGCACTGATTTTTTTTTCATATTTATTTCAACGTATTTTTCCACACCACGGGAGTTGAAGAAATACTCTAAAATCTCAAAACTCCCCTGCGGTCACACGAAGGCGTCGAGGCGCCTCTGCTCGACCAGAGAGAATGAGAATGGAGAGAGAAAAACCTCCGACCGGAGTAAGAGGGAACCGGGAGTTTATTAGTTGCCGTAGAGGGTACGGATTTACGGTGCTTCTGTTTATATGTATACGAAATGAGTGGAATGACTGCGATGTCTTTTCCACTCAGTTTTTTCTCAATGCAGTATACATGCAGTGTTTTATAACAAAATGACCATTTCGTTATTCCCACGTTCCGGAATAAACTCTACAATCAACTTTTTCCATGTTTTAAATCCAGATGCGAGAATGAAATTTTTGTTCTAATTAAAAATGAGGGAGAGAAGACAAATTTTTCGACAGTGCGCTGTCACGTGTCTGCCATTCGAGCGACGAGCGAAACCTCAACTTTTGGTTACGAACTCTCGGTTTTTTAAATCGGCTTTTTCCCATCGAAAAAAGCCACAGCACATCATGGAAATGCAAATCGAGCGAATCTCAGGAACCATTTTCTCGTCATTTTCCGACCGAAAATTTTGTTTATAAAAACGTCGTAAAAAGCACTGATTTTTTGTGCCTTGCGAACACAGCCGGCTAGTCTGGAGTCGCTTATACGTAAATACGGCACTCGATACATAAAACTGTGCAAAAAACTTGCGACCACGCGAGTGTTCTCGCTCGGTTAAACGAGAACGTGAGCCCACGTTGTGGCGGGAATAGGATCACGATGAAAAATAGCACGGGATTTGGCAAGCGGATACCAAGAGACTCCGACACAGGCTTGATTTTACCCTTCGGTTTCATATATACAGAAAAAATTTCGACCGCACACAAGAACGAAACAATTATTTCGTATGCGCCCCGAACCCACGCTAACGAGCGTGAAATGCAGTAGAAAGTGCGGCGAGTAGTCAGGCGAAGTAGCGACCGAGGGTCACTGAAGTGGGGAGCCAGACACACGTTTCGTGCGTGTCACCAAAAAATAACGAACCGAAAATTCGTTGGCAACATGTTTTTTTTCTTGATTACTAAATATTTGTCCATGCATATTTTTGTTCAAAAACTAAATCAATTAATAAAAAACTTGCCTTGATAAATGTGTAGGCCCTGCTCTCAGCCGGATTCGAACGTTTATTTCTTCCTTCTGCCTTCAAAAATCCTTCGCGCCATCTCGGCCCGTCTTCCTGCAACACATAAAAGAACAATCAGTCGAATGAAGCCGGAATATCGTTCACAGGCGGAGAACGTTCGTAATTTCGAATGAAACTGCAGACACAATTTTCCGCTGTACCCCAGGGTCATACCGGGATCGTTTCGCCTCATATTTGTGGGTTAATTGCGTCGAAATTGTGATTATTCGTTGAGATACTGAGCAACAAAAAAGTACTAAATAGTGGCATTAATTAAGTTAACATTCATGTCGTAAAAGTAAGTAATTACTCAGATGTAGGTAGAACTTAAAAAATTTATTCGGCACTTCTACTTTCTATTTGACTATGTCATTTGGGACAATAAATCTAGATTTTGGCATCGTCACATCGCAATTACAATTTTAAAAATCATCAACAGAATCGATGCTTACGGAAAGAGTCCTGGATTTTCATTCTCGACGCATTTTTCAGCTACAATTTTGAAATAGAATTGAATCACAAAAAATGTGCACGCACATTGATTACACTTGTTATTAGTCTATTTTTATCAGTATTTACACAATTTACAACTAATCGTAGAGGTCCCTGCGCAGCGGGGGTCCGGGGACTTTTTATTATTCGGTTGTCTTTGCTCAGAGACGTTCGTGTCCAGCTGGACAAACCTGACTCGGAGCTTTGATTGAGGAACCGTGTCAATCAAGGCTGGCCGGCTTTTCAGAGGCTCCGTATGAGTCATCTTTTTCTTGGCATGAGCCAAGCGTTGGTATCTCTGGTGGTCTTTCTCCTTTAGCAAATAGCGTCTGCAGGTTGCCCTCGAGCGAGGAGAGCCCTTGCAGATTGCCATGCACTTTCTGGATACTCGAGCAGCATTCAAGTCAGATCGAGGCTCCAGTTTGGACAGAACCATTTCAGCTATTTCTACTGGCAAGCTAGTAACGAAGTCAATTCCTTTGAGGGATGCTCCAATGGCAGACATCAAATTGGAAAATGACTCCATGGTGCTGTCGCTTGCTAGGAAAGTCGCTGAATGATGATGCTCTTCAGAGCAGCAGCTTATGAGGGCGTGTTCATCGCTCCGGATGACTGCACTGGCCAATGGGATCATCCGTCATGACCGAAAGCATTGGCCAATGAAAATGCCATCATCAATGCACCTCCGAGTAATCCTTTTATTAGAGAAGAAACCAGAACCAAAATGAGAGACTACAAATTCAATGAAAATCCACTCTCTGATGAGCGACTGTCAAAACCGAGAAAAAAGCCAGCCACGACTCATCCATCCCTTAGACAATATATCCGAGTGCCAAAAATATATACAGGGAAGGAAAAACAAACGTTTCAACAGAATGAAATGCAAATGATCCGTGAACACGTATAAAAATTGCTTTTTCGCTGCTCCCTCGTACCAAGTGACGGAGATTCTTTTTTTCGTTCTCGAAACCGGTACTTCGTCGTGGCGGAAAAAAGGAACGGCTAAGATACGAGGTGTGGGATGTGGAAAAAAAAGTATGCCAAATGCGAGATCGTAGGGAGTAAAAGTTTGCCAGGCTTTGGCAAACAAGGCGGAAGCGTGCCAACTATCGGGTCACGTTAATGTTACGTAACGTCGCTCCTACCCTGTTTGCCAATGTGTATAAATATATATATATATATACGTGTATATATGTAACTTAAACACAGTTCATATATGCACTAGCTACGTGCGGACACCGCACGAACTACACAACATTCTGTACACCGTACCAGTATTGCCACATCTACAATGTAAATGTGGATAAAGTCGGATAATTTCGTAGTAGTTTCACATGCACCCCCGATAAATAATAGCGCTTACGTTCGTACTTGTAACCGGTACAGATTTCGCATTGCAGGCTCACGCGACTCGCCACACGATTTTTCATGTTGCCAATGTCGCTTTTCATCTCGCTCTTTCAATGGGTTCATTGGCATAATTAAAACATTCGATCGAGATAACAGAGACCATTTATGGACTTTGATTTTATACGATCAGTTGGGGAATCTCGATGTACTGGAGTTGAACTCACTCGCTTGGGGAAAATCGGATTGACGCGCTAGAGTGACTCGAAACTTTCAGATGTTTTCAGCAGATTATTCCGGAGTAGTAATCTCTGCACTTTGCATTTGCTTAGCTGATTTATTTCACGTGGTTTAATCTGATCACATTTTTCATTACTACGACTTTGGCCACGGTGAGTAATCAGCGGACAGGAAATTGCGAAATCGTAAAATCTCTCGTATGAACGCGCCACAATATTTTGTCAGAAGAAAAATTTTGACTCCAGCTTTCCACATTATTTTCACATGAAATCAGGCAACGATCTTTAAGACTGTTGAATATTGTTCCGCGCCACAATATTTTGTCAGAAGAAAAATTTTGACTCGAGCTTTCCACATTATTTTCACATGAAATCAGGCAACGATCTTTAAGACTGTTGAATATTGTTCCGTAGAAAGGTTGCAAAAATAATACGATTAAACATATGATAAGTAAATATAAAAAGAAAAGGGAGAAAAACAATAGAAACTCTTGTTTTAGTAACAAGAAAAAATATTAGTTCAGTTAGCATCGAGATATCGTTCAGTACACACGTAACGTTCTCTGATTGAGAAAAGATTAAAAAACTTTCTTATCAACATTCCGAAGATCCGAAGCCTGAGGTCTGACCTACGACATAAGAGTCGAGAAACGTCTATTCTTTTAAATTTGTCCATTCTTGTTGTATTTAAACTGGTTTCAATGAATTGGGTTTTTTATGCCTATTTAAGGCTTTTTACCAAACATCGACTTTATTATTTCATTTAATTTAATTTATAAAATTCAACTTTATGAAACAAATATACTCAATCAATTTTTAAGATTCTTGGTCAATGTTCAACCTCATGTTACAACACCCCTGGACATTGGTGAAAGAGTGACGTGCTACTCGTCCTGACATAAATGTTGAAACGATAGTGAAACGTGCCTAAAACTCTTGAATTCATTTTATCGATAACCCATTCAATGACGTAGATCGATCAGTTTTTGAATGAAATTGAAAAATAGAAAAAAAAAGTGCTGGTTCGCACGATTTCATGGTAAGAATCAGATCCATATCACTATTTTTTGATGAGGGGTAAACAAAAGATAAACGCAGGGGTGGTTTGGATGAGAGACGTTTTGGTTTTCGTTGCATCAACATAAGTACAATGTTTCTGGATAAAACGGCCAAATGGCGCCCCTTTACATGCTCCACTGCTTGCAACGATGATCTTATTCCCTAAAACCGTTTTCCGGGCGATAAAGAAATTTTCGTCTCTCCCTTTCCAGCGCTATTTTGCATGGATGAATTCCGAGACGATTTGCCTCGGATATCGAAGTAATGTTCCTTGTCAGATTCACAATCGTAATTAATCACTTAAGCTTTGGAACATGTAAATTTTTTGGTTTGAGTAAAAATAACAAACGGCTGGTAGTTTTTCCCTCGCAGACCAAGCCCCGGCCGGGAGGGTTAGCAAATTGTCGTAGGTAACTAGCTGCTGGATCGTTTATTCAACTGCCATGGGTACTTAACCGTAGGTATATCCGGTAGCTCGTGCAAACCCCAGAAGCGAAAACGGGCTCCTCTCGTTTCGAGAGGAAATGAGACTCGACGTAATTTGATATTCTCCCATGTACAACCACCCCTCTCGACGCAGCTCACCGATAACGATCTCGGATTAATTATCGAATTGGTAGAAATAACTTGAGAAAGGAATGTTGAAGTGAATTATTACCGAAGTGATTTGCGACTGCGTTATAAGACATTGGAAATGAATTGAAAACTCTGAGCGTCGTATAACACGAAATATGTTCTTATAAAATACTGCTCACTATATTTTATTTAATGTTTTTAACGACGAAAAATTGCAACGAAACTTTGAGGCTTCCGGTGAATTTTCTCATTTTCTGGTTAAAAAATCCATTGATATGAACAGATGAGTGACGAATGAAAATGACAGGAGCAGGAATCATCGAAAATTTTCATCGTCGACATTTCAAATTGTGACTCCGTGACTCCCACGTGCACTCCAATCGGAAGAAAAGTAAAAAATGATTTTCGTCGTTGAGCAACGAGGAGTAAATAATACGATGAAGCGATTTCTGTACAGATAAAAAAAATGAAACGCCGCGCATGCTTATTCGAATCCTAAGCCAGCGGAGAGGGTGCGAGAAGGCCGAAAGGTCGAGAGAAAAGAGGAGAGGCAGGAAATTAGACGAATCCTCACCGTGCCGGTGACGGATTTTGGCCTTCGGCCAGACAACGTACGAAAAGCTTCCGTTATGAAAGGAGAAAAGGACAGCAAGAGAAAGAGGGAAAGAGACATAACCGATATACTGGACAGCGCTCTATCTCCAGCAACGCCCGACTTCTTGGCTCCGGTCTCTTCTTTCTCGAGCTATTCCACTGTCTACTGGGTTATACAGAGCCCGTTTGGCTCACCGTCTCCCAAGTCCTTGCTCGAGCCATCGGCTAGCACCGAAACGACCGGCTTTCATCAAGACACTTGTCTTCCGGGTCCGCCTAATACCGCCTCGCAAACTCGCAAGCAAACGCTTACCGATGTCTCCCAATACTGGCGCAACCGGCGCTCCATCTAGAAATAACTTTTATCGCAACTTGCTGCCCTTCGATTATCCATGGGACATGAATTTCGCCAAATTGCTCGCTCTCGATCGAGAAAACATGTTCTTTTATAATTCCCTAATAAAAGCAATGGATGATGTGAAGCAAAAGGAGTTTTTCAATCGAAAACTATCCAGAGATCATCGTTACAATAAAACAAGTTTTAATTCCTTAGTAACCACACTAAAGACACGATTCCGACACTCTATTTTCCTGATCAATGACATTTTGACTTTTTACAGAATATAGCAAGTCACTAATGGGGCTGACAAAAAGGAAGAAGCATTTTCAGATTTGTAGCACCGCGTAAGAAGGTGCACGAAATCCCCTCTCGCTTTCTCTCTCTCTCCCCGTTTCACTGGCTCCCCCTCGTCAATTTTGCATTCCGAAAGATACAATTTCTTACAGCCGCAGCTAGTCTCTCGGGTTGTAACAGATTCCCGGATGATTTCATCGCGTCCTGGGAAACGAGGGCGAAGTGAAAGTGGCGCAAGAGAGAAAAAAGAAACCACAAAAAAGAAGGAATGAGAAAGAAAAAGCTAAGAAAAGAAGTCGGTGGCTAGGAGCAGCAAAGGCCCGTATTTTTTAGCGTCTTCAACTATTTAAGAATCCTTGTGAATCTCCATCCAATAGCAATTCGTTCCATGTCCTATACGAGAACGAAAAGCAAGAGAAGAACTCAGATGGGCGACAAAAGGTCTTGAAATGTCAGGAAGTCGAGTTGTGTACCATCTTCTTCGTACATGTCTCTATGTATAATGAATATCCATGTGTGTCTATACATATAAACATATAAGAATGGATATACACCGGTGTAGAGACATGTGCGAGGAAAAGTACGTACATCCGCGTACTTCAAAGTTCTCCACTGTGCCGTCTCTTCGCCTCGTTTCTACTTTTTCTCTCGAGACGCTTCAACGAACGATTCCGCAAGCTCGTTTTCCACCTCAAGCTTTTTTTCTGCGCACACAGGCCTTCCGTATAATGCCTCAGATAATGCGGAGCTCCATGTAATTCACCGTATGAATTTGTATAAACCACTCAAGGGCTCATCAGTAATTATAAAACTGAGGACTTAACGAGCAGCTCCAAAAATACATTAATTCGAGCGGAGCAGTGAAAATATCCCTTCTGCTCTCATATTTTGTCGATTTCATATTCATTCTTCGGTGATTAATATTCCATTGACGCTAGGACTCTGTGAAGTGTATCTCGTACAAGGGCGAAATGATGAATTCAATCTTACTTTGGTAGGTGAATGAATTTTAAGGAAATTTTACATCGAGCGATATTAAATATAGACGAGAAGGGGCTAACGCGATGCAAAAATGAATGTTATCGCCGAGAACCGACTCTCAAAACTCGTTTCACGCTCACTATTTATCTCGAACTCTTGTTACTTTTTTCTTTCCTTCTTCCATATCCAACAATGCACTTTACGAGAGACTCTCCTGTGAGATGAGGAAAATAAAATACTGCTGAGTTTTAAAAGGATTGCACTTCTAGGCAGTTCGCTTGATGAAGCTTCCTCAATTAATAAAATGTCATGATAAATTCAAAAGACAATACGAAGGATGAGAAGAAACTTATTGAAAAATGCAGAATTAAGTAAGAAATGCTACGCAAACAAATTTTTCAATAATTTATTTTTTCTTGTTTTTCTTACTTTTTCAACTTGCGATCCTTTGAAATATCCACCATAACGATCAAAATTTATTGTTTTAGAGATTCGACAAATAAAAATGTGCCAACTCGCGCAATTTCTACATAGTGATGGACAAACCAAAATAGTTCGTTCTCCTGCTACCGTATTCATAATCCAAATGAACATCCGATCCCAGAAAGCTTGCACAAAGAATTTCTGGCTACGAGTCGTACTCGTCAGTACCCTGCGGGCATTTTATTTATCAGCGAGTCGAAAGCTGTAGACACCAAAATGGTTAGGAGCACCGTAAACGGGACACCACTCTCGCACCTCCTTCACACAACGAAAGGGGAAGGAGCAAGAAAGAGAAAAAAGGAGCACAAAATAATTGCGGAGAATTTGCGAATCGAGATGGAAGTTATTGACATTCTACTCGAAGAAATATTTCCTTAAAAGATGATGAAAAATTCGATTCCAAATCGCCAGATATCGACCTAGAATCCTATAGATTTTTCGCCGAGGAACTTCTCTGCCTGGAGAAGCGCTTTTTTACGTAAGCACGCAGTAGTATTCGAAATGAGTGGCTACTCATATTGCAAGAGCGGTCTCGAAACGATACGCTTTTGAAAGTATACGAAAGTATACTTCACGAGAGTTTATATAATGAAAAAGGAACAAAAATGAGAACGGTTGAAATTAAGTTGGACATTCCTTCCGGTGTGTTTCAGCGCATAGGATTCAAAAGAACTGGAGTAAATAGAAGCTGTGCAGCAGTTGCTAATTAATGCTATTTCATCATTTTCAAAGCTTTCATTCCGTAAAATGCTTCTTAGTGCTCATTATCAAAATTTAGTATTTTAAATAACGCGAGAGGGGCATGCGCACGAGAAAATTTCTTCGCAATTATTTATGCACATTGTTGGGGATCTTACTTTCTTTGGGGGCGGGGGGGGGGGGGGGGGGGGGCTGGCTACGACTGTGATGAGCTCGTGTTCTAAAATGTGCACAATAAACACTTTTCTATCGGAGCTCTCAAGTTCGCAGAATTTCGAATAAAAATGAAAGTAAAATGCAGTTGGAAATTTCAATTTCTCACCTGTTTCTCGGTGAAAAAAGTGTCGGCTTGGTATTTCGAGGGTAGATCGAGAAACACTGATGATCTCGAACGGTCGTACAGATCGACATCGACGTAAAGGTCGAAAAGCGGTGCACCAGCAACTTCGAGTAGCGACGAGACCAAAGGAGTTATGTCCGCGGGGGCGGAACTCCTCGGGGGTAAATAGCCGCCCAGTTTTTCGAGGAGGTTGTACACTGAAATGAAAAGCCAGCTTAAATAAAGCTATATTTAAACATAGCCGAACAAATAATCTCAAGTTTGAAGTGAGGGGGGATATAAAAGAAGAATACAAACAAGAAGTAATGAGAATGAGAAAAGGGGTACGCGAGATGCGAGATTCAAAGCAATAAATGTTCCATTTTTATTACAAGTTTTAAAAAGTTACTATTTCTTAACAATTAAATTTCGCGATACTTATTTATCGCTTCACGCCCAATGATTTATGGACGATCTCCTTACTCGGTGAAGCAGCTGGCACCACTTCAAATATATTCTATATACTTACAGTCCTTTCTTGTTCTCAATACAAAACGGTCGAAGATAACGAAAAAAAATGTTTTGGTCCTTAACGGAGAAATAACTAAGGTTTTTTGCAGGGTTGTCTGACTTTAGAAAGATCGTCATCAACGACAATAAATGTGTGCGTTGGAAGACGTTACAGAACGTGGGAACATTGGACACCTTTTTCGATACGCATGCATACACTTCGTCAATAGGAAATGTTCCATTTTTACACAGTCGAATTGTGCAACTTTCTTTTTATTACGTTTTAAGGTCGAAATAAAAAATGGTATTGCCTCACTCACTTTCCTCTCAATAGACTAATTTTTCTCGGCGTTTTACAGAATAATAAAGAAGAGAACGCGAGAGCAGTCGTGAATAACACGAACCTGTCGGTTTTATCGGAAACTCTCTGTTTGTAAGCGAAAAACAACCGGCCAAAGTTTATGACACACGCGCTAAGGGCAGGGAATGTGTACTGCTCTGCAAATATTTAGTATCGAAAAAAACCTTTCAATGATGCTCGGACAACAAAGAATGCGTGGATTCGAAGGGGGTGCTCGATCCCAATAGGAAATAAATCCCCGGTTCACGTTTGTTCATTGCTCGTTAATGTTCGACGTCGAACGAATGGAACTTTCTGCGAGCACTTTTCTTACCGCGTCATAACTAAATCGTGACTTTTCGAAAAAACGTAATTCGAATGGAAAAACAGTTTTGAAAATATAAAAAAATAATCCAACGAATCAGAATTTTTGCGAACCTTTTTTTCGGCAAAACTACATAATTTTTCATCGTTAGAAATTTTCCTCGTTTCATAATTAACGTTGAAATTAGATCCAAATAATTTTCCAACTACATTGTTCAATCGTAATCTCATCGATTGACGATGGACCTGAAACCGTTGATAATACTCGAGATCGCTGTGTAATTCGTCGCAAATATTTACGCCCCTTAAATTTTTTACTTTCTTTTCATTCGAATCATATAAAATGATAATGTGCCATGAACATAAAAACGCTACACGGTTTATCCTACTCCTTATACTGTTTCGTTTTAACATGCTGAACGATCGTTTTTCCTTGACATTTTTATTACGTCCTACTGATAACGGCATATGTACTTATACGTGCATCGATAGAGGCTGATTCAGGATGAACGTTTGCACTATTTAACAACTTCGAATGGAGCGAGGCTGCGGAGTTACCGGAAGGAAAACTTTCGCAAGATATTCACCCTCAGCAGCATCCTATTTTCCAACTTCGCAGTAGCTCCTTATAAGCGTGTTTTTATTCTATCGGAAAAATGATTTAAAAAATACGAACGTTCGACTTGCTACAAAATATTGAAATATGATGATCCTCGCCAAATGTTTTGCCGAAATAATTTATTGCAGTACTCTCGTTTTCCGTCAGATGGCATACAAAAAAATCAATAATCTATGTCATTTTTTTCTGCCAATAGAAAATGAGGCTTAATGAGCGAGCCTCGGTCGAACGTCGGTCGCGTACTAACAGCGCACATTTGTAGGAGCCTGTACTTATCCAGTAGAGAAGTTTTATATTCAAGGGGTTTAGTAAAAGTGCCTATCGCTCTGGGGTTACAAGCGAGGTACAACATTTTTATAGCCCTGGAAATTATCGTAAGCGTTTGAGCGTCGTCCACACGTGTACGTGGCTCGAGTTCGAAAAGTTCAGAAGCATGCGGGTTACATAACTTATTTCCACTCGCGCATTCTTCTTTCTTTAGGTGCGATTGACGGGTTTCGTACTCGGTTAAGGCGTGCAGAAGCGTGCATATTGAGGAATCGATTTAGTAATGATGTTACGCGCGTAGATGAGTACGCCGCGCGCACAGCACCGGAAGTGCATCAGGGACGTGCGCTTTATCCAGACTCTTTGTCTCGAAACCTTCTACACCGGAAGTCGCGCCCACTTATCGCACCCCTTTCAGCCCTTTTTTCTGGCCGGCATGTGATGACGCTATTTACATGATCAGCCTTGACACTATTCGATGACAAAAGTTTCGAAAAATGTGAAACATTTTGACGTGCACACAGAGAGAGAGATAAAAGTCTCGATAAAAGTAAACTTCATGACCTCGAGCGGGCTCGTTCAAACGTTAAAATGACGCCAAATTTAATATCAATCTTCACCCTTTTCCTCGCCCTCATTAATATAATATCTGCACTTTTCTATAGGTGCATTTATCGTGTGTTACTTGGAGAAGGAAAAATATCCAGGCTCGCGGCTTGCTGAGGGAATAATCATCGCGTTAAGATCTTTCGGTGTCACGGCCTTGACGGTTCATGTGGCCAAGGGAGTGGGGCGTTTAAGAAATTCAATGCGAGTGCGACCAAAAGGTACGTCTATTTATACACGCAACCGCACACTAAACACGATCATTGGTGAATGCAAAAAATGAGGCGACGGACATGAGTTTGCGTGTTAACCGCGGATCGCGGGCTCCGAATTTTGACATTTAAGGGTGAATGATACAAAAGTCGAAATAATTAGAAATTGATCAAATTTGGTGATAATGTTCTTCAACATCAAGTGCGAAAACACAAATTTTTTCAAAATTTTCTTCTGTTTAGTTATCAAGTAATTACGCATTAAAGCAGATTTCTTATGCCCGGAATGTATACCTATATATATGGAAACGCTATGCTTATACACGTGAACTTTAGTGATCAATTACTCGATAACTGTACAGAAGAAAAATCTTAAAAAATTTGTATTGTCAAATTTGGCACTAAAGAATATGTTCACCAAATTTTATAAAATTCTGATCATTTTGAATTTTTTTATGTTTTTAGCATGGTTTAGCATGGCAACATTGTATCGCCTGTGCAATATATCCTTAACGAAGCGTAGTTAAACGTTGATTGGGCCAGATTTCGCTGGTTGTAACTCTTTCGGAATTTCATTTTGATGAGCAGCCTCGTAAAAGCGTTTGAAATAATACTCGCTTTTGTGGCAGAGAAAATGTGCTCCCAGTTTCGTTGGTGCTCGATGAATGTTTGTGATTGGAAAGATGAGACTAAAAGCTGCACGGAAATGGATTATTCGCGCCTTTCGAATATTTCAAATCGTGTTTTGAAAAACTCCTGAGTGCTTTACGGAACGCTGCGAGCTCGCACACTCTTTTATTATAACTCCATAAAAAAAGGGTATTCACTAACGAAAATGGGGCAGCAAAAGTCAACACTTATTTCCGCATCGAAACAATAAAATTCAGCTCACTATTTTAATGACTTAGCCAATTCAATTTGTATAATGGAAAGTGAAAATAAAAACAGAAGTTTAATCAATAAACGCAGTGTACACTCGCCCAAGAACATTGAGAAGTATGTGCACAGTTGGATAGAAAAATCCATGTTAAAGGCATCATAGTTGTAGAAGTTTTACGAGCGCTTGTGTGTGCCACGAAGAAAATCCCAAGGTCGATACTAAAGCTCATTAAATACTCATGCGGAAAGTCCGTGTTTGTAATTGTTCTTGCGCTTCGTTGATTGATATCAATGTGACTTTTTGCGCGGCTAACTGTGAATCACGTTGCGGAGCACGTGCGTGGAGACGAGTCGGGCTCTCGAAAGGGCGTCAAAAGCGAGGGGTTGCGCGAGTTGCCCATATTTTTAAGACTTCATTCGACCAATTGATATATCTCGGGACTCGGTGGTGTTTCCGGTCATTTTTCTTTCCGAACACGAGAACACTCGACGACCTTTGCCTTCGAAAAATGAAAAACGGTGGGGATTAAAATGATCGGCTTTTGCTCAACGTTAATATTTCGCTGCTCGCGTTCCTCGTTCCTCTTTCTCTATACTGTACCGTACTAATTAAGCTCCGAAGAAGTGGGTCGGGATCGCTTTATCACGCGAACTTCATTCTCGCGTTCGCTATTGGCAACGCCGGTTCTCCCCTTAATCAAAGAAAAAAACACATTTTTCTCCGTGGTTTTCTATCGCAGTTACGCGGCGCAGACTCGTCAATCGCTCGTTAAGCTTTCCGACAACGCACGCGAGGCTCGACGTGCTATTTCTGATCAAGCTCCAAGACTGTATAACTCAATGAAAATTGTGCACAAAGCTGCATACAGCGAGTTCGAAGCCTCGAGGTCGCGGTGTGCTCGTGGCGATTGAATGAGTTCACCGAGGCGATAATTTTGAGTGTATTTCGATAAGCTCTCGAGCTCCAACTCCTAATTGAGTGATCTATATGGACGCGGGAAGCTTTTTTTCTCTAAAAAATTTACACCGTAACTCAAAGCCCTCGTACGATTGTCACAACGAATATACGCGCGCCCGACCTCTCATCCCTGTGCATAACCCAACTCGTTGTATCTTCTTTAAGCCACCCAAATGCGAATTTGTTTTGTGAATATTGTGTGCATCCCGAGTCGAGGAGCTTTGATGCAAGAATTCGTAACCACGCTTACCTCCCCCACGTTACATATTCCCGTCAGAAGTTCCTCGTCGAAACTTATACCAAAATGAGATTCTGCCTCCTCGTTTCGGATGTGTATACGCCGGGCTAATAGAGGCCAAGTTCTACTTGCTTCTCGTCTCTACGACTGTATAACTATAAACGAATACGGGCAACCACTCCGATATACTGGTAATTTACGGTGTCATTTCCTGACCCGCGCTTCCACGCCCCTGAATCTATGGAGTGTTACAAAAGCCGCAGGCAAACTTCCGAGACCGCTGGATGATTGGAAATTTGAGGCGAAAATTCTCAAGCCCCCATTCGTCTTCGTGGAGGAGTCTCCTTAAAATATCCGACAAATCCTGTCACACTTTTGATACGGCAATGTTGCGACGACAGGGAGCCAGCGATGAGACTCGAACTAGTTCATTTTCGCTGGAAGCATGACGCACGTTTCCCCTGATCCAAGCTTCCCCTCGTTAAGCACCGAGTCTCGCCATCACCAATCATTTATCCGAGGATAAAATGGCAAGTGCTTTCTCCCTTAGTTCCCACAGCTGCCTGTGAATTGTGCGCACGATTCTCGGGACACAGGGTGTAACGTACACGCAGATAGTCGGGAGCACGAAAGCGAGAAAGAGGCTAACGTTTGCGAAAGAGATGAGGTTCGCTATCCTACTTCGTTATCAGTTACGAAGCTCGGGAAAACAGCAGCTCGTCATAAAGTTTAAACAGGGTTAGTATATCTTTCGATCTATTGCTTAGCTGGGACGGAGCTCCGGTGGTAATGTTAAGGAGGAATTACATTTTCGCTGCGTCAAAGACCTCAAAGTCACGAGAGACGGGCGGGGGGAGAGGAAGAAAGAGAAAATGGTGCTTCGATTGATATTTTTTGGGTTCCGTGTAATCAGCAATTACCCTCCGAAGGCACAGATACACAGAGTCTCGTCCGATCGGGTGCTCGCGTAACTGTGGAACACGCTAGAATTTATGCGACGTCGTTAATCCGGAGGGAATCGTTTCGAGGAATCCCGATGAAAAATAGAATCGTATCGTTGCACCATTCGAAGCAGACCCCTACCAATTTAGTTAAACGCAGAGAGAGGGCATGTGGAAGTCACGAAATGTAAATCGAGCATGTCGAAAGATGCAACGTTAACACTTAACAACCGGTACTCGCTCGCCCTCCGATCGAATCGGGCCGAACAATCCTTGCGCAGCACACCACTTTTTTGCTGTCTCATTCGACGATTGTCTGTCATTTGTCTCTGTTGACCTAGAAAGTTGAACGCCAAAAATAGGAAAAGCTGGTTTTTTATGGAAAGAATTACCTCTGGGAGGCATGAATGTCGAATGCTCTTGACTGATTTTTTTCCCCTTCATTATTATATCTATTTTAGGATTAAATTTTGTTTCACAACGTTCGGGGTAGATGAATTTTAACGATTTTTAATCCCTTCACATTGCGGGACGCGGAACTACCTTTTTTCTTGCGGAAAAAACGTCGTCGTTCACGGCACAAAAGTAGTTGGAGTTTGTCCGTTGAAATTCAAGATTACGCTCGCTCGACCAACTAACCGCATCGCGAGTCTATAGAAATTCTTACTCAAACTCTTTTCTCACACTCCCCGCCTCCCCTCGCCGCTCGCCCTCATTCAGCCTGTTCGTCTCAATTTTACCGCTTTGCCACCCGATGTCCGATTACCCTGCAAGTTTCACGACACGTTCTTTTGTTCCTTGATAAAGGGGCTTGGATCGTTCAACGAAAGTTCGCGATTGTGCAGCTTATATCTGCTAAAAACTCACCTGATCAAAGGAGGCGAAGATAAAAAGAGAAACGGAGAAAAGTATCAGATAAAGAGCGACGGTTTCAGTTTCAAAGCGTGTACAGACCGCTTGGCATCGATTCAACGCTCCGCAGATTCATCTGGAATTACTTCAACTGTGGAGCATTTACATTTGAATATAAAAAATGTACCGAAGTTCGATTGGAAAGAAATATATTCGCAGAGCCTGCGAGAACTCTGAGCCTCGCGCGGGCATTTTTTCAATCGAAAACGTCCAAACTTACTGGCTCTATTTTATGCCCATCCCAGACGACGTGACCTCTGAGAAAACAAGGGAGAAAATGTGGCTTGAATTCGAATATCGTGAGCAATGTGCAAGGAGGGAATGATGAGAATCACTGTCTAGTTGGACAATCGATTTCGTCGGAAACACAATAGCGACCTATAGTTGCATCAACTGCTCAATTTCCCAATGAACTTTAGCTGCTAACACTGCAAGAGAAAAATTTCTCCATTATCGTGTAAGTATTCCCGTTGTGGGGGTTGTTAAAACACCAAGTGCATTTGCCCAGCAGATCGTTATCTGGGCATTAGGGACTCAAATTTCGCCGCACCAACCTGCGGTAAAATAATCGTTACAGCCGAAACTGTTCCATTCCATCGGGTAACCGCACAAAATGTTGATGCAATCGTTAAGAAAACGAAGCTCAACGAAAACAAAACCTCCAAAAAGTTAACAACTTTCATATCGTTCACGAGAATTACTGCGATAAACGAAACGCAGGATTTCACTGCCTGTTGTAAGGTAAAGACCGAAGCTTCGAATAACTCGCACCACGGTCAGGCTTCCAATTGTTAACCCTTCGATAGTCGCGCGCTATGAGACTTGCTCTCACACTTTTTTTCAAGATACGAAAAATGGGGGAATAATCTACATTTTTTTCTACTCGTCAAACAATTAATATACTTTAGAATCGCTGTCAAAAAATTAAAAAAAAAAGGTAGCGCAACTATCGCAGGGTTAATGAGAGACTCGCTACCAAAAATTACATCGCGTACATCCTTAACGTCCCCATACAAAATCAGGCAAACTGACGTTTAAAAATGGCACCAAATCTTCATTGATCAAAGCTGAAAAACCTACAACAGCAAATACTCTATAATTTAACCCCCGAAACCCTCGACTCCTGAAATTCATATTTAAGGACACAGCATTTTTCGTAACGAAACTTTCTTGGGATCGATACAGGAATTTTTCACGAGGAAGTAACGGCCCGAGTTGAGAAGAGGAGCACGGAAAAGAGGAAGGCAAAGAAGACAAAACAGCAGCTCACATAAGAGGCTGAAAGCTTGCATGGTTTATGATAAAATTTATGGTTGCCAGGCTCGTATGCGAGCGTGCACGCTATTTGGGTCGAAGTAGCGAAAGCAAGAAAGTCCTTGCGCTCGCTTCGTAAATAATATTCAACCTCAAACTATGCCCCGCTTATGTATATTCATTCGGGTTGACCGCCACTGAGAAGATAAGAGCATCTGCGATCAAGAGGGTTGGTTAACATACTTCGATGTGTACCAACACGTGTACGTCGCCCAGTTTTGTGGCTTTAGGCGACTGGATCAGCGCACCAAAGCCTAGCTAAAATCCGTTAATTTATGCATACGCGCTAACTATAATCCATCGATTGCGCAAGTTTCGACGAAAACAGAACAGCATTGCTGTATACGTAGGCAACAAAAAGCACGCTTTCGAAACTCCCTCTCAGCCTCGTTTTATATTTTTTATACGGCAAATCCCAAAAGTGATATCGGAATTTTGCGAGGCCTGCAGATCCCGAGGCTCCATGTACGTTTGGACCGTCAGTCCTATCGAAACGTCATCAATGAAATATCGCAGGAATAGCGATGGTCTGATACGAGGCGCCGATAAGGCGCTGACGGCCTGGAACGTTACTCTGCCTGCGCTCATCGCTCACTCTTAGCGTCTCAACGGATCGCGGCTCTTTCTTATTTATTCATATTCTCCCCGTTGCAAATCGAAGTGAAAAACGACTGATAATTTTTCAGTTCGGGATCTATTGAGCCATGCGCCGAGTACGTTTTCCAAAATTCATTCCGAAATTCACGGTTTAATGGAGGAGGAAAGCGACGACCGATGAGAGTTTATTACTCGCATGCAAATATTAGTTATATACGCAGAATTCACGAATGATCGGGCGTGCTAACTAATATGTAGGTTGATTAAATGCTGTGTTAGCAAATTAATATTTGTTGAGCAAACTGAGAAAATTGTTGGAAATATTAATCTGATGAGTGCATAATCGAACCTGGACATCGATAGTTCGAGCCCATTTTCCTGCAACTAATCTACGATATTGGGGAACACGAAACCAAACATTGTAGGACGCAGACGAATGAATTAATTTTTTTCGTCGGTCAATATCGATATTGTGCCGCGTACGAGTGAAAAAACTTGCAAAATGTTTGAAAAATTCATTTTTAATGGACCAAATATTTTGAACGTTTCAAAATGTTTGTAAAATAATGTTTCGTGCAGTAATTTATCATAGTCAGGTTGAGTTCGTGAGTCGGCCGTTCTATGACTAGTCAAGTTTCCACAATTGCTTCATGTTGACCACTTTTAAGTCTAAATTATTAATAAAATTAATAAACACTTACATTGAGAATATTTTTATCATAAGAATGTAACAAAATGCTTTAAAAATATCGCAAAAAATAAAATTTATACTTCAACTTGACTAGTTAATGGTCGAGTCGATACCGGTTACACTTGAAATACACATAACCTAGGGAACTTTTTTATTGTGCGAAAGAAAGTTTATATCGGTGTAATGGCACCGAGAAAAAGCAATGGTCAATTCGTTAAAAAAAAAAGCGAAGCTACCAGACGAATGAAAGCACGTGAGTCAGTCTCAAAAATAAATTTGATGAAATTCCCGCGATTCCCGAATTTGCCTGACGTTCAATCAGCTGTAACCAGCAGTCCAACGTAATGCGACTGGCATCGGCGTTCGACACGTCAAAAACTAAAGTTTTTTCATGTTTTTGAAGGAACGGAATCTGTGATAAATTTTCTTCGTGATATAAACTTTTCCAAAGCTCGAACACCGTAAAGATTTTTTCACAATCAATATTACTTTGAGATCACAACGATAAATTCTGAAATTTAAATAAAAATGTTCTAAAACTGCATGGAATTTGAACTTGGCCTGAAGTAGCTGTAAAAATTGTGTTAGAATTCGTCTGACCAGCGTGCAGTACAGAATGTGCTTTAATTGTCGTGACGGTTCACCACTTTAATGTGATTATTATTTCGAGCTCCGAATTTCAGCAATCTTTATGCTCGGGTCGTTGGTGGTGGAGTGTTATCGAAAGCGACTGGTCGCCAAAAAGTAGAGCGCGCACCGAAGGACATGGATGCGGATATAATTTCGACAACGAGATGTTTCTCGTTTGCTGTTGCGCGAACACGCGATAAACTAGAGATACGGGGCAGCGTAACGAGAAACAAAAACAACGGGTGGGATCGTACGGACATTGTGAATAATGAAACGTCCGCCTGCTATCGTGCGGTGGTATACTCGCCGAAAAGCAACCAAGGGGAGAAATAATAAGGGGAGAAAGAGAGAAGAGGAGCAGGAAGAAAAGACGGACAGAAAGGACCGGGAATCTCATTTTTGGCGAGCTTCTTCTTGCACGAGAAAAACTAAAAGAATAAGAAATTTCATGTATCCGAGCCAAATAAATTCAACCAAATTTATCTATCACGTCATCCTGGGTCTCTGTCCTTCCCTATATCTCCCTCCCCCACACAATTTTTTAAGGCTTCTTTCCCTTCCCCTTCCACTGTCCCATTTCCCTCCGTCACGCAATCTCCTTACAAATCCTTTGAGATGACATCCGAAAATCTTTCTGTCTCGCGTCGAAATCGAGCATTATTTCGAACATCAATGGCCCTTCACAGAGTGTCACAGCTCTTACGGGGGAGTCGATGGAAACACCTTAAAAATCACTATGAAACACGACTTTAACACTGCCAGACTTCACTCGAAATTATTTCCTCGATTCGTCGAAGTGATCAACCAATTTAGTCAGTCTTTTCTCAAAGAAACGTTTTCCCTGTATGGAGATAAATTCAGACCTATTTTTAAGGGGTTGAAGCAACGTAGAAAAAAGGAAAAAATCAATGTGCGGAAAATGCTCACAGTGACCCCGATCCGGCCCGAAAAATTGCAGCTCAGAGAGAAAGTATAATACGTAATATGTCAGAGGAGCATGGAGAAATTTATATATCATATAGACAACGTCACAGCCGCGCAAAATTTACTGGTCTCTCTATAAAAATTCTCAAAGGCACAACCAGGTATGTGGACACTCTATTGTGGCTCACATGCCTTCCATATTTTATGAATATATATGCGGGGTTACGACGTGGCAGAAAAGAATATAAAAAAAAAAAAAATACACACACACACACACACATTGTACCGCAGGGAAAAAAGATTGAATTATCACACACCGATTATCGGAGCGTATAATGAAGAATGTGAGGAACTGAGCTGAGGAAGTTCAATAACCGTCATTAGCTCGCCCTAAATGTCTGGAATTTGAATCGAAGCTGTCAAAAGTGACTGTAATTTGCAGCTGAAATAATAATTGTTGAACTTTTGCTGTTGATCATAGACAATCTTTTCTTCAAGATAATACATCGTTGATATTTTTTTGACAGACATGAACTGCAAACATTATTCTGCTTCACGTGTAACCAGATAAAAATATAAACAGTACGTCCATCGATTTCTGTCCACCTGTCTCTCCCTCTCTCTTTCTCTTTTCTTTTCTTTCTCTCTCCCGTTCAGATCAAAGGATAACAGTATCACGAGCTATCGCATATTTATTACACATTTTATAAAGCTCTTTGCGATGAAACTGAGAGTTCACGATATTGGAAAGCAGGGAGAAGGAAATTCGATGATTATAGTATAGAGTTATCGATCTCTTGCAACGAGCAAGAGAACACAAGAGAAAAGGGGAAGAGTTGGATAAACCATGTGTTGGTATGTACCACGAGAGATTTCCATCTTTACAATTTCGCCCTTTATCCATAGATCATTCGACCTCTGATTTCAATTCTGTCCACGCTGCTATCGAGCTTTATCGGTTTCTCTGGCATTATTCATATTATATCTATAGATTTTCATGCATATCTCTATACCATCTTGATATATTTATATCCCTGCCTACTCACACATGCAATATTCCTGTAGAATATAAAAACCATTCTGTTTGAAATCGACTCACGAGACTTGCTCGCATTTTTCATAGGTTTTATCATTTTCAAGACTGTTCTCACATTTATGACTAAACAGAGTGCCCGAAACACAATTTGTGTAGTAAAAATACTCGTAGCAATTCCACGATATGAAAATAAATGTCGAGTGACAAATTTGATTTGTCATGGGGATCCAAAAATCACAAATTCCTGTTGTATTAGAAGAATGCATTGGTTTGATATCCCAGGGAAGAAATAAATATTGAGACAAATCTGAAAGAATGCACATTTGATAAGAGACTGTGGATGTTCGAAATGGAATCTCCTGTGCACGACACACGACACCCGCACACCTTTTTCGCTGGGCTCGTTATCACCGCGAAGTAACAATTTTTGTAGTGCGACAGTGAAGAAAAATAGTCCGCTTTTATCTGCTTTTATGCTAACTAATAGGAAAAGTAGTACGAATCCATGAGAAAATGTGAAAAGAGAGGAAAACGAATTAAATTTTTATTCCATTTTCATTCGATACGAGAGACTCGTTTTCACGGATCAGTGACGTTTCCACATGTTCTACTTTCCGCCCGTGAATGTAATTGGAAATAAGAGATGTCTCGTTTCGATTAAACAAAAAAAAGCGGAGCGAAATTTAGCTACGATTATTTCCAGTGTGATAAAAATCCGAGTTTTCTTTGCCTCTTAACTCTCTCTGCTCGTAACCAACGAACTTTCCTTGTCATCCGATTGTCAATTCTTTTTTTTTTGTTGTCTCCTCCGTCTGGGAATACCACAAAGAGGCTGAAGAATAAACCTCGTGAATTCGCAGGTGTTTCCAGGATTTTATCTCATGAATAATCGATCTTATCGACTTAACTGACCGGGGGGTCAGTGACCCCGAAATCCTTGTAGGTTAAGTGTCCCGCCGTGTCGAAATCATTTTTCGTTTGCTTTCAGCGTATTTTAGCCTGGAAATGGGACAGAGCACGGAAACGGTGTAATGATTTTAATAAGTCTGCGATATCATATGATACCGCAGACTCATATTTCGTCGTACGAACACGTTTGCCGCAGTAGTGTAAAACAAAAGAGCGCACGAGGCACGAAAGGGTAGAAAAAAAGGAGAGTGCGACGCAGCCAGAAAGGCTGGTCGCTCGTGAAACGCAGAAATAAATACACACACGCGTGTTCACACGTAGTTGAATAAAAGCAGATACGAGATGCATGGAAAAAGCTGCAACAACGGAGTGAGAGGAAAAGAGAAAACGGCAAAATCAAATGTAAAATAACCTGTCGCGAGTGCACGTATGAATGAGATCCTCTTGAAGTTCGTGCATCGAGAGAGCACACGGTACGAATTTTCTCGACCTTTTTGCGACTCTTTTTTTCTCATAAAAGTTTCCACCTCCCAACGAACGTACGAAGCGTGCGTATACCGTTTTTCAATAATTTTCTGCTTTTTATTTGTCGTAATAAAATTAGTGAAAAGAGAAAAGCGACATCGAGTTTGCACAGAAACGTTGTTGATCCAGTTTTTCACATCCGAATCTCGGTTCATACCATTTTCGACCTTCCAGATAAATGTGAATAACGAGCATTTAACTTTTACGCTGCCGAGTCCGGGAGAGATGGTGCACGAAGCGAGGGTTAGAGAGCATGAAATCCATTAATTTTCATGGCGTAGTGAACTTCGCCCCTTTTTCTTGTTCCCGGTGTATAACAACTCGTGTGAAGGTTCGCGTACGCGTACTTGCACCCTTCAGCGCGTGGAAAAAGTACAATAACGATCTGAAAATGAGGAGGGAATGCTAAGTCGACGAGTTGAGTAACAAAAGAACGAAGCAAGCTGTGAACCGATGCGAATCGAGCTCAAATGTAGTGGAGCAGTTTATTCCGATATTTTGAAAGGAACACAGATCTGTGAAAACAGGCTCGTGAAATCCGATTCGAAAATTGATCGGTTTGCGATCGAGGAGGGTCGAGAGCCGAGGTATTGACCGTATGCAGGGAAAACCTTATACGTAAGTTCGATTCTCACTATATTTCGAGGGCTCAAGCTGAGCTCTCTCTCTCTCACTCCCTCACTCGCCAAAATAGAGTGGGCTTGACTCCAAGCGAACCTATATCCACATTCAAATATCCATATAAATCTCTATCACTCTGTCTACCTCGGTAAAAACAGCCTCGTTAGCATCATCCACGAATGGAATAATCTCGAGGTTATATGGCTGTAAATACCGCGAGTCTCGTGGGTGAGAAAGAGAGAGAGAGAGATTGAGTGGAAATACCGATGGATGCAGCAGACTAGTGCAGTCTCATCCTCCGCGACCCTCTCCACATTTTTTCATCCCAGGCTGCTATGACGCGACGATCGCCTCTTTTTTTCGACGCCCCTGGCGTGTGTCGCTCTTTTTTTAATCATTTTTACTCCCCCTTTCGGTATGTACTATTACTTTCCCCTTTTTTTCACTCGCTCCATCCGTCGAGCTCACTCTTCACGACTAGCACTTCGCCGCCCGCACAAACCCCCTTGTTTTCATGCAGTACCTTTTGGGAATTCGCTTCTTTCGGTCCCTCATTTTCATCCTCTTTTCGTAAAATATTTTATTTTCATCGGCACGACGCTCGGAGAACCTTAACCCAGAAGAGCCGAGCAGAAAGAGAGAGAGAGAGAGAGAGGAGACCTTACCCTGACCCTGGTCTCGTGCCTCGTGTTTCCCTGTTCCCTCTTCCTGAATCCGGATATCGACATGCAGTTCCATCGATCCATTCCTCCATCCGTCCTCTCCCTCTCTTTCTCTCTCTCTGACACACACTCACACACACTTTTTCCTCTCTCCTCTTTAACGCCTGATCTTCCTATCCGCCATCTACGTCACTGTCCCGGTGTAATATTCGCGCTAATGCCTCGCTCTCCCCTTCAACCCCAACATCCATCCTTCCTTTCACGTTTGTACCAACAATAGTTACAGCACGGTCGATTTCAATGTTGCCACCAAGTACAACACTACGCGTTCATACTTTGTCCGTGACTCGTCGTGTTTTTTTCTTTCTCTCCCTTTGTGCATTCTCATACGAGCGTGTGAGTTCCGTCGAATATGCGCGAATGCACGTCATCGTGTATTTGTAACATTGTGACCGAGAATTGTTGCCTGTAACATCGATCGAACGATAGCATTACAGAAAAAATTATATCGCTCATCGCAACGTCGTGAATAATCAGCACATTGGGAGATACGAAAGTTCCATTTCTCAACGAGCTTTTAATCTGCACCGAAAAATTGCTTTCGTTCAAACATTCATAGATCAATGAATTTTTCATCGAAGCCAAAACTATTTTATTATTTCGTAATAAAAATTTCATCTTGTAATTCGTTTGAAAAATAATGAATTGGCATTTGAGGAAACTAACAATTATTCGTCTTTTGTGACGATGTTTTTTGTACGAAAATATCCTGCAAGAGAATGGGATCCAAATTTGTCCTTTTTCCTCTTATCTCTTGCAACAGATCTACGGGATTTCTATAGGTGCACAATCCTTTTGTGTTTCTTCAGCGTAAGTGAAAGGGGGGGGGAGGGTTTCCAACCATTTTCGCTTATATCTAGCGTTGCTTCGTGTTTTCAATAATCATGAAGTTCTCGTATAGACATATATAGAGATGTGCTTATTGGGAACATGCCTATCACTGCTACAGATTTTTAGTATACACAGAAACCCAAGTGTCAGGCTATACTGTTGGTGCAAGCGTGAAGTAGCGATGTTTTGTCTTACCCGGTGCGAAGTCGACTTCCCTCTTTCCAAACCGTAGGCAACTCTCGTAAAACAGACCAAGTTTCTCGAATACACCAGTCATCTTGCCAGTTTCGTTGACGAGCATTTCTGTATTGAAAAAAAATGGACATTACATGATTGAAGACAATAAACTTGATCGTATTTATTCAGCTATTGATTACGTTATCGGGCATTTGATGTCACTTCGGAGTGTCCAATTTCGCTGATAGGATTGAACATTTATAGTTCATTATGCAGGAGACGATAATATTTCATCTCATATATTCAAGTCGATCGGTTTAAATGAAACTGAATCCAATATTAAAGGGCGTTTTAAACGAAATAAGAAATGTAAGCTGGAGCTCGAAAAAGCTGCCACAAATACAGGAAATGAACGAACCCACTTTCTTCGTATTCTTATCACATTTATATACACTTGCAGCGGCCGAAAAAGCGTGATTTTCTTGATTTTTTTTCTACAAGAAAATAAATGTTTATTAAAAAACTGTGAACGACATTCATCAGTACACACGTTCATGTGCTTGTACAATTTTTTTCATGGAAAAATATCTCAAAATGACGCAACTCCAGCTGTGTTCCAGCAGCACCTTTTTTTGAGCATCGCAGTCGCGCGCGGTGGAAATGATAACTGAAAAACTATTAATTCAATTCACACGAAATTTATACCACGTATTTATTATAATAATAGCTTGGGCCTGGACGAAGGATTTGTAAAAATGTTGATTTAAAAAACAATGGCGACAGTTTTAACAAAAAACTCATTTTTTGAGGTGCTAAATTTTCGGGTTTTTTGTTACAATTTTTTCCCCAACAAAATACGAAATCCTTCATCCAGGCCCTGACCATTATTATAATAAATAAGTCGTATAAATTCGGTATGGGTCGGGTTAATAGTTTTTTAGCAATCGTGTCCACCGCGAAGGTATTTTTCAAAAAAGACGATTCTGAAATAATCGCGTTTAAAGATTCAAGTACCCATAGCTTCGAATCTAATGCTCCGATCTTTGTGAAATTTGATGAGAATATTCTTCAGACATTGTACTTGAAGAATATCTAATAAATAAAAAAATTTCGATTTTTCTGCACATCACAATGTCTTAAAGGAGAGCTTTTCTTATGTGCTGACCCGAACGTCACTCTTGGCATTTATTTCGGTAAATCATATGCAATGAATATAGACATGTACTACGTACGACACGAATATATCGTTTAGGCTATATATCCTGCCACATCTCCTTTCAATGTATGTATAAATTCGTCCAGAATTCAATTTGAGTGCTACAGCAGAGTCGAACTTCTTTGACGTTCTCAGCGTATCTCTCTCTCTCTCTCTCTTACTCCCCGAGAATATTTACTACCTCCAAAAAACCTTTAGCACAGCAGTGCGAAGCCTCAGCTGAGCTTCTGGTTCCGTCGTTCGAACCAACGAAAAGCTGCTTACCGTAGGTACAACCGAGAAATTGAAGGTGGTGTTTTTTTCCTTCTTTTATCCTAAGCCCTAGCTCGACGTCAGATTTTTCTCCTCCCCGAGCAGAGAAAAACATCGAGAATCGCTTTCTCTTCAATTATTTAATGCCATGAATCCTGCTGAACATATCCTTTTCCCGTGGATATCTTCGGGTTAGCCGGAGCCGAATTACACGACGTGGCAATTACCGAGATCCATTTGAGATAAACTGTCGACGATTCTCACTGGATTTTCAGTAGCTTAAATAACAACAAACGTTTCTGTTTATTTTCGTTATTTTCCCCCACGTTGTTCAACATTCGTATGGAAATTCGGTCGCATCTGTGCGAAGCGGAAATGCAGAGTTGCTCGACGTATACGTTTCAGGGTGAACCGCTATCTCTGCAGGCTGGCAAGCCAGACATCCGAAGCGACCACCCGTCGCAAGCTCCGCATCGCCATGGCGAGGATCCTCAGCGCACTTTTGGCTTATCCTATAGATATAAATAGCCACGAAGATATACGAATAATATATAAGCTCGGATGCATAGGGTGCGAAGAAAATCGCTTGGGCTACGAAGGAAGAACGCGAATCGAAGAATCTCGAGCCAGAAAATCTTCATCCGTCTCTTGCGGAGTGCGCGCACAATCGCAACGTCCTGCTTTCAGTGCATCGAGTGATGAAGCTCTTTCGAAACTTCGCAATCCAAAAGGAGGAATGAATAATCGACTTTGTCACTGGAGCAGGCACTGAGACTCTGCGAAGAGAGTAGCGAGAAAAGAATATGCGAAATTGTGCAAATACGTATACGATCGACATCCCCGTGTATCGAATACTAAATTTTCTCATATCCAATTGCTATAACTCATGTTCCTGTAAGATATGTATAACTTATTTGCATTCAGTGATGTTTATATTGGAACAGCGAGCGGATCTCCAACTTCGTTCCTCAACCGTTCGCTTTTGCATTTATTGCCCTATTTTCCTCTCTCCCTCTCTCTCTCTCTCTCTCTCTCTCTCTCTCTGCGATATCTTAAAAGTTGATTTCCCTCCGGTGGGACTTTCTTGAGCCAACAAGCATCTGCGATATATTCAAAAGCGTATTATATTTTTTCAATGACAATTGTGACTTGATCCAATGGATTCAAGATCCATTTGGATAGTTAAGGTTGTTCAATAGCAAAACCCGATTTCTTACGGAAATTTTGAAAAAAAAAAAAAAAAAAAAATATATATGTCGCGCAGAATAATCTAACGGATCGACTAAAAAAAAAAAAAAAAAATAAATGTTATACCGTATAGTTTTTCAGATATTGCAATTTAAAGTTCTATGGTTCGTCCATCTGAACACATGGTAATTGTCGAACAAAAAATGTGTATTGAAATAACTCGTGAACGGTTCTTACGATTTTGATTCTAAAAAACACAGTCTTGGAGTATCTTCTGAAGAAAAAATTAAAAAAAAAAAAAAAAAAAAAAAGAAAAACATGATCTACGGTTCAGCTTTTGAGAAAAAAATGATTGTAATAAAAATCGTATGAGAATTTGAGTAGGAAAATTTCAAGGTTCGCGACGTGGCAACGCTGTCGCGTGAGACAAGCCATGATTATTACTATACTTAAGGACGCTCCGCTCGTTTCAGACAGCTGGCTGTCTACAGTGTTGCCATGATCCACGCGCTTCTGAGCGTTCATTTGTATTCTCGTATATGTGCACACGGCAGGGGCGTACGCGAAAGAAAAAAAATAGAAATACCAAAATCACGAGCAATTATGAAGTTCTAGTAAAATATCGTAACCATGTATTTTTACTGATCATTATCGATAATTTCAATGATTTTTTGAAGATATTTCACAACGAATAATGTTCACTCGAGAAGGGAGCTGCACCCTATTTTTTATACGGCACTCAGCTATCGAACTACCTTAAGCTATTTGCACAGAAGTACGAGTTCATAAAATGATGCTCTCGTCCTTCGGTGATTCAGATTTTTTCGATACGATATGCTCCATATCAATGTAAACCAATATGTAAAAAAATCTGAAATTGTTTTTTTAGCAAGGAATTTCTTAACGGAACCCGGACGAGGATCCCCTTTGTTATCCTTCTTCCTCCTATTTCATTTTATCTCTTAGGCCATAAATTTCCGCCCTCTACATACTCTATTTCATCTTATTCGTTCTTCGAGCGCGGTTCTATTTTTACGATTTCGAGTATAGGACACACACACACACACGCACGCACACACACTTGCGGAAGAAAGGGCTGTGCACACGCGAGTGTTCCAGTTTCCTATTTCTGATTTGGTCCGTCCGGTGAGCCCTTTAATCGATCGGAGAGTGTATTATTCGGTTGGTTTATACGGTCCCGCGTGCGCGGTGCCTCCGCGATGTCGGTGAACCTAAAGAAGTGATTTCTCATTCCGGCCATTCGTTGGCCGTGGCCGAAGGGGAGTGAGGCCAAAAGTTGAAAAAACAATCATATCGAGTGGTAATCGAAGGTGAAAAATCGAAAAGCCACGATAATTTAAAAACCCGATGTCTTGGGCAATGAATTTGAAGAATTCATAGACGAGAATCGTCCCGCGAAATCTTGCGAGCCAAAGTTCAAAGTTAAAAGGCAAGATTTCAGTCTCAGCGACGAACAGCCAAATCAGAGTGTCAGTAACGACATAACTAGTGCCATTGGCCCTACTTAATGGCTGCAATATTGACCTCTTTACATAGAAAACCGATGATAAATTCATTAGGTGTAAAATCTAATGAACATACGGAGCTCCTGCCCTCGCAGCTTCCGGGAATGGATTCGTACGACCATCTCACCATGCATATATATGGATATACATTTAATGCGCATATATAAGCTCAGGACCTCCTGGACCAAACTGGGCTAATGGGAGCAACGATGAGTAAACCTCTCTCGCGTTCATATAAATCGGGAATCGATGTACATGGAGGTTTGTCCTTCGCTCGCGCGATTCCTAGACTCTTTGGCTCCGCGTCTCATCCTTCTCTGTGCGCCCGAGCACCGAATCTCAGTCCTTCGCCTCTCGCGTGCTCGCCCACCCCCTTTTGTTCTCTTTCTCCGCTTCAATTTGGTTATATCAACCGAGTTATTTTCGTCTCGAAAACGTCGGATTCCCTTCCTCTATTCCTATTTTCATAGGAAAAACAGGGTGTGTAATCGATTCCGTAATGAATCGTCTCTTTCAGACTCTTTCATCGTACTTTGACGATTAATTTTTCTTCTGTTTATCGCAGCAACCAGTAATTGGGGACGCAGTAAAATGAGACGCGAATCAAATCAATTTTCCCAGTGACAGAACATCGACTCCGTACAAACTATTGATGCGATTTTCTTCAAGTCGAAACAAAAATGTTCAATTATTTAACGTCGCGTATATAAACGCTCAGAAAAGCAGGGACAGAAATTCGATGAAAGGACATGCAGAAGAAAGCCTTTAAAACCATTTCTCATAAAAAACGCATACAAAATATTTCCATAACGAGAAAATCGTTGATTCAACAAATATCTGCTAATTAGGTTGATTGCAAATCTTCACAACTGTTGAACTCGTGAACAAGTGAGCGAGAAAATAAGCGAACGAAATCTGTAAACGAATAATTACGGAAAATCAATAGTCCCCGGCAGATGAAATGACTCCTCGGTGTTTCACCTCTACACTCTCAATTCTATGAACGTTATTAAAAAGCTCAAGAACAAAATTGCAAATTGAAACGTTAACATGGGTACAGCGCTTGGCAGATCGCGTTCAAAGCTTATAAGGAATCAAACTGTTCTTAGGTTGGGAGAACGAGAAAGAGGAGGGGCTCTGCAAGCGCAGAGTGGAAACCGATATTCGCTCGTCCATGTACGAGAAGCTTCGATAGTAGATCTGTTTAAAAGTCCATTAGCAAATGTTGATTGAAACGCGGGACGTTCGATATAATTATGTTTCAATCAAACGTTCGTACGCTCCGATCACGATTGACGTCGGTTTTCTCTTTGATCTATGACACTTCACACCCATTCGGTAACGCCTCTGTTCAGATCTGTATTCGGCTACGTATCGTTATGTGTACTGTGGACATTGAGAAAAAAGAGAACCAGAAAACTTGTTTCGACCTCGAAGTGGAACCGACCGGAACCGAATTTTCGTTCCACTCTCGCAGTTTTGTTGGATGTTTTTCCGAAAAACTGAACGCGACTGTGTACGAATGAACATTTGTAGAAATAGGGAAGGAAAGAGCTCGCGAAATTTCCAATGAGACGGATGAACCTGCGGCTTCAATTTGCAAATTAATCTCAACGAAAAAGTTAGTAAACGACGTATCGGAATAAGCGATAATCTAAAAATTCCAATCTGGTTCGGGAGCTCCTCGAAAGTGGAAGATCCACTGAAACCGGTTCAGTGATCCTGGGGTGACGAGTCATAAAACACACTGTTCGAGGACGCACGCACATCAGAGTTTTCCTTACCCTCAGAGAATAAAATTATCTATAGATTTGTGTATTGAATATTTCGCTGACTCGTACCGTGCTGGGCGTTACGTGTACAAGAAACATTTAAACGTGCGCCCAAGTCGTAAATGTGGCCGAAGGGATTCACGAGGGCAAAGTTTAAAGTAAACTGGGCTAATGGTATCTCCCGTGTCGAGAGTTAACCCGACTATAAATTAGGAATCGATACTATCCGTCTCTTTCTTTTGGCAACGTGGAGTTTCACGAGAGGAACTCGAAAGAAAGAGAGAGAGAGAGAGAGAAGGGGGGAGGGAAAAAAGAGAAGCACGAGCAAGAAAGTCGGTAAGCCAAACTACAAATTGGTAGAGAAGCTGTGTGATAGCTTCTCCGCAACGTTGACATTGCTTGATCGATCGTCCTCCTCGTCGTTCGTGCATGCTTTCCTTACTGCCACAGCTTTGCCATCGCAATTGAACTACCTACGACAGGGGATATGCACTTCGAGAAAAATACATTTTAAATCACCGATCGTCGTTCATCCATCACGAAAGAGCCTCGAAATGTGTACTAACCATGCAAAATGACGTATTCCATTCCTCAGAACATCAGTGACAGATCATTCAGAGCTTCCTGTTCGAGCATCAACCAAAGTCATGAATATTTTTATATCCGTCGATTCGTTTCATCGCGAATTCGTTACATTTTTATATAAAAAGCTAAAAAATCTTCGTTCTCTAAGAACCCTAGGAACTGGAAAGTTCAAAGAAACTAATGGGACTTTTACCAAAATGGGACTGCGATCCCGATATGTTCGCAAGTAAACGTGCTGAAACGTACTCGTTATGGCTTCGGTAGCATTGACGCCATTCGGCGTCGGGTCGATTTGTGCATTTTGATCCGCGATTTTGGATCCACGATCGAATTTCTGCACTTTTAGTGCAGCTTCGTAATCAGCGACCTCAAAAACCTACCAATTTTCGTGGAAACTGAATACCTTTTTCTCAGCATTTTGGGCACTGTGCATGAAAAATGTCTCGCCACCGAAGGGATTAATATTAAAATAACGCTAAATAAAAGATCGGCGACTTGAAGCGCGAGACAAGAGCAGCACCACCGTCCGAACGAAACACACGTCGTTGTATTATCTTTTTCGTTCGAATGTCGAATAAAGGTAAAAGATTTATTAAACATCATTCCCCCGTGTCCAATTCTTATCCTGACACACTCCTACAAATCAGAAGAGACATTCGAAGCGGAAAGGTTTCCGAAAATTCTCTTCGTCTATCCGCTTCCAATCATCACGAAACTCCCACGCTGATGAATGAAGTCCTGTGTGCAGTTATAGGGACATGAATGACGTCCAGGTCCATTAGTTGCCTTTTGTTCCCAATGAGTCCTCTTGATTGGTAACGATACATCGAATTTAAACTTGCTCTATGTGTATATTCATTTATCAGTAGCACACATACTCCGGACAAACGTAACGTGTAAATAGTACAATACTGAAGAGCACGTCGATGATCCTCGACTGTACTACACAATAGTCGCCTGTTCTAGACGAGAGCAAACTCCAGCAGAGTAAACTTCGACGTGGATTAAGTACTCTATGCTACAACTGTCGCTCCTCTGCTCGCTCGCTCGCTCCTGTCAATTCCTCCCTCCCCCCTCGCCTCTTTCTCTTTCGCTCCGTCCCCCTCTCTCCCTCTCGTTTTATCCCGTTATCGATTATCAACAGGACCATACACGTGTCAAAAGGTAAACCCTGAGCCACCGTAAGTCGAGACTCCTCGTTAGCTTCGTCTAACGAAGTGGCTGAGGTTACCATCGCTTCTAGATACATGCACTTACGAAAAAACTGCTACAAGGGAAATGGGAGTGAGTTCCCACTGTACTGTCAGGAGGGCATAGTAAATAATTGGGAATTGTCTGATTTCTTGTCCATCCATTGGGTACTTTAACGTTGAATGTTGGAATGGATCGCGCGCAGTGACTTGACACGCATTCGAACTCTTGGAAGCTGCTAAATAATGAAAATTCAAATATGTTTTTCAATTTAGTGGAGATTGGAATAATTTGATGCGCTTCCGTTTGAATTTCGTATCTTGCGTATGCGTGGATGTCTCGCGTATTTAGTTCCTCCAGTTTAGTAGAGCTCTTTTTTCAAGCGCTTCATCGAGCGGGGCAGTCGAGCACGCGAGAGCTCGAGACGAGGATTTGCAAGGGGCACAGAGCGCTAAAGAAGACGCTTAGTTTGTCGGTACAGAGGCATGAAGGAAGTGCTCAAAGAAAAAGAGCAAGTGAGGAAACCGGAGGAGGGGGGGGGGGGAGGGAGGGCGAAGAGTGAGATGAGGATTCTTGGATTTTCCGGGGTGCCGCACGACTCGACATACGGCGGACGTGTAGAGGAAAGCAAAAGAAATAACGAGGGTAAGGCACAAGACGAAAGATGGGAGAGCAAAGAGAAAGAAAAATCGCAGCATAAGGAACATTTTCTGGCTCGCGGAAATGGTCCGGAGCGTTTGGTCATGAAACGGAATGAGAAATCGCGAGTAAAGCAATCTCTGAGTGTACAACTTTTTCTACTGCCGAGGGAAAGAGGAAGGGGATAAATTATGATTCCGAGAAAATATGAAAATAAATCACTCCCTTGACCCTCTCCGGAACGGATAAAGTTTTGGCATTCCCGAAAAACCGAGGCGAGTTTCGCTTTTCAAGGTGAAGACAAAATATGCTCCAGAGTTTATGCAAATTTATAAACATTATTGGAGAGACTTCGTAACCCATTCTGTACTATTAATCGTATCTTAATTGCACTCGTTCTCGTAACTCCTTATCAAAATATTTCATGCGACAGTCGTCGCCTTGACCTTGAGCTCGTATCACCTTCAAACACCCCGCAAAAATTCTGTGGACAGAACTTCTCGAGACAAACTAAAATAAACAATCCTGATGGTATAAACACCCACATTCATCTTCTTTTTCCTAAAATCTTCCATTCCACGACTCGCTCACCAGGGAGACGACGAGCTGCGCCCCATCCGCGGACCGACTAACTTTTACCGCAAACTCGTCTTCCACTGTGACTTTTGACTCACGAAACTTTGGAGGTAGAAGGACGAGATTCGAGGCTCATGCGCTCTTTTCTATTAGCTCACGAATAACCTTTGTGCATCTAACGACCGATTTTCTCTGTCAATCTTAAAAAAAAAACTCCAACATCGCTGGTGTTGATGATTGAAATGACGCGAGTAGAAAATGCTCCTGGCTCCGTCGATGAACCGTCAGAAAGATAAGAGCCACTAGAATAAAGTAGATTTTCAAAACGAGTTGAATAATGACGATAAAACACTCAGTTGCCTTGAATAAGCATAAAGCCCAGAAGAACTTGACCTTATCGAACGTTCGATGGCCGCGAGCATTAATTTAATTAGCGCGTTTGTATCCCAGCCGTCGCGCTTCCTGGTGTTTCTTTTTATCTTACGTAAAATCGAAGACCTCGACCATCACCGTGTCTAATACGGCTTCGGACATCGCTTATTCCTATTTACGATTTTCTCGCTTTATCCGCAGCGCTTAAGTTCCTCGGAATTTCCGAATTTTTAGAAATAAGAAAGAAACGGAAGTTCACGAATGTTTCATTTTATTGTAGCGTCGTCGTTTTCTTTCTCATCGACTTTTGTCTGGAATAATCAACGTCATAGTTGCAACAAGGATGCAAAAATATTTTCGTTTTTTTCGACTCTTAACGTCGCAGTGATTCACGTCCGGGACGAAAAAAAAGAAACAGATAAAAAAGACGAAGATGTCAGAATGATTGCTTTAACGGAGAACGGAAATTCAGTGAGTGTATTAAAAGCGAATTTTCCAAGAGACTGGTATGTTACAACGGCGACCGAAGGCTGATGTGTTTTTAAACTTTTTCGATTCTTTTCTTACAAAAACTCTCCGACGCCCTCGTTTCTCGACTCCAACTTGACTCTTTTTCTCTCTCTCTCTCTTCCCCAATCTCTTATTTTTCTCTCCTCCTTTTTCTTACACTTTTGCATCGACTCCTAGCAGTATATTCAACTCGCTGTCGCATCTCGAATCTCTTCCCAAAGTAAAATCGATTCCACCCAAACGTTTCAAACCTTCCAAACTTCCACGACTGTGTCTCTATCATTTTTGTATTGTAGATCACGAATAAAAAAGAAAATAAGAAGAAAAAAAAACAAACCAACGCGAATAGTGCCGTATTCAGCTACACTTTTCATTCAATCGTCGTTTCTTCATTGGTATTCCAATACCAAAGAAATGCTCTTCTGAAAAAGCGGAAAACAAACTTTTTGGTAATGCGAGTTTTTCAGCCCTTAAACAACTTTGATTCCAAAAAAAATGTAGAAAATAAACTATTCACGGATGTAGAATAGTAATTGAGCTTCATAATTAACAAGCCCAATGTCATGGAAATTCTTCAAACTTTGTTTTGGGTTTTTATTTTTGAGAACTCTCGAATCGTTGAAAAATACAATTCGCAGAGCTCGACAAAAAAGGTTACTGCATGCTCATGGAACGAGAGTTTTAACCAACTTTTGTTACATTGAGTTTCCTTCTGCGAATCCAAGTGACATTTTCCACAAAAGAACAGTCAATTTCCGCAAGAATTTCTGTGTTACTTCGTTCACGCAGGAGATGAAGAACTTTATCAAGCATCCCCCGGTACGTATCTACAGGAACAATTGAGAAAGGGTGGCTGGTATAAGGAATGAAGAATGAAAAAGAAAACTACGAAACTGGCGCCAGCTCCGTAACTTCCTGAGTCCAGCAAAGTCCCCCCCCCCCCCCCGCCCTTTTTACTCAATTTGCCCTTTTGCCTCTTGCTCGAAATGACGCTCAGACTTTCCTGTCCTCGTGCCAGCTGAGAAGAGAGAGAAAAAAGTAGTAGAAAAAAAGCAAACACTGGTGAGTTGGGGAAATCTTTTTTGCTCTAAGGAGCGATGTTTCTCAGGCATCGTCCCACTGACGAGACTACTGTCAGGAGGTTTTCGTACTTTTGAATTTCTCGCATCCCCCCACAGCCGAAGCTTGCACTTTTAACAGAGGGATGACATACGAAGTCGTCTCGCTGCTGCGCGCATCGTGAAAATGCAATTTGAACAAAAATAATGTCAGAGAAAAAGCACCCTCTGGCCTACGCTCCCTCTCGTTCCGCTTCTATTAATTTCACGTGTTTTTTATTCCAACATTTTTTTCACTCGTATATCCTCTTAATCTTATTTCTTAATTTTTATTCTCCCTCGCTCTCGCGATGCTTTTCTTGCTGTCGCGAACTTCTTGACGTTTTATCCTTCTTACAATTTCTTCACTAAACCAAGTTTTCTCTTGCGAAATCTCGACAACTTTTTTCATGTTTTTTCTGCTCGGAGCATTCTCTTCCGATTGCTAATTGATCTTTAGAATTGAGAGTTTTAGAAATTTTTTCGAAAATTGAATCAATTTCATACAAATGTTTATGAAATTGCTGTGCAGAAGTTTCTATCGACAGAACCGAAACTTTGTTCACTGAATTCCGACTTTACGCCATCGATTTTCCACATTCTTTTTACTCTCTTACAAAATCTCTTTACCCTTTTCAAAGGTAATGCGAAAGTTCAGTTTCGTGTTTAATACTATCTCGAGACTCGTTACGTAACTCAAAAGGAAATGCACGTGGTGCTCTGATAAGACACTCCGGAAACCTTTGGAAATCACGTGTATCTATCATCTCAAGGTTCCCACAGCTCGACGAGAAATGCAGTCTACAAAAGATCGGGGAAATTCATAGAATTTCGTTGATAAATCGAGATACTCGGTCGATTATTAAGAGCACTGTAAATAGCTGCATTTTTTCCAGTAATGTAGATTTGTTGAGGTAGTGAAGAATATTACGGCGCACTCAAACACGCGTCGAGAAAGTTTTATACGGTAAATTTCTGGCTCCACATTCCAGTGTTTTTATCGATTGCTTTCTCAAGTTTTTTTTTTTAATATAAAAAACAAAGGTTTATTCTCTATTAAAAAAAAAACTCTTACTCAAAACTAATTACGTCGTTCGACATCGTGGTGTGAACAATGATTTTCCTCATAAATTTTTTTTCGTGCGTTCAAAAATCGAGTACACGGAGAAAAGGAAAAATACAAGGGACGAAAAATAGCAAAATTCAAAAAATACTATGCTGCTTTTTCCGTGTATGCTCGGTGACATTTTTTTCAATGAATATCAATCGATTGGCACGTGCATTTTCATGATGTTGTTTCTCAAACTTCAGGTGCACAATCCGGAATAAAAATTCTGAAATAAAATTCAAATTGCACATTTTATTTCCGATGAATATTTCATCGAAATGGCCAAATTCATTTCGTTCTTTTCAATTGGAACGAACGTATTTGTTTACTCTTTGCATAACTGCGAAAGCCAGCGCTGCTACTTCAAGCGTTTTAATCGATTTTGTAGAGAAAAACAGGAAAATTCATTTTGTTACTGATACATTCGAATATTTAATTTCTCCATTTACCCTCGTCATCGCACTTGCGATTCATTGATGGACTCACCCATAGCGGCTATTTCCCTCCGTATTTTTCAACGTGGGATGATATTAAAGTCTGCTGCGAAATTTGATTACCAAGAGCGAAAGTTGCAGTTACGTGCGGAGCGTTGTTGGAAAATTCATTCGCGAAAGAATATTCCGAGGCACGCGATCGTAAAAACATTTAGTGTTAACACGAATGAATTTTCATTCGTTTATCTTTGTCATCCCATCCAATTATGATGGGAATTACATTTACCACTTTGGGTAAATCAAAGAACATGGAATTCTAAAAAGTTCGAAAATGTTATCACGAATGAGCCCAAATTTTTTTTTCATTCATTTTTATGAATTTTTCAGCACCCTACAAACTCGAATTGACTGTTCTTCGTGAGCTCAAACACTCTTGCTATGGATCGAAGAAAAGAGGTCATGGAATAGTGGAGACAGAGATTAAAGGTTCATCCAAACCCCACGAGAAAATGGTCTTGTGTCGAGCGAAGGTAGGAGTTTTCGATCTTCGTTAATTACTCAAGCCTCCCTAACCGGTTGACAATTTCGTCGAAACTTTGCTAACTCTTGTACACCCCATGACAGCAACAATTTGCTTCAATTTCGCTCTCTCCTTTGCCTCTAAATTACAATTTTCTATATGTTTACTCGAGCTTGGTTGGATGAATTTTGAAAATTTCTTATTGTCCAACTTCGTACTTTTGTTTTCGTGATTCTCTTACTGTTCATTCATGAAAAAAATATTTCCATCACCGTTTGACATAGTTTCTAATGACTTAATGAAAATTTGATAATTGTACTCACTCTCAATGTGACGGTCGACCTGAATCTGGAGCATGGAAAAGCTCGAACTCGGTTGATAGGGTTCACGATCACGAAAATTGCCACAGGCGAACTGATAAAAGTCGGTGCAGGGGTCAACCCCAGTATTCATTGAGACAAGCATCCTCTTCGAAGCCTCCTGGCAAGCTTTCGTCTCGCACACGCCTTCCGTGCCGTCACGTTCCCTTATGCATGGCTCGTCCTGAAAGTTCATCCATCATCGTTTCTATTGTTTTTCTACTCTCGAAAATAAGCTTTTTGTAACGAGCCTGAGCCTCATTTTTCAGAGAATTCAAATGTTTCAGACACAAGAGTGAGTTTAAACGATCCTCTGGAGTACAGAAAAACCAAACCGAGGAAGCTTACTGAAATGACGAATGAACGAAAACGAGATTTTTCAAAGCGTGAATAAAATCTTGCATTAATTTTCCCTCGAAGCAACAATCGAAGATTTTCGTTTCGCTGATTAAAGAAAATTCATTTTGTATCGCACGCAGTTTTGAGTGACAGTTTCACATGAATTTCTCGAGATGGAACGATACAGAGAACAAAAAGACACGAAATACGGTTAAGCTCGATGTGTGCTTCAACGAGAAAGCACGAGAAAAATGGAGCCACCGCAGGAATTCAAAACGACACTCGTAACCCACCGTTCTCCTCTGCAGTTTCGTTCGCTTTTTTCCGTATTAAAATGTTCCTTTTCAGTTTTTACTCGTCCATTATTCATTGAAAATTTGGAAATCGCGTTCGTTGTTTGGCACGGTGCTTTTCGCGTGAATGTTTCGAGACTTTTTCATCAAAAACAACTGAAATATACCGCCCGAAAAATGTGTTTAAATTAGCTTTCCATATCAAATATTCCCACTTGTCACAGTGCACAAACATCGAATCCACTGGTGAATTAACTTTTCCAAACCGAATATATGTGACCTGCAATATCACCCGCAGAGGTTATCCAATAAAAAATCAGACAGGAAGAAAAAGCGGAATTTGCCAATTTCCGATTAAGCGAAGCGAAAACCGTAGCATCACTCGCGTACGATTTTGTATACTTTGGTGCCAGAGAACTAGTGGAAATCAAAGAAAATCCAAAAACGCCTGCGGCTGTTTGCTTCACCGGTCAGTGATCGGCACGCTCTAAATGGAAAATTGTACTCGATTGGTAAGTTCGATGTGAGCCAAGTTTGCTCCTCCGTAACTGTGCCAGTGTCTCTGATTAGCTAAAAGCCCTTGCAAGCAGGTTCGCCATTCCCCAACAAATTGCTTATGTCACAAACGATTTTTTTCGACGGTTACGAGATGAAAAATTCGTAAATCACGATCCACGGTCTTCGAATCTACTCATCGTCGTTTTGACCCCTCGAAAAACAAGGGAATTCCTGGAAACTCACGAAAATTTGAGTCAAAATTGCTCCTCGCGAAATCGAACATTCACTGATCGTTGAATGAATATTTTTTTTAGCTTGGTCGAGTTAGATGTACAATTTCATGGACATGCACGATCTATACTTGTGTTAATAATTCAGCCCCATCGGCCGCGTCTCCGTGTAGGTATACATGAGCAGAGACTCGGTCAAGGGCCCTCGACAAGAGTCGATGCAACTTTTTCACGATTACGAGTATATTTTCAAATGCACTTTGTAAAAGTACGTATTGAAAAGGAGACTCGATATGACGTGGGAACACGAAAAACACGAGTTCGAGTAGAAAGTTTTTCTGTGAAACAGGATTCGTTGGTCCTCCAGTTTTTCAGGTTTTTTTTGCCGCTCCCCCTAAGAAAGTAGCAAAACCTTGAATGCATCGAATATAAACGTAACGTGTAAAATGCGAGCGACGCATACAGCTTTAAAATGACATCGGGAGGGAAAGAAATTCAATGATTTCTGTCAAATTGAATTGATTTTTTAAGGGAAAATTGTGTTCTTAAACTGATGAAAGAAAACTTGGAGAAACCCTGACCTTTGGGAGTCTGACATTGGCATCGAAACCCTTCGGCCTTGGTGGGATAATAGGGCTTCGGGTCTAGCAAAATAGCATGTGCTGGGGGAAACTCATTGTCAGTCTCATCTGGCTTGCACGAGTCTCCGAAAAATTGTCTACTTTTCGTTTTGCTTCCTCTGTGCTTTGGTTAACAAGGGCGTTTATCTGAGTTCCCGGCGGTTATCGGAGTCTGTTCCCTTCGCCCGGGAGTGATATTCTCCGCGTTGAGGGGGCTGCTATCGTGTCTCCGCCGAATTGGAAGTAACCGTTGAAAATAAGCGCGTAATCACCGGCTTCGACTTCTTTGTATGGAACGCGCGTTAACGCGACGTTTTGCCACGAGTGCAAACTCTCTTCGGTCTCTTCGCGAGATGGTACTTGCACGCCCATTGTACGCAACAAGTGAAAACGTCACCGCTCACATATGCGAGCACACGGACGAACGAACAATGAGAAATCTCGAAGTAGAGCGCGGATGTGAAATAAAAAAAAACAAGCGAATATCGAGACTGAAATCGTTTTTGTATTTTTGCACCATTATTTTGTGGATCGAATTGAACGATGACGTCACGATATTAGGAAATAGAAAATTCCGGGTCCTGGCCCGTGTCCGGAATATTCGAATAGGCAATGTCTGGGTTGGGTTCAATTTGTCAAATAAACAAATTGCAGAATAGTCGATATTTCGAAATTTTTTAAATTGTTATATCAGATTGGAGAAAAATAAGGAATTCGATATTCTTATTTCCGATCGACTATTTAGCAGATTGCGTGTTTAATCGAATATTCCTCCTTTGAATTCGTATTTACTCGAAAACATATATTTCGATAGTTTTCATTTTGCAATTTTAACAGACCATACGAATCTCAAAAGGTCAAATTTTTCCTATTCAAAATGGAGAGTAGTTGCTTTATAGATCGACCAGAATATAGAGTAGCAAAAACTCGAAAGTGAATTTTTCGAGCCTATAAAACTTGGATATGCCGAATAGCGATGTTTTAAATTGGAGATCATCAGTCCGAGCGAGTGAGTCGCGTGTATTTTGAGCTCCGCTACGTTTCTTCATTTTGATCGGTCGGTTTTCTAGCGTTTCGTTATTTTGACCGTTCGACGTTTTGGTGTTTGAGTATTCAAACCTCAGTAATATTCAGTCTTTCGTTATTATATTTTCAAAATTGTGAATATTCGCAGTATTGCTGATTGCAGTAATTTATTAATCGAAAGAGTGGTGGTCGAATTTTCGGAATTTTTCGAAGTAAACGTCCTTCGAACTTTGTAGTTTCTTCTTTATTTATTTTCGACATTCAAAGCTCTAGTCGAATATTGTCTCCATATTATCATTCAAAGTTTATAAATTCGAGATTTCAGCTGTTCGAAATTTGAGTCATTCCAACATTTTATTCCCACCCTGCGATAACCGACGAAAAAATATTTCGAACAAGAGCATCGTAATGTAACGACCTGAAGATGATGATTAAAAATATAGCGTCGGAAAAAATTGCACGATAAAAGAGACGTTTACAACGGGTGATCGAGTCTTACCTCGATAACCCGGTCAGCAAGGTGACCTTCCGCCTCCAACGCACGATATACATCGATTCAAAAATATATTTGAACAATAAAGAGAAAAAAAAGGAGTGAGAAAAAAAGGAATGCGATGAACAGGCGTGATCGGCTTCGGTTACCAGAATGAAATGGTATACATATTGTCGCGATTCGTTTTTCTTCTTTTTTTTTTTATTACATCGCGACTGCTACCTCTCTCCCCGTCGCCTTTATAGCCGATAAAAATTCAGTGGCTCGTGAAGCGCAGCGCACGTTCGAGATGTATTCGCCATCCGCGTTATCAAAGCTCCCACGGGTAGATTTAATTACTTTTTTCTTATTTTTTTTTTCTTTTTCTTTTTTTTTATGCAAACTTTTTCTTCGTTTCTCTGGTTCCCCGAGAAATATCGTTTCGACATAACGTTTGCATAGGTGAACACGAGCAGGAAAAATGTCAGTGGATTTCAAATGTCACGGGGCGTCGCGCGCGCCGCTCGTTTTTCCGTTCGAAACGGAAAGTATACATTGTTTTATCACGTTTGAAAAGGTTCGTTGGAAAAATATTGGGAAGAATACAGTCCCGAGACGTTTCGAAATGGGCCGTAAAATTGATTTTCGATAAATTCAAGAGTCGCGGAGTTGGGACGAACATCCTTAATGACTCGACACACACACACACACGTTACAATCGATAGCCACAGAATTCTGACACAAATAAACAGAGCTTATTAATCACTGCGGAATGAAATTCTTTGAGGAAATTTGATGTTGAGATATTTCGATTGAAAGATCAGTCATGAGTTGATTAAGGTTGTTGCTTCAAATTTTTGAGCTGAATAGATGCCTGTAAAAATGTTTCTATTCGTTGATGACTATCTCCTGAATGTACTGTTTCAAACAAAACCGAGATTACCGAACTTATTTTGAAGAAAGTGAATGTCGAAGTTGAGAAAAAATGTCGTTCCATTGCGTCGGTTGAATAGCACGAAGTCGTTGCCCTCACACTTTATGCTTAAATCACTCTTATTAATGAAGAAATTCATTTGAAAAACAACAGTTCGAATCAGGACGATACGTAGAATGGTTTAACTGAAAAAAGCAGCCAGTTTACCGCCTTAAATGACAAGAAATCACCGAAAATATGTGACTGCATCACGATCATATATCGAGTCAACTTCGACTGCGGCATAGAAATGCGGCAACGTTGCAACTGCGACACCAACGGGAGCGATTCTTTGACAGGTAGTCGTTGACGTAATAACCTCCAAAAACGCCGGACGAAACAAGTAACGCGGAAGCACAGGACTGACTGCTGCATCCAAGCCAACAGCTGAGTACGAAGAAATTATGCAACTTTGCCAAACTTTGTCTTTATTTCAACAGAATTTTTAATTACCGAGAATAAATGTTCTATCAAGCTTGAGTGATTAAGATAAACGTATTCCTGAATAATAACGAATACACTTGGGTTCACACACTTGAGAATTTTCGCATTTTGTTCATCCGAATGAACAGTAATTATTCAGTATCTATAAAGTGGATGACACCGAAGTTTGCAACGTCGGAGTCCAACGGAATGATCGAAAAAAAACTTTCCAATAGTTCCAGTAGTTCTTCAATTCTGTTATCCGCTCAATTTGCAATTCTTAGTTTTTCAGTCTGCACCAGTGGTTCGTGAAATAAAAAATTGGTCAATTACAAGTGTTATTTTCGTTAATTTCGTTGGACTCGAACGCTGCGAACTTCAGCGTCGTTAAAGTGGCATTGCTGAGTTCACTCAATGTGTATTAGCACTGGAGCTTCGTCCTTACCGCCGGCCTCTAAAAAGCTTAGCAACAGCCTTAAGTAAAGGATACTTACGAGGGGCGCGCAATCTCGCGGCTGATCACCTTCCGGCAGAGTCGTAATGAGGAAGAGTACAGGGCTGGTTACGAGTAAGCTGGTGACGAGTAACATGGCGAAAGTGAGTAGGGCCTTGTGGACGGCTTTGCTGCGTCGGAGCCAATAGCAGGGCACGCAGCAAATCCAAGTGCCAGGTTGTTGGGGCCTTTCCACGTGTACCATCGGTTCATCCGCTGAGCCCGGGCCATCTTCGAGGCCCGAGCCGGTACCAGCGCTTCCGGTCAGTGGTTGAGAGGCGGCATGGTGCTCACGAGATTGGGCATGCTGTTGGCCATGCTGCTGGGAATGCTGTTGGGCCTGGGCCCCTGTATGGGGCCCCGCCACAGGCCCCGGGGCGCACAGGGTTCGAGGACTCAGCGGTAACCTCACGACCGACTCGGCCCTGCTTCGGGCTCGAGTGCTTCCCCCACGGGCCCCACTGGGCCCTCCGTTAGCCCCACTGACCCCGCCACCGCGGGCCCCTCGGCCCCCGTATCCCCGGCTCACCGTGCACAGAGCCACATTTGCCGAAGTTCCCCGAGCTTCGTTCTAATCACGTACTTTTTCGAATCAATCTCGACCCGAGTCAGGCCCGGTTAGGAATCGACTTTAACTCGCGCTTCCACATACTTCCTGCTTCACCGATACACATCGCGGTCCCTTAACACCCTCGCGTTGGCTCTTGCTCCTTCCTGCTCCTCCCCCCTGCCTTATCTCGACTGACCTATTACTATGATCACACTGAGATTTCACGGACTTTTTAACACTTTGTGGACATTTGGTTGCTTCACGATGGTTAATCTTGGCTTTCTTCTCTTTCAGAACTTTATTCTTCCATTTGATAAGCTATGACACTCTTTCCTCCGAAGCGGCGATTGATCTGAAAACAAAACGTACGCTTTTCAAGTTTCTCTTTATTGTACGGCGATTGCGTGCTGTATTTCGAAATAACTGAGGCTTCGGTCGAGCAAATATTTTGCTTTGTTGGAGCAAAGTTAGGGCTGCTCTCTCGGTGTAATTTTCTTCGTCTCACGTTCGCAATCTCGAAAATATTTTTATATCTCAAGAAACGACGGGGGAGCTGCGACTTTTCTTACCATTCGGTGCGTCATTTTTTTTTAGTGGGTTATAAAATATTTCGAGAAAGTTTTCGTGCTTCGAAAAATCGGTATTTTGCACCCCGCGAACCGACACTTGTTGACAATTTTGTAAGAATTCTCGGCTGTTTGGTCAACATCACGTGGAAAGTATGGACTTACCCTGACGAAAAAATACTCGCATGTACTTGACTCTAATCATGAAATTCGATTATCAATAAATCAGCTGTAATCGTAACAACTTTTTCACGCACAATAAAAATTCCCAAAGGTTTTTATCATTCGAAAGCTATAAAAAGACACAAACGATGATAATTAATGAGAGCATTACCTTGGCGAGGGTCAGCAGAACGATAAATCGTTGGGAGCAAAGTATTTGTGATCGAATCGTAATGAAAAATGATTGAAAAAAAATTTGCATCAAATATTTAATCAAAGAATATTCTTTGTAGCGTAGAACTCACTCTGACTATGTCGAGTGCGTGAACCTTCGAGCGAACTGCTCGTACGATTTTTCCTCGAGGGTTCGGGTACCAAAAGGCATTTACGTTCGGTGATACGAACCGGGTGCAATCATAATAGGCCAAGCTACATAAATTTTTCAATCAAATTAGTGTTAGCTGCAAACGGGCTGGGCCATTTTTTGGAGAATAGCTCTATATAATCCAGTGACATGCCTTTCATTCGGAGCTTCAACCTACAACTTTGTTATTAACAATTTCATGCAAAAAATCGCTGTTTTTTTGGTTTTTTGCATATAAAATGAAAACTATCAGGGTAATTGTGATAGTGTTAATACAAAAGTTGTAGAGAATTAAAATACGAAGAAAATGAACGGTCAAACGACTCAATCGGACCGTTAGTTTATGAGAAAATTGAAAAAAACCAGCAAAAAAACAGTTTTTTTCAAAAATTCATAACTCGGTCGTTTTTTGAGTTGTAGCGTAAACCCTCCGGCCAGTATTACTTATTAATACAAACTTTATTTGTGCGAAGAGCAGGCACTGTCCGATGCATAGTTTCCGATCCGTGGCCATTTCAAATTTTTACTATGCAATTTCCTAGCAGGCATATTACCGACGGATATTATGCGATTTTAATTTATCAAAACGATTTCAAAAGTAGAAGTCTCATACTTCAAAACGTTTATTTTGGTTTTGCGTGAAAGCGCCGAAAAACATGTTAGAAATAGAGCTGAAAATGACGAAAATCGACCGAGCGCGCGAGAGTAGTTGAAGAGTGGGGGAAAGCAGCGGGCAAGGAGCAACGCGTATATATAGTAATACTTTCGCGCCGCGCGTATTTCATAATCTTTTCTTTCGAATATCTCAGCAACAAATAAGAATATCGGAACTCGTTTTTTTTTAATTCCGCGGTATCTCGTTCCGGGAAACACGTTTTTTTTATCAAATCACTAAAAAAACAAACAGGAGAGCATAATTTCCATTTTTTGCATTATATTTTGTTATGTCTTTGTAGAAACATTATGGTGACTTTAGATGAAATTTTTTTGGAGGAAAATTAATATCGATAGGATGTACAAAAAATCGTGATATTTATTACGCATATTTGCGGATGTATAAAATCAAAGAATACAAAAATTTACAATAATTTTCTTTTTTTTGAAGGTATTGAAATAACATCATCAAAATTTTCGTCAACATAAGCCGTTTCAGAAGAATTTTCGCTTTCACTACAAATTTCGCGTTGCATGACAATCTGCTCTTTATAAACATCTTCCTCGCATTCATCGTCTGATATCGCAGAGACTTCGCTTATTTCTAAATTGTAACACGTGTCTTCTTCACAGTGTACACATAGGTTAGTGCATTGCAAACCGTGTTTGCGACAACTGCACGAAGTATTCACGCATCCTTTTTTAGTACAGGAACACGATATTTGTTGAAGCAACTTTTTGGGGATTGGTGGATCGATAGATTTTACAGGCATTAGAAACTTGGATCTCACATACCATCCCCAATCAGTTGCTTTCAGATGCGTTCTACCTAACCAACATTGTAATTGGTAGTAAGCTCGGAATGCGTGTTGTTTCGCTGCTCCTTCTGTCGGCGGTAAAGTCTCCAGAGAGAATTTTTTCTTAACTTTAGCCTTGCTAAAGTGTAAATATCGTAAATCGTGTAGCGAGAAAGACTTCGATTTTTCCATTAATTTTTTTTCTGTTTTTGTGCAGTACATTTTCCGAATTAAATCGAATGCACTTTCGGCTATTTTATCATGACTCGCATTTTCGTGATAGAAAACTGAAGCCAATTCAAGGAGTGTCACAATTTCAGTTTCAGATGAAAACGCTTCTATCAATTTACTTTTACCGAGTTTATAAAAGCACGAAGTTGTATCGCATCCACAAAAAGCATGAATGAACGCCACAATGTTTTGTAATTTATCGTATTTGAAACTGTTACTGCCATAAAATTGGTGTTTTTCGTTTTTACCTTCCTTGCAGAAGTAAATATTCTCCATGTTTGTCGCTAATTGAGAGAAAATCACGAGTAAATCAATATCCTCACCTACGATTATTACAGTTGTTTCAGTATTCATACGAGAGTTCTCAATAGCCGTAACTACAATTAATCTATCCGCATCTTCAGGAGCAATTTTTGTTCTGAACCCAGCTGTATTTAATGTCTTGCTTATCAGATCAATTATTTTCGATTTATTTTTCTCGTTACTGAGAAATTCTTTTTGATTTGTAATTATTGTGTTTTCTTCAAATGCGATTTCGCGACCAATATTTTTCATTTTCCTTCGAGAACGCTCTACGGATTTCGTTGTTAATGTTTCATCATCGGGATAACCGTCGAACACGATGAAGCTGTTCTTCGTGTAATGTTTACTTGCATATGAAACATAATTACTGATAATACTCTTTATTGTTGTATTATTTTGCCAGACCAATTTATGCAAGAAGAAGCCGCCATCGACAACGTATGTTATGCTTCCCGATGTTACAATTTCTTGAGTGGTATTGAAATTTGAATAAAATGCCGATTTGGCTGTTTTACGCATACCTTGTTCATCAAATAATGACATTGGTATCGGAGATAGCTCATAATTGCTACAGTACTCTTTCATCTCCTCCTGGTTTTCAATATTTAAAGCAATCTTCTGGAATAACAGTAGCGGTGAGATATAAACGTCTTCGTTACTTACATTCTTAATTGACGAATTTGTTGTAGCCAAATGAACTAATTTACTGCTTCTTTTGTACTTTACATCTGTAAATTTTTTATTCGAAGTATTTACCATCAGAGCTTTTCCAATTTCAAATGCCATGTGACAATTTACAGTGTCCGAATCGCCGATCATTCCTGAATAAATTCCCACAATCTTGTCTGTATTGGGAAATGGATTGTACATAGTGAAGAAATGCTTTAATTTCAATAAATCTTCCGCGTCTTTTGAAATTCGAGTAACTCGGTTGTCGACATGTTGCTCTGAAGTAGCGAATGTCATGCTGCAAAATAATTCCATTGAATTTATTACTTCTAGAACAGCAGCTCTCGATAATACCCATTTCCCAATTACAGCTTCCGTTAATCCTCTACCATGAGTCAAACCTCCGCTACATTTAATGGAGCGCATCAATACCTGCTCAATTGTTAAATCAGTCCACAGTCCAGACCAGAAACGATTGGATCGTCTTATTGTATAATAGCCTTGTTTGCAAAATTTATCGTATTCAACGAAATCCATAGCTGTTCTCAAACTCGACATTTTTTGAACATATAGTAAGCAAGCTTTCGCGTACAAATGATGTCCGGAAGAAAAAAAGAAAGGTATCATTAATTGAACTGTTTGTATGTGCAGGTCGAAGTTTCCTGATCTCTCTGCATCAATGAATCTTTGGAATAGACAAATCAATTTGAAATACTGCACCCACAGTTTATTAGTTGGGCCTTGCCTTTCCAAGTTCTCCAAAACTGCGACGAATTTCTGTAGTATGTTAGTCATCATACTGTCGGTCAAAAAAATTTGAAAATTTTCCTCTCCTACTCTCTCAAGGCTATCATTCAAGTGTTTTCTCTCACTATCTGTTAATTCGATTTTCTGGTAGATCGTATCGGCAAGCGCAGCTTGTACCAACAAGTGGCCTCTCACAGATCTAGAAAAAGCGTGCCCAGTCAACGCTTTCTCAGCTGATAATTCAGCAAAAATAGTGCAGAAAGCTTGTTTGAGGCCACTGCCGGTCATGATTTCGCCAATAGATCCAAGGAATGACATTGCTGTGTGGAAACCCCCTAAACGAGGAATAACTGACAGTAAATTGTGTATGTCATTCTGTGCATCTATTGACGCTATGATCTCACTCGCTTTCATAAACAAAGGCAAATCGAAAGTAACAAAGCAATGCTTTTGGTTATTAGTATCTGCTCGTTTCCTAGCATCTATTAGTGCGGTTAAAATGGTTGTGTGTTCGCTTGGCGGTGCTTTTATAAAAGGTAATGCAATTATTTTGGAAATTTTGAAATCTGTATTATTGGCATGATAATTGTTCATAAACCCATGCCAGTTTGGCGTTTGTTTTGGTGCAGTATGTTTTCCGTAGAAATATATTAAATCAATTAATCCAATATCAATAGTGAAATTAATATGATCCGCTTTCTCATTCCAATTACGTACTGTAAAGCTATCTAACTTGAATGGCTTGTTATGTTTGTAATCTGTCAACGGTAGAAAACCAAACGTGCCACTAATATCTTTTGAAAATGTCCTCGATAAGCGGGGAACATTGTTATTGAATTGAACTGAAGATGTGGGTGTAACACACATTATACCACCCATGCAGTGGAAAGTATTTTTTCCATCAATTGTAGCAGTTCGATGGTCGGCATTATCATAGACAAATTGCAGATACGTGTCGGAAACGATATTGAAATTTCCTGAATCGTTTACAATTGAACTTTCAAATCGTACAGTTTCACTATAAGACGCGCACAAACCAATATTATGTAAGGAATCGATAAGTCCTTTCGCAGAATATTTCGTATGTATCATGCTTGAAAGGCCCAATAAAATAGGCGATACAAACGATCTTGGTCTTACAGATGACATTAAAATGTGCGCTGCTGTTATTATCTTATTACCCCATTTATTACAAGATTGTTCTTTGGGAGTATTTTTGTGGGTTTTAATGAGAATATCAAGGAAAAGCTGAAGTGTTTTCGGCACATATTCTGTGGCGTTGTTTAGAAAATCAACGGGTGAGTTGTAATTTGTCGTATCGAATTTTATCGCTCGAATATCTTGTAAAATAATATGGCTGGCCAACTCTATGATTCTCAACTTTTCTTCGTTTTCATTACGTTTACGCTCACTATACCAGCTTTCTTCTATGCATTTTCCAATAGTACGTTTAAAGCACACAATGCGATCATTATTACATGCATGAACTACTATTTCATCCTCGAAATGTTGCTTCAATTGATGTTCAATCCGGTCAAATCGAGGAAACTCCATTTCTCCATGGTGGCTCGTATATTCTTGTAATATACTTTTCAAAGAAAACTGACATTCTTCGCTATTTTCTACTATGAAATTAATGATGAAAGTCATTAAATCTGACATTTCATCGCTGATCGGTCGTCCCATGATATTGGTTGGACGATACGTGTAAAAACGAGCCAAGCATTGAGAGTGGTAATAAACACTATTTTTGGTATAAAAATCATCGTTTTCATCTTTTAGAACACGCACGCGCGATGCAATTATCTTATTGACTTCAGTTTTTTCATAAGCATCCAACTGCATTATTATGTTGTTAATCGTCTCTTTTTTTAATATACGCTTTCTAGTTTTTGAATCATGAAACCTTTTGGAACACAAGAAACAATTCATCGAGAAATCAAATTCACGTCCTTCTTTTCGGCGCATTTTGTCCCGTATGTGCTTTTTTTTAGATGCCTTCAAAGCCATTTCTATATTGGCCTGTCTAGGGTACATTTTTTGACACGATTCGTGCACTGTGATTTGTGTCAATTTCCTTAATTTTGAATCTTTTTTATCTTTGCGTTTTATACTAGCACATATAAAAGTCGCGATACCTCTTTCTTTAACGGTGCACGATTTTGAGTCTTCAATCGGCTTGTCACAAAGTAAACAAATGTCATCAACATCTTCCCACTGTTTACTTTCATCATCTTCCGCATCGAGAACGTCTCTAAAGAAATATATTCAAAAGTTTATTAACGAACATGCACAAACAGATATACGGATTCAATCAAAAAAAAATACCTGACGTCTGCAGACGTAGATGCTTGTTCAATATCAAGCTCTTCAGAACATTCCATAGTTTAACGCGATGTTTATATAATCATTATCTAAAAACATTAAGAAATTACTGATATGTTCAAATAAATGCTAACGCTTTCAAATGTCAATTTGTCACACAAGAACTGAAAATGCAATACAAGGTCTGGATTCTGAATGGAGTATAATGAGATTAAGAACTAACCTTCTTTGATAGTTGCTTAACTCGTTCGACGAGCACTTCAAACACTCACGTGTACTTGCAATTGAATAAATGAAAGGTAAAACTTAAAGAAAAAATTGCAGGGTAAAAGCAAAATCACGGATAAAACTGAATTTTTGAAAAGAAAACGTAGGCTCTGCTCAATAGGCTCTATTATTATGTGTACAGCAGTTCTGAAATCTGGCTGGAAACTAAGCCAAGCCAAGCTAGCAAACGCAGGTCATTTCCCCCTCCCGAGGATTCAAGGCCAAACCAAACGACAGTTGTGTCCGTATCCCAGTACGAAATCGGGAGAAAGTGGGGATAAAACGTGCCGGAGTACACAGAGCAGATGTTCCAATTTTTGGCGTCCTGTATATAACTTCAAAAAACTACAAACATTCATTTCACTATTTACCCTACATGTATATGCATTTATGTAACGAAACGGTTTCACCTATTTTTAAAAAATTGTTTACAATACAAACAATTATAATGAAAACAGTGAAAATTATGCTCTCCTGTTTGTTTTTTTAGTGATTTGATAAAAAAAACGTGTTTCCCGGAACGAGATACCGCGGAATTAAAAAAAAACGAGTTCCGATATTCTTATTTGTTGCTGAGATATTCGAAAGAAAAGATTATGAAATACGCGCGGCGCGAAAGTATTACTATATATACGCGTTGCTCCTTGCCCGCTGCTTTCCCCCACTCTTCTACTACTCTCGCGCGCTCGGTCGATTTTCGTCATATTCAGCTCTATTTCTAACATGTTTTTCAGCGCTTTCACGCAAAACCAAAATAAACGTTTTGAAGTATGAGACTTCTACTTTTGAAATCGTTTTGATAAATTAAAATCGCATAATATCCGTCGGTAATATGCCTGCTAGGAAATTGCATAGTAAAAATTTGAAATGGCCACGGATCGGAAACTATGCATCGGACAGTGCCTGCTCTTCGCACAAATAAAGTTTGTATTAATAAGTAATACTGGCCGGAGGGTTTACGCTACAACTCAAAAAACGACCGAGTTATGAATTTTTGAAAAAAACTGTTTTTTTGCTGGTTTTTTTCAATTTTCTCATAAACTAACGGTCCGATTGAGTCGTTTGACCGTTCATTTTCTTCGTATTTTAATTCTCTACAACTTTTGTATTAACACTATCACAATTACCCTGATAGTTTTCATTTTATATGCAAAAAACCAAAAAAACAGCGATTTTTCGCATGAAATTGTTAATAACAAAGTTGTAGGTTGAAGCTCCGAATGAAAGGCATGTCACTGGATTATATAGAGCTATTCTCCAAAGAATGGCCCAGCCCGTTTGCAGCTAACACTAATTTCACAGATAGCCTACTTCAAAATCTATGTAGCTTGGCCTATAAGCAGCACGAATTGTCGTCCATAAGAAATTTCTCCGACTCGTACTGGCGCGAAGGATCAGCCGCGAGCTTGTCCGGCTACGTTTTAATGAGAATTGTGTATTTTTTGTTGCTTTGCTTTCCGGAAAACCGGGAGCCGGAAATCAAGAGCGAGAGAGAACGAGAGAGAAATAGGGAGAATGAGAAACAGCGGAAGAGAGAGGGGGAAAGAGGAAAAACGGCACTTTTGTTCCGACACGTCCGGAGGTAACACGCGGACTGTTAGACTGGACTAAACCACCGTGGCTGGCGTCTTTCTCCTCGCCTGTCTCCCCTATCACACGCTCACCCGCGATGCTTTTCCTCCGAGCTTATTTCTCCCCTACTACCATTTACAACCCCCCAACTTTGGCCTCAACTCTCGTAGCGCGCAAGCTCTCGACATTCAAACGCTGCCTCGACCGCAAAACGGGAAACACCGATGCACTTCCCGCATCCCCTTTTTCTTCTATATACACAAACCTCGCATGCATCCCCATCGCCTTCTTTATACGTGTAGGTATATTCACCTATTTTCTTTTTCGGCACTGTGGATGGACCGGCTCACCTACCGCCAGCACGGCCAGTGTATTTAAAGCACCGACTTTGACGGCCCCAAGGACGTATCTTGACCGCTCGAGCAAAAAACCTCCAGTCGCTATCGATGCTCTTCACATTCCTTTTTCATTCTTGTCCGATCTGTAAAAAAAACGACTGCAAGTTCAGGGCTCCGGACTTTCAAGGTTCCACTTTGACGCCCTCTAAATATCGTGCTGCTCGATTCCTTTACCAGGGACTAAACCTTTGTGGGCTAATTTTTTGGAATTGACATGGAATTTCCGTCGAAGCCTCGAAATTTAATTACCATCGTGGCTCTCCAAGGGGCCCTCAAACCATTCGAGTTAACCGTTCGTTGGAAATGCGTGAAATTTACGTTCAGTTTATTCGCTTCCCACGCTAATATCTGCCCTTAAAATTATTAAGCTCCGGTGCTTCGGTCAGGGAGCAAAAATTAATATTGCGTATCGCGCATAAACAGTTGCTAATTTGAGTTCCTCCAGGCTATCAAAGCTTTCGTCATTCTTGACCCGGAGACGAAAGGAAAGTGCTACAGTGAGCGGAAAAATTATTGATTCGATAGAAATCGAGTCATCGTGCGAAATTTTCAATTCGACTACAATGCTCCCGATCAGTATGAACATGCAGTTTCATACGAAAATATACTGGTCACTAAAATTATTGAACTATTCAAATTACCTCGTACGACGTATCTACAAATAATTCAAATCATCCGACATTCTAATGATCGCGTTCGAAAAGCTTTTTGGAGATTTTCGTTCGTTCGTTTGACTCGACTTCCGATATTGGACACGCAGCCGTCCAATGTATTTATCACTCGGCGATTTTGGCCCCAAAAACGAGAGAGTCAACGAGCCGAATGCGCAAAAGCAAACCCAGAGAGCTCGGAGTTTGGCGGATGGATTAAAAAAATCATACGATATTCAGGCGTATTGATAAACTTAAAAATTTCACATGGAGATACTTTTATACAAATATTTCGGATGAATACATAGAAAAATTCGCTATGTTTTATAGCAGCGCTGTTCTATATCGCCACTCTATTACATTTCACCAAAGTGCATAGTAATTTTGGCGCCGAAAGCAGGTCTCTCGAATTTTACTATGTACGACAGGCAAAATTTAGGTTTGCGACATTCTTACTTCGAACGATGTATCGATAACTGAATGTCACTCGAGTCTTTGGCGAAATGTTAAAAATTGGTGAATTGGACTGGACAAATTGCTTGAAATTTTACTATGTGCCACTGGTTAATTTTCATAAAAGGTAAAAGGGAAAATTCGAAACTAAGCAATTTTTCGTATAGCACAGAGAAACGACTGCTATCTTATCTTCTAAATTTTCATCAAATCATTTCATTATTTACTATATTTTTGATCAAAATTCGTTCGGTGTTCATTTTTGATATAGTACAGCGCGTTATTTACTATGAACCTGTGGTAATGGTTCCCCAAACTTTTGCATTATTTGGCACACTCTGTAGCGATTATTATTATAATATCGATGTGGTCCGACGTTAATATAAAAACATAGTAATTTTTGCTATAAAAGTCTCTCCGTGCACCATTACCATGGTCGAGCATCGCTCGTACGAAACGCATTCGTCGCATTAATTAGTCAGCAATATGAATTTCCGGTTGCAAGAAACCGATGGATCACAGCAAGGCTGTCGTTATCGATTTCGGCTTTAAGGCAGGATGTATAAAGCCCAACATACGTGCAATCCACTCGATGTACTATATACGTACTCACAATTTTAGGTACGTTATACGTGCAGCAACCTATACGAGAACTGGCTTATTTACAGACTGGCATTTCTGGATATAGGTCGGGTTAATGAAATCCTCGCACGAAAATCATATTATAAATTTTCTACAGCCTTTTCCTCTCGACGTAAATCGATCGCGTTCGGTCTCCCGCGCGGGGATCTATGCGAGAGCCTCATCTGCGATTCACCAATTAGTCCAGTCCACTCTGCAGAGGAGTGTCGATTTCTGTGAAATTGAAAAAAAAATTTCGAAACGTTCCTTCGGTATCGGATAACGATAAAAGAACACACAATTCATTAGCTCGGATCCAATTTATTTTTTATTCCACAGGTAATGGGACCGCTCGTAAAAAAGCCTCGCAATAATTGTCAGCGAATCTGATCAACTCCGGAAAAGTACGGTAAGATATACGCCCCGTGACGATGAAAAAGCTCGAGTTTTCCTCGTAAAAATCGACTTCGTTATTCGTAGAGGATGTAAATAATCGTTTATTTTTTTTTATTCATTTAATCGTCCATTTGATGGAATTTGCTTTTGCAAAAGCTTACTTTATGGGGCCGTGGGTGAATCTTGTTTCAAGGAGTCTCGGGAAAAATGTTGGAAATTACATTAAACTTTTGGTTCTAATGGGCCTTAAAAAATTCAGCAGGAAGCGCTGAGGACGAGCAACTCAACTTTTTCATGTTTTTTCTCTTTCTGAAAATCTGAAAATTTATACAGTTTTGAGGACAAATGTTCATCGAGCTTCGAATTCCCAAAACGATCACGCCTCGAGCGCGTAATCCTCGTGATTTTTTGACGAATATTTTTGGAAAGCTTTTGGAAAGCTTCGTCGAATATTTTTCTATGGAATATCGTCGTTGTGGGAAAAAATGTGACGGTTCGTGGAGATTCAACGGAATGAAATGCGAAACTTCCATGCGAAGCATACGCTTAAAACAAAACGGTTTTCAATCTCCATTTAGAATGGAGAATGATGAATTTTTCTCGAAAATTAGCAAATTATAACTGGATTGATTAATAAAGAGAAATATGTGAGTACTGGAAAATGATAAATTGGTATGGCGCGTGAAGGTGAAATGAGAATTCGCGAGTAACGTTTCAACGGGTTCGTTCGTTCGCTCATTCGTGTGAAAACGGTGCGGAATTCCTGCGGTTCTAGAGGGAACGTGCGATGTCGATGCAATTATGCAAATTAGTCGTTGAGACACGGAGAAAGATGAATAGTTTTGGAGAGAGCAACTGTTTCAGTTGCTCATTTCCAACTTAGATCGATGGTAAAATGTCGTCAGCAGGCGATTTGTATGAGACTCTTCGAATTTGCGTTGCGATTATAAAGTCCGACAAACTCCAGACGTTCTCACCCTACTATAGAATTTGCCATGACGCGCGCTCCCGTGAACAATGACAACGTGAATCCAAACTCTTCGCTCTACGAATAAAAGCGAAACGTGCTGGGGGGACTGTGACGAAAAGTTGCCGAGACAACTTTTGTGCTCGGGAATACGTCAAAATTTCACCGAAATTGAAACACCGGGAATTTATTTTTTTTTTTTATAATATCGAAGATTTTCGGTGAATTGATTGCAAGAAATTATTCAACTGGACGTGAATCATCAAACATAAAATCGCTCGTTACTCGGATCGTTCATGTGCCAGAATTCTTCGTTGCGAGTTTTGATATCGCGAGAAATACAAATTTTTTTAAACGTAAATTCGTTGCCCGGTTTCCTCAATTTGAGGAGCCACCTGAACTTCGCCTCAATTTTCTAAACGTCGAAACTTTCTTGTATACAATAATGAAATTTTTCATGTTTTAAAACGTTAGGTAATTTCAACGGAGCAGTTTGAAATTCAAGAAAAATAAAGAAATTTCTTGAACCGAAGAACATAAATGAAGCAGCCACGTGAACTCGTGTTCACATATCGAGCCTCGATCGCCAACGGCATTTAAAAAAAAGCCCTTCATTAAATAAGTCCACGTATGCTTGCACACGTGACTCTAATCTCAAACTTGTCTTAACGGATACTTCAGTTTCTTCTCTCGAGTCCAGCTAATGATAATGTACATTTCAAGCAGCGTCCTTCTCGAATATGGCCCTAAGGTGCAATATTAAAGAGGCAAGGACCTTAAAGCGATTCCTCGAGCGATACATTTTTTATTTAAGCTTCACCGAGTCTCAGTGATATCCGGTCGAGGACTAAGTAATAAGCCTTATAAATAAGCTTCGGTTGGAACGTCATTGGTTTTTTTCAGCATCGAAAAATGACGAGCCACGGTGTTCCAGCTCGAAAATATCACCCTTCGGATATTTTAGCACAAAATTTATTTCCGTACGATTTTCACACACGAACCTGGAAGTGTGTGGTTGCCGAAGAGCTTTCATCGAATGTGTATTTCCGGTGAAAACAAATGAAGCCTAAAAAATGGTTTGTTACCCGGAAAAACGGTTTCTCGTAAAATTTGATACGAAAAATGATGTGACAAGTGATCCGAGGAGCCCTGGTGAATCAAATGTCGGAGATACAGCAAGATTTTCGACGTTTTTGATCGCCGCATTGTATCCACCCCCTCGAATTTCCGTATCATGAGAACAGTGGTGACACAGAATAATTCGTGTACGAAAGGATTGATGCGAGTTCAATTTGATAATAAACAAACAAATTTGTTTAAAAGGAATTCGGTTGAAAGGTTTTACGACTCAATGTTCGAGAGAAATCCGATGGAGGAATCTTCCAAGTTCCTGTTACGTAGGTTGTGTCTGGTAAGTACCTTTGAACTCGTGCCGAGCCCTGTGAAGACCCTTAAACCTCTTTTTCTCAAAACTGAAATTCTCTAAGTTACTGAACACGTAACTCCGAAGGATCTTTGACGATTTTCCCGAAATGCAAAGAGCAGGTTGAAAATTGTATGAGCAGGAAGAGTCCCAAGGGCGTTTTGCATTTAATGGGAAGTTTTTTTTCAGTGTAATAAACCGTATATTTCCACTTCAAACGAAGTTTGAGAATTTTTTGTTCGTGGTGGAACTCCGAAGAGAAATATTGGAAGTTGTTGGCGGAAGCAACACGCCTTTTTGGTGCATTTAAAGAAATGAATGATAAAGCAGCGAAAAATCATCCGTTTGAATTGAATCATAAACTCAAATATTTGGCATCCAACAGAATAATTGCTGGATCCACTTATTTTTCGTCCAATGGAATTGGCTCGGGGAGATGAAAAAGAAATTCGCTCGGTGCAGAGCCCTGTCTGTGAGTGGAGACATAAAACTCAGCGAAATGTCGGCTGCTTTTGTGTTCACTGACGTTACAAAACCTGGTGGAAAATGTAATTTCTGTATCGCAATTTTCAAGCGACATTATAAAAACCGTGCTTCTGCAGTATTTAAGGATTTTTCGTGCCAGCGATATTGGGGTTGGATTTTTATCCTCGACGTTACTTCTTTCGCGTCGTGGATTTTTCTCTCTTTTTGTCAAGTTCATATTTCAGTTTCTCATACCAACGTGGATTTGTTTCTTGCAAAAATTTCAAGAAACATCTTGACACATGTAATTTTCGTGAAAGGAGAACATTTTCATTCGTGGCTTGCCCTTTCCGCCAGCACCCATTTTCGACCAGCGCATAACGTGGGCAAGGAAAAAGTGTATTAAACTTTATTCTTCTTCTTCAAGCCAGTAATCCACTTTCCTGAAAAGGAATGTGTCTTAAGAAACTTCGGACGCGATCTGTCATTTTTATCTGCCACTTTTCCTCCCTTTTTTCGTCCATTTTTCACGATATCCAAAATCATATTTAACAAATCCCCTAGACACGCCTCACGCACGATAATAGAACCAATGATAAGGATAATGCTCATTTTATGAGTGATCACAGAAGAAAAAACACATCGATGATTTTCTTCAATCATTTTTCTGAAACAGTTAACCAGTGACCGGACAATTCAAGGGAGAGTGTCCCACAATAAAACTGATTGGGAGTCTGTTCCACCAAATTTTCGTTCATACTTCATTGGAATGAGATTCATTTTGTGGATTTTTCAATGCAATTTCACTGATGGATTCTCATCTGAATCTGAGTATATAATTATTACTGTGTATACTCGAAGGAATAAAATTAGGAAGAGTGACAATTCGTGGTTCAGAACAAACATCACAGGTAGACGATATAAAAACGATGCAGGCCGAAAAATAAAGATTTTATTCACCCACGTATATCGTACAGAATAAGATGGTTAAATTTGTCCACTTCAACTATGTGATTATCTGTATATGTTTCTGTATATGTATATATAGAGAGCTATATATATACATATAAATGTTTGTGTATTTGTATTTATATAATTAAATATATGAATATGTGTAACCTTCGAAAAATGTCGATCATTACACCCCTCTAAAATATCTACACTAAAAATTATTTTTCTTCGTGTGTCATTTCCTTTTCTTGATATATATTTTCTTTTGCACCGTTTATATATTCATTAAAAAAGAAAAAACAAGAATAGTCATTTTGTATGTGTGTGTGTGTTTCGATTTAAAATTGATCCATACGGTACGAGCCCTGCACTCGGGTGCCACAATTCAGAAGCTGAAAGACAGTTTCTCTCGTTTCTCATTCTTGATCTCCTCCTCGTTAACTCTTTCCGTAAACCTGTTATTTATTTATTCTTGATTTATCTTTTTATCCTTTCTAACCCAACGATTATAGAAACTTTTACATCATATCAACGAATTATTCACTCTGATATATCGTACTTATAGTTTATTTAGTAGTGCCTTTGATAACTATTAATGTCTCATTTTTCGTGCACGCAAATATTTCAACTGAGAGAGCAACGAGTCGCCTTCTTTAAAATCACAATACCTCCTTAATTTTTGACATCGAGAATCTTACTTTCTATAATTCTCGTTCGAGAAATTAAAAAAAAAATTACTTCCTGTAAATTAGGTTCGACGTCAGACTGGAAATGTTTTCCTCCCTCGAGCGAAATTTGACCTTGATCGACACGATCTTCGATTTCTTTTCGAATCAAAATTCAAGTTTTAGAGGTTTTTCAGTTTTTTAATTATATTCAATTGCTTCAAGATGAAACTTATTGAGAAATCATAATTTTATATTTGACAGCCTCTACTGAAATCCTGGGATGTTCTCCAAATTTTAACGACGCAATGATGGCGATGAAAGAAAAAAAATGGACAGTAATAGTGATCAGAGACGTTTTTTAAAATGATACTCTTTCTATAGTTCAAACTTTAATTAGTTCAAATAATATTTATATTCATATATATGTATACACATGTGGATACATCTGTCTACATATATACATACACGATTTTCATTAGTGTTAACGATAGCAACGTGTCATACACAATTAGAATCACAATGAATCATACAAGAATTATGTCTTTTTTGTCCTAATACTGATATAACCGCAGTGGTAAACATACGCCATTTATGAATTATCTGTTCATCATCGTTCCACACTCTTTTACTTACAATAAGCCACGAAAATCAACATTGGATAAAATATAATAAATAGAACTTACAACAATGAAGTTAATTACGAATCAATAATGAGATCATTTGAGAGATCAATAAAATCGAAATTTTCAAGGGAAAGAATTAAATGTAAAAAAATCAATTACAATTGTCATCTGTAAATATGGAAGTTTTGTTTTTTGGTCGTTTCTTCTCGCTTGTTTTTAAATTCGTATCTTTCTTCTTCCCTCCTCCCTTCATTTCCTCGTGCTTTCAAAGCTCTTTTGTAGTAACTTTTTCTTCTCCCTCTCCCTCGCTTCACGCAGGAAAGCTTTTACTTTGACGTCGTCATCGTCGTTATTTTCTCTCTATGCATTCTCGCATTAAAAAAAATTAAGAGCATCAAGCTTTTTCAATGTCGAGGATTCATCGCTAGAAAGATATTCGCAATTTTGACATAATTCGCAACGAGGCATTCCGCTGCTCGCATATTTTCTCCTCAAAAGTGCGACCTCTTACAAATAATGACATGTATACTTGCTCGCCTCAATGAACTTGAAGAACGCCCCGCAAATGATCTTTTAATACGATTTCATCGGTTATACTTTTGTGACAAGAATGTATGGCTTATCGATCCGGGTCACGAGAATATTTTGCGCTCGCGCGTTGGAAGCTTCGCGATTGAATTGGTCGTTGAGGCGCAAAACTTTGACGAAACAAACCGAGAACCTGGCCTTCGAGGTTTTAAAACGAAATCAACAAAATGGCGGCTTGGAAGCTCAAACTTTAAGCCCATGTGGTCAACAATTCAGAAAAATGAAGCTCAAGAATGGAGTGGAATTACAACTTTTAACTCCGAAACCCCATATTTGCTTAAGACTGTATGTCCTAACGTTTGTGAGACAAAAATTGGAATGATCACGATCTTTCCCACTTTTGTCAAACATTTCTGCTTATTTCTGTCATTTTACAAATTGTTTGTTGGAATAAGAAAATTCCATGTCTTTGTCTGACTCTATAGCAGTTTGTGACAGTTTCAACTTTTGGGACTGAGAATTCGAATGTTTCAGTAGCTTTCGACTGGGTCGCTCAACAGCCATTTATAGACAATCATCGTTCCAGTCTCAAATCTGCTGTTTTGATTCAAAAGATTACTTACAAATGGATAACAAGAAATAAAACAAAAATTTAATAACGCATAGTGGACCGTCCGCTTGGATTTCGAAAATCGCCAATCGTTACCGTTCCATCGTTATCATCACTTCCATCATTCTTATAACTCTGCTGGTGCGATTACATTGGACTAATAGACATCGAAGGACAAGAGCGTTTATAGTAGATTTTTAAAATTCTTTTTCTATTTTATTCTGTTCCTGTTTCTTCTTGTTTTCCTCAATTTCAATGATATATGAGATTGATTTATTTATTTTACGCACCATCTACAGAATCGTCATCGTGTAAAAAAGAAGATTTCGTAGAAAAGAAATTTCAAAAAATGAGAGTTCGCTGCTGCTACTGCTATTTATCGGAAGCCTCGATTGATTTTTTTATGTAATTTTCTTTCGTCGTTTTTGGCTTTAGATCTGTATGAAATTGTCACAGGGAATAAGGTTTGCTTGAAACATTTTCACTAGTTCCCTCCGGCTACTTTTTTCGTCGTGACGAAACAATTTTATTCCCGGAATCATCGGAAGGAAAAAAAAACATGGACTCTGTCTGTTCTAGTTCAATAATTTCTCTAGTATTCCAAATCCATTAAAAATCTCAAAAAAATAAGGACACATCGACATTGGGATACTGATTCTTCATTATATTCGTCAATGATATGAAGTATAACGTAAGGTTTCCCTTCCTCTCGTTCATTAACGAAGAGACGGAAATGATAACAAACTTTTCGGAGAATTTTCAGAATCACATTGGGCCCTCAATAAGACGTGAAAAGAAAAACACTCGCAAAAAATTGGTTCTCACAAAATAATTGATAAAAGATAAAAAGAAAATTTGTTAAATTTCTCTTTGGTCAAGGAATGATGAATGATAAATTAGTATTTGATATTCGAATGGTTAATTTTCACAGCACCGTTCATCTCACAGACGCCTATTTGGTATGTTTCTTTGGTAAACTGCAGCGCGCAAAATAATCAAAAGGCCTGAAGATTTTTATAATCTTTTGAGAATCATTCATCCCACAGGATTAAGTCCCGGGATATAAGTTTTATGGTTGAACCGCGAGATCATTCGAAAACCTTATGACCTCTGAATCCGATGGTTCACCCTTCAATCTTACGTTTTTTTTTTTCATTTTTTCCCCATTTTCGTGACTTTTCCTTCCTCGGTTCATTGCTAATCGTTTTAAATACCACTCGAACGTTCTTCGTGAGCTTTTTTTACGATCGCTAGCTTCGAGTGAGGATCCGCTGCTGGTAGACCGGTGTACGGTGGTTCCTTCGTACCGTGGAGCATCAGAGTCCATTCTTTTATCCAGCCACGCTGAGGTTTTTGCGAATTGAAGCGTATCTAAAAGCATTCGTTCATTTTCTTCAAATATTATCTACAAAACTGCCTCCATTTTTCTCCATACTTTGAGCAACTCTAAATATGAAAATGAAGTTACCACCCAAAACTTTCACTCGAAAGTATAAAAATTCGGAGAGCAGGCAAATAATAAAAGTGTCAACAATCAACGATTTTTTCTCCAAAAAAAAGTGTATTTTTGGAGTAACATTATCTTGAGGAAAATTTACCTCGAGTAACCAAGTTCCCTGAGGATATTCGCCCCAGGTGTGGGTCGTCATGAATGGCCATTTGGTGAATCCGTCTCGATTGTCATCGTCGTTGACTCTTCGACTGAGTATCATAGACCTGAAATAATTGTTCTTCTGATAGTAGATTCCCGCAAGTAGATACGGAGAGAAAATAGTGTAAAATTTTACAATTAAGTAGCAGTTTCAGTTTGGAGCCAGTAATAACTCGTGTCAAATGACTATACACTGAAAATGACGAATGACAAGGGTTTACAGTAGAAAAACATCGACTCGAATTCGACTGGAAGTAATTTAACAGCGAAGAAATGTGAGAAGAGTAGTTACCTTGTGCCCATGGGCGAGGTAAGGAAAAGCTCAAGATCGCCTCGTCGCGACGCATTAACGGAAATAACGGCTTGCACGTGTTCGAGATAATTTACTTCGTAATCAGTGCTGGCGCAGGCATCGGTTTTTATATTTAATAAAATCGATCGTTCGCTTGGTATTTCGCTGAAAATGAAAGACACAAAATAAATATTAAAACGGTTGTGAAGAAACATTAAAAATAACTACAGCAGCGATGACATAGCTGCCAATGACATTAAATTCTGAGCGTTATTATTTAACGCGAAATTGCACGAGTTATGATGATTAAAAGTGCTTACTGGGTTCCTATTACGGCACCAGCCTGACAGTGATACCTCGGTGGTACAGTTTTCCATTTCTTAGCAAGAGCTACCATCGCTCCAGCGTCAAGTACACCGTAACCGAACAGATGATTGAATTCCAATCCAACACCGTTCATGGTCCAATGGAAACGCCCTTTCGCATCGAAAAGTGAGTTTCTCTTTGACGTCAGTACCGTCAAGTGCTGGATATCTCGCCACGTTAGTTGAGGACTGCAAAAATTACAAATAAATTCTTTTAATTTTCCGATATATTTAGCAGATGCGAAAAATCCCGTAAGGTTTTCAGTCTTGAAAATGTTCATTAAGCATCGATACATTTTCCACTTCCAACGGAAGTTCCCCAAGCTACTAGTTGAAGTACAAATCTCCGGACTAATTTAGTCCGGAGATTTGCATGGCAAATAACACGAAATTGTGGCGTTGTGAAATTATTCGTATTTCTCCATTTTTCTCAAATCGACGCTCAACCTTTGCTTATAACGCGACAAACGAATTATAGACCGAATTCTATTTCGTAGCCGTTAATCTGATCTTCTATTTCCCGTTTATTTCAATTATAGCGTATTTTTTAGACAATGAGCTGTATAATTTTGCGTAGTGGGGAGTCGATCTTCATTTTTAAAGTCATTTCCGCGTTTCTACGTGCACAAATAAAATGAAACAATTGCTGCGAGATGGTGATTAAATTACAATGCGATTTCATCGTTATCGTACAATAAAAATAAAAATGAGAACAATCTCTTTCATTGTGTAACAATAAAAATTGAGATTGAAGAAAAGAGGTGGAGCAAAAACTTTCTAGAGAAAGAATCATGGACGTTAGGGCTGTGCGTAAAAACGACCTTGATGATGCGAGCCCGAAATTGAGAGAGTGCTCCCCGGCTACCTTTTAGCAGTCGTTAAACGATTTTCCCCCTTCCAGACTCCTCGAGTCGTCGTTTTTTGGTCCTCTCGGTTTTTTTTTTTTGTATTTTTTGCCCTGTTTTTATAACGCACTCCAGCATGCGTCGACCCTCGCGATCTCTTTACTTGAGTGGAGAAAAAACATCCTCTCAGTGCACGAGGACCCGTGCACCGAGAGAAAAAACCCCCGAGTTCATCCTTACGTAAGAAAAGAACCCTCGCCCACGCAAGCTTTCCGCTCGTTTCCTTTTACCGACGGATCTTTAGCACGAGAGCTTTTTTCTTCGCCCTCTTCTCCACTTCCTCATCCTCTCCTTTCGAGTCCCATCTTTTGCTCAATAAAAAAATCTTAAGAGCTAGTTGACTATAGAAACGAGTGAACCGCCGAAAACAGAGAAAAAGACCCAAGTTGGTGAGTGGCAAATTAACGCGAATAATATCGCCAAGTATTTAGACTCACTTTGCCTCGAGCGCCAGAGCAAACACGCCCGCTGCCTCTGGTGCTGCGGCGGATGTACCGCTGTGGGTCGTCGTGCATTGTCCGTACAGATCCGTGGTCGCCTGGAAAAAAAAAATCAAATATATTTAGTTCCTGCCTATCATTAATTCGATCAATAAAATTTTTTGTAATTTGTCGTCCACTTAATCGCTCATCGTTTCAACGTTACGATCATACGATTGATTCGATTCCTTCGAATCGTAATGGTCATCAAAAGTTATGCAACGTTCGGCAAAACCTTCCAATTCCATTGAGTTTCTAATAGGAAGCTTTCTTGCATTTTCAACGATTTCAGTGCGTTCACAAGCTCGGACTGTACTCGATGAAAATACTGGATTAATCTACGATGCCAAAGTCAGATTGCTTCCCAACCAGGAGAGCAGCAATCCCCATTGAAATTGATGGCTCCCCTTAAAACATTTTAGTTTGTTTTTTTTTTTCAGAATCACGTTCAAAATGAAGATCCAAATAACTTTGAACTCGGTGGTGCACCGAACTTCAGCCTTGTACATTTCCCAGGAGAAATATGGTGCATGCATGCATGTTAAGCAGCCACGAAGAAATCGAAAAGCAACGGTCCGTGGACAAGGACGAGTAACAAAGTCACTATCCCGATTATAAAATGTTATCACCAAAGTTGGTGCTTTCGAAGAGTTTTTCCTTGGCAATATTGGATTTCGATCAAGGAGTTTCTGTATTTGAGGATGAAAAATCGACTACAAAATTATTCGAGAGAGATATTCGACCAATCTAATGTTTCTGATGGAGCTGAATGTGTTAAATATTCTCTAAGATTGGTGTAGTCTCAAATTGATGTATAAATGTTTATTTAATTGGAGCTTACTCGTAGGAGGATCTGCCGAAGAAGGAGCGATGAGAAATTGCTCTTGGAATTCTATGAATAATCGATTCGATCGTCTGGTTGTGAGAGGTGCGTTCTCGACGATGGGAAAGAAAAAGAAAACTCATCACCAATTTATTTCGGGGTTGTCTGGAAAAGCCACAATTCGCCCATTCCTCGATCCCTTTATCTCTCCTTTTTTCCTTATTCCTATTTCAAGCTTCGGATGCTTCGATTGAATTATTTCAGGGAGTTGAGAGTGTGATAGAACGAGAGATAAAACGAGAAATCGTCGAGTTTACGAGGCGAAACGAAACTCCGGACAGCCAATATTCCCAGCACACAGGAGACACTTTGAAATCTTCATTTTTTATACGCTTGTAAAATTCGAGTTGCCACTGTGAATCTGAACCTATGACTTCAGGAAACTCGCTCTTTGAAATTGCAAACTGAAGAGACATGACGGAAAGAAGGAAAGAGCGAAGGAGGGATGGGAAGAGGTGGGGGGCAATTTAATCCAACGAAACGTATACACGGCCACTCGAACGTCCTTAATCGATACTTTATGGAGGTTTTGTCTGAGGATCTCTCGAGAAAGTATTTCATCTCTTTTCTCTCCGGAGACGTTCTTGAGTTCCTTCGTAAATTACGTTTTCCCCACTTTTTTCTGTCTCTTTTTTTTTTCATTTTCAACAATGACGCCAAATGCAGCATTTCTTCGTAACTCCCAATGGAGAAAATGTCGTCTCGGTAGGGACACTGCGAAGATAGTTCACTCTTATCAGTTTACAGACTCAACAGATTCAGTTACTGCCGAGTGACGTTCGCCATTTTATCGCACGCTGTAAAATGTTGAAATTTATCCTCGACCACATCAACTTTTCATTTCTTTCTTCAAATTTTCCTCACTCTTTCCAGGGAATGATCCACTGGAAAATATTTCTCACCAACTCTGAATTCGAAATACTTGAAATTTTCATTCACGTAAATTACGAGGAAATTGTTACACTCGTAAATTTCATGTTGACAACTTCACGTAATCTATAAAAATGGAGTCACAGATAACGCTTCGCGCGAAGAGATCCCAAACGAAAGTTCTTCACGATATTAACTGCGCTATTTCTCGGGCAGCTATCATGTAAATGCGTGCACCCATTCCAACAATTTACGACTCTGAACGTCCGAAAAGTTCTCCCAAATTTATGGTATCCCTGGAGGCATCCGTTGTCTCGAACAAAGTTACCGAAAAGTCGATTTTACGAGCATTTCATTGTTTTCGCCAATGAAAAGTGCAGAATTTACGAGGCCAATGGGTTAACGCTCTCGAAATAAACGTTACGATGACAAATAGAAGGTGTAAGCAAAACGGAGACACTTCGTTTCAACGATCTTTGTTGAGAGTGGTAAATTTAGATGAAAAAAAAAATTCCTCTGAATGTAGACACGAATTATTAGTGAAATCGTTAAAATTTTAAGGTTGGGAACTTCTCGAGCTGTGTGAAGTCCATTAAAGTTTACAAAAAAAAAGATTCTGACACGAGGGTTTGGTGACATTTTAGGGAATGACGTAATTATTGATCTCTGAATCGCGCCGCCCCCTTTTTCGCTTGTATCGAACCTCAGTGTGGAGCGGAAAAGTCTCTACACGTGTCCTGAGCGTTGCGTGAGTTTTTTGCCAATAAACCGCCTGGGGCGAGGAGGGTGCTGTCAGCAGGCTCCTTGGCGACAAAGGGGGGATGAAAACCTCCCGTCATGCGATTTATACATGTGGGCAAGAAAGTTGGGAAGGAAGGAACTCGCGAGAAAATCGTTCTTGGAGAAATTGCTGAATTTAAGCGATACTTTCATCGGGGCTGAGAAACTAGAATATTTTCAACGAGCCCACAACAAACTGTTCCGTTTTCCAAGCTGTTGATTTCGTCGTCTTTTTACCAGAGTGGTCAAAAGATTTCGAAACACTAGAATCGTCTCAAAGTCACTTTTATCGCCGTACAAATTGGAAGGCGAAACGACACAGAATTTCACAAATTCTCTGCAATTTTAAGTCGATCTCTGACGTCAAGAAGAGCGATGCGTGAGCTTTGGAGCTCACGACCCCTCGCCGCTTTTATTTTCCGAGGGTCTCAAGACGGCGCCACGACATCACCACTCTCTCCTTCTCTCTTCCACTGTTTCCTGACCTTCGCTCTTATTATCCTTAACCCTCCGTACCACACGACTTATACTACTTCGTTTCGACTGTGTGTCACAGACAAAGCTCCTTCGCATTGTCAGTTTCTTCCATTGTATATCTTTCTCGAGATCGACCACTCGACCTTGGACGTTGAAATTTTCCCCCCTGGAATAGCGCACCTCGGTTTAGCATTTACAATCACACTTTGTCCCGAGCAAGTGTATCTTTTCAGGAATTTCATGAAACTCTTATTCTCGAGAAAGTAACGAAAGAATTTGAAAAAAAGAGTTTCACTTCGCCTATTTTGATGAATTAAGCGAGTTCGTAGAATTTTCTCCTTCGACGAGAAAACCTGGAACGTTGCCGATTTATAGAAATCCTGACGAGAGTTCTTAAGGTTCGAAAAACCTCAGAATTGTGGATCCTAGAGCGATTCGTTATTTTAAAAGATATTCGTCACACGGATTTTTTTCAGTTTCATCGAGCAATCTGCTGGTTGGAAGACGAACCGATTACAAAAATGTTGAATCGTGCGTTATCAACGTGACGGGAGGAGACGATGTTCAAAAGTTTTGACGATTTTTCCACGAACGTGGAGAAACGACGGTTGGTTTTATCGAATAAATCGTATCGAAGTGCTTCTCGTAAATTTTTTCTACTTAATCCGCCCACTTTGCACCGTTGGGAAGATAAAAAGTGGACTTGCTCGCAGAAATGAATATTTAATACCCCGAAAAAGTGAAAAAGTAGTTATAAGAATAATGTATACGTAAAAGAAAATCCGAAATTCGCCAGATGCTCGCGGCTTCAACTCGTGGGAAGCTGTTACAAAAGGAGTGTGGATTCGAGTTACGTGCGTTACGCGACCGGATCGATGGTGACACATCGCGCGTACGTCGTGACGTCATTCGGATGAAATATTTCGTCGAGTGCGTTGACGCTGTCGGGGAAGATCGCAGCAGCAATCCATTAGCCTCGATCCAAGAGTGGCGAGAAATTGAGAAAGAGAGAAAGGGAGGGAAGGGCGAAGCGGAGGGAAAACCGTAGGAGAAAGAGTGAGTCCTCGAGAGTTTTTGGAATTCTATGTGGGCGGTTGGTGGATCAAAGAGCGGAGCTTTCAGCGTACGTATTCGTCAGGAATAATTATTGAGCTCAACAGCAAAAACGCCAGACTGCGTTCGCACACGGAGCTTCACTCTTTCATTAAGTTTTTTCCTTGCTAACAAACCATTTTCCAGGAGACGCAAGTTTTTTGTGTTCATTAATCCCAATTTATCTCGATAGCAACTCCAAGATTTGGCACTGTGAACATTTCTTCCAACGTACGCGAATGAAATTTTGTTCGATGCGTGACCTTTCGATTTCGTGCTCGTGCCTTTCTCTGCCTGCCGCCCTCGATCGCTTTCCTCGCCACCCGATGTGCAAGCTATTCCCATAGCACATTTCTATGGTCTAACTCGGAGTTACAACCGAGACGTCGAAAATCGAGTTAGGAGAAAATAAGAAGAAAAAACTCGTGTACTTTTAACCGAAAAACGTCCAAAGCACTTAGCCCGATATCGGACTCTCGAGTCCCATTCGTAGCTTTCCTTTTTATCCTCTTCCTTCCTCCCTTTCTTCATTTCCTCTCCTCCCTGCCCAACGCTCTTTCGAAACGAGCCTCTAATTCACTTGAACTTTGCTGTTGAAAGAAATATGTTCAGGGGAGGACGAAAGAAGCTGAACTTTTATCCTTCATCGACGGAAACTGAGAGACCTGAAGCCGAGGAGAACTGATGAGACGAGAGCAGGATGAGAGACCAATTAAATATTAAATGTAGTGAAACGTCGGTAATGTGAGACGAGGCGAGACCCGCGTATCGCGAGGGAGCGACTGTATTATTCAGCTTTTGGTTTTAGGCTCGCATAATTGAAGAGTTCGAAGGTTAAATCTACGGAAATCCCCGTTGCTTGGTCTACACTCCGAACAGCCTCAATTTAGCTCCACAAAACGGTAACGTCGAAAAAATCGTTAAAACCAATCGAGTCCGATGGAAAATTGAATCGCGTTAGCCCGAATTTGTGGCAGGAACGTCGTCTGAGTTTGAAAAATTACTTCCCAGATGTAGCACACGAAAAAGACGCTCCGATAATCTTTTGTTACTCGACTCAAAGCTTCGTTCAGAAAGAAACAAATCGATTTGTCTCCTGGAGAGAAAAAAACATTTTTCCAAACTCCTATTTCTGTAGAGGAACAAAAATTGCATATTTTAGCACACGAATTTGGACTCAGCTAATGAAAACCATTGCGATTCTTTCAATCGTGAATTCCAACGTTAAACTTACATAACAATTCCATCAACATTTGCATGAGCAAAAATCTACTCACCACACCTGTGTTGGGGTCCTTCGCCCCATTACTGAACGTCGATGCGAGAGTACTCGAGCAGCTCTCGTCATAGTGAGCGTTTTGGCCGTCGTTGATCGCACTGTTTATGCTAACCGTCCACATACTCGCTGCATAACCATCGCAATTACAGTCGTCTTCTTCACCGCCATCACCAGATGCCCACACGTAAATGTTTCCCAAGCCTCGTCGACCCTGAAAAAAAAATAACAGTTTTACTTTCTCTCATCGAATTTTCGACTCAATCATCGCGTGATGGACTTTTGACCAATATTATACTCCAGTTTGGGGCTTTCCAAAGCTCACTGCGTAGCTCGACGAGATTTGCTGAAGTAAATGATCGAATCATAAACTTATATATCCATTTAGGGGGAAAAATCGATATTGCCCTACAGAAAAACCAACGTTAAAAGCGGTTGAGAAAAAACATTTAAACTCATTTGAAATGTTCAAACCCTGAAAAGCCTTTCTTCCAAAATTGTGTCTTTTGAAACCATGAAGAATCTATCTCTCAAAAAGAAATGTTTAATACACCGAAAGTGGGTGTTGAGGACCTCGGATCTTCACCGAATTTGCCCTCTGACATGGGGTATCATTTCAAACATCCAATTTTTTCTGTGTGCAGAAAAAAGAGTTGAACAACAACCGACTTTGCGAGTAATAGCTTCCAATGCAGCATGGAATCACTGGTAATTGGCTCTTTTCTGGTATTCTCAAGTGAATGTAAGCCCGTTATTTTCCAGAGGTAGTTTTCAGGTACTTTATTGGGTGACCGCTGAGCCATGCGTCGATTCGCTCATTGATCGTGGAGCGCGAGAGAGTTTTAGTGAGTTCCTCACAGTCCTAAATGACTAAAATTCAGCAAAAATTCAGTCATTGATGAACCTATTTTGATATAGAAAAAAAAAGACCGAACTCGGCCACTAAAACTGTGAATGGAAAATGTATTTTCAAACACACCCGAAATTCGATGTTATTCGACCAAAATTCCAGTTTATTTTCGGGGATATCGAATACTAACGAGCTCTGATTAAGGCTCGTTGGATTTTTCGAAGATTTATCTGTAGCCGATAACCACGAAGGCGTAAGGGCCGTTTGACAAGCCGTCACGAGGTACTCGATCGTAGGCAAAGTCACGGTACGAATACAGCTGAGGGTGAAGAGAGCGCATAATCACGAGGCTGAGTATGTCAGTGACGAGGGGGAGAGACCTGAGTGTGACGCACAAAAAAGCTCGTTGCTTCAAGTCCGAAGGTTTCTGAGCCGCGTGGGCGGATTTACACTGCCAAGTGCGCACGAACCGGCGACGAGTTAGAGTTCCAGACAAGGCGCCACGGCTCCCCGAAGCCCCGCGTTATCGAGACTTGTCCAACATCCACGCGAATTCAAAACCCCCAATTAAAGTCACCGTATCATCTTTCGAAAAGGAAGCATTTTTTCCTGTGTGCAGACGAACCTCGAGAAATTTCACTAAAAAAAATGAGCCCTCGCTCTCGGTTTTCTCCGCTGATTTTTTCCGATCCCTCGAAACTTTGGAACGACGACGAGCGTGTATTCGATCTCGAAAAATTTCAACAGAGACAGCAAAGGTCAAAATAGTGAAGTAATGGGAAGCGCTTGCCATTGAATAATCCCTACCGGTCGTTCTGCACTCGGCCATTACGCATCGGCTATTTACTTAGGACCGCTAGCTCTCATGCGCTATTAAGTTATGTTGTTGGATTTTAGAGCTTACGTAAAAAGCGATGTAACAAGTCCTGAAAGCTCTGCATTGAGCCTCGTTTGATCTTTCGCAACAATATTAACTTTTGTAATTGCAGGTAGGTCAGTCCTTGAATACGGAAAATTCTCATTCGAATTTATAACATGTTTACTGACTGAGATTACGCAAGCTAACGGAAAGTCGTGATGGCAAAGTTGGTTTCGATTTTCCGATGAGAATATTCTATCGCTCGGCTTTTTCTTCGCTTCTCTCCCTCGCCGTTTATTTTATAATAAAAATGGATAATTCCTTGCATCTACTTCGAGAATTTGAAGGGAAAAACTTCGTCATTATCATCAACTCGAAGTTTCTCAATTCTGCGAAATTTCCTCGTAATCGAAGCCTGAATATCAATGGCTGTGACGGCAGTCTTGAAACATCGGATTCAAGGACTTTATATAGAATATTTTCAGGATCGTCGCTCACCTCTGCAAATGATAAAAGCCATTTTCTCGTTAAATTACATTGTGAAAATTCATTGAATCTTCGAAAATTGGTAATCACCTCATTGACTCCTCGAACGATAGCTCGCATCGTTGCATTTCGTGGACCGTCGACAGTTTTCCCGTCGTCCGTTGGTCCCCAAGACGCGCTGTAAATGTCAATGAGATCGGGTTCGTGTCCCATGCTGTTGGCCTCAATCAAATCCGTCATGTAAGGTTGATCCAGCATCCTTATACCAGCGATTTTGGAATCGTATGCAACCCCAACGCCGCAAACGCCGTTGTCACGTGCAGCTGCTACTTCCCCAGCACATCTCGTTCCGTGACTGTGAAAACGAATGATTCCATTAAATCGTGCAATAGTCGAGGAGCTCGAGGAAAGAAATTTTGATGAATTCCGTCGAGAGCAAAACTTGAAAGACTTTTCATTGAAAAATGTTTAAAGAAATATACTATTACCGGTCAATGGAAGCTGAAAAATATACACAAAAAAATCAGCATCGACTGGAGCGAATAACGAGTTTGTCATATTGAGTAAAATACCAGTTTATCACTAAGTGGAAAATCGTGAAAGCATCCAGTCGTTTTCTAGCGCATGAAGAACCGATGAAAATTTCATACTCATCGATATTCCATGATTAAGGAGGAAAACAAGCAACTGATGGTATGTTTACGAATTCTTTCCTCGTACATCGAAGTCGATAAATATTGATCGCCCACTGATGATGCTATAAATATTTATAGAATCCTTGATTGACAATTTTTCAATTTAAAAAAAAAGTAACTGACTCGTTGATCTGTTTGACTTAGAAGTCGTTCTATTCCCAGCCAGCAGGTCAACAGGACCAAAGAGTCACAACAAAATATTCGAATCAAAGCTCCCTTTTCGTCATGCTTCTTTCGTCTTTAACGAACCCCCTGCGTGAGGTTCATTCACTATTGTCTCGTGAATAAAAACAGACCAAGATATTTCGTTAGTTACTAGAAATATGAGAGCCGAATGAATTGGCTCATCAAAATGAAAAATTCAATATTACGAGATAAATCTTTGTCTCGAAATACATCAATTGTATTCATAAAGACAATAAATCCCGAGGGAACACAACGGATATGGATTTCGTTACGAAGAGCCAGGTAAGAACGATGATCCCATAAAGTTTCGACAGGGATGACAATATTAAAAGGATTCTCATAATCGTAATAAAACTCTGAAGAAGGATGAAATTATGAAGCCCCCAAAGAAATGATGATCCATCATTGTCGTGACTAAGGAAAAATAATAAAAAAAACGTGCTCGAAATATCGGTGCTGACGTCATAAACTAGTGGGAAAATAGAAGCAGCTCTTCTCGCCCGCCACCAACACGACAGTGATAAGGGAGTTTGAAAGAACTATGTACAGGAAGGAGATTAGAGAAATGGTGCAGATGGGACCTCACATACATTTATAAAACATCGTTTGAAGAGGCGGAACGAAACGAGTGAAGCTTCTCAACCATAAATCGATTCCGCCCCATAAAAAGAGCTCTGAGGAGAAGAGATGGAACAAGACAGGTGAGGATTTCTCATGGGAAACTTAGCGAATGTTAATCATAGACGGATTAGAAAAATCCTGCGGAATAACCACACAACAATATTTCTTGCGGTGGTGCATTTAGTATTTCAAAATAGCAAATTCGACGGAGATACGAAAATACGATTTTATGGAACTCTCCGCATTGTTCATCGTTCCCTTCAATAAGCTTCGTATATGCGACTGACCCCTTTGCTCACGTTTGAACCGCAGCTCGTGCCCTTATAATGCACTGCGTTAGGTAACGGTCCACGAAAATTTGACAAAAGTATATGACAATCAAGTTCTTAAAATATTTTCCCAGGTTGTTTCTTAAGGAAATTCTGTGAATGAGAATCTTTCGAATCGACCTTGAATGGCACTAAATTTCTACGAGATTCTATTTCCTCAAATCAACGTCAAGTTGTCATCGTTGGGAGAAATAATCTCGAAATTCTAAGTAACATGACATTTTGCATTTTTGCAGCATTCAATTGGAATTTCATAAACGCAGTATATCGAAAATGTTGTATCAACAAAACTAGAGTTTATGAGATGCCAAATGAACTAATTTCATGCTTGAACTTTCACCTACATTTCATTATTATTATTATTATCAAATTTTATTCGCTTGCAAATAAAAAATAGAGAATGAAAAGAATGTCGAAAATTCCTCAATTTTTCGATGCGTGCACCTCGGTATTTTCACTCCTATGACTATACGTGACCACACCGAATTCAGCCACCCTTTCACGAGGGATGCCAACTTTGATATTTTCCAGTCAAATCATCATTCAATTCAAATTTTCTCGATAGTTTTCTGGATAAAGAACGAGTGAAGGGGGAATGGAGAGAGTAAGAAAGGCTTTTTCCTGGCATACAGTTATCGAGTCCCATGCGTAAAAACTTTTGTGTGCATGAGAGTGTGACATATGTGCAAGGAATCGAGTGTTGTACCGACCGAGATGAAATCGATTTAGAAGCGAGACCGGAAAAGCCGCATTCGAAAATTATTCATTCCTGTCACGTATCGCGCGAGCAGGCAGCAGGCGAAGAAGTAAGAAAAAGAGTTTCTCGAAGGAGTAAGAAAAAGTAGTTGCTATACGTTACAAGAAAACACATATCGAGAGAATGTAGTTGGGAGAGAAGAAGAGCGTGTTCAGCAGCACCGCAGCAATATCGAGGGAACCGTTTCACGTGTATGATATTCCTCGGAGCTTTCGATGCAAATTTAACGTCACTCGCGCAGGAAGAACAGTCTCAAAATACATTTGAATCAACATATTTATCGAATAGTTATAATTTATCACGGAAATAGAAAGATGCGCTTTTGAGGATTACGGATAATTTGGAAAGTTTTCCGTCCGACTCGTTTCCAATTTCCGTTCGGTATTGATCGCGTTTACATCGAAACAATGCAACGAATATCCATTTCGATTTTCTATTTCATAAAACCGCGTCGAGCACCGTTTCAACTTCGGTTATCGCAGCGCCTCCCCCATTTTTATTCTTCGTTACATAACTCTCGATACATCCGAGAAAAGAGGAACTTGGCTACGGATTTTGTGTTCTCTCGTCGCGCTATTTAATTTTATACTCGATTTGGCGGACGCGAAATATAAACAAATAATCAGTAAGAGCTCGATAATCGGTGAGGTGACCGTTCAGTCGCCTCCAACAGTCGTTTTTCCCTAAATGATTCGAACGATCGATCCCAATATAGAAAAATTTGACACAAACCCATTAATTGGATCGCGATCATTGCCGAACGGGAGGATAAACTCCGAGGGAAGAAAATTAAGCGAGGGATCGAAAAAAAAGCTCGACGCACTCGTTATTAGGTGTTTTATTGGTCATGGCGCTACGTGCCTGAACGTAATAATCTCGGAACAGTGACACTCTGCAGCCCCGCGTTACCACCCGTCGTTACGAGGGCACGAATTCACGCTTTTGCTTTATGGACGATTCGACGCCGGATAAGCTCGTCGTCGATGCTCCCGCCCGCTCTCAGAATATCCTGCTTTTTTCCGCCACTCGCCTCTTCCTCGTAGTTTTCCTTTTTACTTCCTTTCTCTCTCGCCCCTCTGGACGCGTTATGAGACGCGATAAGAGTGATATGCTGCTGTGATATACAAAGAGGGACAATAAATCGTGAAACAGCCCATTTACGCTATACACGTCAGGTATTTTCTCATGAGTTTAAGCACGAATAGAACTCGCACAGCCAATCATAAGAGCCCTGGGGCGGTTGTTTAACCTGCGGCGGTGCTTTGTAGCCTCAATTCTTCCGGATTATCAATCGATTTTTCGTCGAAAGACAATCGAGCTATCCGCGTGGAATTGTGTGCTCGTTCTCTGAATTTCGTAGCGAATAGTTCGGGAAGGTTTATTGAAAGAACAAGCAGCGGATTGTATGTTTTGGATGTTTCGTTAGTCGAGTCATTTTGAGGGCGATTCCAGTCAGGTGTTGTTGGATCGTAGTAACTTTTCTTCCGCAGAGGAGCGAATGAGCGAGCGAATTGAGTGTTTGGGGCAACCAAATATTTGTCGGGTTTCCATTTCATTTGCGACAATTGGTTTTGATGCAATGGATATTTGGTTGAACCAACAAGTTTATTTGTTCAGAGGAGCTTGAAAGAATGCTCAAGTTCGAACGCCTCGCGTCCAAACGAACTCGAGGGATTTGCATAACCGACCATTTGCTCGTTCTCGTATTGCGTGACTCGACGGAAATAAAATTTCCAATCTCTCTGCAAGGGCAGCAGCGAGTAAAGCTTCGAATAAACTCCACCATTTTATCTCACATTCTCACAACACATTCTACCGAGATACACGAAAGCAGAGATTAAACTTCTGGCTTCACTTCACCGAGCAATTTCCAATGCAATAGAGAACCTTGAGAAACGAGATCCACGAAGCTCCATACATTCCCACATCATTCTTCATAGCGAAACTAAAACCTTTGGTCAACGATATCAGAGCGATTCATCATTCCCCAGGACACTCCAGAGCGACGAGGAAATAAAATTCTCAACTCTTCGCACACCTGCTTTGTCTCTGGAAAGATTTTTAATTGAAAATTGTCGAGAAAAGAAGAGCGAATGATACACGGAGAAAACGGATTCGTTTTGTATAGCGAGGATGCATATTATTTTTCAAGAATTTTCAAAGTACTTGAGCACCGACTACAAGCAGCACAGTTTTCTTTTAATTTTACCATTTTTCGTCCTTTCAATTCTAGACAGCTTTATTTCGATAGCAAAAAGTGATGCACGTGAGAACTTATCTCGTTTTGTCTTCGAGTGTTATCCATCATGTCAGACTAGCACTTACTGATAAGTGGAAATTTATTGTAAATCGCAAATTTTCACTGTCAGCATTGTAAATTCCATGATAAATACACGAATGTACACCGAATAGGTGCGACGTTTTACTGAACACATATTTTTTTTCGGGGTTGCCCGAACATACTTAACAATATGAACATTTGAAGCGATGGAAAACATTTTTTACTATGCTTATAGAGAAAAAGGCTTTTGAATAAAAGGTATTTGATCTTTTTACTATTTCCTCTAGATTTTTCGGCCTCGTTTTTTCCGTGTGCTTTGAGAAATGTCGATTTTCCAAAGTCCTCGATCGATGTTTTTCTGTCGTGTGAAAAACTATTAATGAGAAAAACTGAGTTTTCTTATAAAAAAAAGTAATTTGACGACGCTACTCGTTACGCGAAATCCACAGAAAGAAAAAGCCAATCGAAGGGATTAATTTGTCTCAATTTTTTTTCCGAGATCTTTGTCGTCAGCGTTATTTTCCATGAAAAATTATCTCGAGCTCACGTTCGTTATAGCCCCACGGCTTTCGCCTTTTTCAGACAGTTACGTTTCCTTTGAGCTGACAGGGTTAAGGCAGGATTACACATCCACCTACGGGAAATATTTTTTTTATACGACCTGAATACACGACACGTAAGGGAAACGAGTTTTATTGTTATGAATGGGTTTTCTCGTGTTGAAGAAACCAAGAGATCTTGTGTCTCGTTGGGAGTGTCAACCCGCATCCGTAATACGAACGAGTTCCTTCGTCTCGGTCTGAAAATTCTTGAACCATCCGGATTCTCCGGAGTTTCGACGATGGATTCGAGTTCGCGTTCTCTCAACGACGCAACAAAGATTTCGTGCAATTCTACGATTTTATATTTTAAACGGTTCGGAAATAGTGAAAACCAAAAGCATTCCGTGCCCCCGAAAATTTTTCGAAAAAAGGTTACACGTAGCAAGATTTCTAAGGTTCCGAAGTGCCGTAAAACGAGCCAGTCTCGCCCTTGTATCGTTCGAGAGACGCGGCGTTGAACGCGAAACCCTTCGCAGATCGTTTTCTATCGTCAGCACGTCAATATCAGCGAGAAATTATATTCCCTCGGCTTCTTCTTGCTAATACTTTTGCCTCTCGTAGCACTTCCATTTATCGCGGTACGAAAGAAAAATAAAAAATCTCCACTCGCCTTAATTTAACGACTGGAATCGATAAAAATCAAATTTTCTGATGTATTTGAATAGAAAACTTCGACTCCCTCCCCTCGAATCGCCAGTCTCGATCCATGAGCCAGGCTAAGATCTTCATTCGTCGAAAGGAATTCTTCCAGCTCGTTGACAGCAAAACGAATTTCAAAAAATCGTTAGAGACAAGTTTCAAGACGAATGAGACTATTTTTGAAAAAATCATGAGAGAAATAGCTCGCTGGATGTTCATGTTACTTATTTCCGAGCCGTTCTTACTGCGTCATTCCTCCCACAGGATTCTGATCTGATCGGAATCGGAGGTGAAAGGTCCGGACCCTTTTTCGACGAGGCACCGTCCTCGGGAGTTTCATCGGCTTTATTAAACCCGGTAAATAAGCGTATTTTTATCGCAAATGCTATAAAGATGATTGGACACGGAGGCAAAGTCCAAAGTACCACTGAGCACATAGAATATCTGAGGAAAATATCGACGTCAGCACTTTTCCAAGCGCACCAGTCACGGGCCATCATTCACGGAGTATCGGACGATTGTTTTTTTTCCGAACAAATAACCGAAGCGCATTGTCTCTACGGTTTCGATGCAGGAGCAGAGTGCCCTTCTATTTGTTCAGTCCGATGTTCCGGTGCTCTTTATCCGTGCGTAGGTCTTGAAGACGCGTGGGGAAAAGTAGCGGAAAAAGCAGCACTCGGTGCGGGCGTTAAAACAACACGGCGTGGGCGTCGAGTCGAATAAATCGTGAATCGTAAATATTCGAATGAATCGCGACGTCTGAAGCTCAGTTTCGGACGATGACGGGAGCGATTGATACCGAAAAGACGAAATCGTCGACCGAGCGAGTGGAAGAAGTCGGCTTTAGTCAGCCACACGAAAGAGAGAACGAAATCGTTAACGAGTGAGTTATGAGCGCTTTCTCATCGACCAACTCATTCCGTAATAATCTGGAGACTAACGATGACGATGACTTTCAAGTTGGACGTATCAATCCTGAGTTACGAAACGGTCATTACACGTGCGTGACGTTTATCCACGCAGTGGAAAGTGCTCTCATCAGTCAGACGCGATGAGACCTCGCTCTCGAATTGTCCCGTTCCGTGATCGAACATCATTTCCATTGCTCCAGTGATTTCGATTCCTTTTCTCTGTTCTGAAATAAAAAAAGCTCGCACGAGGTAAAAATGGTGACCAGAATTTTGTGAGTTTCGCACTCACGATTGCACTAGCTTTGAACGTTTTTCAATGGGATTCCAAAATCGTAATAATTCTGTAGAACATTTAAATATTTTGATAATTATCGCGAACGAATTCGATTTGTTGATTCTATGAATTTTTCTACTCCTTTTCATTCAGGATTCCGGATTGTTACCTCAAAAAATTGGCTTCGCGAAGCTTCTCATGCTTCGTCTAATTCCTCTTGACCGAGTAGAACATAAAGTAATTTGGAACGATGAATAATTAGCAAGGAGTGAAGGAAATTAAGTCTGAAGCCTCCTGCACACCGCTACGAAATTGTTCATTATTGTCGGAACTTGTGGGCTGAGCATAACGACGATAGTAGAGATGTTAGTCTCAACCGAGTTATTCCCTAATCGTAGCAAATTAACGATCGATCAGCACTGCGTAATCCGTTTATGATTACCGGTTCGCAAGTATTGCTCTAACCGTGCTTAGTTTTAAGTAGACCTGCGTATATATGAGAATTGGTAGTAATTTGGATCGAAAGGAAACTTCGGATTGCCGAGGGCCACGTGGAAGTTTATCAGGATTTTCCAAGTCATTTATAAAAATAAATTCTTGCCATGGGAAATTAGAGCGAAAAACACTCGATAAAAAAAACTTATTCAAACTTTTTTAAAGCTCATTTCGAGTGATAAAAATTCAGCAAAGTTTCATCGAGAATTTCATGCATCGAATGCTTGCACAGCATCGCGTGCTCTGACGAAAATCCTCATTCGAATGTATAAAAAATGTCTTGACCAAAGTCTGGAAGTTAAAGAAAATTATGGGACGAAAGTTTCGTCCAATGGTTTAGATTTCGCAATCCTCTTTTATTGCTTCCATTTTTCTTTGTTTCCCTCCCTGAGGATGAATAATTCGATAAATATTTACAATACTTACTTTTGCTAAAAGGCATGCCTAATTATTTTTTAATCATCATCATTGATAAAACCCCCATGATATTTTTTATTGATAATAATGCTGAAAAAAAAAATTTTAGGACCATTTTTAGCAAAAGTAAGTATTGTACATCTTTACCAATAATTTCTCACGTTTGCTTGGAGAACTTCTAAGGAAAATCTTCTTAAGCATTGTCGAATCGAAGACCCTCGATTCCGTGAAATTTCATCGTTACGAATTTCCTCGTAGGTCTGAATACCTGTAACGAGAATCTCAATACAACGAATTCAAAGACGAATTCGTAGAGTGTTTCCGGAATCATGGCTAAAGTCTCTACAAATTAGGGTCGTTTGATGGTTTGGTAATCTTGATTACCACTAATTAGATACCTGGAACCGTTCATCAAATGTATTGACACTCAATAAATTGTTTATTTTAGTAGCACGAAGGAAGATACAAAAAAATTTAATAAACTTCCTCCCACAACTTTGCCAACACTTTATCGGATTTATTTGAACGCTTGAGATTTTTCGCTTGTTCAAATAAAACTCAGACAGTAGCATCATGCCTGGGGAAAAAGGTGATAAAATAAAGTCGAAAAACTATGGCCACTGGGAGGAAAATGGTGGTCCATATTGCTACGAAATTTCTGGAGTGTGTACACACTCGTTTCGAGTAGGGTTGGAACAGCTGCAGCTTGAGGTAACGACTCAACATGTATATATGCGATTCGACGAGACTCGCGAATACCCACCGATAACGTAATTTTAAATGTGCATGAGTAAACCTCTGCTGCTCCGTCAAAACTGTTCTGACATTGTTATCTCGAGAATAAAGATCGACCAGATATGTGAGCAACGAAAAAAAACTGCGATGTATCGCTAATGACGACAAGAATGTGAATTTCAAATCGAAAGCAATAAAAATCGTTCTTTTTGTTTGTCCTCGAAAGCGAACAACGAGAGATCGATCTGCAGGTATTTGATTACTTGTAAGGACTCACCTGTTGAACCAGTCGTCGGTGTATCGTGGATAAGGGTAAGGATCGTTGCTGCTGAAGTCGTACGAAGCCCTGGCATTCTGTAACAAAATTCAATGCTATAGTTTTGATATAAAAATCTACAGAGAGAAAATAGTCGTTTGAAGGAGGGTCTGAATTTTGTTTATAATTTACGTGACATAAATTTCAAATGCTCAAATTCGTGGAGTGACATTGATTATGTCTCTTGAGTTTTCACAGAAATTGGCAGATAATCGACCTTCCTAACTCTCGAATTTCGAACGAATACATTTTTCTTCGCAGTCTCCCAAGAGATTGGCCAAAGGGTCGACCCGAGAATCCTTACGTTTCGGTTGACCCTCGTATGGAATTACGCAATCCGAAGAGTTAAAGAACGATGGGAGAAACGGAGAAGGAAAGAGTGGCAAAGTGGAAATGTGTTTTTCATTTTTGTTGAAATACCAAATGGGAATCAGACTTTGAGCACTTTCCACTGGGAAAGGAAAGGAGCGAATTAGAGATTAATTAAGACAAAGTTTATTACCCAGAGTGAAAGAAAGGATTTCATCATGTGCCGAGGAATTCAAGTTTTCAGGCTTCTGGTTAACTCCCTGGGGCTTGTTAAAAGTGGTCGGGATTACGAAACTAGTATCGAATTAATGTCGTCGTCGGGGTCGTCGTCGAGGGGGGAAAATTGAGAGGAGCTGGGCTTCCATGAGCCTCTCTTCACTACATTAATAAATTCAAATCAGTGTGGCAACCCCCTCGTTGCCGTTTCGTGACGAGAATGAAACGACTCAAACTTTTGACCCTCCCTTAAGCACGGTCCTCTAAACCTTTGCCTCTCTCTCTCTCTCTCTCTCTCTCTCTCTCTCTCTCTCTCTCTCTCTCTCTCTCTCTCTCTCTCTCTCTCTCTCTCTCTCTCTCTCTCTCTCTCTCTCTCTCTCTCTCTCTCTCTCTCTCTCTCTCTCTCTCTCTCACACACTTTTCCTTTTTCAGTTTCTCATCAACGAATCAACAAAGCTCGAGCTTCTCATTAATTGGACGAACCTTTTGGAAAAACGATTCACACATTCATTTGCAGAAAGTAACGAAGCGAAGAAGGAAGTTTTCCTTCATTATCCCTCTTTTCAAATCTAAAGTAATCCATTTTGGACAAAGAAATTTTGAAAAATAGGTCAGAACAGCTCAATGAATGAGGGTCTCTTTTTTTTATCTTCGTTTCAATCCTTCAGAAATACCGTGAGAAAAATGAAATTATTTCCTGTTTCATGCTGACAGTGAGAAAAAAATGCGTTCATTGAACCAAATTCACTTTGTAGGACGAATGTTTGGTCGGTCCCACAACTATTTTTTCCAGTGTCAAATAATTCAGTTCGTTCTGTTCAATCGCGAAAATTATTTTTAAAGAAATCAACCAATAGTATATTACACCACAAGGGCAGAAAGTTTGATATTCCTGCACTGCGCGTCAAATGCCCTCGGCTTCGCCTCGGGCATTGTGACGCGCAGTTCAGGGCTATCAAACTTCTGCCCGTGTAGTGTATACTATTTTTCTTCATAGCCGGTCGAAAGTACGTTTCTTCCGAAATACGCAACTATCGATAGAAGATGCTTTGATGCCTGCCCCCGACATTTGCTGCACGAGCGAAGCGAGTGCTGCTGGTCGGGGGGGCAGGCATCAAAAAAACAAGATATTAGCAAAGATAATTAATATGAATATTTGCATTCCTATGAAGCTGAAAATAGATCATTATTTCGAACGACTATATTCATTTTATCAGCCTGGTCACTTTATTTTTGGCTTTCACATTGATTTTATCTGGAAGGATAAATGTATGTTATTCGTTCAGATTTGTACTGTTTTGATAATAGTGCTTGGAAATAATATGGCATTTCCATAACATATTTCCGAATGAATAACATAATCTTATTCGTACGGTTTGCAGATGACTAGACACAACCTTTCAAAAAACACGTAAGCAATATCTGTTCAAACGTCAAACGTCAAAAGTAAAAAAAATAATTACGTCAAACCTTTCGGAATGCAGAAAAAAGTTTTTGCTCCCGCCGAGACAAATGAAGCGCGTGCAGTTTTGACAGCGCAGAAATGTTATCTTTCGACTGAGGTGTGCAGAGAAAAATTTTTGCGCCCGCTGTCACAGCGAGCGTGTTTTTTTTTACCAATGCAGGAATGTTGAACTTTCGGCCCTGAAATCGGGGCCGAAAGTGCGTACTTTCGACCGAGGTATGAAGAAAAATTATTTGATTTTGGTCCCAACGACTAGTCCATACACATACTTTCTGATTGCTTCAACATTTTCTCAAATTCCAATTATGAAATTGACAGAACAGGTTTTTGAAAGCTTTGTTGATTCGACCAGTATCGTGATTAAGCATTCACCAAACATTTTTTCGCATACCAGAATCATTTTGTTGCCCGTATCGAATTAAATATTGAGCTCGAGACGAACGAAATTTGTTTCGATCGAAAAATGTTCATTTGTCTACGTGCTATAATGTTAATAACACGATATTCGAACTCTTTCGATTGTGAAAAACGACATTTGCTCTTGTCGCGTGCTCAGGCCAAGCCATTCCGTGCGTAATGGAAAAAGCAGTGGCATGGGGCTTCGAAGACTTTAATAAAGCTCCGAAAAAAGTCTACAGCAAGATTATAATTCCATCTCCGTCACTCATCAAACCTAATCTCCCTGTGAGCCAGCATCCCTGATTTTCTTCGTGAATTCATTTTCCCCGTAGAAGAAAGCCTTTTTATCCCCACACCAGCGTGAAAAGACCAAGCGATGCCATTCTCTCATCGCGTTTACCTCGAAGGTCGCTTTTCCTCGCATTTTCATTTATCTCCCTTCCGAGTTTACCGCCACCGCGAACGATAGAACTAAAAATGATGAACGTTGTGCCAGAAATCTTGCGGAGGATGCACGATCATCGGTATAACCCGCTGTTACGAGCGTTTGGAACGACCAATGAAAATATTGAAAGGAGAATAAAGAGAAATTTATTTCTCAACTAATTCCTTGCCCCGGACTTTCGTAACATAAAACTCCGCTGAAACATGACATTGAAAAAAAATAGTTAAACATTTGAAAAAAAAAAAAAAAAAACTAAACAAAAATGAAACGTTACCACCTTTCGATACACTTTTTCCTCCCCTTTCGCGAGTCAATGTTTTTCTTCCTTGAATTCAGAAATTAAATCGATGATCGATGGACATTATTTGGAAAAATCTTGGCCGCTGCTCCCTCGTTGAAAACTGATATCGTTCAATGACGCGTCAAATCTCTCGTTTCGCGTTACGGGTCATTGCTCAAGTGGATCGTGGGGTTTCTCGTCTGCTTGTCGTTACATGCAAATAACACAGGGACGCGGGGGTATAAACTATCTCCGCGACTTTGCCACTCGGTACCTCTCTTTTTCTCCCTCGCTCCTTCCCGTCGCTCAACGCACTCTCATTCGCTCGATCACTCTTCCGCGTTTTATCTTTCTTTATCTTGGTCCCCTTCCCCACAGCATTATCCTTTCCGTACTCCGCGATAGAGGTCACGGTTATTCGCGATTTGAATACCATCGCGTTTTCCATTATGATAATGATTCTGCCTCGAGCCAACCAGCGGGCAGAAAACCTTGTCCCGTCCACCCCATTTTCAATGACGAAATAGAAATAATCATTCGGATTATGACAACGTACGGTGAGCACGAAACGCGCCACCGACGAATGCAAGGACCGTGAATGTCCTTCGGAATCGAACCAACTTGAAAATTAATTGTTGGTGAACTTACGTAATTGTACTTGAGATCTGCGTGCATGTAGTCGACCCCTGAAACACAAAAATTCGTTTTTAAATGTCAATGAAACCAACAGATTGAGAATGTATTTTAAAAGTTCGAATAAAATCTGTATCTGAACTTTTGGTGAATGTTTTTCGAGGAAAATGCAATAAAACTTCTCGTTTTTCCTTATCAAACGTTTTTTTTTCTCTTAATTTCGAGAAAAAATGAGATTTCAAACGTTTCGTGAATTTCTTATCGATCTTTTTCGTAAAGATTTGAATAGAAACAATTCGAATTGAAACTTTCCATGAATTTCTTATCGATCTATCCCAATCAATGATAGACTTGATCATACTAAATAATCACGATATTGCATATCGAATCACGGGCGGGCGGACGCCCGATGACGCAGTTCGTCGGCGCGTGGGAAATAGAAAACTGTCACATAAAGTCCCAAGGGATCGAGACATAAGCTTCCTAATACCCGGTTCAAATGACAGCCTCTCCGACTTCGAGTCTTAGCACTCGAGTCACGAAATCCCCAATTAAAATGGTCGTTGCGCTCGCCCATTCTGCAAAAAGGTTTCCATCCATTCCGCGTAGTTTCAAACGATTCTAGTTTCCAGTTAGTGACAAATTTTTTCGTGAATTCGTATTATTCGATTGACAATATTTCGTTACTTGCTAAAGAATTTCCGTGCTGATTGAATTGGTAAAGCGCTGCGAATAAATTCGTCCCAGATTGAATGCTCGTCGCCCATCAAAATTATTATTGAAGTAAAAATAAAGCGAGGCACGTTTATACGACGAAATCTGTCAAATATGATTCGAGAATATTCGCTTCGATATGAACTGGTATGAAAAGACTGTCGCGCGGAATGATACGACGTGCGTAGGCGTATTTTACGATGGGGCATATAAATGGTACGAAATTGCAATGAATAGAGCGTTATACGTTATAATATGACGATGAGCGATGCAACAACGTTTTCATTCCAGCCAACGTAGAACAACTCAGTTTCGATGATGTGCAAAGAAAATATGACCTTGAATATTGCGAATTAGATACGAATAATGGTACCTGAATAATTAAATAGATCACGTAAGCTACTACAAATATTATTCAGTTGCAATAACGTCATGAGAAAACGTGAGCCCACGTAATTCTGTTGAAGTTTATATCATGCAAACAGAGGTTGGATAATCAATCAGCTAAATGGACCCTGTGATGTTTGACTTCCATTTGACCAAACTTGCATTCGATCTATTCGAAGAGGGTGCTTTCATTCATATGCTGTTTTCAAGCTTTTCACAATTTCGTGTTCGATTATCTCGATGGAAAATAAATGGTAACTCGACCCCCCACAAGCTTTTTTCAGTTTTCATCGAATATTTTTTAAGGGCTACGAGCAGGGTAAACGTTAGAATGTTATCTGTTGTTTTGTTTTTTTTATAAATAATAATTGGTTGGATGGATTTGAATAAAATCTAGTGCACATCTTTTACATACTCAGAAGTATACTGGGAAAATTGTTTTTTTCGTTTTTTTCATGGTAATTTTGTTTACAATGGTGCGTTGAAAATGGCACCCCTTGAAGGGGCGTTATGACAGCAAATCTCAAAAATGAAACATCTCAGGACAAAAAACCAAAAAGATTCTTAAAATACGTGCCATTAGCTGTCGCATGGCGTAGGGGATTTTCGAAAAATTGTTTAGGAAAAGAAATGACGACCATTTGAAGAAAAAACTCACGACTTTGGTGGACTTCTCGTCGGTAGAAAATTATTTATAAAAGAGAAAGAAAAAAGTTATGAAAAAACGACTGCGTCATGCTGAAAACTCACGTTTTCCCTACAAAATGCGACTTGAATTGAGTCGCTGGGATAAAAACTCTTTCCGTTTTGCTGTCAAGGCCGACTGAAGGGGTGCCAGTTTCAACGCACCATTCTACAAAAATGTACCGTTGAAAAAATAGTAAGAAAATATTTGTTCCAGTACTTCCGAGTATGTAAAAGATGTGCACAAGGTTTCATGTAAATCCATCCAACCAATTTTTATTTATAAAAGAAATAAAAAAACACCTAAAATTCCAACGTTTACACTGTTCTGTTACGTCCAGAAGGGACGAACGTAATTGGGAAATTTACTTAGTTTTCGCTGCCACCAACCTACACAAAGTGTAGGATTTTTGTAATGTGAAATATTTAGTAGATATTTTGTTTGGTCTAAATGAAATTAAAATAATTGGATAATTATGGGAATAACCGAAATATTGCAATATTGAAATGATTAAGTAATCGAAATAATTTAAGAGATAACGAAAGGGTGCCTATATGGTCCCGTACGGGCCCCAAAGCAGGAGATTGGGTCGCTCAAATAATTATTAACCGGGAAATCAGATTTATTGACATAGAAACAGAAGGTTCGACGAGAACAGAAATAGATGTGAAAAGTATGCGAAAAGGAAAGATACAAAAAGGTTTACATCACACGAACGGGAACAATTCTCCCGTTCCGCTCCGCACACAATAACCGCGCCTTCGTTTGACCCGCGGTTCACACACACGCACAGAATTAACTTGATTTTAGAAAGAATAACAAATTGAGAAATAACTCAATAGAGGGTGCACGCAAAAGTCTGCAAGACTCGGCAAAAGAACGTCCGTGAGGCATGACGCTGAAGTTTCCAACGTTGGAGTCCAACGAAATGATCGAAAAAAACTCTCCAATAATTCCAGTAATTCTCCTATTTTGTTCCCTGCCAAATTTGCGATTCGTAGTTTTTCAAGCTGCACCAACGATTCGTGAAATAAATAATTGGTGAATTAAAAACGTTTTTTTCGTTCATTTCGTTGGACTCCAACGTTGGAAACTTCAGCGTCGTCGTGAGGCAAGGGGCAGTGTGTTGCTCACTTCGCGTTTGTTATCGGAGGTTAGGCTTACGGTCTCTATGCAGTTTCACCGATCTTTCAGGATTTACTAAACCGCCGCGAGTTGCTAACCTACGGAGTTATCCACGTGGACGACCGAGTGTCAGTAAAGATCAAACGGAACTAATGTACAAAAATCCTCGCCACGGCGACGAGAGCTCGAAAGCGATCGTCGTGACGGGGTTTTCAGCATCTCAGCACTTTAGTCGTTCCCATGGATAGGTCCCTCGAACTCGCGATCAGGCGATGCTGATCGGGCGGATTCCGAGGGCTTCCGGCCAGCGGCGACACGAGGCAACGCACAGAGGTCGCACTCAAGGACGCTCCGTTGTCAAGTCGCGCAGTTGTCAGAGAAGGCCGTCGTCACGAACCGCGTTTATTGAAATCACACGCGGGACGTGACAGTTCATAACCCTTAAGGATGTATGGTACAAAAGTCTAAATAATTAGAAATTGATCAAATTTGGTGATAATGTTCTCCAACATGAAGTGCGAAAACACAATTTTTTTCAAAATTTTCTTCTGTCTAGTTATCGAGTAATTACGCATTAAAGCAGATTTCTTATGCCCGGAATGTATACCTATATATATGGAAATGCTATGCTTATACACGTAAACTTTAGTGATCAATTACTCGATAACGGTACAGAAGAAAAATCTTTAAAAATTTGTATTGTCAAATTTGGCACTAAAGAATATGTTCACCAAATTTTATAAAATTCTGATCATTTTGAAATTTTTTATGTTTTTAGCATGGTTTAGCATGGCAACATTGTAAGCCTGTGCCAAATATCCTTAAGTGGTTGTAAACGAGCTCAAAATAGAATCGATCCAGACTCACCATCGTCCATTATCGCTGTCGTAACATTCTTGCCCGTGACACCCTGAGCCCAGGCAGCCTCAACGTTCAAATCGAGCTTCGGCTTGCCCCCATTTTGTCCCGTGTTCTTAAGGTACCATTGGTACTGAAAATAAGGATCCGTGGGATCCTGACTTCTGGAAATCTTCGCATCGTAAAGTGGTATAAGTTGATCGACACTGAGGGGTCTGTAGCCGCGTTTAACTCTCTTGAATCCAGTCTGCTGGACCGCTGTGTGCACCTGGTAAATTGGGGTTTACAGAAAGCACTTAAATGAAAACGCTTCGAGGGATGGAAAAACACGTAATTGCTTTCGCTCTTATTATCCGTTTTATTGCTCACCAGAGGGTCGATTTTGAGCCTCCTCGTGTGCGGTCCGGACCTCTTACTCCTCGCATGCGGCAAAGCCTTGTGCACGAAGTGATATTCCGTCTGACTGCCCAGCACCTGAAACATGGAAAAGCAGAAAAGGTCCCTTCACTATTATTTCGTCCAGAATGTCTCAGCAACGTATTGTAAAAGAAAAAGAGCTTTTCACAAAACTGCTTTATCCACGCGAGCAAATACGTCGGGGAATTTCATCGGATAATAAAATTCAACGGGGCTATCCTCGAGTCCGTTCACAGTCCAGAAGGGACGCTCAGAGTTCAACGGAATAATTGTGTTCGGAGTATAAATATAGGACAGCCCAATTGAATTTCGAGGTTAAAAGTATGAAGCTTTTGTCCGCTTTATTCCATTTTTCAATTCCAAGATTTCTTTGTGCAGCTAAAGGCTGCGAGAAAAATCACATCAATTTCATTTTATTTTCACGTATGAAAATTCCTTGCACGAAATAACATTCCTAAACTTCGTATTTCAATGGAAAATATTTCGCGTGATATAAAACGATGTTTCATCCTCGGAGTGTCGTTCAATTACTTTTATTGATTCCGAATATTTTCAAGTGTCCGATTCTTTGAAAAGCTTCAATGATGAAGCTCATATTAATTTTTAACTTTTTTCAATACTCCTCGATTTACAGCCTCGGCTCAGAGGATCGAGTAACCCGTGAGTTTTCTCGGGGAACATGTCGTCGAATTTCTCAACGAGGAACACGTTCAAGTCGACGCAACACAATGGGGCTTTTGAAGCGGAAGATTCGAGCTGCGTTTTGCTTTACTAATTTCTATCCTCGCTTCACAAAGGCATTTTATAGAGTTTTAAAACATTGTTAACTTGCGAATTGTTGGTGAAATCTTCAAAGAGGATCCAGAGAGCTTCAATTCTGTTTTTAAGGTACTTTCTCGTGATAAAAGAATTATTAAACTCGAAAATATCGTAACTCTGCGAAATAAAAATGGCGAAAAAGTATTTGAAAAAGGAAGCTGAAGTTGTCGGTTGTTTCTTCGGACATTTCAAAGCCTAGCAAAAGCGAGGTTTTTGTAAAGTGAGAAAATCATGGAAAATAGCAGCATTTTCAAAATCGTCGCTCGAATGATCCGCTTTCAAAGTCCCATTGTGGAATCGACTTGTCTTTTGGTCAAAAAGTATTCCACAACTCCCCGTAAATGTTATTTCGTTAGAACGTGAAGAACGTTTTATACTTTGGATCAACTTAATCCCGCAGCTTTCGTTCATCCCCTCACCGAAGCAGGGTAACCCTTAAAGAGGGGGGAGGCTCCGGATCTCAGGAAAACAAGAGCACGCTCGACGCATTCGAAGCGCGTGCAAAAGAAACCCTTGACCTTTGTCACGCGCATACCAAACAACCATCAAACCTTCCTCCAACTAGAGCCAATTTCCGGTGTACGAGCATTAACCCATCCCCATTTTTCTCATACTTTTTCACCCTCGTTTGCACTCTCGAGAAGACTCGAATATTCCAGCATCCCAAACAATTGTTCCTGCCTACGTTTTCAATAAAGGGAATCCTTCGATAATTATTAGTTCCAGAACAAACGATTCATTTTTTCATCTCCCCATGCATGACCAGGATGATCTCTGTCGATCCAATACATATTTTCGGTCCTAGAAACATCGTCCTACTAATAAAAAGACCTTCCACGAGAATAGTAATCGTCATTTAAAATGAACTTTAACTCTGTAATTACTGGAATATGGAAAATGATTGAAATATTCATTTGAATTATTGCTTGCGGATAGTACTAGATTCGAAATGATTGATTATAAATTTATTATTTATTGTTGTTTTTAACGTGTTTAACATGTCGAGATGTCCCGAGAACACCCACCCTGTAATTATTTTTCTTTCGTATTGGTATGTTCGTGTGTGTTTTTGTTTGTTTGTTTGTTTTGGAGTATTACTAATTTTGTACATCGGTTATGTTCATCACGATTATTTAGTTCATGGTTATTTTGTTCGTTGATTATTTTCTAGGTTATTTTGAGCGAGGTTATTCAGGATGGGAATCGGGAGGACTACAGAGTTATCAAAGGCTGACAATAAAATCGATAAAACATTGAATTTCATCGAATGAAGGCGAGTCAATGAAATAATTTCGTGGATAAATTGAATTTCATGGAAAATGAGCTGACGAAATTAGAGAACTCAAAAGTTAACGAGAATCGACGAATCTTCGGTTTACCGAATATGAAGGTCGAGATCAACTCAGCTCGTGGGTTTTAGGGTTCGATAAATCTGTCGATGAAACGAGGAACAAAGCTCAACAAGATCGACAGCAACGTTGAAAATCCTTTTTCACGTAACTAAACATTAAAATGATAATAATCCTGACACTGATTCTAAAGGAGGAGCTCCAACGTTCCTCTGGCACGTGCCCCGAGCCTGTATCGAGGCTCGATAAAATCGTAACACGAGTAGTTACATCCAGTTAACGTGACACGGACCGGGGCAGATGTTGCGCGAGAAAAATAAAATGCGGGCGGTAATAATAGTCGCGGCGTTGTTGCTAGCCGATGAAAAGGGGGGCCAACAACCTCGGAAAACACGACAATTTTGTTCGCGTTTGTAACTCGCTTCTACAAACTCTCCTTTCGGCCTTTTTTCCTTTCTATGTTCCTGTCCATACACACACACACACACACACATGAAAAAGGACTTGTAAATGATAAAACGCGCTTAAAGGTCAACGTCGGAGCGGTGCCCGAGCTAATGCGAATGTGGGCGTCGATTCATTTCACAAAGTCATACGAAAACGAAGGTAAATCCCTTAAAAAACAAAACAAACGTTCGCACCGTTGTAAATTTTATTTTTTCACTCGCCCCCCGTCGAAACACTCCTCAATCTCCCGGCCTTAAGGCCCTTATGCGCCGACGTTCTGACCATAAACAAATAACGAGAGCCACCGCGACGAGCAATTCGAATTCCATTACTGTGGCTATTTCGCGATTGCAATCCAGACATTCAACTAGCGACCCAATAAATTGTCGCGGTCCATCGCATCAATTTTCCATGGTCGGGACGCCCCCAATGTCGCGTTTTCCGGCTCTCAATAATTATTTCTACAATCTCAAAGTTTTTTGAAAATTTCAACAAAACTCGTCACCCTCCAACGTTCCTTCGTGCCAGTTTTTTTGAAATCGAAACTCCGGGATTCAGAATCTCGCGAAGACTGCAATTGAAATGCGGAAAATCTTCAGTTAATAAATATTTGCAAGTTCGTTTACTTTTTACTTTTTTTACTTCGAATTTACTTCGAAGACGGAAAAAACGAATAAAAATCGGACCAACGAATCGTGCAGTGCCATTCGCGAGGTTCCCGCTTCTCAACTTTGACATTTGCCACGAAATTTGTAGCTCCATTCTCAGAGATTAGCCCATATCTGTGCAATCCATTTTCCACGAACGCATCAAAGATAATCGAATTTTCGCGACAGCGTGAAATTAATTACGCGGGAGCCCAACACCGAGTCGGAAATCCGTCCGGCGGATGACAGGAGAAACCGCGCTTAGCCGCACGAACGCATGACGTAATCGTGACTCTCCGCTTATGTCCGTTATCTCGAACTCTTACCAGCCAAATTTGTCCCAAACTGCTGATTACAGCACGCGATACAAATCGATGTTTTATCGCAGACATTTTTATCACGAGGATTTCACATTTTTTGATGATTTGCTTGCTTAAGATACTATAACAAATAATGCATGGATTAAATTTTACTTTTTTATGGGAAATTCGATCACAAGGGAGCAAAGATAAATGACGATTTTCGTTGTTTTTCGTTTCGTCGAAACAAAAACTGCTGTTTACTCGTTAAAGTTAAAATGTTGAAAATTTATGGGGACGAATCTTCCTGTGGGCTTGAAAGCGAAATTTCCATTCTGAGCCACGAGTCTTTTTAAATCGAACTCGAACGGGAATTAAAACTCGTTTTTTTCTCCACTTTTATCTCATCGATTCTGTAATAACAAAACAAGCAATTTCATCGAAACTTTTTTACTATGCGGGAGTGAAAAAAGTGTGAAGTTTTTCTTTCGCAAGCTCGCCCTCCCGTTGTTCTGTCAAATTTCTTGGCGTTCATTCCATCAAGTTTTTCCAAATCCCCCAGCACTGAGGAAAAATTAATAAAAATTTTTGATAAAACGGAATTACGGTCTGATCATAAAATCGTTGTGAGAAGAATGAAATCTCTCCATTCACCAAAACTTTTGTTCGACGCACTTCAACGAAATTTCATTTTCCGCGTATTCATTCCCCAAATATCGCAGCCGGTTGCGCCTACGAGGTTACAGAGGGTCAAACGAAGCGTTTATGAGAGTGAAAACGATGTTTGAATAGTTGGCTCTCATGTTCAAAAGGTACTAGTTGAAAATGATATGAATTGTTACTGACAGAGCTCGCGACAGGTCAGCGGTGGTGTCGTTCAACAAACGGACCCTCGGTCTCCGCTTTTCCCTGCACTTCTCCGGCCTCGCGAGCGTTTGACCTATTATCACCACGTAACTTCAAAAAGCACGCAAAGGGAAGAGCGCTGTTTGTGTGGTTGGAGAGACCTCTGATTGACGGATCGATGAGTGGAGGATGAAATATGACATCGCACGGTTGCCAGGGCACGTGGAAAATGGAAATTCAACTATTTTTTTCCTCACAACAACTCCAATTGCAACGGTACGATTTTTTTGGGGGGTGCTGCTTTAAGAAATCAAAAAAATCGATCGTTTTCGGGAATGTTTTTGGATGGACGGAAATAACTCGGACCGTAGCGAACTTTTCGATGTAGTTTCAAGGATATTTCAAGAACGCTGCTGAAGTTTGCAACGTTGGAGTCCAACGAAACGATGTAAAAAAACTCGAATAATTTCAGTAAATCTTCAACTTTATTGCCTGGTGAATTTGAAATTTGTAGTTTTTTCAGCCTACACTCGTGAAATAAATGATTGGTAAATTACAAATGTTTTTTTTTTCTTTTTTCGTTCAGTTCGTTGGACTCCAACGTTGCAAACTTCAGCGTCGTTTTCAAGTGTACAAAAACATTTTTTTGAGCTATTTCAGACTATCCAAAAACATTCCGATATTCGCGGAAGCTTTTTTCGTTCGATTCGCTCTTCGAATTTTCCGTTTCCACGCGCGCGGTTGTTTGCTGGCTAACCTAAATGTTCTGCTCGATTAATCGTCGAGTGCCAAAACCATTTAGTTTTTCTGCTCTCCGCAGCTGGCTTCTTCAGCCCCTCGCGCCACATATATTCCGTATTTCACTTGGTTCCAAACAACTTTTTAGCCAGGCCAATGTTCGAGATCCCCGGCGCTTTTTAACGTCTCGAAAAAAGGGTGTGGACCGGAGGATCTCTCGGTGGCTGCGTGCCACTGGAGCTTTGTGAACGTGCCAAAAATCTCGGGCCCCCAAAATCGCTGGCGCGTTGTGCCGCACCAGCATTCACAGGGTTCCTATATTCGTATTTATCGTCTAATTAAAAGCAGCTTTTATTTCACAAGTCTACGGAATCCTCGAGGCAATTAACACTCGAGCCAGTGACGCAGGTTCGGAGGAATTTTACGAGAGATTCAACCCTCGACGATCTTGCTCGTCAGTCCTTCCAACGCCGAGAACACGACGCTAAAGTTTGCGGTGTTCGAGTCCAACGAAACGAACGAAAAAACATTTGTAATTCACCAATTTATTATTTCCCGAGCAAAGGCTGAAAAACAGCGTGCAAATTCAGCACGAAACGAAATTTAAGAATTACTGGAATTACTCACGTTCTTCGACATCATTTCGTCGGACTCGGACGTCGCAAAGTTCAGCGCGTCATTCGAGAACGAATATCGAACGAAAATAAACCGACGCAATCGAGTCCATTTTTTCCGTTGAAGCGTTCAGCCAAAATTTGCTTCCCCATCGGATCATCCCACCGGATTTAAACCTCACGCGAAAACAAAAATGTATAATTAATTTCTGGAGTGCAGATTGGGTGAAAAAATTGACAGCGTGGGCGACAAAGTGCGTGGAGAAGTGCCAGCAACGCTTTATTCATCGCGAGGTTCATACACGCGGCAACTTTACGCACCATCAGTTAAAGCACGACGAGCAAGCGTTCGATTCGTCGGGGTCGGTCGTCGCGCGCGAGTATCTCATTATATCAGCGAGTAATTACGCCGTGATTTATGATATTGGTTGAGCGTGAGAGGAGCAGAACGAGGATGATTAACCCGCCCCTTCCGCCTCTGCTTTCGCTCCCCTCGCGATCGCATAATCGTACGTAATCGAGACTCGTTTTCGAATGGAATCGGATTGCGTACTTTTAAGGACGTTTGTTTGAATCGTTCATAAAATTGCAAACGAAAGACGGAAGAAGCTTGAAACCTTTCGATTCTCACGCCCCTCGGAGCTCTTTTTCATTCGTCGTGCGCTGATGAATATTCTCCCGAAATTTAGTATCCGCACTAATAACTCAGGCGTTCAATATTTCATGAAGTATCGAGAGTAAATATCTTGTAAATAATTAATCGATAAATAACAAGTGTTATTATTATAATTACATTGTAACGAGGCATTAATATTCAGCAATAAGGAATAACAAATCATTCATAAGCTCGACGATGCACGAGTAATGTACAGTTTAAAGCGGCGGAGACCGTCGGAGCAGGCGGAACAAGTTTTCAACTCCGTTAATTTATTACGTCGCGGGAGTGAGCTGCGCGCAGTTTTTTCTACGTATTTTTCACCCGAGCGTTCCTCCCACGAGGTCATTTTAGCTCGGCAAACTCAAATGAGCTAGGAATTTTATTCAGTGGCGCGCGGTTAAGGGCTTTACACATTTTCCGATGGGCGGAAAAATCGAAAATTTTGTTTATTCGATATTCTTCGAGTACAACGTCTGAAAAATATTCTCACCAAATTTCACAAAGATCGGAGCATTAGATTCGAAGCTATGGGTACTTGAACCGACCGCCCGCGGTGCGCGCGGTCCTCTAATACTTGAATCTTTAAACGCGCTTATCTCAGAATCGTCTTTTTTTCTAAAAAACTATTAATCCGATCGATATGAAATTTATACGACTTATTTATTATAACAACAGCCAAGGCATGGACGAAGGATTTCGTACTGTGTTGGGGAAAAAAAATTGCAACAGAAAACCCGAAAATTTAGCATCTCAAAAAATGAATTTTTTGTTAAAACTGTCGCCATTGTTTTTTAAATCAACATTTTTACAAATCCTTCGTCCAGGCCCAAGCTATTGTTATAATAAATACGTGGTATAAATTTCGTGTCGGTCGGATTAATAGTTTTTTAGTTATCATTTCCACCGCGCGCAACTGATGCTCAAAAAACGGTGCTGCTCGAACACAGCTGGAGTTGCGCCATTTTGAGATATATTTTTTGACGACAAAAATTGTACAAGCACGTGAACACGTGTACTGACGAATGTCCTTCACAGTTTTTCAATAAACACTTATTTTCTTGTCGAAAAAAAATCAAGAAAATCACGCTTTTTCGGCCGTTGCAAGTGTATTTAAGGCCTTAAGGAAGTTGTGGCACTGCAATGAAAATTATGTCATCGCTTTTAAACCGATTCCATCTTATAAAGTGAAGTGTAAAAATAAAAATCAGTTACATTTTCAGACAATTTTGGAGCGTCGTTGCTGAGAAAAATCAATAAAAATTTGGGCCAAATAACATGTAACCTTATGGACGACGCTGAAGTTTCCAACGTTGGAGTTCAACGAAATGAACGAAAAAGACGTTTTTAATTCACCAATTTTTTATTTCACGAATCGTTGGTGCAGCTTGCGAAACTACGAATCGCAAATTTGGCAGGGAACAAAATAGGAGGAATTACTGGAATTATTGGAGAGTTTTTTTCGATCATTTCGTTGGACTCCAACGTTGGAAACTTCAGCGTCATCCTTATGGAAGTCGAGACACATTCAGTGATATCTCCGTTAACCCTTACTAGTCACACCCAAGTTTCTGGCGTTGACAAAAGTAGTCACACGAGGTCCAAAGTACCCCACTCACTTTGGGGGAAGATAAATAATTGAAAAACTGTAAAAAAAAAAAAAAATAAAACAAAAATACTGCAATGTATTTTGAACCTTTAAGAAACGACCATAACGATTTTATTCTATTCGTGTTATTTTTAATATTTAAAAAAATATTAAAGAAAAGAATGCAGGAAAAATGACTCTTTTCACAAATATTGATGTAGAAATCGTAATTTTCAATTTAAAAAAAAAAAAATCAACTCGTTCTATAAACCTGAGAAATCACGCTTTCAGATAGTATTAGTTAAATTTGTCACGCTGGGGTGGATCGGAAGCCAAATCTTCGCGCACGTTCTGACTTGATCGACTACCAAAACTAAACTAACGGGCCCTTTAAAATAATAACGATGAGGCTCTCTTCTCAAAGGTTCTAACCGTCGACCGAGGGGACCACAAGTCCCATTTTCTCGAAATTTCTATTTGGTATCGTCGCTCGAAAAACGGCTGGGGTCCAATATACCCCGTGGGACTATTAAGGGTTAAAAATGATGCTAAAAATATGAAATTTTTTGGGCAACATGAGCAAGGCTTGCTGAATAATGTCAATTTTTTTCAGATTTATTAGGAGATTTGCTGAGATTATATTAATAATAATCTGTTTCCCGTGCAGTTTTTTCAGGCTAGAATCGTCCACCGTCCGTCTTTTCGACTGAGCTTTCACCAGTTTTTCGTCTTTTTTTCCCAACTCTTCTTCGAAGTGTAGGCAACATTGCCAAACTGTAAACTGGCCTAACTTTTGACAGGTACAGGTCATAACTTTTGGGCGAAAAAAATGACTGTGCGGCCTCAACTCCCTTAAATAATCGTCTCCGTTGTCGAGGATCATGCTCGTCGTAAAGCGACAAAAAAGCGATCGCGAATCCATCAAGACTCTGAACAAGCGACTGACTCGATCTTCCATCTTCAATCGTTCCGCGATCCTGTTACGATAACATTTGGAAATAATTGGTTTTTTCACTCGAAAAACAAAGTACGAAAGGGAAAATAAAATTGAGATTTTCCAGGTGCGTGCGGTGAGACGCAACGTTTGACTGAAAGTTCGCCACGTGTTTGTAAGCGCCGTTAAAACTCCCGTGAAATTTCGTCCCTTAAAGCCTCCGCCTCGTCACTCCGCCAACCTCAACATAACCAATTTTCTATCCAGATGAAAATGAGTCCAAGAATTCTGAGAGCGAATTCCAAGTATAAAAGTCATTTGTTAGACGAAGCTCCGTGATCTAGCAACTTCCCGATTTACCCACGTACTTAATGAATTTACAATGAATTTCAAAGTAATCTGATGTAGCAACCGAAACACCCTTGGACTGTGGCAACATATTTCAACAAAGGAACGTTCCGGAGGATCAACTTGATGAATAATGACGTTACGAAATGAATAAATACATCGAAGCGTAGGCGGCGTGTCAGACGATGTAAAAAAACCGACGGGGTCGACTTAATCTTTTTAGGGATGAATATATTATTGACTTCATCCATAAATTCACTGTAGTTTGTCCACCGGAAAGCAATAAATGTTGGTTTGCCTGCAAGTAGCCCAAAGTTGGTGGAGAGAATGGCTCATCGAGAAATCGTGAAAAAATATTGTTGTGAGTTTGTTTTTCAAAATAATATTACATCCGGGATTCCAACCGAGGTGGAATCGATCGGAAAAAATGTTACGAGGATCTGCTCTCAGTTTTCACGATTTTCAGAGTCTTCCGGGGGATTGAAAAAAAAGGAGAAACCGAGGAACGCTCGATGTACGTTAATTAGAAGCTCGCTTTTTTCCCTCCAACCTCGAGCTTCCTCTTTTCCGCGTTCTTCCTCGCCCTCGCTTCCGAACGTACTATAAAATTAGGTGCAGCCGAGAACGAATGCTAAGTGGCGAAAAATTGTTCATTAGCGCAGTCTCCTCTCGCTTGCCCCCACCGCCGCTCGAATCATAAATTTACTCGTTCGACCAAACGAAAAAGCTGTTGTCGATGTTCGCTGGAGACTCGCTCGCGCTATGGCTCTATTAAAAAAGTTTCGAGATCAGCAGAAAAAAACTCGTAATCTTTTCCTATGAGAAAACACTCCGGAATGTTCTACGCTGATACAGGCGAACGCGATTTTGTCGTTTCTTCGCAGTTCCTGATCCAAAAAGCGATACTCGATTTCTCGTCAATTCATTTTTTCGGCAAATGGCTCTGGACCAACGTTAAACTTACTGCGGAGAAAGTTGTCGATTGACCAACAAATTTGTTGTACCATCAAAAAATTTCGTTCTGTCCGCCACCACTCGGTGGGCCAATCAAAAGTTCTCTAATCAACAAATTCCTTTTCTCAGTGGACAAAATGTCGAAATGAATTTTCAGCAGTGCCTCCAGGAAGTTTTCGCTCGATCAATTCGTCGAAGAGAATCTCAATTGCCAAAAATTTCTGTCCCTTTATGCCTCCATTCTGACATATTTATCGTCCGATACTTCTGGACTAAGGAAAATAATTTCGAAGTCGAAGAGTCCGATTCTGCGTGGAATCGTGTGGATCGAAAATTTCGTCGCTTTTCTTACAACGAAAATTTGTTTGTAGAGAAAACAAGATTCGTTGGGCTGCGCCAAAGTTTTGTTGGTTCGAGCGAAAACTGTGCCCGCATCGTGTTGAATATTTTGGTCAAAAAGAAATTCGATTAACAGGTTTATCACCGCCAGTGAAAGATTTTTCGGAATATTTGAGAAGCGAGGAAAATCGTAGGAAGAAGCGCTTCGCCGAAGCGTGCCCGTAACAAAACAGTAGCGAAGGGCATCGCGGACGATCCCGGCACACCGATATTGATTCATAAACAAATATGGCAGGCTCGGTCAGGCTCGTTCTTGTGTGTTGTCGTCGTCTGCAATAAGAAAACAGCCGCAGGTCTGTGACCGAATAGCTGTCAGGTCATTGATAGCGGTCGCGTGTATGTTCCTCCCGCGCGCCTCGAGCGCGAACCGAACAACGGCGCAGATCCGACCTACCCGGGAACAACGCGCATTGCATAACTATTCCGCGTGCGTTACGCTCGCGACAGCTGTCCTCGATCGATGAACAATTTTCCCATGCCTCCTGGCGTGCCATGGAGACGCTTGATCTTTTCAAAATCACCGTTTCAAATTCAAAAATCGATTCGTTTCAATCGAAGTTACTGAAAAATCGATTTTCCGAAAGAACATGCGATCGTTCGAATAGAAAAATGCTTTGGATGACTTCATTCCTCGAGTAAATATTTCAATGATCACGTGTCGGATCGTAATTTGAGAAAGCTCAACATTGGAACGTACGAACAGAACGTACTTATAAATTCGTTCGCATTTTTATGTCAATTTTGACAATTTCAATGGCTAAATTCGAAAAGTAATGAAAAAATATCTACTGAGAAACTTAATACGATATAATATTGGGGAAATTTAATGAAAATATGATTAATTTTGTCTGTGTTCGACGCAAAAAATAATAAGAGAGTTGATGAAAATGTTCGGTCTTGTACAACGATTCTCGAACATTAATTTTCCACTCACAATGTATTCGAAAGCGAACACAAGTCTCTGGAACTTATTGACTGGAAATTCTACCGGAATGAAAATAAAACATTTTTCACCCTCCAAAAAAAGGAAAAAAAATGAGAAGTGCGTAGGCAATGCAATTACGCTGTTAAAATACTTATGACTAAATCGATAAGAAAAACAAGGTTTCCATCAGGAACGAGAAGTTTTATTCTAGGTCGCAGGATAAAAGTGAAGAAGACGCGAAAAAATAGCACTTGACTGGTGATTTCGTATCGAATAAGAGGGAAATAAGATATTTCAGCATTATCGACAAGACTAAAAAATAGAACGTGCAAAGCTTACCGGTCCGAGATTAACAAATCCGTTTCTGGTAGCGACGTGATCAGCGAGAATTCTGTTAGCTGGATTTTTCATCTTCACGAGAAACGCGTTAGTGAATATTTCCGATTTGGCATCAACTCCGGAATGGAATTTCGTCGCGTCTTGTAAAAGTACAAAAGCGACGAATATGCCGAAAGCTTTGAGGCTTGTTTTTTGTTGCATTTTAGTAAGTCTACGCGGTTTTTCGTCATGGAAACTTTTAGTCGCGGTATTTGCCAAATTATTGCGTTTAACGGAATTGAAAAAGGCCGCTGCGTTAGGAGCTTTGGCGAATATTGGGTTACCCACGTCGTGAATGCTTGCTCTTTTCGTATACGATAATGCCGAGCACGAGTTCTTGAAAATTCGCGGTTTTCGGTCAACGATCACACGTGCTGTCCCCATGCTCGTCCGCGACCGACTGATCGTACGGAGCCCTCTAGTCCTCGTATAAGTCTGGCCAACCCAACCAAAGACTCGTTTCACCCCTCACCCCCACCCTTCGACCTAGCCACTTCCATCACCTGGTCTCAACCTCTGTGTACCTCCCCGTCACTTTTCTTATTTCTCGTCCACTTCTTATTTCTTATTCGTGAATGAACCAATAAGTAGAAAAACAAACGTTTAGTCAGCCCTGTTCAACCGACGATTAACTTTTGTATTATATATCGTCGTCCGGCATCGAAAAGACTCTTCAATTTTAATAGCTAAACGAAAAAGACTTTGTAGAGGCTTCAATTTTTCAAAGCCAACGGTCAAAGTGTCCACTTGTTATTTCTTTTTTTCCTCTTACTCTGAGTAGCGCAGAATGAAAGTGAAAAGCTCAGGGATTGAAGAATTCAGCAGCGTTCGTCCGTTGTGATCGAAAAAATAAATAAAGACGGTGAAATATTCATAGTCGTTAATTAAACAGCTCGTGGGAATGTTCTAAGATTCTTCAAATTTTTTCATATTTTCTATCGTTCGAATATTCATGGAAATATAGGTTATTAGTCAACGGGAGTTAAACATTCGGTCTCACGTTACACTACAAATTATTCACTTTTATTTGTAGGTTTTTTCTATTTATTTTACATCATGTTTATCCCCGTTATAGTTAATTAATTAGCACATCAATTATGAAAGATGATTGATCGTAGACGAAACGTATCATGACTGATTTCAGTTCTTTACAGCAATTTTTTGTGCGAAGATATTTAATTCATAGTCCATCATATATTCGTATATCTGGAAGGGTACAAATGTTATCCTTTCTGCGCTTGTTGCTCAATACCACTATCTTTCAATGTGTTTTGTGCCACAACTATGTTCAATGATGAAACCACGAGCGAGAGAAGTCCTATGTGACGTCATCCGCTGTTGCCATATTGATTCGCGGACGAAGGGTGAGGAAAAGAGGGGTCGGCGGGAGGCCACTGCGCAGGCGCTCCAATATTTTTCATTTATACACAACGCAACAAGACTCAATGTACACTTGTATTATTCGTATCGTTGCGAGACGAGACCGCCGATTATACCACGACTTTCCTACCTCTCGATTTTCTTCGACCGCACATTTTTCTTTTTACTCTCTACCACTCTCAACTTCACATGCAAACTCGTCTCTCCATTATTTTCGTCTGATATGCTTCATTTTTTTGTCTTCCTCGGATTTTCCTCTTTGCGTCTTCTCCCGTGTCTCGAAATTTTTTATCTTAAATATAAATATTCTTTTGTTAACGACGAATTGCCTTTCCAATTTACTCCCGAGATTTTATATTCCCAGTATTCGATTGAATTCATTTATACAAAATTTGTGTTTGAAATAAACGGCGACGAATATTTTTGAGGTTATGAAACTCGCAACGCGATTCGATGAATCCATTTTCTATACGACAGTTTGAACGTGATAAGTTTTTTTTAATTTCCATCCTAAATAACTCTCCACAAATACCAAGTGATCGAAACTCTTGTTTATTCCAAAGAACTGTATACTTTCTTTATCTCTCTAAATTGTTTATTGAGGCCGCGGTCTTTGGTCTCGTGCGATGCATGCCAATTGTTGCTACTAGACGAATGACGAAACACAAGAGCTCGGAGGCTTGGGGGCTGTGCAAAAAGCTCTCGCGTTATTATATGCAGAGACGAAGGAATATAATAGAGAAGACTGTAGTTTTGCGGGGGCGGTGACTACTCGCATATTCTCTCGATAAGAGACTGTGTGCGAATGAAAATTTCGTATGCAATATGGCAAGCGAAGTACGCCAACATAGGGCTTGAAAATAACTCGAAAAAAAATCCGAATACTGCACAGCGTCGAGCGAAACTATTGCGGAGAAATTCATTTACAAAATTAACAAGTCGGTACGTGAGCCTTTTTAGTAACACAATTAATGCATATGCATATATTCTCCTTAAGGATATATTGCACAGGCGATACAATGTTGCCATGCTAAACCATGCTAAAAACATAAAAAAATTCAAAATGATCAGAATTTTATAAAATTTGGTGAACATATTCTTTAGTGCCAAATTTGTCAATACAAATTTTTTAAGATTTTTCTTCTGTACAGTTATCGAGTAATTGGTCACTAAAGTTCACGTGTATAAGCATAGCGTTTCCATATATACAGGTATACATTCCAGGCATAAGAAATCTGCTTTAATGCGTAATTACTCGATAACTAAACAGAAGAAAATTTTGAAAAAATTGGTGTTTTCGCACTTGATGTTGAAGAACATTATCACCAAATTTGATCAATTTCTAATTATTTCGACTTTTGTATCATTCACCCTTAAGAAAACAAGACGAGAATCTCTCATGAGATTCAGACACGGAATTTCGCGTTTTAATAATTCTACAAGAGTAAATATTTCAATGTTTAAATATCACGTCCATTCTGATGAAAACCCTGCGCTTTTCGCACGCGATCTCTTGCGTGCCAATTAAATTTTTTTCTATACAAATTGAATTACTCGCAACGGCTGATAGAACATGAGAAAAATTCAGCCACGTGTAATTGAGCGGATCCCTGGAAGAAATCATCCGGTCAACCACACGATTTTCTCAAGTTCTCGATTTATCCGGATTTTCATCGTTCCGAGTTCCGTTCGTCGGTTCGTTCTCTGTAGGCAAGTGCGAAAAACTGTCCGTCACTTAAGAATTTTTTCGTAGGTATTCAGTTTTTTTCAAATTGAAAATATTTATTTTCAGAGAAGTCAAAAAATTTCAACTTTTTCGTGTTGTATCTTTCTGTGTTTTTTTACTATGTGCGGATTTTTTTGGTTGGAAATAAATTGAATTTTCATGTGAAAAAAACATCGGAGCGCTGTTTTCCCAAACGCGATGATAAATTAATCTCGAAAATTTCGAATTCGCTCGAGGACTTGAAAAATGAGATTTTTGTGTTTCATTCGTGCTCTCCGGAGTGAACAATGCTAAACGATAACGAATAGGTCTGTGGCATTGTCCGCAGGAATCTTCCGGTGCACACGACTTTTGTTCGTTTACCAACAGTGAAACCTACGATATGTGGTCGGCCATATATCAACCGGTGTACATAGAAACAACGAGGCATTTTATCCTGGCATTTCGCCATGCACTTGTTCGACCGAATATGCGAACGCTCCACTTTCAAACTTTCATTATTTCCAACGCCGTCCTGTGTTGATCACAGAAAAACTACGAACAAAAATACACGATCGCGACGGAAGTTATCAGACCATCGATTTCTCAATTCCTAACCCTTTGCTTCGCAATAATATACGAAAGAACAAATTCATCTTTCTGTATCGTTACAACTGAAATGACAAATCATTTGCTTAAAATCTGAAATCACCTGCTGAGAATATTTTATCAGAAAATAACAATAAATTATCCAAAATTTAAGCGCAAACTATTGGAAAAATGAAGCATTACAATAAACATTGTTCAAAATTTTTTCATTTGTCTCGAATAATGCAGTTTAAAATAAAATGTGTTATTGCGATAGAATTAAAAAGTTTTACTGCTTCAGCAAAGAACAAAAGCCGCGAACATAAGATTTTTGTCAAAAAACTTTGTTCGTCTTCCATTTTAGAAATACACATTCAAAGTTAAAAAAAAAAACATCCCAGATTATGATTAATTGTATGAGAATTCTGATATTTGAGCAAGTTTAGCATCAAAATTGTGAAAATGTTCTCGTCTTTACAAAAATCATTTGTAATCATTGGCTTAAAAATGCAGTTTTGAGGTTAGGTCGCCGAGAGAATAGTGCGTGCCAACGGATCTTTGGCTCGGCGGAAACTATATCATAAATCAAAAAAATTCGCAGGGAAAATGGTGGGAATAAATGAGAGAAAAAAGGAAAACTTGCAAATAAAATAAAAATGACAAGTCACTGAGCCAATTATGTATTGACATGACCCCTCTGTACGAGACTGTCTTAGCAAAGTAACAAAACTTATTTATTTAACATAATAACAAAATTTTAACATAAATAATAAGTAGAACGAGAGATCGTTGTTGTTGAGATTCGCATCGTTAGAACGTGACGGAATTTCATTTCAGTGCATATAAATGTTTTCATTGATTTTGCAGTTTTTGGTTCTGCTGTAAAATTTTTATTGCATCTCCTATCAAAGGACAAATGTAGCAATGCGAAATATTAGAGAAAATCGTTCAGTTCTAACGTTGCAAATTTCAGCAATGCACAAAAATCGTGCAATTTCCAACTCCCGTCTGTACTCATACATTGTGTCGTGCTATTCTTTGTACTTCGCTCACTGTTCGATTACTCTGGATGTGTACAAAAATAATTCAGTAAATCAATCGTTAGCTCGATCTACTAATTATAATCTGTTCATGGTAAGCTGTTTGAATACCGGGACGATTGATCACCTGATGCAGGTAAAGAAAGGAAATTTCAATGTCTCGAAAGATCATTGGATAATTTGTTAAGATTACTAATGAGCGGCTTTGAGAAAGCAACAATCATTAACCGATTAAAAGTTTTCGTTAACATTGGAATGGAAGTAGAACTAACCAATGAGGCTGAATTCAATTTGTATTTCTGTATTCTTTCAACCTCTTTCACCTTTTAACGGGTGCCCTGTTTGGTGGAAAATCCGTTAGTATACCGGCTGACTTGGAACGGGCTTGCAATTTTCTCTTCATTTCAAGCTTTAGTTTAGCCTCCCGACGTTTTCTTTCAATCTCCTCAGGGGTACACATTTGCATTGACTGTGAGCCAGTCGTTCCATTTTTAACGCTGATATGTTGCTTCTGTAGACTTTCGCTTATTATATTTAATCGGTTACCATCGTCTCTTGGTGCGTTTCTGTTGAAATGTGTAATTCCATTATTATGTTCACCGTTTGTTCTTGGCCATGCATTATTCGTAAACATATCAATCGATGTTTTATGTTGTTGTTGTTCGTGCTGTTGTCGTTGTTGCTTGTGTTGTTGTTCTGTACTTACTGACGAGCTTTTTAGGCAAAAGTTACTTTTTCCGTCTTTCCCGTTGGTCGGGTTTGCTGTTACGATTTTGGAGACCGTTGCTATTGACGAAATCCTGCCCAGATCCACGATATGATCATCAAAACTCGAAGTCGAGAGGCTTTTTGTTTTAAAAAATTTCCTCGATGTGTTTGTTGTCGATGATTGTGATTGTTGCAAAGCCGTCAATTTCACATCGATACTTTCGGTGCTCGAAGTACGTGAAAAATTCTTCAAATCGTTTTTCAGTCTCGAAGTTTCCGGAGGAGGTGGAAGTAATAATTTTTTTGCTGTTCCCACGAATTGCCCTCCGCCTCTGGTATCTGAAGACACATTTGAATGAGGACTCGTGTAAAATTTGCCGTAACGGTTCGATAATTGATTACTCTCGCTTGGTTTTTCCACAGCTATATTTTCAACGTCGTCGAAGCAAACGTCAAGAAAGTCCTCGTCAAACGAGTCATCGGGAATCTCGAAAATTTCATTCTGCTTCGTCGTCGCACTGGGATTCGTCTTGGAAACTGAAGCTGTTTCGATGTTGTTATTTAGACAGGAAAATTTTGAAGAATTTCCACTTCTCATGACTGTTGCTTCTACTTTCCTGGGCTCATTCGGAGAGCTTTTTGTTTTCGAGCCTGCCACGCAAGTCTTTTGCAATTCTTTTGCAGCTGACTTGTCATTTTTTAATTTATCAGCTGTGTTTGAAGTACTCTGTAGTTTTGAGCAAATCGAATGAGTTTTGCTTAATTCTTTTCCAATTGCTGGATCAGACGGCTTCATTTTCGTATTTATACTTTCGGTGAGTCTGGAGGAAGAGGGAATTTGATTCTTTTCACTCGACTTGTCTTTTGAACTAAGGAAACTGTAGGATTGTTGATGCCAAGACAAATCTTTCAAACTGTTGTTACCAGACGAATTTGTTTTCGAGCTTTCGAGTTTCAATTTCTCCTCGACTTCTTGGCTACACTTAACCATTGAGTCTTCGATCGATTCGTCGAAAAGATCGTCTATACATGTTTTACCGATCGAAGATTCGGGCTTTTTCCAAGTCGACCCCGCGACTTCGTTCTTTGCTTCAACCTTTGTTCCGCAATCCCCAAAATCTTCGATATCGATATTGATCAATGATTCAATTTCGCCCCCCTCGATTTTTTCTTCATTTTCAATTCTTCCCACTCGATTATCTTCGTCCTTTGGCACAGTTTTTATTTGCTCTGAGAGAGCCTTCATCTCAGCAGTAAATATCTCAAAACATTCTTGTTGATTGTCATTGTTCATTATTTTTCTTTTCGAGGGCTTGTACAACAACGGGGAATTCGAATTACGTTTTTTTTGTAGTAACATCTTTCGTTTCGGCGTTCCAACATTTTCAGCATTCGTTTTGCTTCTGTTAGTAGCTGCTGATTTTGCTAACGGACTTTGCCAGTCCCAAGCTACTTCATTACCGTCTTGTGTGCAAGGCAACAGCATCGGGCTTGTATGATTCTCCAATTGCTCTTGCATCCCACTTGACTTTACTGATGACCGCTTCGGTGTACTGTGAACTGGTGTCAGTGTTTCTTGATGTTGTGGCCATATCTCTCCGCTTTCTCTCTTCTCATCGTTCAGAATTGATATCGACGTATCTGCAGAACATTTAATGCATTTACATTGTTGTCGCAACTTCTATACTGATTTCAATGAATAGAATAAGAGTCTAAATAACATCAGCAATTTGACTGAATATTTTGATGGAATTTTCAATTTACTAGTTTTAAATTTGCTTTATATCATTTTACAACCTGTAAAAGTGTTATAACAAGTTTTCTACAATCATTCGATTCGTCACAAATTCTTAATGAAAAGTAAAGATCAAATATTACTAAAATGATGTGGAAGAAATGAAAACAGTATATTTTTTCAATTTCCCTAATTTTTCAACTCCTGTGAGCTTTCGATGATATGTTCCAACATCTGATGAGAATGGTAATAGCATATTTCTAAAAATACGAAAATATGTCAAACTCTGAATGAATGTTCGAATTCGAATACGAACAAAAGCAATCAAATGACTCAATTGAATATTTGACATGTGACGAATTCGAAAAGCATAAAGAATTTATAGAAAACTGCAGATTATGAGCTTATAACATACATAAAATGTGAATTTCGAACATATTCAAGCTGAATACTATTTCACTGTCAACACATTTTTTTTGTATCGAATTTTTAGACGATGAAAGCATCCATGGTTTTTAATCTACGTTCTCGTAACAAGACATTATATACCTTCGAGTTTGTTGGCAGATTCATTGTGTCGTTGAAGTTTGAGACTTTTAATTTTATTAACACTCATATTTTCCGAGGCTTTGACCGAGGTCTTCTATTATTTTTCCACTCAAAACTTTTACTATATATTCACGTTTATCATAAAGGTTATGAATAAAAAATTACAAAGCAAAAGAGCGCAGAATATTATATTCCTCACATTCTTTCTTATATAGTGAATAATACGACAATCGGTTTGTCTCAATTTCCCCTCGAGATTTAAACGAATCTTTTCATTAACTGAAAATGTCATCTAAAAATTAACTCTTGCGTTTCCTTAATTGACAGACCATGTGAGGTGTATCCTATATTATTTCCAGATGTCTAAGTAAAAATAATAAATAGAAATAATTTCTCCCTCATGCAGGAAACAAAAAACAAACGAACGTACACAACAAAATTATTGGATAGAAGATTCAATCGAGTTGCGCAGACGATTTATTATCATTTGTAGTACACGTAATATTCAAAAGAGGGTGCTCAAACGTAATTCCGTGCGTTATATGAACGAAAAATGCAGAAAAACGAATATGCAAACAAAAATACTTCACCAAAATGAAAGAATGATTTATTGATATAATAGCCGAAAATGAATTTATTTCCAAAAATACATTTGGAGTATCTACGATTATTTCTAGAAATTGCCACAAAGTGACGCGTCTTCTCGATCGCGATATGGAAAACTGCTGCGACGATGTATTTGTTCGCTCGGTAAAATAGATTGAGTCCCAATAGAAGTTCCAGCGAAAAGTGACTTTTCAGTCTGTCTCATTCCCGAAGCTCCGTGGAATTACAAGAAATTGGTAACGTAAACACGACATTACGACATATTTGGAACTTTATTCGAATAACCATGATCAAACTGTCACCTGTCAAAAATTCTGTGTTCTACACAAAGTGCACGTGGGTGAATAGTGACAGAAACGTGTCACTCATCACGTGATAAGTGTGCCCACAGATAGCAAATGAATCAACATTTTTTATGTTAATATTCACTCGACCGAGTTAAAGTTTCGTAAATTTTTTTTGTAATATGATTTTTCATAGCAATCTTGAATGATCTGGAGGTGAACGAATCATTCCCGATTATATAAACTCATATCAATGGAAAAAACCTCTTGAACCTTGGCAGGCTTCATGCTTCACTGTCACGTTTTTTCTATTCCTCCACCGCGTTAGTTTGGAAACTCCCAGCGGTTTGCCTCGCATGACATTCGATGTTTGAAATCATGCACTCAACAATTAGATTTACTGTGGTTCAATCGTAAATTTTGTTTCTAGGTGGATGTAGAGATTCGTTTTATTAAAAACAACGAAACTCCAAAAGATTTCATCGTTCACATCGAAAATGGCTCAGTGTCCGCCACTTTTGACGCGTCTGCTCGCATCCTCTGTGACGGCAAGTGCACACGCGGGGAAAATAATTCGCGACGTTCTCAGCAAAGGCGAATTGAATATCGTTGAAAAGGGAAAAAACGATTTGCAAACCGAAGCCGATCGCTCAGCACAAATGTGCATCATCGAATCGTTGACTCGACAATTTCCCAACGTTTCTATTATCGGCGAGGAAGGGACGTCCAAATGCGAAGTACCCTCCGAATGGATAATCAAGGACATGGATCCGGACATACTGAAACTTAAATTGCCAACACACCTGGAAAACATCGAGCCAAAAGATGTTTGCGTTTGGGTCGATCCACTCGATGGTTCGTTCCCATTTCTTTTAATATCTTATTTTTCGACAATATACGTCAAAATTTCAACGGAATAAAGTCGAATAACGACAAACTTTTTCTCGAAAATGTAATTTTTCAATTGGTGAGAGATTTTTCATGATTTTTTCACGAGTTTGAAGGTCAAAAATTGCTTGAAAATATTGGGAAACTCCACGTTTTTTTAAATCGACGCATCATTCCATCAGGCACTTCCGAATACACGCAAGGGCTCGTGGAGCACGTGACAGTGTTGGTCGGAGTTGCGGTCGGTGATCGAGCAGTCGGTGGAGTCATTCATCAACCGTATTACAGGGATGCGAAAGACAGTATCGTGGGACGAACTTTGTGGGGAATTGAGGGCGTAGGAACCGGGGGTTTCAAGACGATTTCACCACCGGAAGGCAAACGAATAATTACGACGACGAGGTACGAGAATTTTCCTGAGAAACGGTAAACCTTTTCGTTCTCGTTGAAGGCATTGGCTCTAAAATGCTTAAAATATTATGCAGATCGCACTCGAACAAAACTGTTCAAGCAGCTCTGGATGCCTTGAAGCCGGACGAAGTTCTTCGTGTTGGAGGCGCAGGGCACAAGGTCAATACTTCATCAATAATCCCGCACCAACCGGAATCATTAAAAAATCATTTGAAACTTTTCGGGAGAATGTGCTCATGTAAAATTAGTCGAAAAACCTTTTTCTACATTATTCAAAAATATTTTGTTCATTCCCTCGTGAAATTCGAAGTTTTCCGAGACAAAAAGTCAAAAATAAATTTAACCAGAGCAGGAGGAACAACAAAGGGATAAAAGAATTGAAGAATTGAGCAACGAATATTGATTTCCGGTTGCGAGGTTAAAGAACACCTTCAAAAAATTTCGACTTTTCATATATTAATTTTTCTACACAATGATTAAAATTAGTCAGTAACAAAAATGGCTTATGCATTACGTTTCTCTAACAACATGGAATTATCGAGAGACTCGGTAAAGCCTCGGGACTAATACAGCGAAAGTTCTGTCGTTTGCTATCTCGAGGCTCGTCGAGACATTTTTAACGAACCACGCAACGACCGTTAATCATTCGTTAATTCTCGCAGAATGTTTCCGTTTACTTTGTTGCAATCTTTTTCTATGAATATTCCGGAACGATATCTATGTAAACGACAACGAATGTCTGCGCACTTGACGTGTCAACAGCGCATGTAATTACCATACACAAATTTAGAATACGTTCGTCTAGCTTGTCTTGAAAAAAAACGTGTTCAAGCTTCAATTTTTTGTTGAATAATTCATGTGACCGTTTTCACGAATGGTTGGCGCTTCGGTGATTAAAACTGGAAGAACAATAGTTCAGCTTTCAACTTCATTCTCAGATTCTTCATTATTCTTGTTCACAGGTGATACTTCTCCTGGAGGGAAAAGCCCACGCTTATGTATTCGCGAGTGCGGGGTGTAAGAGGTGGGACACCTGCGCACCGGAAGCGATTCTTCACGCGATCGGAGGAAAATTGACCGATCTTTATGGGGATCTGTATTCCTACAAGAATGACACTCCGCACTCGAACTCTCGGGGCGTTTTGGCAACGGCCCCGGGCCAAATTCATTCCTGGTACGTGTCTCGCATTCCCGACGAAGTCAAGCAGCAGTTACCACAATAAATTTCAAGTTGTGATCTTGAAGCATCATTTGTACAAAACTGGACAGAAATAATGTACTGGATAAAAATTGTAAACAAACGATGAGTTTGTTTCGAAAGTTTGTTAGTGAAAAAAAATTAAATTTTCAGATTCTAATCGGTACGAATGAGTTTTATGATAAAACTGAATGACAAGAATTGTAAAATATATTTTTTTCCTTTGATAATCCATCCAATCTGGCAATTTGCATAAAAATAACTTATTGGAAATTTCTATCGTGAGTTAGAATAAAATTTATGGTTGAACTCGATGAAAATTAATTGAAATTTATGTACAGACCTCTATAAAAAATTGATTACCACACAATTGTCAGGTTTCTTTCGCTATTTCACTACATATGAATATTAATTGCTTGTTCTGTAAGTTTTGAGGAAAAATGGATTTCAATCATGCAGTTATACGATTGGGAATGAAAAAAATATTCAGTCCATGCAAATGGCGTAAATTATTTTTTCTCTACTTTGGTCGGTCGAACGATATAGAAAAATTCCACTTCTTAAATTGACTGCTATTTCTCTCGCATCCATAAAAAACTCAATCAAATCGACATTTTTTCTTAAAGTTTCGATTTGAGTTTATCTCGTAGCAAACGTCTCAATATCTTTCCTGAAGCCGTTTTTGGAATAGCGTCGATGAATCTGACACCTCCTCTCAGCCACTTCTGATGGGAAACTTGATCTGCAACGTACGGTCATTAATATTTCGATTGATGATTTCACATTTATAATTGACGAGTTTTTCATTCGGGGAAGTTTTGATACATTTTTAATGTTTGCATCAGAGCATATTAATAAGGTCTGTCACGTTTCAACGATGGCTGAATTCTTTCTTAATTTTCGCAAATCACGAATAATTTTCTGTGAAAGAACATTATTGGCATGTATTATAATTTTTGAATATATGAATATGGAATGTGTGTTTCAAAAGTAATGATAACAGAAAGAAAAATTCCTCACCATTTACAAATTTGACGACTTCTGCAGTTGTCAATTTCGATTGTGGCTTTTTAACGACAAAGCCTAATGGCAATTCGCCGCAGGCTTCGTCAGGAATTCCGATAACCGCACAGTCCACGATGTCGGGATGCGTTAACATTATACCTTCGAGTTCCGCAGGTGGTACTTGAAAACCTTTGTACTTTATGAGCTCCTTTATACGATCGACGATATAAAAATATCCATCGGAGTCGTAATAACCGATGTCACCGGTATGCAGCCAGCCATCCTTGTCTATTGCCGCTGAAGTTGCTTTCTCATCTCCACAATAACCTTTCATTATTAAAGGGCCTTTGAAACAGAGCTCTCCTTCTTGATATGGACCCAATGGTTCGTTCGATGCATTCTCATCGACAGATATGACTTTTCCTACAAATACGATAGAAAACATGAAGAGACTAATCCATCAAATAGAATTCGAATATGTAGAAACGTTAGTTTTTATTTTTTTGTTCAGAGCAATGATGAATTTCAGTTCTCCCATAATATATAAACATTTCATTCGATAAAGCTGCTTTTATAAATAAAAATTGAATTACACAAAAACGTTACTATTAAATTCTACTTCATTCGAAAAAATAATTATATTATGTTGGAGTGAAAAATGTTCCAATTACCGAAAGTATCAGGATTCAATTGCCCCACACTTCCAGGTTTGTCTCCTGTATGCGGAGACTTTAATACCCCTAAAGTCGTTTCGGTTAATCCATATCCTTGCTTTATCACTGGTTTATTCAGTCTCTGAGAAACAGCGTGGCGAATGTTTTCTGATAAAGGAGCAGCTCCACACCTATTTCATATTCAAATTTTTGTTAAACTTCTTTATGTCAAAATTCTAGAAAATATATTCATAACAGAAACAATAATAAATCGATAGAGAAAAAATGTTGCGACTTGTGATTACCATATTTGTTTGATACTGGACAAATCGTATCGATCGACGAGAGGACTTTTGGCCAGAAACACCATAAGCGGTGGAACGAGCATGAGCTGTTCGATCTTGTATTCTTGTATAGTTGACAAAAATTTTTCAGGATCAAAACGAGACAAAATGACTGAGGTAACGCCAAGCGCAACTTGAGTAACAAGACTGACAAAGGCATAGGCGTGAAAAAAGGGTAAAAACTTGAGAGTTAAAACATCATCAGCAAAACTGCCAGAAGGCACTGTCATAATAGTTTCTATCATTTGGCAAGTGATGGTGATAAAATTTTCGTCCGTTAACATGACACCTTTTGGCAACCCGGTTGTTCCGCTTGAGCAAAGAATGGCAAGAACATGCTGCGGGACATCAACTTCGCATGCCTTGAAAGTGGCCAAATCCGGAAGAGGATTTTTCTTAATCAAATCTTTCATTCGAGGCACTCCGGAGAAAGTTTCACCGATAGAGATGAGGCTAAGTGGCCATGGCAAATCTTTTATTATGTTTCTTAATTTATTAGCCGAGGATGCAGAGACAAAAACTATTTTTGGCTTCGATATGTTCAGAGCGTGCACAAATTCTCTTTTCGAATAATTTGGATTCAATGGACAACTTGCCACCCCCAAATACATTGCCGAACATATTGGAATCATAAAGTTCAAACAATTCTCGCTGCATATAGCTATCCTGTCATCTTTTTTTAATCCTTCATTGCTCAAGTAAACAGCCAGTTGTACACTCTGTTCCAAAATTTCCTGGTACGTTATTTGCTCTTTTGTTTCTGCATTTATCTAGACAAAAAATCATGAGAATTATGACAAAACTATTTGGTAATTGTTCAGTTAAAAACTACATTCTGCTATTCATGTATTTCTTACTTTCTATGCTTTTTCATTGAGGTTTATGCAATTTGAATTCACAAAAGGAAGTTACAGTGTATTCTGGAAAATTCTATGCGGGTAGCATCAAATTTTTGGAGTCCATGCAAAATTTTATTTAATTCTTTAAATGCTTTATTTTTTAATAGAAAAATTTAGGAATTGCAGCAGCAGAGATACTTTTACAAAGTATTGTTTATGAGTCATGAGCTACATGGATGTAGATTTATCTGTTAAACTTTATAAACAATAATCTAAACAATCAATTACAAAATATATTGATTCATATTTTCTTCGACTTTCGCTGTGCTGAGGTTCCTGGATATCAGCACATTGATTTCTGATTTCTTTAGACTATTACGAATCCTACTGATAAAAAATTCGATCTCATACAGCATAGGTTAAAAAATGACATTATTATATTTTGACAATAAAAATCATTTGAGTAACGAAACAAATCATTTGATTTTCATTTGATAATGAGTGATTCGTGAAGGCAATTCAAAAAAAACTAAATTTCGAAAACACTGAGATAATTGAAAAACAAGTATATAATATGACATATATATATGATTCAATAATTACCGAAGCCACACGATCGCCAAATCCTGAGAGTCGATCGAACATAAATTGGCCCATCGATAAATTCGGTGACAATTTAACCATCGACTCAGGGCCCCTCAATATATTTTTTTCGACATCCATATCTGCCGTTCTGTAAAACTGTTGTTCTCTACTGTGTCAAAACTTTATAACAATTCAGCCACCTTTGGATTCGTTACATTATCAGTAAGGTCACGGGACAGATGCCTTGATGTTATTCGTGCACTTTTTCCGAAGTAGCTTTACATTCATTTTATTTTTACTTTGTAGCAAAGATAAGGATTTAAACTCCTGCAAAATTTATCATTTTGTTTTGCTTATCAACAATGACTTGTTAATATAGATTGTTAAACCAATTGCACGTAGAACAAAGGTCCAATTTTTTGCGTCATGTTTTCGATTTATATGCCGGTTATGAAAATTGAAAAACCGACACAGCATATATTTTTGGATTTGTCGCGTCGATCACCATGTTAGAATTTCAGGGCCGTGACGCTAATAAATGCTACGAGGGCCCATTAATGTGTTACGACCGAATTATCTATGGGTCCATGGTACCATGGTATGGAAGCTTTCTCCGACACTCCGACGCAATTTGAAATTGAAACTTGAGTTTGGCTAAAAATTCAATTCATGTTCGAGTTTATGGGTGTTATTGGGTCAACTAAAATTTAGAATAGTTTAAAAATTGATCGAAAAACGAATATTACACGGTCGGTCGTGAATATTTTCAAATTATTTCTTATAAAATAAAACTTGTTTTTGGTTTTTATTTTTTCTCTATAAACATAATTCTCTATAGACACAAGAAATTCTTATTTTATCAAATGCTCACTGAAACTGGATTTCACGAGTTAAAAAAAGTATTCCATATGCCACTGTTGAGGCACCATAACTAAATTATCAGAAACAGAAAAGTGCGCTGAAACAAACGTTCCTTTTTTTTCCTGATAATGGTGCAACCCTACAAAATTGGAAAAATTTGACAGCGAGGGAAGGGAAAAAACGTGAGTTTTTGTGTGCAGTTGAAAACAATTGGGTTGGAGGAGCTGAACTTGTGAGAATATTTTTTAATGTGAAAATAAAGTTGGGGGAAATTTGTATGTCGATATCAGTGTATTCATTGAACTCTTTTAGTATTTTTTACAGAATAACTATTCTCGAAAAATATAGTTGAAGATTAAAACCTTAAAGAACTGTGCAAAATGAGGGCCCTTTGGAAAAAGATTTGAAACCCCAATATCGTTAAGCAACCTCTAAATATTTTTTTCACAGAGAGCCCTTGTTTTGCACGTTTCCTCTTTTGAGGGCAACTGAAGACTTTTGAGTTGGAATCGTGAAAAAAAATATTACCCCAAAATAACGCACCCTAGCCCTCGTATAAAAATGAGGATTTCATGGATGAACTATTCAATTGTTATCAATGAGTCATTAATAGAAAACAGTTGATTCATGAATCACAGTTTTTTAAGGCTATTTTGTATAAATAAGTAATATCGCACCAGGGTAATGAATTCTTCAGACTAAAAAGTAAACTTAAAATGAAACAAAATATTACAAAATGAAAGAAGACCCGATAACAGACATAGAAATCTTTCTTTTATTACCTGTCATACTATGAAACAGATGAAAATTTTCAGTTAAAATATACAGAATGTGGTATAAAAGCGATTGAAATCTTGATGAAATTTAAACACACAACTTAAAAGATAAATTCAGTGAGCTTTTGGCTTAGCCGATTTAACTTTTTTTAATTTTTTAAGCCCGTTGATATTTGATTTCAATAAACTCCAGTACGCCTGTTGAAATTTGTTTACATCCTTGGAATGGATCTGAAAGTTTTTAGTAGAGTTTGAATAATTTATTGGGGCAATATCCAAAAGTAATTTTTTTTTATGACTTAATTACTCACAACTGTTGATATTTTTTTAGAGCGTAGAGTAGCTCGTACTAGACACATGTATTCAGTAGGTTTTGGTAACGGTGGCCTACCCTTACGAGGTACAGGTTTGTTTTGTCCATTGACTAAAAAATCATAAATAAATAAACTTCTAAAAGATATAATAAAACTGAAGTATCCAGAAAAATAATCGATTTTTCACCATTTGTTGTGGAAAATTAGGAGTATTTACTATTCACAGTAGAATTCAATTTAGGATAGTGACAGAATTCAACAGTGGATTCTCCATTTGCTGATTGTACTACGTTAGAAAACGTAGTTGAAAAAATATTTGAAATTTCACTATCTGTGAAGCTACTCAATAATTATTAGAATAATGACGACAATCAACCGTCGACAAATGTAATTATCCAAATTTCTGACAGCTACACCGTTTACAGTGCAAATTTTAAAAGGATAATTGTGAGATGTTAAGATAATAATAATATTTACTGAACGTATTTCAAATTTGGTGAACAAAATTAGACAGAAACTTGATGAGTTTTAATTCAAAAAATTAGGTTGAGGTGTTATAATAAATAGTAACTATAAATTTTTGTGAATTGTCATTGCAATAGGTTACTTACATCTTTTTATAGTGAGTACTACAGAGCCGGAAAGGCGTGATTTTTCAAATAGCCTCGTAAGTTCTGTTAAGAACTATAAACAGAAAATCAATAAATTGTTAGTTGCGTCTTATGGTAGGTTAATTGCAAACGTCTGATTATTTACCGTTTCATTTTCTAATAAAACCATTCCGACGTCAGCATATGTCCTCGGAGAACACGTCAAACTATGAAACAAGTACTAAAGGTGTTAAAAATTAAAAGTTGGGTTATGTTTGAAGTCTGCGGTGTCTGCAGTTTACATACACAAGAATTAAGCAGCAGCGCTGTGGGCAAAAATAACGTTAAAAGTTATCGACAGGTTATTCTATACATCAGCGCTTTTACTAAATTGACGGCCGATTGCGGAAACTTTAGACATGAGCGTGAAAATCATCTCATATATAAGCATATGTGGTACGGCAGACGGCACGCACCACACATTTATTTTTTTACAGGTTCTCACCGTTTTCCCGCGCGAATTGGCAGCTATTTTTCAGATCAAGCATCTGTTGGCGGGAACGATATTGCAAACTTCCAAGTTTTGTAGACTTCTCACGCTCTCCGTATTATCTAATTATTTAAGAAAGTTACAAAAAATCAAGAAACATGGAAGGTTTTGAAGTGGATCAACGAATGAAAGATATTGAAAGGGAATATCTTGATTTCTTGGATGATGCGGTAAGTTTTTTCAACCCAAAACCAATTGTTTTGATTCTGATTTTAACCTCAAAAAAATTATTTTTTTTATAACAGGAAGATCAAGGCATTTACACGAATCTTGTGAAAAGTATGATTGACGAAAACAAATACAGACTTTACGTTAATATTAACGACCTCCGACGAAAAAATCCGGTCCGGGCGATGAAGTACGTACTTTTGATATTTGCTGAACTATCCATTTCAAAAGTGAACACTATTTGTTGGATCTTCGATTACTAGTTAAAAATCTTGCGATATCATTTTTTCGGGGGGAAAAAAAAATCTTGAATATAATCAAGGTTGTTCGGAAAGAAATAACTATATCAATTGTATACCTTTGATATCAATTGGATTCTCCAATATTTACAGTTTGGTGGAAAATTCTTTCGAGGAACAAATGGCTTTCCATAGTGCATTGAAGCAATTTGTAATGAGTATCGATGCAATTTATGCAAAAGGAAACACAGAATTTTTCATTGGCTTTGAAGGAAGTTTTGGCAACAAGCACGTTACTCCAAGGACTTTGACTTCCAGGTTTCTCGGAAATCTCGTTTGTCTAGAAGGCATTGCAACAAAGTGTAAGTCAATAATAATTTACTTTCTTTTCATATTATTTTTCATACTTAACGATTATAACTTTGATTTAAACAGGCTCTCTTGTTAGACCAAAAATTGTAAGAAGTGTGCACTATTGTAGCGCAACAAAGACTGTGATTGAAAGAGCTTACACAGATTTGACATCGTTCGACGCTTTCCCAGGATCGGCTGTGTACCCAACAACGGTATTTCATTGAAAATAATTTAAATATATTGTTATTAGATTCAGTTCATTTAAAAAAGAGTACTTTAAACTATTTTTAAAATGATGACAAACGGTACTATCACTTTGTCCATGTGGTCAAAAATTTGCTTGTCAACACAGGATGATGATGGAAATCCGTTGGAAACAGAGTTTGGTTTATCCACTTACAAAGATCATCAAACTCTGACAATTCAAGAGATGCCAGAAAAAGCACCTGCAGGTCAATTGCCCCGCAGTATTGATATTATTTGTGACAACGATTTGGTGGACATTTGCAAACCTGGTGATCGAGTTCAGATCGTTGGTAGCTATCGATGTTTACCAGCAAAACAAAATGGATACACGACAGGAGCTTTCAGGTAATCATACGAAATTGCATTTTTCATTGGATGAAAAATCTAAGATTCGAGTGATTGTGAATGGCATTTCCAAACTCTTTAAACAAAGCATTTTTAAGTTGTTTTCATTGTGATGATATCGGAAAGAGTATTAACCTTTGAAGAAAATATAACACGCATTCATCATGAATATATAAATTTTCAAACTTTCAGAACGGTCCTAATTGCCAATAATATTACGCAATTGAGTAAAGAAGCCAATTTGACAATATCTCACGAAGACGTGGCGATGTGCAAAAAAATGGCAAGAAACAATCCACGAAATGATATATTCGAGCTTCTCAGCAGATCACTCGCACCCTCGATTTACGGTCATGATTATGTGAAAAAAGCAATTTTGTGCCTTCTTCTGGGTGGCGTGGAAAAAAACTTGCCGAATGGAACCCGGCTCAGAGGGTACGAAATGGAGGAAGGCTTTTTTTATTATTTTTTCAAACTTCCATTGAACTGATGATATTCCATCAAATTAACCTCAGAAATAAGATTGTTTTCAAATAGTTAGATGAGGAACAAAGTTTTTCGTAAAATTTGGCATCCTTGCCATATAATTTTGAGAAAAATTCAAACAAAATCAAAACTTCAATTTTTTTGATGATAATCCGCAAGGAGTTGTATTCATTATTCTTTTCTTTCCAACAGTGACATAAATATTCTTCTGATCGGTGATCCATCAGTGGCTAAATCTCAACTGTTGCGTTACGTGTTATGCACCGCGCCAAGAGCTATAGCAACAACTGGACGAGGTTCCTCCGGCGTTGGTTTAACAGCGGCTGTTACATCTGATCAAGAAACTGGAGAGCGTAGATTGGAAGCTGGTGCTATGGTGCTCGCCGACCGTGGCGTCATTTGCATTGACGAGTTCGATAAAATGTCAGACATTGACAGAACTGCAATCCACGAAGTGATGGAACAGGGTAGAGTGACAATCGCTAAAGCTGGAATTCACGCCAGTTTGAATGCTCGTTGCTCCGTTCTTGCTGCTGCCAATCCCGTTTATGGACGGGTAAGAATTATTTTCCTTCGCTCAATGATGTTTGCTTAATGAATGTTTTCTTATTTGTCGAAATCCCGTGCTTAATGAAATTAATTTCAATGTCACTGGATCGATCAATAGGCAGCAGCTACAAACTGATGAATTTCCATTTTTCTTATTTCGCAGTACGATCAGTACAAAACACCAATGGAAAATATCGGGCTTCAAGATTCATTGCTTTCTCGTTTCGATCTTCTGTTCGTAATGTTGGACGTCATAGATTCCGATCAAGATCACGTGATCAGCGATCACGTTGTGAGAATGCACAGATATAGAAATCCAACCGAACAGGATGGCGAGGCACTTCCTCTTAACAGCGACGTGGATATTTTAAGTACGAAGAATCCTGATTCTGAGAGTGTACAAGAGAACGATAATCCAATTTTCGAAAAATATGATCCACTTTTGCATGGAAAATCCAGAGCGAAAACGTGAGTTTGTCCTTCCCTTTTAACTACGGTAACTGACCTAACAGAAAAAAATCAATCGAATTATTTCTTTTTGTTTAAACAGCGATCAAATATTGAGCATTAAATTCATGCGAAAATATATTCACATCGCTCGATGCATGAAGCCAAAACTCACGGAAGAAGCGAGCAAAACAATTGCCGATGAATACTCGAGACTTCGATCGGAAGACATGGTTGAGTCGGACGTTGCGAGGGTTAGTTTTCATAAAATATTCACTTTGTTCGAATTTTGTTGGAAGAAAATGTTTTTTAAATTCTTCATTGTTTGAAAACACTTTCAGACACAACCGATAACAGCTCGTACATTGGAAACGCTTATAAGATTGTCAACGGCCCACGCGAAAGCTCGTTTGTCGAAAAATGTGACGATCGACGATGCTTACGCGGCGATCGAGCTCGTTCAGTTCGCATATTTCAAACGCGTACTCGAGAAGGAAAAGCGAAAAAGACGAAGACGCGACAGTCAGGATGGCGAGGTCAGCGAAGACGAGGATGAATCGAGAAAATCTAAACGCACAAGGAAAGAGACAACTGCACGGGGCGAGGGTGAGCAAGATCCTTACGAGTACGGGAGCGATGATGATTCTCACGTCGACGTTGCTGTTCGAAGAATCACGCGTTCTACAGCAGCCACCGAAACTCTCACGGAAAGTCCAGCCACTACTGGAGAATCACAAGCACCAGAATCAATGGAAATTGCAGACTCAACACCGGTCACCATCTCTGCGGAAAGGTAAGTAAATCACTTCGAGGATAAACTACATAAATGATTTCCAAAACTCCAGGTATCTTTAAGAAGCTAGACATTGATACGAAACAATAAAGAACCAAGAAATATGGAAAATTTTTTGGAAAATTCATCGAAAACAGAGCAAACGATTTTATTCTTAATCACATGAAATTCATTTGTTGCTCAAACTTTCTATTTCATTTTTCAGATTCAAAGTTTTCCGAGAATCCCTGAATAAATTGTTCCGTGAGCAGCGTGAACAATCCCTACCAATGTCGAAGGTTCGAGAATACATAAATAAGCAACAATCGTCTGAATTCACATCGGGTGAAATAACAGCTGCGGTTAATCAGATGACGGACGCAAATCATGTTATGCTTGCGGATGATCAATTATTCCTGATTTAATTATCTAAAAGGTGAACAAAGTTTTACTCCAATGAATTTGAAGCTACGAATCAATTGTTAATTTATCAATTTTCCACTGTAAAAAAGAAAAATATACATTTTTTACTCTTTTATAATGACAAGTTGATCACATGTTTCTTGAAACCTCCAACGATCATTTAGGCTATTTTTTTGTATATCTTATAACATTTATTAGCTCCATGTTCAGTACAACACATTGGCACATAAACTAGGCAACAATAAATAATCAACATTTATCACGATAACGTAAACGCAATTTACACGATCTCTACAATCTTCGTTTTTTTTTCATATAAATATGTGTATATGCAAGGTAGCTCATAATCCAACATTAATATTGCAGGCATTGACTGGCGGCCGATTTATGCTGAATTGAAACTCACTAAAAGTCTCAAATTCCTTTCGGAAAAACCTCAACAATAAGAATATTCATGCTTTCGATACTTCAAACTCCTCGTAATATTTGAACAAAATAATTTATTCAAAAAATCCGTATTTTCAACTGTCAGATGCAGAATATTTCTTGATCAAGAAATTTTTCAATATCGAGTGCATCCTGTTATACTGCAGATCTTACTTCATCCGTTTGAAAATAATCATTTCAATGCTTGGCATTACGCAGCTGTTTTTCTGTATTCTTCAGGGTGTTTTACGAAAGTGATAACACTGCCTGAGGTCATATTTCCTTGTAATAGATCGTCATGATCTGGCCTGTCAACAACTGCAATACTCTTGTTGGTTTTACGGATATCTTGATATATTTACCTATATATACATACATATATGAATGCACTACAGGCCAAATATTCAAATGAAAACTACAAGATGGAGAGGAATTCGTTCGCTTCAAAATACTTCTGGTTGAATCGGATTATGAATTTTTAAGACCAAGATATCTCGCTTAGTAACTGTGTTAACAATTCTATTTGCATGACTGAAATTTTGGCCTGTACTGTACCCATTTGTTCATTTGTTTGTATACTTTTGTTTATATATATGTGTATATAAAATCAACCCATATCTTAATACTCGTATATACTCGCATTACTAATAATCAATGCAGCTAATTCTTCTCCATAGCGTACATTTAGGCTGAGCCCTTTAAGGGGATACTTTTCTCTCACTCTCTCCCTCTCGCTCGTCGTTCTTTCTGCTCATAATAATTCGAATTCGATTAACTCTTAACTCTTCGTACGTTTTACAATTCCGATCTCTTATCGGAGCACACTTTCTCAAATGCTTATTTTTATTTACTCTATAGCTTGATTACCCGCAAATTTTCTAAAAAAAAGGAGGAGGAGGAGGAGGAGCAATGAGTAATTCCAATTGATATACTCTGGACTTTAACAAGCTACGCAAAAACGTAGTTTGGGACGGTGAAGTTTTTTTTGAAAAAATATCGTTTCGTCGCTCGTCGAAGCGAATGAAAGTAACAATTATACAAATCGCTTTAATAGCGAAACACTTTTAACACATTCCCGTTACAATTGTTTTGTTTTTTTTTTCTATCTTTTTTCCCCAATCTGTATATCAATTTAAATTAAATCTCCAATATTTTACAACATTTCAATACCAACCATCTGTATTTTTAAAAAATTTCTATTCATTCCCATACCGAGTTGGAACAATCCACTGAATCGCGTAACTCGAAGTTTTTCATTATTATTTTTTCTCTGTCTTTTCTTCATTTTCACATTCATTCAAAACGGTATCTTTCAATTTTCTTACGCGATATCAATACATATTTTTTTTTTGGTTGTGGAAAAAACTCCGAAAACTAGTTCTCGATGCTTAAGTTGAATTCCAATGAAGTTTCGCGATTTCGCGATATTGAGGTAATTGAAAAATGAACTGTTCGACATTGAATAATCTTTGATAAATTCATCGCGCGATTCAGTAAATTATAATAACTCTTAATTCCTATTTTATGAAACTATCGACATAACGCTTTCATAAACTACAAGGCGCAAACAATGATCATTTATGACAATGAAATACCAACAGCTATACAGGCAAAACGTCGAGCGTTTATTTCATTTCCTTCGTTTCGTTTTGTTTTTTGTTTTTCATTTCTCGTAGGCATGTGTTCAATAATTTGTTTGTTCTCTTTTAAAAATTCTGTCATTTTTCTTAATCTTTTTGCATACGTTAGTTTTCGTTAAATCTTTGGTGGACGAGGCTAAAAAAATTGGGGTCTCAGACCCGACGTAGGCGATCTAACGTTATCTTAAAAAATATAACGACTCAGTCTGTGTGTTCAGCATGCAACTATGAACTAGCGAAAAAAGTAACGGAATGAAAATAACAGAGGTCCATTGCTCGATTCTCGCGATAAAAGATAATAATCTTAGTATCTATAAGAGGAGCCGGAACACGTTTCTCTTACTCTCTTGAATAACTGTTCGACACGTATCCGGTGCTCATTGTACTAACAGTTGCCCATTTTTAAACACCCCGAAATCTCGACGACTTTTCGACTCTTCTTTTTCAACTATCTCACTTATATCAGTGCTCTAAACACCATTCTTCTCTTCCTCGTATAAAATCTAAAAGTGCCTACACGATTTATAATTCACCGTTTCTGTTGTCGATCCATTGAAAGTATTTTTATTTTCGATGAGTCACTTTTCATTGTTTTTTCATTGTTTTCAAGGAAATGATGCGAATGGAATTGTTAATTGTTTAAAGAAAAATTCAAACTTACCAGTGTTTTTCTCTTTTTCAGAAACGTTAAGAGCGAAAAAAATTGGTCGTTACGAGCCGATACCGACAACTGAACAAGACAATTCGTTCGAAACGATTTTTAGGCACCCGGGCTCTATTTGTGAATAAATATCCCTCCATTGGGAACCCAAAACGGGGGTGTGAGGGTTTCCAACCGGCACAGATTCGTCGTGAGGCATTATCAGCCGAATGAAGCGATTGGATCTCGCAACGGAGATTTTGGGCTCCCAAAATAAGGGAAACGACTGACCACGGGCCTCGGTCGAGACTCCACCGTCGGTCAATCTCTGCTTTTTTTCCTTTCTCAGGTTCTCACCGTTCAGAGTGAGCCTGCTTTGGAGAATGCAGTTATTTCATTTTCTATTCCGAGCAGTCGATACTCGGCCCTCTCGAGTTCTATCGCAACTTGCTTACGTATTTTAAGCATTTTCTATCTTTTAAACTCTTCGATTTAACGGATCCTTGAAAGACTCTCAAAACTCATCCTCGCTCGATTCGCTGCTGTAAGCGAGCTGCTCCCGCCACCATTCGCGAACCTCCAACATAACGCTTGAAACTTTGGAAGACGGTTGCTTCGTGCTCGTCGTTTCTCTAGGCTGTCGACTCGGCTCAGTCCCCTCAGTCAAATAAGGCAAATTGTTTTTCGTCACCGCTGTAATAAATCGTCGAATCGTTTCAATCTCACCGTGAACACAGCAAAAAAAAAAAAATAAAAAAAGAATTTAAAAACACGATTTTCTCACTTCATTCAAATAAAATAAAATTTTCCGTTTTCATTTATCGACTCACGTGTTGGCCGGTTATTTCGCTTTTTCGAGGCCGCCATCTTTTCCTTCTCGCTTCTCACCGACGCTGGATCGGACAGTGTCGGAGCGAGATATTTCCTCCCGGAACCGCTACCGATGCTGTCCGATCTGGGCAGAACAACTGGCTTTTTGCCACGGTGTCTCATACCCTCGTTTTCCTGAATGATCATCCACCGGAGCAATTAATAAAATTCGTATTGGCAGACAAAGTGAAAAAATTTCTATTCATTCTCACGGTAGTACTCGATCTACGGACTGACCTTGTTCTCAACTTCTTCTTCACGATCAACATTATTTTCTTTGGTTTTTTCTTCCGTGTGATCCTGCGTCGTTGCTGCCAAATCGTTTGTCGCTCGTAAGCCCGCGATCAAACTGTTTTGTTGTCTCTGAAATAGAACAATTCGAAGCGGTTTGTTGGCGTCATCTTTCACGCAAATTATTGTCAAGTGATTGCTTCTGCAACTCACCCCAACGGCTCGAATTTTTTTCAAACATCCCTCAAGCCAAGTGCGAATAGTTTGCTTGGCAACTTCTTCTTCTATAATGTACTCGAATTCCTCGCGAGCTAAAAGCTCTTCGAGCTGAAGAGCTTTTCGAATATCGACTGATCGATAGGACAACATGCTGAAATTCAAAGAAACATAAATATCGTTCAAGATTATCGAATCAACAGAGAAAAAAACAACATTTTTGTCGTTGATTTAATAACGTGAAAATACTTGCTTGATCACATCGTGAAAAGTTACGTCTTCGCCGTTGTGCAACCGCTCAAGCTCGTAACACATGTATTTGAACAAAAGTCTGTCCTTTTGTGGATCCGTTTCTAATCGACCTTTTAACAATCGCAGGATGAATTTCACCTGAAAAACGACCATGACATTTTTCTTTTTTTCGCCAGGCTGAATCGGTGTCCGCTAACAACCTCGACTTTTTGGAGTTGGAATTCGATTAAAAAAATCGTCCAGGCAGAGCGGAAAAATTGGTGACTCACTCTTCGCACGGGTATTACTCCTCGTTGATGAATATCGACGACGTTCCAAGTGTTTTGGAAGTTTCTTATATCCGCATAGGACAAAAGTGCGTCTTCTTCGTTCGAGTAAAAAAGGGAAAAGTTCTCCATGATGATGGCTGGAAGTAAAAAAGTATTGAAGTAGACTCCCATGCGCCTCATTTTGATATTCATCGCTGTAATTGTACGCTAAAAATGATGATTCTTACCGACGAGAAGATTGAGAACGATGTACGTTATGATGACGTAAAAAGTGCAGAAGTATATGAGCGAAGCGTGAAAATTTCCACAGTCAGTTTCCCAATAGTTCGCTGCGGGTGTACAATAAGGTGGTTGCACCATACAATCGTGCATTATTTTGTTCCAATCTTCGCCGGTGACGATACGAAAGAGCATCGCGACGCCAGTTACGGGGGATTCAAAATTAGCGCGTCTAGAAAAATAAAGCAATGAAATAATGTGAAAAAACGTTTGCTTGTGCGTGGAAGACTTTTACTACTGAAGATCACTGATTTCGTGGCCTTTGAAATGGACGAGATGGAAATGGATTTTGTAGGACGGCGCCTCGATTTCATGAGCGGAATCATAATTGCTCTCAAAATTTTCGTCTTTAAGAATTCAGTACCGAAGTTTCAACGTTTTTTCTTCCAGCCAATTGAATTGCCTCCCACCGAACAAATTCGATGACTCCGTCGTCGCGATAGAAAATATTTCGAGCTCACCTGCCAATACCCTCGCCATATTTGACAGTGCCAAAGATAATAGTACCAGCGAGAGCGTAGAAAAAAACGAGAAGAAACATTCCGAAAATAATGAAGAAACTTTTGCAGACAGAGACACCAACAGTGAGCATGAGCATTTTTAAGGTCGTGTGCTTTCCGGTTATGGTGAAGAAACGTAAAATTACCACCATGAAACCGATCACGTAGGAAAGATCATTCTGTTAGCGAACAAACAGAAAAAAAAAGAAGTAAATATATGTAATTATTAGACGCTAATTATTATTAAATTCATTGGAATTTACAGCTGTTATTGAAAATCTAATAATCTATCAACGGTTATTTCTCTTCACGTACCATCATAGTGCAATGAATAACGATCCATATCACACCAACGACGGTTACGAGGAGGTCATATCGATTCCTCCGTGATTGCCAGTATCCACGTGGAGTAAATGCGATGTTTTTCATTATTACTTCAACGACGAATATCAATACGAGAATCGTTGACACGGTGGCCAGGGCTTCGGTATGTTTTTCCTCGCTTCTCCACTATCGAATGGAATCAAAATTTTGTTTTTATAGAAATTATTCATGAACCCTTTTATGGTTTTTTGTTTTTTTTTTTGTTTTTTTTTTTACTTCTAATCTCATTCGTGCATGTAAACAAATGAAAAGTGTCATTCCAGTAATTGCTCAACGAAGTTTGAACCATGAAATGATGAGGGAAGTTCGATGGTTGCTGTACCGAATGAAAAAAAATGAATTTACTCACCGAGACGCAGAGCAACGCACTGTTGATCAAAACCATAACAGCGATGAATCTTTTGAAATAAATATTTTGCGTTATGTCGTATATGAAGGCGCGAAATTTTTTCCCATCCGGCCTCGGTGGCAGGTGCAAAGGTTGGGCGATTTTTAATCTTTTTTTGAGATCGCACCATCGCCGCTGATCAACCGTTAGCAAAGCTGTTCCTTTGTTTTCCGAATAATTGGCGATAACGACGCCCACGAATAACGTTAGGCCGATCATGCAGCCGAGGAAAATGTAGATGTGGATATAAACCGCGTGGACCTGGTAAAGTTGATTGAATTTTTTTGGATTTTTCAGTGAGCTCGAAAGCAAAACGAAGTTGTAAGCTGTTTTTTTTTCTTCTAATTTTATGTATTTTTTTGAATTTCAGTAGTTCGAACGTACTTGGCCGAGAGCTTTGATCAGAACGTCCCTGACGTCGAGCCATCCTTTGAACGAAAGGACTTCGAAGAGCGCCAGCATCGCATCCCCGATATTATCGAAATTGAATCTCCTTGGATTGGCCCTTGAATCGTATGGAAAAAAAATTCAGTGGGGGAAACTGTATAAAAAAGTCGAGCTCGAAAACGAGATTTTCGATGCGACAGGAAAACTTTGACGCTCACCAGACTCTCGGGACCAAAATCGAGGGGTAACTCTCGTTCGCTCCTGGTTTCAACTTCATCTTCGTAACGAAAACTCGTCTCATGAAAACTCCGACGCAATCTTCCCGTTTGAGAATAGTTGGATCGTTGCATCGGGCCAATCGACCACCGTACAATTGAACTCCGTAACTGGCAAAGACGAACATCAGCAGGGCCAGAAGTGTCGATACGAGCAATATTTCTTTGAAACCACGACACAATTCGTAAACGACTTTTCTCATGTGCGGTACCAACGTAAAAATTCTTAAGGGTCTGACACATCGGAGAATCATTAATAACTGCGCTCCAGAATTCGGCGAAACACTTTTTGGCATCCAGCACAAAAATACCAGGCTCACCTGGTCATCAAAGAAAAGTGATCGTCAAAGACATAAACTCAAAATCACAGATCGTTTTTAGCATCGACTCAAGTTTGACGTTTGAAAATTTTCGAAAGATTTTCACGAAAAATCGTATTCCAGGCGAAGAACTGAAGGAAGGAGGAAAACGATTCCAGTTTTCGTGAAAATTGTAACAAAATTTCGAGTGTTTAAGGAATATAAAAGAGGAAATTAAGGAAACTTACCACGTAAATGAAAACGTCCAATACTGAGGCGACGTCTTTGATGTACGCTTTCGGCGTGAAGAATAGGCCATCGGCGAGAATCTTGAGTGCCAATTCGATGCTCATGAATATGACGAAGCCATATTCAGCAACTTGTAAAGCCGGTACTTCCATAACACGAAACTTGGGTGTTTCGAACATCATAGAAATGCAGGAGAGCGTGGTGGCACAAATCATCACCCAGTCGAGATACGTCACGAGTCCTAAGAAATTGCTGTTATGGGAAGAAATAATTGGCCATCGGAGGATTAAAAAACGGGGATGAAAAAACTTGTTGCAGTCAAAATGGAGCGAAATTTTTCGAACTCACTGCAAGCTTTTGTACTGAACTTTGCGCTCCTTCCCTGTCAGTGGATCTTTGAGCCTTGCGTCGTACCTCGCATAGACGAGCAATTGACATATTTTTCGAAATTTACTTTCTCTCGGAACAGCGAACAATGGAGTATCGAAAAATGGGTGATTCTCTCGTAAATCATCTTCTCGCTGGTTCCTGTATTCCAATAACTCATTTATAGTTTTCTTTTGAAAATCCTGATCATTACACAAACGTAGATTTTCAAATTGTTATCATTTTCTCATCTTTTTTATTTCTATGTTTTTAGAGAACATTTTTATTTTCGTTCGTACCTTCGCATTTCGGCCTGCTGACGCTTAGCCTGAAGCAGCTTTATGTCCAAGTCGTGGGGTCTGCTTCGAGAAGAAGTGACTCGATTCATCGCTCCTATGTCACCATTTTCTACGAGGTGCTCGTAAGTTTGTTTCAACTTGATAGAACCACTTCGAACGCTTCTGCGAATCGATCTAAAGAACGAGAAAATTCAAAGGTGCAAAAATGGAAGTTTATTGTTGATTATTCAATAGTTTATCGAGGCTTACATTGACAACATTTTTTAATATGAATTTTTAAATATGAAAAGTGAATGAAATTGAATGGGGCAAAATGTTTCAAGCTCGAGTAACGGATACAAACTTTTTTTGATCGATTCTCAATTGCTTAGCGCTGCTAACGGTTCCTTGAGGCTTCAGAAGACCTTTCCCAGGCACGGGAATCATGGCCGAGTCCCCGAGCAATAGTCTCTGGTTGTTCGAGTCACTGCAAACGAATATTGTGTAAAGTCACGGTGGTTGAGTCGAAGAATAAATATGCGAAAAATGCTTACTTGATTATGTAAATTATTGCAGCTTTCTTTAGGCTCGTAACGACGTTTCGAACTTTGGGTGGATTGTTTAATATTTTCACGGGGCGTTGTTTCCGATAGACCATTTTCGAGTCGAAAGTTTCGTGGATTTTTTTCGTACTCTCGGTCTCGTCGTCTTCGACCTCGTAAACGAATTGGCGCATGAAACTCTCGCGTACCTTTAAAAGTAGCAAAAATCGATCAGTCTTGCAACCTCTTTTTTGTTTATCGTGAGAAAACGATCTTCAGACGAGTCATAAAATAACGTTTAGTGAAAAAAATGAACCTTTGGCAAGTTGAAGTCCGATGGAACCTTGTGCAGACACGTCATTTGTGGGCTGTCAGGAAATTTTTCGAATATTCGTAAACGAAATGGCAAAGTTTCTTTGATTTCAGCGCTCTGCTCGCGAAACTTGAGCTGCTTGAGTTTCTTTATGTCCTCGTCGAGCTCGAGATTGTCGAGGATTACAGCGACGAAAAGACTCAACACGATCTGTGAAGAGAAGAAGAAAAAGAATGCCCCGGGTCGTTATTTTTCGTCCACGAATCTCTGAGGATGGTTCGAACTTCAATTGGATGGAAGCATCGCTTACCAGAGTAACGAACAAATGGTACAGGATGAAATAAACCGCGACCAGCGGTGCCATCGTCTCGTGAGTTCTGACCATCGTTTCGTCCATTACTTCGACCCAAGCTTCTTGTGTCAGAATTTGGAACATGGACATGAAAGCCTGTTAAGAAAATGAGTGAGTGATTGTCAAAAACGTGTTGCAACCAAGCGAATGATAAATGCAAAATTCTTTTCGAAGAAAACCGCTCGTTTTACCTCTGGGAATGTTTCGAATTTAGTAAAATCGCATAAAAAACAGAAAAGTTGCATCGATATGCTCGAAGAAATGACCAGCAAGCACATCGTGAAGATAATTAAACTCCCGAGCTTTTTGCCTGGTCCGAAAATCTTGTAAACGAAATCTTCGAGCATCGGCGAGGCTTTGATGAGTCTGACGACCCTGAGAACCTGCAAATTGTAAAAATTCATGAGTTTTCTCGTTGCAGGATGATGACCGAAAAAGGATTTCATTATTCCGGTAGCCCCTTGAAAAACGTGCTTTCGAGTGACGTTAGAGTTGACGTGGCTCGAAATACCTGAAAGTATGTGAAGCCCGAAGCATAGCAGAAGGGCAGTATATGGATGGTCGTGCCGATCGCCAGGAGGAGTTCGAATTTGTGAATGGAGTGTTTGTAATAGCTGCGAAATCCGAGGCACCAAATTTTGAAGAGAGTTTCAAGATCGAGAAAAATGGTGAAAGCGATTTCGGCGTAATAAAAATTGTCATAGTATGTGTGTCGGGGTCGATCGTCGTGTTTGAAATTCATCGAAGCAGTGGTGATGCCGTTTGCGAGAATGGCGCACATAACGACCATGCGGAAATGGGGAGATCGAAGAACAGCGTGACAAACCGGCGACGCCAAACTTCCGTGTTTGTTTTCATCGAGCGTTATTAACTTCCAGCCGTTGTCATCACCCGACAGAATTTGCGAAGCTGAGCTGTTCGTAATGTGTCCTCGGATCCCCCACATTTGTTGAAATTGCACTCTAATCTCGTTGAACGTTTCGGTTATAACGGCAATGAATACGTTCTTCACTAGCCATGCGAGGAAAAATATCATCGTACTGAAATACAGAACGGCTCTCCATGCCGGCAAACTGTCAATTGCTCGATACATTATGAAGACCCAGCCCTCTTGAGAAGCAGCCTGATAAACGGTGAAAATACTCGTCGCTGAAAGGGAGAAAAACGACAGGATTAAATAAATTCGAAAGTCATGATCGATCCGAAGTGCGAGACTTGAAGTCTGAGTTTAAAAAAAAGGACGAAAGCGTCGGTGGATAAAGGAGTGCAGGACGAAAGGGAGAAATACTGAAAAAAATTCAGTGAGAAATACCGAATTCGTCGAAGCCATTGAAGCCCATGATGTACTTTGAGAGTTCGAGTTTCATGCACGTCATTCCCTCCGGGCACTGATAACCCGATTCCGGATCGGTCGAACAAAACGTGTCGGGTATGGCCAAGCTGTTGATCGTAATGTGCTTCGGATCGGTTGTGTTAAGAACACAGTGATTTTTAAGTTCTCCAAAAAATTGTACACCGAGAAGTCCGTAAAGTGACATGAAGAAGAGAAAAAATAATGTCACGTTATAAATCTGTTGACTCGAACGCCTGAAAAATTGAAGTAAAAAACTCGTTTTTAGGGAAACGCTATTTTTGTTAAATCCTCGTTTAAATAATGCGACGATTGTACCAACTTGAAAATTTGATTGATTCGGGCCTTCGGCATTGAGAATTTGAGAAATACCCGTAAAAAACGTATCATAATTAAGGGCCTTGGTGAACGTATGACCGATGCTGCACTGAACTTCAAAACTAAACCCAGCATCTCAAACATCTGGAGAATAACTGACAGCCAGAGGAAGAGTACCATCGTCGCGTCAAATTGGCACCAGTGATCCTTGAAGTAGGACTTGTCCCTCTGGATAAACAGAGAATCGTTGTGGTTCACAGGAACAGTGTTTTTTTGTAAAAAGTTCGAGCAATGCGATGTCGACACTTTTATGCTAAGAGATTTTTCATTTTATCTGCTTTTTTTTTGTACGATGATTGAACGTTTTTTTTTTTTTTCAGATTTTCAAAAATCAGGAAACTACTTTGATGAATCAATCGTCGCGGGTGTTCCTTCACCTTCAATATTCCGCGAATGTGCATTTTTGCAATCATTTCAGCGGTGAAGAGAAATGTCACGATGAGATCGCACGTAAAAGTGACCCACTGAAGTTCCGGTACCTTCTCGAATGTCTTCGGGGTGTTGAGACATACCGAGGCGAGTGATACCAGAGCACATAGTCTCATCGATCTTCGCACCCATTGCTAGAACGAAAGCCACGATTTTTATCATTCACAGGAAGAAAATCGACGTCGATACTCGTTGGTCGAGTTCGCTCCAAACTTTTGGAGCAAAATCGAATGGAACATTTTTGAATGAAACGTGAAAATTCGATCTGCTCGAACGCAAAAATCTTCCATGGAAACGAGGGTAAATAAAATTGCTAAATACCTTATTAACCCATTCGATGTCGGCGCTCTCATTGAGGCACTCCTCCGGGCCGTAGTCAGCCAGGACGGGTTCCCCTTTGAGACTCTGCTTCCGCCCCAACATCATAATGGGGATTATGTTCGCAATGGTGAGGCCTGCGAAAGAGGGTCGTCCAATCGGTTATCGTGGCTTCAAAGTTTCAACGATCCAACGTTTCAAACGACTTTTAGTGCACTTAATAGAAAATCCTCGACTGTTTCATCCGCATAGGATGATCGAGTGGGACACGTGCGATCGAGGAACATTTTATATAAGCTTCGACCAATTTTCTCGATACGACAACACTTTTATTTATTTATACAATACTCACTAAGTCCTATCACTTTTAATTTAAGCTTACTCACTTCGCTCACTAAAGTTACGACGTTTACTTTCTTCCTACTCATCAATCCTTTCAAGTCTCCGTAACTTTGCTCAAAAAAACAAATTTTTTTTTCCAATCAAAGTTTTTGTTCGTTTCTTCCCGTTAAGATTTTCACTGATTATTTTAAAAAATAAAAGCTTCAAAGACAGAAAGAGATCTTCAAAGGATTAATTATTCAAGAGCTCGGTACAAAAATCAACGATTTTATTTCCTAGGAATATTGCAGGGCTCCTCACTTTTTCTTCGGGGAAGCACAATTTGAAGAGACAAATAATTTCTAATGTATCAGCGACTCAATTACTTGGCGACTGTATCAATCGAGTCTATCGAATCTCGGTACTATAGAGAATAGATTGACCGAAGACGAGGAAAATTTTCGTCATCCACGATCGAATTGTTGGCATGCACATTCATATTGAATAAATCGATGATTCATATAAGGGAGAAGTGGATTCTGCTCGCTCCTACACGAAAAGTCTTTAAGGCCGTTCGAGCCCGAGTTTTTAGCGCCTCGTTAACAAACAAATCAAATCTACTGGGTTTCGCAACAAGAAAACAATATTAAAATAAATACCACACGGATATACAGTCCATTTTACAACGTGACACACGTTTATCACAGAGATATATAACGACATTTTCGACAAGCACACGCATATATATAGTGCATATATATATGCATTCAATGATACTCACGTCGCCCCAATTTTAATTTCACCGTAAATATTGTCAAAACATTAGCTGGAAAAATTATTTTCAAAGCATAAGCGTTCATAGTCACATTCATTTTTATACATATTCATATCGTACACATTACATTTGTCCTTATTATCCCGCGAGTATAAATACATTTATGCACATATTTGCGGGACGATTAAAACCGTCACAGATCCTCGGTATACGAAAATTTCGAAAAACGCGCTATCGATGAGTTCGACGACAGATTTTGAACAATGATTCCGATATTGAGAGTAAAAACACTTTTATTTTACAACAAATTGTGTTTTTTTTTTTTTTTTTTTTTTTTTTTTCGTACAATGAGAGAAAGATAATCGAGCATGTGACAAACTCCATTTGGCTCGTTTTGGAGAGACAGAAAAGTTCGAGAGGTACGAATAGAGCGTAAAGAATGTTAAATTAGTTGGAAACTCGATGTTTGGGAATGAACAAGAAAAATGAAAAAAAGAAATATTTCGTTGTATGGTTGAATGAAAAAAGGAAATGTTATCGAGTGTTGACTGCTCTGTCACTCACCTTTTAATTGACGATGCGAACGACAAAGTACTCTGCCCTCAAGGCAATATTTCTTAATAAACTACATTTCACACGCTATCAACTTTCACGATCAACGATTAATATAGACATTATTTTTGACAAAAACATCGACGGCATGGCCCTCGTACATATTTAGCTATTTCTTTTTCGAAGGGGTCGTCGTAAGCGCAGAGCCAGCTGAGCGTCGTTCGGGCATGTGCCGTGGCTCGCGTCTTCCTATGTTTCTCATCTCTTCTCCGGATCAATATTTCAAGGGTTCGACGGAACGCACGCATCCACTGGAGAATTCGGATCTCGGGATGGCAGAAATCCTCGTTACCTGTGTCCCATTTTCCCCTCCCTTCGTCCACCCTTAATTGTCATTTTTCCGAACGATCGATTCGGATCAGGAAGTTCGAATCGTTGAGCTCCGAGTGAGATGATTTATCGACCCACGAGAAAATTGCAGGGTGCAGAAGAGAAAAATCGAACCTTCCGATTATTTTATTCTCAGGTAAAAAATTTTGTTTCTGTACAATTTATTTAAAACGACATAAAACTTGTGCCATTTTTCAAAAATTATAACGAATTCAAAATTATTCGCTCCACGATAATCTCGCAGCTTATTTTATTTAAGGTTACATCGTTTTTACAATCTTCGGTTAATGACCCTCCGAGTAAAAAACAAATCAATAGAAATATTGCGGCAAACTTAAAAAACACAAATTAGAGGACGATTTTCTAGGGTACGGCAATCTAAAAGTACTCGAGTGCGTTGTGCAGCAACGCATGATAATTCAAGGCTCACTTGCATCGCTACCAGTGAAAGTGTTCAGCACTGTGCGATTATTCATTTCCGACAATATTCGTTAAAATGAATTCTTAAGTATACAAATGTCACACGATTCTACTGGGGATAAAAATATACAAACGAACACGGTAATTACAGTATAATTTATTCGAACTTCGATGTTGTAGAGACGCAGCAGTGTCTTGACGCCAAGTATTGAAAAGATAGTTTAATACTATGCCGGTTATTGGGCAGCGAGGAAGGACAGCAAGAGATTTTTATCTGACCATTTTGAGCGTTCGTAATCCTAATAAATTTTTCTTCTATTTCACTCACGATTTTTTATTGTTTTTTTTTTTTTTTTTGTTGATTTTGTTTCGTTTGATCAGAAGGAGAATTGCTAATTTGTGTTCAATTTTCGTCGTCGTCTTCGGTGACTGTAGCGTCTTCTTGAACCTCGCGATAATCGAGCTCGAGGGCAGCTAAATCTTCTCTTGCTTCCGAAAATTCACCCTCTTCCATCCCTTCCCCCACGTACCTGTAAGGAAAAAAAATCCTTTGATCATTGGTCCCAACGAAAGTATTACTGTTTTTTGCTTCTCTCACAATATGGCAAATCAATTGTTGACCTCGGCCTCGATCACATCAAATACAACGAGATTGTAAAACCTCATTTTTTTTATATCTAATCGAATAAACAATAAAATGTTACCAGTGAACGAAGGCTCGTTTCGAGTACATCAAATCGAATTTGTGGTCGATTCGCGCCCACGCGTCTACGATGGCCGTCGTATTGCACAAACAGCAAACCGCTCGTTCGACTTTGGCGAGATCCCCACCTGGCACGACCGTTGGTGGTTGATAATTTATTCCAACCTGCAGTCAAGTCGCACGCTCATTTTTTTCGTGTCACAAACAGAGTTTATTCGATTCGAGACGTTTTTAATGAGAATTCATAAAAAATTCAGAGAGCGGTGTGCGTTCGAATGAAAGTTTGAGCAATCGAGTTTACGAACTTTAAAACCAGTCGGACACCACTCGACAAATTCCACGTGCTTCTGTCCCTTGATCATTGCTATTGCAGCGTTGACATCCTTCGGCACAACGTCCCCTCTGTAGAGCATGCAAACTGCCATGTATTTTCCTCTTCGCGGATCGCAATTCACCATTTGATGATTTGGCTCGAAACACGAACTGGTTATTTCGGCAACGGTCATTCTCTCGTGGCCTGCCTTCTCAGCTGACATTACTGGCGCGTAAGTTGCCTGAATACATCGACCAATACAAATTCGATTGATAAATAAACATTTTTGAACTTCACACAGAATTTGGAATCTGCTTAAACGAGCAAATTGAAATTCAGACTGTGACGAAGCAATTAAACTCCAAGAAATAATGAAAAATTTTAAATTCGATTCGAGAATAAATTTTGAGTGAAAATGTTTAATTTTAGTCGACTTTCGTGGCTTAACTTACCAGAGGAAAATGTATTCTCGGGTAGGGTACAAGGTTCGTTTGGAATTCGGTGAGATCTACGTTAAGGGCACCGTCGAAGCGCAGGCTCGCTGTGATTGATGACACAATTTGTCCTATCAGTCGATTCAGGTTGGTGTAGGTTGGTCTTTCGATCGACAAATTGCGTCTACAAAGTTCGTAAATCGCTTGATTGTCGACTATGAAAGCGACCTCGCAATGTTCAAGGGTAGGATGCGTGTACAGTATGGCATTGTAGGGCTCGACCACTGCGGTTGACACCTGACGAAAGAACCAAGTTCGTTGTATTATTCACTCGAAGAAGCCGAGTGTAAAATCTCTTTCAACTGGACACGCGAGAACCATGCGATTGATGTTGTCAGTGGTAGTATTGTAACGTTGAATTAAGGTAGTTCATGCACCAAATGATTTTCTTAAGAAAATCTCGAAATTTACACAGAATTCACATTTGCTTATTTCAGCATTTCCTTTCGCCTTGGCTTGGTTCATTCTTGTCACAGTCTTCTGTCTTTTTATTAACACTTTTTTAAATCCATTTCCTTTTGTGTTTTCCCTTTGCGCTCTCTAAAGCGATTTTATACATAAAAAACTATAGTATTTTAGCTGGGGACGAATGAAATTTTGGGTCGAGTCAGTGAGGGATTCCCGATTAATGAATAGCTTGTAATTTCATTAGCCAAAAATAAGTTGGAAAAAATTTATTTACAATTTCGAATTAATAACTCTGGCATTAATTTAGAGTGATAATATATTTAATTAGGAAGCAAAAATCGACCCAATTTGATCTACCTTAAGAATAACGGAAGGAAATAAGGGCGAGCAATTAAGGGGAATGCGAGTGCTGAAGTTTGCTAAGCTTCGGCAGCGTCGAAAAACGAATAAATTAAAATCAGACAAACCTGAGGAGCCGGATAAATGCTGAAGGTAAGTTTGCTGCGTTTCGGATATTCGACGGAAAGCCTTTCCATGAGTAGACTCGAGAAACCGGAACCGGTACCACCGCCGAACGAGTGAAATATTAAAAAGCCCTGAAGGCCGCGGCATTGTTCAGCGATTCTTCGTATTCGATCTAACGTCAGATCGACTATCTCCTTCCCTGATTGCAGTGCGACATTTGGACTGTTAATATTCGATAATCGCAGTGTTACGCCCGAATAGACTCTCAATAAAAAGTTTGTTACATTAACGATGATAACTTCAATGAAAATTCATAAAACAGCAATACCAATCGTGTAATGCCCACGAGCGTAATTATTAGCTGCATCCTCTTTGCCGGTTATGAGTTGTTGAGGGTGGAATAGTTGCCTGTAAGTCCCGGTCCGAACCTCGTCTGCGTGTGTCGATAAAATACGCTCGTTGAAATTGAATTTGAAAATAATTTTTAACACAATATTTTATTGAATTTTTTTCTCATTTTTTCCCTTGCCTACTACTGTGGGCTCGAGATCGACGAAAACAGCCCTCGGCACGTGTTTTCCCGAGCCAGTTTCCTCGAAGAACGTGTTGAAGGAATCATCCTCGTAATCAGGTGTAAGGTCGCTCGGCATTTGACCATCTGGATGAATGCCATGCTCCAGACAGTACAGTTCCCAGCAGGCGTTCCCCATCTGAACGCCTGCCTGTCCAATGTGTATAGATATGCATTCTCTCTGAGCAAATGAAACAAAAACCAGACACATGCTTCCTGATTAAGTTGCAGATCACGCGGAGCAATGGTTCGAGATGATCGATATAGAAAGAGGATTTTTATGAATGAGTCGAGTCAAATCGATTGACGAAAGCAGTGCGATCATTGGAGCATCACATTGACACGAGCGATGAGTTAACCCTTAAAATCAGTACCCTCTTGGACATTTTTTCATGAAGTTTCGTTTGCGCGCTCATCGCTGATTTGCCAAGTATGAAAATCAATAAAGTGAATTATTTTTGTACGATCCCTCGTTACGTTTGGACCATGAAATTTTTGACATTCGAAACATGGAAAAATGAATAACTTTTAACTCTGGGAAACGAGGAAAATATCACTTCCACGATAGTTGACCGGTGACTGACGGAAACATGAGAAACGTCGAAACTTTTTCTACCCCGAGCTGTGTGTGCTTGTCAGGAAGTTCAATAATGGAGAATACCTACATGCTTAAGCGCCTTGACCCAGTCAAAGTATAGCATTAATATTAATAATGCATCCTATACTCGAAGAATTGTTACTTTACAGCTGACCCTAGCATTCCAATTTATACGACACAGATATATCTCTGCACCTGTGTAAAAATGCACTCGTGCTCGTCTGAACTCTCTTCTGTCTATAGGCTTGTACTAAAATCGATTTCGAACGTTGTCACGATGTGTAACCATAGTAGCTCAATACGTAAAGCATTTTTAGAGTACAAACTTCCAATATATATCCATTAGTAATATTTAGAAACAGCAACTTTTAAATCGATTCCTAAGAAGGTGTAACTTATTGTCAGTTGGACAATTATTTCAAATCCACGATACTCCCTCGTATTTTTTAAATATCTCAATAAAAATGTCAAAAAAAATTGACATTTGTTAATGACGAATGATGACACAAATTATTCGATCAAATGAATTAAATTCGTAGAAAATGTGATGGATTAGGAGCAACAAAATATTCGATTTTGAGCTCGTCAATTTTTGGGAGTATCGAAAAACGCAGCTTGCAAGTGAGTCACAGTTTCTGATAATTAGTAACAAATTACTGAATATTTTCTGGTTTATTTATTCTTAGTTCATTTCGAATTCATTGGCACCGATCGATTTAATGGGAATCTTATTAATCCTGAGACTCTTACGACGAATTCACAGCTAACGAAGTGCATATCGATCTTTTATTATCTTATGATACAGAAAGTTAATCGTGTTGCTAAACCAGAGCTCAAGACCAATAAATTTTTAAAGCCTCGACCTCGATAATTAGGAACGAATACAGTCGAAAGTAGGTGAATAGAGTGATTCGTGTGAGTTTTTTATGGGGAATTTTTTCATGGGAGTGAGCTTGACTGATTCAAAATGCCTTCTAATTATCTGTTTTTAGAAGAAAACATGTTTTTTATACAAAAAAACTTACCATGGTTGCTTCCTTGAACAACAAGGCAAATAATGCACGTAGTGCTCCCTTATAATGTCACTTTCCAACTAGAACGAATCAGCTCATGAAATGAGCAGATAACTGCGTGCAGGTTTTATATGGAACATTTTTATATATGTATAATAGCGTGAGTAATGTTTTATGATCGATTGTTATAGGCCATGCATGCTGCAGGTGCTAATATGTGAAGGTGCAGAGACGAGAATACAGCACTGGAATGAAAGTATTTTTTTTTTACGTATTCTGAGGTTGATTTATTATTTGGTTTGACAGAGTCGATGAAAAATTTGTCACAGAACTCATTGGTCATGTTTGGAAATTTATTAACGTACAATGGTCCATGAAATAACTCATGGAAATCGAGAATTTATGGGATAGAAATCTGCAAATAAGAAACGATGCTCACCCCCATAAAATGGTGTTTTCGTCTTCGATTGAACTTTGAATTAATTTTTTTGGCCTTTTTTTGGTTTTTTTCCAATCCCCAAATTTCGGGGTTCCACATAATCGAATATCGACAATTCTATTTCCAAAATATTCAAACGCTTCTATGAATAATCGTAATTCGATATTGGGTGGAACTCGATAAAAGATCGTAACACGCCCACTTGCACTGTCGGAGCCTGACGAAGAGACGATTTCGAGATCAGTCCGAAAGGAAGAGCGCCTCAATGCCGAGCATTTTTCTCAGTAGCCCAGGAAGTGGTTTGGTTTTTTAAAATCTTGGGAAATACGAATGAAGTATTTTCAGGAGAATTGAATAATTGAAAGTTAAGAAGCCGAAAGGCGCATAGCGAAATGGCTTCGAGGTCATTGTTGCTTGTTGTTTTGACGATTGGTTTGTGCAGTGCTTGGATGGAAGAAAGGTACGAAGATTCGTTGGATCGTTGTTGCTGCTACAATATTTTTGAAAAACTGATACATTCTTCATGATTTTTGAGCTCCAAAAGTTTTTCAATAAATCATCCTCGACAGACCCATTCTCGAGACGCAGGACGGGAATCTCGTGATCGCCAGTGCAAAAGATCGAAACATAACGTTGCTGACCTTTGGACAAAGTACCGTTAACATAAACGACATAAATCTCGTCGATGTTTCGATGAGGGTGAGTCGCCAAGAATCCAAATTTTTCAAAACCACGTCGATTTTATTTACATTTTCGGATCGAACGTTTTTCAATGAAATCTTTCATCATCGACAGGCTCACGATGCCGCACGGATTGTAGAGACTTGGGAAAATGGACATTTACGAATTATGACGAGGGAGCTAAATCGAATCTCGGATCTCGTCGACGGCTCGAATGGCATGCTCAAACGGTTGCGAAATCTCGAACTTGGCTTGGATACAAACTTCACGAGTAAGCCAGGAAAATCGAGAGGAGTTTGGGTACGACGGAAATTATAAAATTTTGCATTCTCCTCAATTCATGTGTTTTCATACATCAAGCCTGGCCGGATCGACTGTCCACGCTTTCGTGGTCGGTGTGCTTTGCATAAATCACTGGGAAATTGTGGTTGCCACCTCGGTTTTGAACTCTCGTTCCAAACCAACCAGATTTTAAACTTTCTTTAAGGTAGTTCATGCACGAAACGATTTTCTTAAGAAAATATCGAAACTTACACAGAGTTCCAATGGTTAGTCGACTGACACGCATATCAAATTTTAAAGGGTTCGTCCTATTGGTTATTTAGATAAACTTGCTTAAATATGAAGAAAAAATACACAGGGTTATATAACAATAACAATGAAGTATATAATGATGGTCTGGGAAAAAATTCGAGACGATTGTCTTACTAGTAATAAAGATATATTACGTTAAAGATTGAAGGAAATTGGTAATGAGCACTCGTAATCTCACATTTGCTTATTTCGGCATTTTGTTTCGTCTCGGCTTGACCCATTTCTGTCACAGTCTTCTGTCTTTTTACTAACACTTTTTTAAAATCCATTTCCCTTTGTGTTTCCCCTTTGCCCTCTCTAAAGCGATTTTTTACATAAAAAACTATATTATTGTAGCCAGGGACGAATGAAATTTTGGATTCAGTCAGCGATGGATCCCCGATTAATTAATGACTTGTAATTTCATTCCCCAAGAGATAATTTGAAAAACTGTATTTACAATTTCGAATTAATAACTCTGTCATTAATTTAGAGCTATAATATCTTTAACTAGGAAGAAAAAATCGACCCAATTTGGACACCCATAAAATACGATCCTTCGGGCACGATCTTCCTTAACTTTCATTTGAATAATCGTTTGCTAAAAATCCCTTTAACAAGCTGATCATCGATGGAATCTTCAAATTCGATTTTATTCATTACGATTTCCGAAAACTGCCGGGAATTTTGAAAATGCCTAGAATTTTTGGAATTATTGATGCAGCAAAAATGTTTCGTTTTTACAGATTACCGATCCGCTGGTTTTTCCCGGAGCTATACGCAATTTGACGAGACGAGTAAGTGGGTGAAAAATCCTAAAAAATGTTCTCAAAATTACGTCTTTAAAAAAAATGTTCATTCTCAAGGTCCGTAGTGTCGAGAGGTCTTTGAATACCATGAGGGGTGAATTGCTCAGGGATGGATGCGCCAGCAGTCCATGTAAGCACGGAGGAACCTGTATCAGACTTTACAACGGACATCAATGTCTTTGCCCACCGAATTGGGAGGTATAAAATAAATCCGAAAAAAAAGTCGAACGTTGAAATTGGCGTGATAATTGTGGCAGAATAACGAGAGTGAATCGTGTTACGACAGGGAGCAAACTGTAACGACGACGTGAACGAATGCGACAACTTCATAGGCACTGATTTGGGCTGTCAAAATCAAGCGACGTGTAGAAACCTGCCAGGTTCTTATCGGTCAGTCGAAAAAAGTCGTTGTTTCACTAAAACCTGCATTTCCATTCGAGCATTCATTTCCCACGGTGTTCCAATGAAAATTTTCGTTTCTACAGCTGTGAGTGTACAACTGGCTGGCACGGAGTCCATTGCAGGAGTAAATCGAACGCGTGTGACGCTCAGGACTCCCGAGAGCTTTGTGGCTTCGGGACCTGTTTGCCTAAGACTGGCTCGCCCTTTGGCTACACTTGTCTATGCGACCCGGTATGAAAACCCCGCGTATAACTCCGTGAATGAAATCTCTGAATGAATCTCTCGTTCCCAGGGTTGGCAATCGTCCGCAACGGACCCAGCTTGCACGATCGACGTCGATGAGTGCGCTGGCAACCATCCAGCATGTTCGATGAACCCTTTCGTGCCGTGTTTGAACGTGCCCGGAAGTTTTCGGTGCGCCTCGTGTCCTCCAGGATACACAGGAAATGGTCATTATTGCACGGACATCAACGAGTGCGAGATCGACAACGGGGGCTGCAGCTTGGTGCCCAGAGTCCAGTGCATCAACACCTTCGGATCCTCCAATTGTGGCTTGTGTCCAACGGGGTATCAAGGCAATGGGAAGACCTGCACTTACGTCGGCCTATGCGGCGTGAACAACGGTGGCTGCCATCCTCTCGCAACTTGTGTCGAGAATTCTAATTACAACAATCTTTATCCCCAATGCACTTGTCCCAGTGGCTACCACGGACATGGCGTCGGACCTCAGGGCTGTGTACCCGGAGCGGACTCCACTAGCCCGTGTGCCAACAACCCTTGCGTTCATGGAACTTGCCACCCTAACGGTGCTCACTACACTTGTCGGTGCAACGCCGGATTTACGGGTGAGTTACCAGCTGCGTGGATGTTGGAAGGACGAAAAGCGTTTGTTGGGTTTACTCATCGAACCATGGCCGAAGCATGGGTGTCCGGGCTAAAGAACCTCGCTCGAAATACTCTGGTAAAATAACCAACGAACGAAATAACCGATGAACAGAATAAGCACGAGCATAATAATCGTCATTTAAAATGACCTTGAAGTTTGTGATCACTGGAATGTGGAGAATAATTGAAATATTCATTTGAAACGTTGGCTGCGGATAAATATGGAATCCTGTGCCGATTTTTCATTACTATAATCCAGATTCTTGATTGTAAGTTTATTGTTTATTGTTTTAAATGTGTTCAACATCTCGAGATGTCTCGAGAACACTCAGCCTGCAATTTTTTTCCTTCGTACTGGTGCGTTCGTTTGTGTACTCTTGTTTGTTTGTTTAGGTTTGCGTAGGTGTGCTTTTATTTGTTTGTTTGTTTGTTTTGGAACATTGGCGTTATTTCGAGCGAGTTTATTTAGGATGGGAACGCGAAGCATGGCTGATAAGTTTGATTGTTTATTGTAGTTTTTGTTGACAAATTGATCGAAGATTTGGTTTCCTCATAAGGTACTCTTTGCGATGCTGCTGTGAACCCGTGCATTCCGAACCCTTGTCTGAACGACGGCGTGTGCAAGTCCTCCGATTCGCAAACCATCACTTGCGAGTGTACGTCGACTTTCAAGGGCCCGAGATGCGAGACTCAGAGGGAAGATTGCGGTGGTTTGTTCAAAAACCCTAGCGGCGTGTTGGAGTTTCCTACTGCCGGTGGAAATTACGCTCACGATCTTAATTGTGCTTTCGTCATCATAACCAACACCTCGAAGGTCTTGAATATCAGCATCTCTCGTTTTGGCTTCGAGAAATCGGATAATTGTCGATACGATTTCTTCCAAGTGAGTCAATGCGAAACATGCCCGATCCTCCAAGACTCTCAACCTCCGCTGAGCCAACGATCGATTTTATCCGCTACAAAAATCCTCGATTCTCACAGATTCATGACGGAGCGAACGCCGGAGCACATCAGTTGGGCCGATTCTGTGGAAACACTCTTCCGTTGGGTGGACATTTCGTGACGACCCATAACGCCGTTTATCTTTGGGTGAGGACGGACAGCTCCAATTCGAACAAGGGTTTCAGCCTCCGTTGGAATGCAGTCCCGCCGACATGCGGTGGCGCTCTGAGCGGTGAACATGGAAGGATAAACTCGCCAGGCTCACCCGGCAAATATCCGAGCAACAGAGACTGCTACTGGGAAGTTTCGGTCAACCCAGCGAAAAGGATCCAGTTTCATTTCTATTCGGTCATGATAGAGGAACATCCTACGTGTGAAAATGATTATCTTGAAGTAAGTTTGTTCTCGAGATCGTTGGAACGGAAATCCTGCTTTGTGGAGACCAATTGTAGATGATTTTAAGGAGATTCGTGCAGAAGAGACCGAGAAATTCATCAAAATGTTTTATTTTCTTCAATTTCAAGACTTCTCTCCCTGTCTTTGCGTCAAGAAGACTGTATATCAATAAAAACAATCTAATTGAACTGTAAATGAAATTAAAAATGCAGATAAACGAGACGACAGGCGGCAGGTCGACTCAGTTGGGCTTGTACTGCAACCATACACACCCGAAGCCTCTCACGACTCCTGGTTCACGAGCTACACTCCATTTCCACTCTGACGGAGCTGGTACCGACATGGGTTTCCAGATAGTTTATACAGCGATCGAAGGTGAGTTTGCGCGATAAAGTAAACCCACGTCCATCAATCCGGAGCCTCTGAACTTCAGTGCTGAACCGATTTTCTACTTGAGAGTTGTATTCGATTGTGTTTCTTAAGGCACGCCTGGCTGCGGAGGGATTTTCACGGCTCCCAAAGGTACGATAACCTCGCCCGGGTTTCCGTCCAGTTACGGGTACCGTCAGCTCTGCGACTGGAAAATCCAACTTCCCAAGGGGGAAAGACTTCGTCTGACTTGGACGAGCTTCGAGCTTGAAACCCACGGATATTGCGCGTTCGATTACGTCAAAGTAAGAATCGATTATTTTCCAATCAACAGTTGTAAGATAATGAAGAAAAAACTTGAAGTCGAAGATAAATTGTGTCTCCGTCGGGGTGCGAGAGCCGGTCAACATTCGATGAAAATGTCCTGCTTTTTTCGTGGTCATCCAGGTCTTCGCTGGTCCGGATACGTCATCTCCGATCGTCGGCACGTATTGCGGCAAGACTTTGCCAGGATCTGTCACCATTGATTCCAACGAAGTTCTCATAGTTTTCAAAAGCGACGGTTCCAACGAGTACAAAGGCTTTCAGTTGGAATACGAAACCATATGCGGCGGCCAATTTCACGAAGCTTCTGGCACCATCCAGTCGCCTTATTACCCCAATAGTTATCCAGCATCTCGCACTTGCATCTACGAGATCATTCAGCCTCCCACCAAGAGCATCGTCCTCACCGTCGTCGACATGGACATCGAGAGTAGCTTCATGGAAGCCTGCTACTTTGACAGTCTCGCCATTTATGACGGTGACAATGACAATTCCACTCGACTCGGACTCCTTTGTGGCGATAGCCAACAAATTCCCAGTGAACCATTCTACTCGACACACAATTACATGTACTTGAAGTTTGTCACTGATTCGAGCATGAACAATCACGGATTCCTTGCTAATTATACGACCGTCGATCGAAGTACGTACTTTCGTTTTATTTTATCTCTTCATTTGTCTATAAACTGAATCGATATTTATAAACGAAATGGTTTTAGCAATGGCAACATGAAAACTCGAGACGTGGTTAAAAAACTATGAAGCCTTGCTCGTTTTTTGACCAGTATTTTGGGTTTGTTTTTTTGAGAAAATTTTCAGAAAATATCGAAAAAATATCTAGAAAGTACTTTTTCTCATACAGCATAAAAAAGTGTTCATTTTTAAATTTCCGGACCTGAATGCTTCGGAGGAGCGCACCAAAACGTCAACGTGCTCGCTCTCTTGAAAACTAAGATGTCGAATTAAAAATCGAACTGCTTTGCCCCTTATAAACTGTCCTTTCGCGTCGTTTGATTTGAATAATTTTGTTTTTCAGAATGCGGTGGTATGTTGAAAGATTCGACCGGTGTAATTCAAAGTCACACAGGTGGGGCCTCGTACGATGATAACGAACACTGCGTTTGGACGATCAAAGCACCGGCCGGCCACATCGTTCAATTGACCTTCACGTCCTTCAACCTTGAGCTGGGCTACCATTGTCTCAGCGATTATGTAATCGTTTACGACGGTCCTAGTACGACAGGACAGGAGATGGGGAGGTGATGAAAAGCTCTGAAGTTCTTACTGGAATCGAGATCTTCGTTCATTTTATTTCAATGAAAATTCATTTTGAAGGTTCAAATTGTGAAAAATGTGAAATTGTCGTTTTTCGGTATTTTTTGAAGATTCTGCGGATCTACTTTACCGCCTCCCTTGATGAGCCAAACCGAGAGCATGTCGATAGTCTTTAACACGGATAGCAACATAAACGGAGAGGGTTTCGTAGCCCACTACGTATTCATTGACGCTTCAAAAGTCTGCGGCGGTCACTATTACTCCGAAACTGGAGTTATTTCTTCTCCAAATTATCCTGAGCCGTACCCTGCGAATAGGGAGTGCGTTTGGGTGATAACGGCACCGAACAAACATCAAATCAACCTCGAAGCGGTGGAATTCGAGCTTGAGGAAAGCTCGCGATGTACTTACGATTATCTCGAAGTACGGTGAGCGCCAATTTCCTTTCTATTCGAGAAAACGAAAGATGCTTCCAATCGAAGTTAAGGAAGTTGAGGCTGTACAGTCATTTTTTTTACCCAAAAGTGATGACCTGTACCTTTCAAAAGTTAGGCCAGTTTACAGTTTAGCAATGTTGCATACACTTTAAAGAAAAGTTGGGGAAAAAAGACGAAAAACTGGTGAAAGCTCAGTCGAAAACACGAACAGTGACGATCCTAGCCTCAAAAAACTGCACGGAAAACAGATTATTATTAATATAATCTCAGCAAATCTCCTAATAAATCTGAAAAAAATTGACATTATTCGGCAAGCCTTGCTCATGTTGCCCAAAAAATTTCATATTTTTAGCATCATTTTTAACGGAGATATCACTGAATGTGTCTCGACTTCCATAAGATTACATGTTATTTGGCCCAAATTGTTATTGATTTTTCTCAGCAACGACGCTCCTAAACTGTCTGAAAATTTAACTGATTTTTTTTACACTTCACTTTATAAGATGCAATCGGTTTAAAAGCGGTGACATCATTTTCATTCTAATGCCTCAACTTCCTTAAGGAACTGACAAATTTTCAGAGTTTCGAATAGCTCCTCCGATTCCCAGGTGTCCGGCGGCAATAACCTCGCTCAAAATAACCTGGTTAAATTACCAATGAACGAAAAACCGACGAACAATATAACCTATGAACAGAATAACCACGAGAATATAATAATTATCATTTGTAATAACCACTAAGTTTTTAATCACTGAAATATTCATTTGAAACGTTGATTGCGGATAAATACGAAATCCTATGCGGGATTTTTATAACTAGATTCGACTTTTAACGATGTCCCACCCTACAATTTCTTTTCCTTCGCTTTGATACACTCGTGGGTGCGTGTGTGTTTTTGTTTGTTTGTTTAGGTTTGTGGGTGCTCGTTTTTCTGTTTGCTTGGGATATTAGAGTTATTTTGAATATCGGTTATATTCATCATGGTTATTCTGTTCGCGGGTTGTATTGTTCATCGGCTTTTTTCGCTATCATGGTTATTTTGTTCGTTGGTTATTTTACCAGATTATTTTGATCGAGGTTATTTAGGATGGGAACTGATTCCCAATTGCCTCATCGATGGTAATCGAGAATGATATTTTGGCTTTACAAATACGGAAAATTCACGTTACAGAAACGGCGGATACGAGACGTCGCCCTTGATTGGCAGATACTGCGGTAGTACTTTGCCCAGCATCAAGAGTTTAACGAACGAGTTGTACATCAAGCTGGTGACGGATTCGTCCAGGCACATGGGAGGTTTCAGCCTCTCGTGGGACAGTTCAACTTCCGGTTGGAATTTGACCATTATTCATGCGATTCTTTAATCTACTCTATAATTGAAAAACATCGCTTTGACATATTTCCTGTTTTAGGCTGTGGAGGAACTTTGAGTGGATATCGCGGTGAAATAACGTCACCGAATTACCCTCAGCCCTACTCGCGGCTCGCATCTTGCCTATGGAAAATTGCTGTCTCCGCTGGCAGTAGAATTCAGCTAATTATGGTTGACTTTGATGTCGAGGATCATTCCAACTGCCGTTACGACTACGTCGAGTTCACTTCCGGTGCTCATGACCCTCGTAAGAAGCCGACCAGATACTGCGGGACTAGCATCCCGCCTTACATCGATGTTGACAGCAATATTGTCAGCATACGTTTCAGAAGTGATTACACGAACTCTGGACGCGGTTTTCACATAAAATATGAGACGCGTGAGTAAAGTTTGATTTCTCAGGAGTCTGAACTCTGAAGATTATGGAAAGCGTCCCTTAATATCGCTCTAGCGGGGGCACTGAAGTTCTGCAATCTTGCCATGTCCACAGTTTGCGCCAACAAAATCCGTGGCTTCGACGGCATAATAGAATCACCAAATTTCCCGAACGATTATCCGCCATCGATAAACTGTTCGTGGACGATCGAGGCTCCCCTCGGCAACACGTTGAATCTCACATTTTCGCACTTCGATCTTGAGTCGAGTGGACGCCAAGGTTGTACGGATGATTATTTAACGATAAAAGCAGGCGAAGGAAACGAGCCGAATACCGATTTAGGAAAGTTCTGCGGCTCCGATAATTTGCCGGGTAGAATATCGTCGACGCAAAATCAGGTTTTTTTGAATTTCGTCACCGATGGTTACATCAACAATGGCGGATTCCGTCTGGAATGGATCGTCGTCGGTTGCGGAGGCCATTTGACTTCGCCACGCGGTGAAATCACCTCGCCCGGCTATCCGCACGGCTACAAAGAGACGATGGAGTGCGAATGGCTGATCGAAGTCGATTTTGATCAGAGCGTGGAAATTACCTTCGACGATGTCAACACCGAAAAGCTTGGCGGCTGTAGATTCGACAAAGTCACACTGTACGGAGGCGCTGACGAAAGTGCACCGAAATTAATCGAGTTGTGCCACATCGAGAAACCGGTCAAGTTTACCAGTCCGACAAACAAACTTTTCGTCAAATTTGTAAGCGATTTTTCTTTCTCTGGACGTGGTTTCAAGGCCACCTACAAAACCGTCGATATTCTCTGCGGTGGACATTTCTCAGCTTCTGCCGGGCTCATTCATTCAACAAATTATCCATTCGATTATCCTAACAATCAAAATTGCGAGTGGCTCATCGAAGTCGATAAAAATCATGTCGTCAATTTCACCTTCACGGATTTCGATATTGAAGACACGACCAATTGTACTGACGATTATGTTAAGGTACGCTCTTTCCAACGCACGCATTTTCAATAATTGTTTACAAGTTCAAAATACTCTTGAAATGCTTTTCCATGCCATTTTCTCGGCAATCGAGTATTCGCTGTCTCTCAGTTTTTTTCGAAACTTTCCGTGTGTCGCATGTCACAAATCGTATATTTTTCATAACGAAAACGGAATAAAATTGGAGAGAAAACTAGTCAGAATTTTTTTGGAGAAATTTCACTATTTATTTGGTAACGTCAGGTGTTCGACGGACCCACGCGAGAAGACACAGAGCTCGGGACATTTTGCAAAAACGTTTTACCCGAACCGATCATCTCGACCGGGAATTCGATCCTCGTTGTCATGAGGAGCGACAGTCTCCTTACAGCGAAAGGATTTAAGGCGAACTTCGGTAAAGCTTGCGGTGCTCGCATCATCGCGAAGGACTCAGGAACCCTCGAAACTTCTTCTACCCTGCACATGGACGATTCGAGCATGAACTGTACTTGGACAATCATCGCTGAAGATCCAGGTAACGGAAAGTCCAGGAAGAAAAATTATGAAAATATTCTATGAAACTTAAATTTTTGCTTCTATTACGTGTTTTTGTTTTGGAAAATATACTTTTGCCAAATTCATATGAAGTTTTGAAAACATCATTCCAACAGCGGACCACGTGACCCTGAGCTTCTACCACATGGATCTATCTTACAGTTGGGAGAATGAATGTACCAACCATTACGTTGCTCTCTACGAAGGTGAAGGTATTAATTCCGGCTCCGAACTTGGAAAATGGTGCAGTAACAAAACCCCGCTTCCTGTCACGAGCACTGGAAACGCTTTAACCGTTCATTTGTATTCGGAATACGGATTCACGGACGAAAGATTTGGCGCTGTGTATTCCGTTCTCAATTCAGGTTTGTTGCAATTCAATATTGTTTTGCTTCCTCATAGAGGAAGCTCTGTCACGATGAAAATTTTTTTTTTACAGTTGTCAATGTGCTCAAAATGTCCCAAAACATCGAAAAATCATATCTAGAAAAAATGTCCGGATGTGTGTGTGTGTGTGTGTGTGTGTGTGTGTGTGTGTGTGCGCTCTTCATTCTCTGATAATTTTGTCAGAATTTGTAAAAAAATACGTGATAATTTTTTTTGTTTATAAATGGATTATCATAATAGGAAGGTTGGTATTGAATTTGGTAAATATTGGTTGAGCGGTTTAAATTTTATGATTTTTTGAATTTTACGAAAATATGAGTTTTTGAAAAAATCGTCTAACCGCTTTAATTTTTGGAAATTTTGTAAGATATCGTGTATAAGTGTGTACTTCCTCTATACTTTCCAGCAAATTTGTCGGAATTATTTAATTTAAATGTAAATAGAAAAACGATGAAAATTGAAAGTTGCAAACTGTTTTTTCTGATGGCTCGTCATTCAGTTTTTTTTTTGGATTTAAACAGAGATAAATTTATGTTCGAAAAAGAAGGTAGAGAAAATACATTATGTCCTTGTATAAAAAATGAGAAATGTCAAAACTTGAGAATTGAATTTTTCAAATTCAATAACTTCGAGTCCGAAATTTAAGCGCGTAATTGAGAAAGTTTTGGTTGACCGTCGTTCAATCCGTAAAAATGTTTCTTCCGCAGCTTGTGGTGGCGAATATCGTGCAGTTTCCGGTACACTAGCTTCTCCGATGTATCCCCAAAGTTATCCGGTAAACGCCGAGTGCATTTGGCAGTTGAAGGTCGCCCCCGGAAACCGCATAAGCTTGAGCTTCTCTCAATTCAATATTGAAACGAGTCCAAATTGCGATCGCGATTATCTCGAGATTCGAGAAAAATCGGGAATCGGACGGTTGATAGGAATTTATTGCAACGAATTACCCGCTCCCGTTGAGGCTTCGGACGAGCTGTGGATCAAATTTCGCAGCGACGAGACCGGCACTGCGTCAGGCTTCCTCGGCGAGTACAGCCTCGTTCATGGCAACGATTTGACCGGTGTCAGTGGCGAAATAGCCTCCCCACTTTACCCACTACCGTGGAAACTCGAGGCGGCGATAACTTGGCGAATAACAGTCGATGCTGGAATGGCTGTCAGGATCGAATTCGATAGTCTCCACATCGAAAACTATGGCTCCGACTGTTACTCCAGGGTGGCAGTGAGTTTTACTTTATTTTCCATCTTTCCAGTGTTTCCTTTGTAATTTTTGGCTTCGTTGACTTTTGACGTATTTCTGCTGATCGCAGCTAAAGAAATATCATCGGAAGAGCATTGACCACATTTTATTGGGGAAGTTTCATTTTTTTCTCGTCACGTCAAAAGTGTTTTGAACGTCGACGACCCGAAGCTAGACAGTGAGAGGGAATCGTCATTTGCGAGCACGTTAGACTGCTCGTCTTGGCTTGGCTGTGTCAAAACTACCTTAAGAGTAAACGTTTTCTGGAGAAAAATTGCGCAGTTCAAGTGCAAATACAACAGCATTAAAAACTGTCCTATTTTCCGCAGAAAACCGATCGATCCAAATCGAAATGAGTTTTTATGCAATATTTTAGATTTACGACGGATACAACGAGGATGCCCCGGAGTTGTCGAGTCTGTGCGGCATATCGGCACCCGAACAGTTCATCGTATCGTCCAGCAACGTTGTCAACATACAATTCATAGCCGATGTACTCCGAGAAGGCAATTGGTTCCATTTACGTTGGTATCAGACTCCAAGATTGGAAACTTCAGGAAATACGGAAGAAGATCGTGAGTGCCGAATCGTTTGATTAAGTTTCCGGACGTTTGCGGTTCTCAAACGAAATTGAGTGTCGAATGACTCGCTCGAACGTTTTTTTTTTCAATTAAAGAAAAAATCAACACCACAGGAAATTTTTGATGGACCAATGTCCTTGCAATAATTTTCCGAACAAAATTATTTACTAAAAAATTGTACTTTCACCATTTCTCATTTCACTTATTTCTCGAAAATGAAGATTCTAATAATGCGTCGAATGCGCAGTTCCCAATTGTGTCTACGAGTACAACCTCAGCGAAGCTAGCAACCTTACCGAATTCGAATCGGTGTTTTTCAACTCCACCGGATGGCCGGACGGTTACGCCAACAATCTTGATTGTTCATGGATTTTTATGACAGTACCGGGTTATCATTTACGTTTGAGATTCAGTGAAATTGACCTCGAGGTGACACAGGGCTGTACCGATGATTATTTGGCGATCTATGACGGTCGTGCTCTGCCAAGTAATCGTCAAGATTTGCCTCTTCTGAATAAATTTTGTCACAGCAACGAAACGTCCGTTATAACGATCGGAAAGAGTGTAATGACCGTGAATTTCCGAACCGATTTTTACCAAAACAAAACCGGTTTCATCGGCCAAATTTGGCGATGTAAGTGCAGTTTTAACTTTCTCCCATTTACGTTGCTTCCTCAACAGACAAATTATTTTTTTCTTCAATTCCTTCTCTGTTTACTCAACAGATTGTGGTGGTGAATTATTCGGGCCTAACGGCGTGATAGTTTTCAACAATACGCTGCACACGTGCGAGTGGAACATAACTGTCAAGGCTGGTAAAACGATCTCCATCAATTTTCCCATTTTCGAATTTCACCGCAGCGAGGTCGCCGGCTGCAAGGACAATTACGTTTTGGTAATGAAACGAAGGTTTATTGTTTTCCATTTAGCAAAGCCATGGGGGGGCGTTCAATCACGGGGTTTTGGAGTTCCATTTTCAATTCGATTTCTATTCGAAGTAACATTTCATTTGTTATTGTTTTAAATCGTAGCTGAAAAACGGCGAGGGCCCTCACTCCCCTCTCTTGGGCGAGGGTAAATACTGTGGCCAGAAGGCAATTCCATCGAGCCTCGAAACAACGAGCAACAAATTGTACGTCAAAGTCGTCGTTTCACTGCCTCGAGAAGTCTTTAAAATGGAGTACAAAGAGGTCGGAATGGCTTGCGGAGGCTCCTACACTCTCGGCGCATCTGTACACGATCAAGTGCAATTCAATTCGCCTAATTATCCCAACATACCTCCACCATTCACCGAATGCACTTGGACCTTCCGAGCCACCCATGGTGAGAGATTGTCACTCCACTTCATCGAACGCTTCGATCTTGCCTCGTCCATGAAGTGAGTCTGATCAATTTATTTGCTTCTTCCATGCTTTTGACATTTGGCCAACATTTATTGACATATCAATTTTTAGTTTCTTCATTATTGAAGTATTTTAGCATATGTTTTTACGGAATCGTCATTCATTTCTCTTTTCCACATTCCCAAAGGTTTATGATCCTTCCTCCGAGTCGTTGTAAGCTAATCCCCTGGCTTCGAGGGCACATTTCCATGAGAGATTCTGAAACGATCAATTTACTTTTCTACTAACGTTTTTCAGGCTCTCTTGAAAGATTTTTGAAAATTCCTGTCTCAGTCAGCGTTTGAAGCAAATCGAAGTGAAGGCTCTCAAAGAATTGAGAACGCTCCTTAAAAAGCCATGACTTTAATTATCGAATTACGTATTTTCGCGTGAATAATCTCTCGAATTTATTTGGTGAAGTTGCTCGAGGGAATACGTCGAAGTGAGGGACGGTGGAACGGAATTTTCCAAGCTGATGGGCAGATTCTGTCGTGACACTGCGCCGAGTAGCATGACCACGAATAGCGACATGCTTCACGTCCGCTACTACACCGATCTCGCCGATCCCAAGAACGGTTTCAAGGCAGCAGTTACTTCCGGGCGTAAGTTGAATCGTTGAAAAAAAATAGAGCTCCCAACATCGTTGATCGAGAAGATCGAATTGAAAATGCAGCTCAAATTTCTTTGAAAAAAACTATTAAATGTAGAAGTCTGCGGTGGAATTTTACGAGGCAAACATGGTGTCATAAAGTCTCCGAATTATCCGGCTACTTACCCGATCGATGAGGTATGCGGTTGGTGGATTGCCGCTCCCCCCGAACATACTCTCAAGCTTGAATTCCGTGATCTTCATCTGCCCAGTTTAAGGCGGTGTGCGAACACCGATAACGTTGGAATCAGCGAGAGATTGCCGCACAACGATACCCGTAAGAGAACTGGGCTCGAGCGCTGAATTTAATTTTTTAAATAATCGTCCAAATGAATTTTTTCCTATATGCCAAATCTCAATTGAAAAATTCAAATTCACTGGAGCAATAATGAGGCAATTGAGTGGATCTTTTTTAGTGAATCCACTCGGAAGGTGGTGCGGATCGAGCAAACCGGATATCCCGCAAACGTCGTCGAACGAGGTCATCGTTGCGTTCCACAGCGACAATAGAACAGCTGGAAATTATCGTGGATTCAGTCTCAATTATACGGCGACCAAAGATCGTGAGTGCAGATTTTTACAAAATCGAGTGTGCGCTGCGGAAGGGAGAATGCCGAAGGCGTGGAAATTCGCGTTGGAGTTTGACAAGAGGGCTTGTGAATTCGTCGCTTTCAAAATTAATTTAAACATTGTTGCAGCTTGTGGAGGTGAATTATCCGGTGTTTCCGGCGAGTTCAAATCAACTGGGTATCCGATTCCGAACGGACGATCGCGGTGAGTCAGAACTTGGCGAATGAGCGGCACGTCTTTCAACGTATTGACTCCCACATTTTCGTTTCTCTTTTTCAAAACTCTGCTTCGTTGCTTAGATATTGTGATTGGATGATAACTGTACCGGACGGAAGTCAAGTGGTCGTGGAGATCCTTGATTTGGACCTGAATAGCATGGACGCCAGTTCCGATTTTTATCTCGCGGTAAAAAATCATTATCGAAAGAATCGTGCGAATGGCAATGGGACACTGAGAAAAAAATTGTTGATTCGATAGAAGTTGATGTTATTGGAAGAGTTTTCTTCATTCAACTGCAATGTTTTCGGAGAGAATGGATCTGCAGTTTGATCTAAAACTATTTTATTCGTTTAATCACGTTTAACCCTGCGATGACGAAATATTTCATTGGCACTCCTTTCATGCCACGTGTTTCGTTGTTCCAATGACTTTTTTTTTCTCAGTGCATAAAATGAGTGACGAATCGGATTAATTTGGAATCGAATATTTCGGCATTTTCTAGTTCTACAACGACAAAGGTTCAACTTCGAGAATCGCGTACCTTAAAACATCACCGGTGGGACAAAAAATCTACAGCACCACTAACATGATGAGGATTGCTTACTGGTTTGGTGTCGGTCATCGTGGCTTTAAAGCTCGATTCGACGCCGTCGCACCAGCTCGTAAGTCATTTTCTCATCCTCGAAGACTCCAGTGCTCAAATTTCAAAACGTCCCTTATTATCGGAATGGGAAAATAAAAAATCACGTTCGTTCGTTAAGCTTGCGGTGGGGTAATCGAAGAAACGTCAGGCTCGTTGCAGCCACCGCTACCACCGTACAACGAGACGTCGTTTTACTGTCTGTGGAAATTGCGAGTTCCGCCAGCGGCCATTGACCCTGAAAATCGTACAGAAGCCACTTTGTCCGTTACGATTTCAGGGTCCATTGGGAATTACGATTCTCGTAGCAATGCCTGCGTTTATCGGCTCAAGTACATTCGCGTGAACGGTGAGCCTTTGGCTTTTCATCAAACCACCCATTTCGCTTGTAAGCATTTTTTTTTCTCTTTTTATGAAGAAATTTTAATACCGGTTCGCAGATGGCGAGGAAAACGTCGGAGTTGCCTGCGGCAACATGACCAATGAAGTCTACACAGTCCGAAGCTCTTCGCTCGTGAACACGATCGATGTAAGAAAATTCATAAAATCTGAGCTCGAGTCCTGCTCCGAAATTCGTGCCGAAGTCTCATTCACTGGAGACGTAAAAACGACGTTGAGAGAGTTTTTTTTTTATTTCGAATCATTTATACACACTTTTTTTTAGTATTCTTCGATCCAAATCGTACTCTAAAACCGGTTTGCTTCGTTTTTATTTTATATTATGAAAACGTATGGAATTTATCGACGTTTTTTCTCAAGGTACTAAACGGTACGTTTGGACCTCGAATCAGTTTCGATCTCAAGTACAAATGGCAGTTTTGTGGTGGAATTTTGACTGGTCCTCGTCACACTATCCGAGCGCCTGTAAACGTGGAATACCCGAGGAGCTGCGTTTGGCATGCGAAATACGAAGATCCAGGATCGGCTATAACTCTAGTTTTCAATCGGATGAACATGGGAAGCTGTGACAAAGGCTTCATCATCGTCAGGTACTTTGTGTATCGCTGCCTATTTTATTTCCTCTCTAAAAGCTTGATTTTGATTTTTCGAAGGGTACGAATGTAGCGATAATTATTGTCTGCAGGAATGGAGGACCGTTGAGTCCTCAAATTGGAAAATTCTGCGGTAATATAAAACCACACAATATTACGAGCTCGATGAATCAACTGTGGATCGAATATTGGGCGGAAGGGCCGCCAGGAGATTTCGAGATTCAACTTGATCTTGTTTCGAGAAGCTGCGGTGGCGTTATTCGTGGATCCAACAACGAATTCATGTCCCCAGGGTGATTAAGCCAATCTTTGTATATATTTACACTTATTTTTAATGCTCTTTCAAAATTTCGAATATTTTTAGGATTGCCAGTTCCTCTTGGCCTGAATATCCTTTTTATTCGTCGTATAAAAACGCATCGAAAGCAATGAAAAATATTTTGTTTCGATAGATTCCCCAAGCAGTATCCAAACAACGCCGAGTGTACTTGGGAAATAACCGCTCCGACTGGCTACAGCGTCGGATTATATTTCGTCAACAGATTCAGCCTAGAAACGAGCAATTCTTGTGAAAATGATTTTGTCCAGGTAAGGATTATTCGAGAGAATCTCCAGGAAGATTGACAACGATTGAGCAAGGCGTTGTGAAAGGATCGATTAAATAACAAAACGAATATAAATTCGGCAGATATTCGACTGGGAATGGGACAAAAATGGAATGGCCTTTTGGAAGGAGGGTCCCAAATTCTGCGGACGTAACACCCCAACGCCTTTCAACGCAACGTCCAATCGCATGAAAATACTTTTCCGGTCGAACGGTGCCATACAGGGCGATGGTTTCCAAGCCAGGTGGGAACAAAACTGCGGTGGAGTGTTCGAGGCAAAGGGCCGAGACCAGTACATCGAATCACCACATTATCCGAACGATTATCCACGCAATGAAATTTGTAATTACACGATAAATGCGCCAAAGAACAAAGAGCTGTGGATCAAATTTTTGGACTTTGAGATCGAAGGCAGTGAGTGTTCCCTCGGATTGACTGTCACTGAAAATTCAAAATTTTATTTTTTCATCATTTTTTATAAAGAGATAGCAATGAGTTTTGCACTGTGTGGAAAATTTCTCGTTATCCTACTCGGATTTTTTCTTCTCGATTTGAAGGACGTTCGTATTGCAAGTTCGACAATGTAACCATCATTTCGCATCCGTATCATCACGGGTACAACAGAGAAACCGTTTGGTGTGGTAAAAATATGCCACCGTTGATGAACTCTTTGGAGACGATCAATATCATTTTCATGACTGATCTCTACGTACAGAGGCGTGGCTTTCGATTCAAATACTACATGAACGGTAAGTTTGTGAACCCAAATCATTTCCATGCTCTCACAGCAACTTAAATAACTATTGCAATGTTTTTTCCTAATTGCTATTTCAAATTCATTTTAATTCATGAATATTAATGAATATTTATTGTTAAACGATTCAGAATGCGGAGGAGAAATAACCGAACCGACGATGATTAGCCCTCCGTCAATGAGCGAGACGGAATATTACGGAAGATTGAACTGTACTTGGTTGATCAGAGCACCACAAGGAAAAAGCGTGGTGTTGCGTCTCGAAAAATTCAACGTTGAAATGAGTCACCGGTAAAGAAGAAATTGCAGAATTTTTTTAATTCTTACTGGAACAATGTACGCTCCTGTTATTCCAATAATTCTTTTGTTTTTCTTCGAAGCTGCGTATACGACCGAGTCATGGTTTTCGAGGGTGACAACGTGGCGACCGGTAAATCCCTTGCTAGGCTGTGCGGAAATATTACTGATTTGTTCCCGATAAAAAGTGCTGGCAATCTGATGACCGTCGTTTTCCGATCCGATGCCAGCAACCATTACGGAAGCATGTCAGCAGCGGTGAGTCAAAGGGCAAAATTTTAGCGAAGATTCTGTAGAAACTTTTAAATGAAAAAAATGATTAAATTTTTCAATTTTTATGATCTCGACTGGAAGAACGATTTAGCGGTTCTTTTGCACGAGAAAATAAAGTAAAATGGTGAAAGATCGAATAAATGATTTTCGAAAAAATAGAATTAAAAATCCCGATTTCGACAGGTCGTTTTCACGAACAACGAGTCAAGCGGTTGCGGTGGAAAAGTGAATTTAACAAAATCAGAAACATTCAGATCGCAAAGAGCTGCGTCGTACGATTCCTACGAGGATTGTCACTGGCGAGTTTTTGCCGGACGAGGAAAGAATGTCAAACTCACGATAACTCGTATGGATTTGAAAAATAGAAACGGCAGTCGCGTCAACGCGAACGGTGATTGCACCGGGGATTATCTGGAAGTGCGTGACGGTGGAGGCCCCTTGGGCGACTTGATCGGTCGCTATTGCGGCAATGTTATTCCACCTGCAATTACAACCTCCACGGATTCCATGTGGATTAGATTCTTCACGGATGACACATTCGAGGGTGAAGGGGTCATCGGAACCCTCGAGCCGGTCGAGTGTAAGAAACGATTGGAACCGATTTCGCGTTCGATTTTTTTCTGGAGAATTAGTTTTTCTAATTGGAAAAAAAAATCTCACTTGTTCCCGTTTTAAACAAACGAAATTAATCACTTTTTTCTTCTGTTCGATAAAAATGCTACAGCTCCTTGCGGTCCAAGCGACTGGGAAATTAACGAAACTAAAGTTTTCAAGTCGCCGAATTATCCGGCCGATTTCCCAGCCGGTATACAGTGCAGTTGGATCTTTAGGTCTCCGGATCGTTTCCGAAAGTTGCGCATACACATCGAGGACCTGGATATGGAAGACACGGAAAAATGCGACGGCGATCACCTCGAAATTAAGGACCATGTAATCGCGAATATTTTCCTTTTTCTTTCCACATATCTTCGTTTTTACGTCCCTTGCTGGGAATTTTTCTTTGGACATTATTTTCGATATTTTTTTTCTTCGACGCTCACTCGTTTCCCTACTTCAGGATAAAAGCCTCGTAAAATAAGGCAGTAAAAACCACCCATTGCATGCCTGTTTTTCCTCAATGCATTTCGAAATTCCAGGCTCGCAAATTCATCAGCGAAGATTTCGGTGAGGACTTTGTATACAATGGGAACTCGGCACTCCGAAGAGGACCAATGAGACTGGTAAGCTACGCCATCCTTGTTCATAGACCGACTAATTTGGTATGGAAAAGAGTTTTAGACTTGAATTATTGACCAATTGGTGAATCGAAATATTTTTTTGTTTCGTTATTTATCATTCGAATTATCAAAATTGAAGTGAATGAAAAAATGGTGCATCGTTTTCAGCATAGATTTGGTGGGGATGCCACTTACAAGTATTGCGGTAAAGCAAAATCGTTGGATTACTACAGGTCAGTTAACGAAAGATGTGGGATGAAGCAAGAAAATGTGAAATATTTTGTCCATTTTTTCACCTCCTTTCTCGTAGGTGATAATTAATTGTTACTGTTTTACCTGACGTATCCAGTAAAGTTGAAAACTTTTTTTTTAGTACCAATGACCAGTTACGAGTAACTTTGAAGTCATCAGAAGCGCACATGCCAAAACCACGAAAGTTTAAGCTCGACGTGTCCAAGACTTCCTGCAATCGTAATTACACGTCACCGCAAGGCAGAATATTGCACGAGGACGTTCATGAATGTTGGACGACTATAACTGCCCTACCCAATCACACGATTTCCCTTTATTTCAACGATTTCAGCTTTTATGACGCGAATAATTGTGAAAATAATTGGGTCAAGGTATGGAAAATTGGATTATTCAGACAATTGTGCCAGAATTTTTGAGTAATTCCTTTTTTTCAAATTGATTTTTTTCACTAACAAAGCCTTCGACGAAACGAACCAAAACATTCAGTTTCGACATTACAGACATTTTCATTGAATCGTTTTGCTTTTAATATCGAAGAGCTTCATAGGAGCCTACGATTTCGTTGAACTGCAATTTCTTTTCTGGATTCATCAATTGAACTCGATTGTAGTTGGACCGAAGAAGCTTTCGACATTGAAAATTATACATTTTTGCTATACCAACTGAATGATACAAAAAAACGATCATTTTGTCAGGTGCACGATGGCGATTTCAGCGCCCCGGTCATGAAGACACTTTGTGGCTTCATGGATCCAGTGCCCGTTTTTAGTACAGGCAATAAATTGAGTATCCACGCGAAAACGCACTCGGAATTGAACCACGGACACGAACGATACGATATTCTGTATACAACCACTGAGAAGGGTGAGTTGTGGGGACTGAATAACAGTATTAAGGGAGTATCACCGGTCAGAGGAACAATAAAATTTCAATAATTTATTTCATACGAATGAACGAAATTCCAAGTAGAAATACACTTGTCTAGAGTTTGTCTTCGGAGATTCAGTCCATTTGCGAAATTTCTGGATCGTTAAATTGTTCAAATCATTCAATGACTCCGCCAAATTATTGTGTAACACGCCGATGATATCGTTCAATGACCCTTTCAGTTCATCACTGAATTCCAAATGAGATAATCGCAGAACCGAGTCATTTTGATTGAACGATCATTTCGAAATTCGTACGATCAATAACTGAAATTGTATTTTTAAGGTCGTGGATGCGGCGGTAAATTATTCAATTACGCCGGTTTGTTCACGTCCCCGATGTACCCAAGTAATTATAGAAACGAGAGCACATGCATCTGGGAAATAAGTGTGCCTCGGGGTTATCAAGTCGCGTTGCGATTCGGTGTCTTTGATATTGGAACGAGCGATTCTTGCGAGACGGATCACGTAAGCGTGGCAGAGGATTTCCCAGGGGGTGGTAGGTTCGAGATGTATTGTCCAGGGGTGAGTATCGTCCGAATCGATTTTTTCCAAAAATATTTGATTTCAGTAAGCGAAAGAATTTTTTCATAAATTCAATGAAAATTATCACCGTTTTGAATATTTTTCAGCCAATTCCCGCGATATTCAGAGCTTCTGGGAATTCTGTGAAGGTGACTTATCAGTCGAGCGTTAATAACGCCGGTACTGGCTGGCTGATCCGTTTCATAGCTGTCCAAAGCAGTAAGTTTATGTTGAAATTATGTTTGGTAATGTGATCGAGCATTGGAATATATTTTAATAGAAATTATTTTCGATTTCTTGTCGTTCTTCAGCGGACCAGCTCGACCTCTTACCTGTGCGACCCATACCCAGCATAGCCTTCGATCATGGCAGGATGTCTGTACCTCGGATAGGATGAAAATTTCGAACGAAATTGCCTGTTTTTATTAGAATTAGGTTTCATTGATGAAAGTGAGATTTCATTGATGAAAGTGAGATTTCATTGATGAAAGAAAAGTTTGTTGTTGAGACGAAGAAAAAACAACCAGCTACTTGTAACGTTTAGAAAATTGTATAACTATATTTATTTGGAATAAACATACGTTTCAGTTAGCTTGTACAAAATTTCGTTGTTGTGACAGTTGGCATTTGTTTTTTACAGTGGAGAAAATCAAAACTCTCGATTCAGGAATGAATCGCCTTAAAAGGAATTCCATAACTTCTACTTTTTTGCTCTTGCCTTGGTGTTAATCGATTTTTTGTTGTCGTATGTGTTATAAATATGTGACGTTGATTTATCCTCGTTTTTTTAGGATGGAACTTCGTCAAGATCATTAGTTGAGTCTTTGCAAGATTCTACAGGGGCTTCATTTTCTTCTTCTTGATTATCTTGATCTTCTTTTTCGTTGGCTGGTTCTTCCTCTTGGTGTTCAACTTGTTTATCTTCTTCGTTTTCTGGTTCTTCTTCGAGCGTATCTGCTGAATCTCCTTCTTGCGAGGCTTCTGCATCGTTCAACGATTTGTCTTCGGCCTCTTGAAATTCGAAGGAATTTTCAATTTCGTCAGGCTTTTCGTTCAAGGATTCGTTCAATTGTTCTGACAAATTTTCCTCACTTCGTTTTCTGCTTGCGCACTGTTCTTGTTTCTTCATTTTTTTAACGCTCTGAGCTTGGATGACGCTTTCGTTGTTCACTTCTCTTTTTCCTCTCCTCTTTTCGTTCTTCGATTTTCCTATTTTCTCCTCATTTTTTCCTTTCGTTTCGTCCAGTGCGTTTTCTTTTCCACTGAATTCCGAATCACTTTTTTCATATTTCTCCACATTTTTTCTACGTTTGGCTTCCTTCGAGCTGGATTTTGGCGACAATTTTTTTCCACTCGGAGTGTCGATTTGCTTCTCAGAATTCACTGATTTGTCTAACGAACGTTTTTTATCTACCGGTGATTTGGCCGATTTTTTTTCGTATCTCGCCTGCGAATCTAACTTTTTATCTCCCCCCACTTTCTCCTTCTTTTTTAAGGCTTCCTCGGCAGTTTTCCGATGACTTTTATCCTTGTGATTGGATGGACTCATTTTTTTCCCTTTCTTCCCCTCACCTGCTCTCGAATTCTCCATGCTTCCAACTTCCGGTTCTGTCCCGTCACTTTTGTGTCGTTTTTTCTCATGTGATTTTTCATGATTCTTCACATTTTTTGATTTCTTCCGGTATTCCGTCGCATGGCTCCTGCAATAGTCACAAGAAATCTTTAACAAATCGTCGAAACCGTTCCATAAGCAAACCAGAATAGTTCATTTTCAATAAATTTGCCGAATGGATATTTTCGTCATTTTTATCAAACTTCATTTGAATGTATCTTACAGCTATGTGGAAAAAAAATTGGCAATATTCACTTTTCACGATCGTTCGTTTCCTCACTCGTCAAGCTTCGCTCATTTTTCCCGGACTTTTTGGCTGAAACATCGCTAGAAACGATGAGCACGACCAGAGCGAAGAGGGCGATTGCGACGAAAAATCTGGCAAAGAAAATCAAGACATCGAATAAAAATGGTTTATAAATATCAAAATATCACGTGAAAACCGAAACGTTTCAACTGCAATTAAAAATCTAAATATTTTCACGAATGAAAACGTCATCAAAACTCACCGCATTTTGAAAATTCGCTTTTATTAACACCAATATTCGAATAAGAATTTCGATAGACTCAATTCCAGAGAGCACCTTGCCGACACACTAATCACGTCGAATGCTCGTTATCAAATAAGACGATGGCCCTTTATACACTCTCGTGTGACTCTGTCGAAAATCCTTGAACAAGCATTCTGCGATAATTACGTCTATACGAACGAATAATACTGATATCGCCGTTCGTACACGTTGGTCTACATGCATATCTCTCTGATTATGCGATATTATTAAGAAGAAAAAAACAAAATTGATTATCCGACAGAGGAAAAAAAATCGTTTAGATTCCTTCTAGAATGTTCATCAATGTCGTTCATTACGCACGAGCTTATCAATTTTATCAATGAGAAGAACCGATGATCCATCCGTTCTCTTATCCTACATCACTATTCGAGTATCCACTTTCACCAAAATTATATTTTTTCGTGTACAATAAAAAAACGAAATTCGTACATTGAATATGATCGTTTTCCAAATTTCTTTTTTGCTCAGCAGTAGATTTTTGCATTTAATAGTAAGAGGAGTGTCTGGTCGAGTACTTATTGCCCATTAAATTGAAGCTCGTCGTTGCCACGGTTTTATTGAAAACTTTGAAATTCCATGAGTAAAGAAAGCTGCGATAAATTCAAGTTTTAATGATGAGTGTCACTCGTTCGAATAATCGTTGAAAGTGGCAATTGACGTGTACGTTAAAATGCAAAATTTCGACGATCGATGTAAAACGTCGACGACTTTCCATTCGATAAGATAACGAGCTCTCACAATAGTGTTCGCTTATTTATGTTGTTATGTTTCAAGGCACTAAGTACTGCTTGGAATCGAGTTGTGATTACGATCTTCAATTACGTCAGAGCGTTGATCGAGACTGTTGTTGGCGAAACGACGTCGCACCTTCGTTTCTCGAAAATTTATATAAACGTAATGGGCACAAATCTCGAGCTACTTTTCTCTCGTTTCAATCTTTCAGAATTTATGAACTCTGGAGCGATGGGTCGCGAGGTAAATTTTCTTTTCTTCCAGTCGATTTTACAATTGTTTACTTCCTTCGCTGAATGATTTATTTGCTAAGGTTAACGTTCTGCTCCATTGCAAATTTTCTACAAAGCAAACACTTGGCACTCTCCTTTAATAGAAAAATAATGAAGCATGCTTCGGTATGAATTACTTTTTTCATTGCATCAAAGCTTTCCGTGTTTAATGAAAAATGTTGGTTTATCAATAAAAGGCAAGAGCAGTAGGAGGAATAAATATTTCAAATATGTAAGAAAATTATATTCGTGTATTGATAGCTCACTTTCGAGCAGTTTTACAGACTTATTTATACACGCTGCATTTATATTTATATGAGAACATAAGTACACCCTTAAAGTACATTATTTTGTGTATCGCACGATCGGAGATGTTGAACCATATGCGTGGAGATGTGTCGAGTCTTGAATCGTGAAACTTGCACGACATTATATCTCAACTGATTATATCGATATTGCAAAATATTATCGGTATTATCATTTAGTACATGAATCTTAAGTATACTCGACGCAGACGTCAACGGTTATCAGAAATTCGGAAACTTTTTGTCTCGTTTTATTTTCCATTAACCAACTTTAGATCATCCAGCTCGACCAATTCGGAGTCAGTGGCATTGCGAATGTTTGTTTTACACATGCCTGGCTCATGCGAACGTCAGTTCGACCCGTCGATCAGTCATTGGGAAAGAATTTTTTTTTTCATCTTTCTCGTATCTCCAATCAAATATATTTTTATAGATAAAAAAAAACGATGTTTTCAAAATGCCAGCATTTTCAACATGTAACGACCAAATTTATCATCTGAGCAGCGATTCGAAGTTTTGAGCACATTGTAATCTCATTCCCACTGACGATCGAAGGATTTTCGTATGACGAAAACGTTCACCATTCTTCAAGTGTTATAAGTTTTTCTATATTTTGTTTTGTTCATACTTAAACGAAAGGAGAGATGCATTTTTATTTGCTTGTTTTTGTTTTACGTAATGATACTAACTAGTACCGAAGTAAGTATAAAAATATTTAAAATTACAATACTCGCAGGACATTAATCTTGCGTAACTAACCAAAAGGAATTGTGATATCCCCCTCCCCACTTTTTTCAACACACCTACTCTGTGAATGTAACGATACGTGGTGGTTTTATTTTTTTCGAAGCCGGAAAACTTCTCTGGTGGAAAGTAAATTATTCATTTCACTCGTCTCGTCTATCGATCCTATTAATTTTTGTCTAGTTTTAAGATTAGGATTTCATTTTAAAAAATCAACTGTTGATTTAGGTGTTTTAGGACTATTCGCGTTGATTTTTTTCTTCCATTTTCATCTCGACTTAAGTTACTTGAAATAACTACTCGATCCTGTTGGCAAATACGAAAAGAAGATAATGAGAAGAAATACGAATCGAGGTGTTTTAGTCTTTCTCCAATTCGTTAAAAATCGATTCATTCTAATTTGAGATCTATGGCAAGGCACTGACGAGAATACAATTACTATACTGCCTATTGGTAAGGAACGAAAAATTAATGTTCCCTTGGATACGTAAAGACCTTTCGAACTCGAACTAGTTCCTTAAAAAGAATGATGGGAAAACAGCATTGCCATTAAAACGAATGAATGAACATACTTTTCTTTTTGTTTTTTTTTTCTTGCAACATTGCCTCGTATGTCGTTCCTTTTACCTCCTTCGTGATTATCTAAATTGGAATATTACGGGAACCCGAAATTTTCAATGGAAAAACTATCGACGATGCTCGTGTTTGTGTACACAAACGAACTCAGAGTTGAATAATTCTCACAGAAATATTTGTGTAGTTTGAACAAAAAAATGTGTTCGAATCTCACGAATGTCATCATCGTTAAAATATATATGTAATAGGGTGATGAAAAAAAAAAAAAAACAAAATATTTTTTCTTCCCCAAAGTTGCAAGTGGTTTTGTTAATACATAATGAAAAAGTATTAACAAAAAATTGGGCTATATTAGGAAAATTTCTAGAGGCGGCGCCAACGACGTTGAATTTTTTTTTCCTTTCTTAGTGAAAAACGCGATAAAACAGATTGATTGTTCGATATTGCAACGACAAAAGTTAACACTCGATCAAGAGTTGATTCTCTCAAAATTTGAGCTTGAAGGAACAACATTTAAAGGGCGTCCCAATAGTTTTTCTAAAGGCTGTTTTGCGATTTTTCGTAAACGTCTCGAAATAAAAAAATGATTAGCTTTGTTTCGCAGGTTGATACGTTAGCACATGATAAAAACATTACTTTCTCAAAATTTAAATCACCTGAAAAATTTTTTAGAGGTACCACCAGCGGAATGAAAAAAATATATAAATTCCACTGGCGGCACTAAGAAAAGAAAAAAAAAATTTAACGTCCTTGGCCCCACTTCTAAAAACTTTTTTAGATCGCTTAAAATCTGCGAGAATTACTTTTACATTATGTATTAGCATAATCACTTGCGACTTTGAGGAAACATTTTTTTTTTTTTCAATCACCCTAATATGTAACTTACATTGTAATATGCTTTACAGATGAAAAATAATGTACAAATGGAAAGCGCATTATTTTTATGAACGAAATAATAGAAATTTTAACAACGAACATTTTGAGACGTGTTTACGAAAAAAAAAAAAAAAAAAAAAAAAAAAACAGTTTCTGTGAGACTTCGCTCGCGTATGCTGAACGTAATATTCGATCACAGAAAATAGCAGATAAGTAAATTCGGGACGTCTCGCTCATCGAGTACTTGTGCACTATTTCTCTCTCCCTTTCGCTCTCTTTCTCATCGTTAACCACTTTATAAATAATTTCACATTTTTCTTGCTTCGTCGAAAGGGTGCCTCGTGAGGATTATTGCGAGGTGCTCTTTCCTGAGGTGTTCGTTATTCACAATTTTTATTAGCGTTATGCACTATTTCTCTCTCCCTTTCTCTCTCTCTCTCTCTCTCTCTTTCTCATTGTTAACCACTTTATAAATAATTTCAAATTTTTCTTGCTTCGTCAAAAGGGTGCCTCGTGAGGATTACTGCGAGGTGCTCTTTCCTGAGGTGTTCGTTATTCACAAAAATACTCTTTTTTTTAACAATAAACTATGCGATGAGCCCTGAAGTCTAGTTTCAGATCTTAACGTAACGTTACTTTTTTGTATTCTTTCTTTTTAAATTTTCCTTTCAACTATGGAATCTTCCTGTCGTAGGAGAGCCTATGAGAATTACGAATATATCTAGTACTTTATACATGCGCTGAAGGTAATGTACGAATACACGCATAATACCCATCACAAACGACTGCTAATCTTAGTGCTCAATCGTAATGTTACGCTTGTTCAGATTGGCTCATTTTCCTCGGCACGATTTTGCCATTCTTTTGAGACGCTTCGTTCAACGGTGTCGAATCCTCGTCAATCGTCGACTGCGGATACTTTCGATCTGGATAATTCCATTCCTGAATGTCCGCCGTACCGAATATTTGATACACGACGTATGTTCCACATGCTATACAAGCCGTTAGTCCGAAGACCGTTCTCCAAGCGTCCAGCGTTTGCTGTGGTAAAAATGCCAATATTTGTTAAATCAGTGTCCACAAGTAATCGTTAGATTTTCATGTTTGCAAGGACTTGGATGATCGAATAATTAACTTTCGAAGCTTCGATAATTTTGCCAGTATTTTTTGAGGCAAATATTTGTTAAATCAGTGTCCAAAAGTAATCGTTAGATTTTCATGTTTGCAAGGACTTGGATGATCGAATAATTAACTTTCGAAGCTTCGATAATTTTGCCAGTATTTTTTGAGGCAAATATTTGTTAAATCAGTGTCCAAAAGTAATCGTTAGATTTTCATGTTTGCAAGGACTTGGATGATCGAATAATTAACTTTCGAAGCTTCGATAATTTTGCCAGTATTTTTTGAGGCAAATATTTGAAAATCCTTTCCATTGCTCTGGAACTTAGTCTCGTGTATCCCTTGGAAAATTATTAGTCATGGAGGCCCTCGTGGCAAAGTGTTTCAACACAAAACTCAAATGACGAGCTTTGCTTTCAAAGTTTGAAAATAAATATTTTTTGATGATAAAAATTTTAAAGTTATGGGAAAATAAAAATTGAAGACTCACGCTGTGTTGAGTGATGAAACCGGCTGCAATGGGCGATAAGAAGCTCGCCGTCATGTGGATTGTCTGAGCAAATGCCAGCACAGGTCCTACAAAAATTGATTCCAGTTGCCGCATTTATTTAATACGATGCGAAAAATTATTTCGTTTTTTAGTAATGTTTTGTCCAAGATTGGATTCGTTTAAAAATGATGGCTCACCGGCAAAGTTTGGAGCGATGTCAACGATGTTGGCCATCGCACCCGCATAAGCAGCTGTTATGAGCGTGACAGCTATGAACCAAACGATCAGCGCCAGTACCATGCTGCATCCTAAATAACCGATCAGTAAAACGAGAATGCCCGGTACGACTTGAGCTGAAAATACAAAAAGTTTTAGCGCCAATTCATTTCGGAATAACTTCGTTCGGACGTGCGATGTTTTTTCATTTTGTTTTTAACTTCGTTTTACAGATTTGATTATTTATTCGAGTGGGCTCGCTTCTGGAATGGATTCGAGCATCTTTTCATCTCGAGTCTGAGTCTCTGTATCGAGCGGAACTTACACAGGGCGGTGAACAGCTTCCGGACGTTTGTCAGTGTCATGATTCTTCGGGTTACGAGAACGTCAGCGATGTAGCAGAAAACAACGGAACTCAAGTAGCTACAGATGAATGGCGCCCCTGAGAGGAGACCGTTCTGTAGAAAAAATCAGCGAAACATCGATATGGTCAAAATCGTTTTCATTCTCATTTTATCGATAAAGTCAAAGTCGAAAATTCTTCAAATCATTTTCTCATCCTCACAGTTTGAATGCTGAACCCAAGCACGGTTTTCATGTACGTGGGACCAGGAATGATGAAGACATAGTGAACCCATATCCGGCCGAATGTCGTTATACCGATCGCCCATGCTGGCCACGAGGTCAATATCGATCTCCACGGCACGGGCATGGCCTGGAAGGATAAAAGATCGTTGAATCTTTCATCATATTCGAGCATTTATGAACATTCTTCTTGGCATTCTTGTCTCGTGTGCGACATTCTTCTTCTTCTTTAGAAGCGTTTTCTTTTCAAACTCGCCAAAAATATAGAATTTCGCAATTTTTTCGGGTTTTTGTAGGTTCCTATGAAAGAAAAATATACGAAAATGGAAAAAAATTGGAATTTTTGTTGCAGACGCTATTTCCACGTTGTACGCAGCTGAGAAACTTCAGCAATCAGACTTTACGGATAAACCATGTACAAATTAGTATTTCTCGCATGAAAAAAATGTTTTTGTACTTTTGAAATATCCTTGAAACTGTACCGAAAAGATCGCCATGCCGAGTTATTTCCTCATCCAAAAACATTAGCGAAATCAATCGATTTTTTTGACTTTCTAAAGCAGGACCCCCTTAATGTCAAAACTCAAATATAATTTCAGCTTCATCGTTCCCTGCTTCGTAAAACTTCAAATGTCCACTCCCCTTCCTAACTAGCTTATGATTAATCGAATCACAATTTGTAAGAGTGATCATTGAGTCGAAAGCTTCTAAAATATTTCGTATAATTGTTTGAAAATTGACAAACCTCATTACCGACGACCTGATTAATGACGCTTCCTTGAATGAAGCGAAGTTCCTGCTGCAATATCCTTGGATGGGATGCCGGCGTATCGAAGGCGAGGAGATACCAAAAAAGACACCAAACGACGCCGATAGTTCCAGTGGTGTAGAAGACATAGCGCCAGCCAAAGTGAGCGATGATAAATCCACTCAGGAAGTAGGTTATCCCGATGCCGAAACTGAACCCTTGAATATAGATAATCTAGACGTTAGGGGCAGTAGCTCACCCAGACATTTTGAGCCGGTAGTAGATGAAACATGATGAACTTGACGAGAAGCATCGGGGCTCTCTCTCTCTTTCTCTCTGTCTCGCATGTCGACAAAACAGCTCTTGCGCGTCATCGCCGCTTTTTTATTTGCTCCTTGCAATTCCGTTTTATAGTCTCATACGGGGGATTTCTGCAATGCGATTCAAATGAATATTTAGTAATGAGATGGCGAGGACTACCAAAACGATGACGTTGCTGTGCCTTGGTTGTGTTTTGTGTTGTTCGTGTGTTACCTCTGTGTTCATTTGTTCAAAAATTCAACGATTTTCAATTTATATTCTCTTTTCTTCACTGGTTTCTCAAATTCCGAATTTACGAAATAGCACGTGTCGTTCAAACGAACTAAAAGTCACGACATGCCATTCGATTTCTCTCAGTGTCTTTAAAAAGCCTTCCCTTCTTGGTACTCCGATCACAACCTTTAATCGCGAAGTCAAAAAAGTTCTTCAAACAGCCCACTCTCCTTAGATTTTCTTCCAAACGTCCAAAATTGACCGTTAAACTATTTTTTTATCCCCAAAGTCGATAAGAATTAAAGATAAACTTTTGAGTATCAACTCGCTCAAAGAACGCCCATTTATCGAGCAATTTTGATCCACCCACTCTACGAGTTTCTACCTCACTTCCTCTCAGAGCGAAAAAATCGAAAGATTTACACTCAATTTTGTTGTAAAAAATGTTGCGTGTGTTTCAGTGTGTTTTTAACGAGTAAGAGCGAGAGACAGAGAGAGAAGTGATAGAAAGAGAGTGAGTAATGTGTATGTTTATATATATTTATATAAATATATATACACAGGGAGATCTCGGCTGATTCAACCAGGCTGGAAGTATACTCTTGCCGTTCTCATGCTGTTGAGCGGTCGCTGATCGAGTATACCCCGAGATCCGGCGAATTCAACCAGTAACACGTGTTGAGAGCTAAATTAACGAAAAATCAGTGTAAACATTCATTATCATTCGCATCGTATTATGCACATATGTTTATACAGATATTTCGAATAATATGATCGCTGTGGCAGTCGATATATGCACATAACATGAAATATAACAATAATGAGAGACATGAGACAAGTAAATAAATAAGCGAATAAATATTGATGGATATTTTTCAATGTATATAAATATACGTATGTAAATATGTAATCGAAGATTGTCGAGGTTGAGAAATTTTGAACTGAAAAAAAGATACTGAAAGAAAATGCATTTAAATGGAGATTATTATCGCGATTCCGGGCCACGAAGGTTAATATCCATTTGGCATTTTCACGTAATATACTGAAAGAAATTCGCATTAGTAAATTTGCCAATGAAAAAAATATGTCGCACGTGCCTTTCTTTGGTGTTACTTTCTTATCGGTGTGTTTTATGTTAAATAATGGGACAAGAGAGCGACGATATTCGAGCTCGATTATTCTATCGATTAAAAATGTAATGGAAACAAAAGCATATTGAGATATACGCAGCGAGATAAAAATTAGCGAATGTTGCCAATGTTATATTGCATGTTACACATAGTCTTAGGCGAGCGTATCGAAGTTTCACTGTAACACATAAAACATTTCTTTAGTCTGTTTCGATGAATTGCTCAAACCGCCAGTATACGACGCTTCGAAAAAAGAAAATCAATTTTTCTTGTGCACTTCATTACGAGTTCGTCAACTGGTATTTTATCTAAGGTCGCGGTTGCGACTCGAGTAAAGCACATTTTTTAAACGGAGTTATCGATGACTCACCTTGGAAGGAAGACATAAATCTCGAGCGTTCGACAGGTGGAATCCAATGGCCCACTATCGCGTACATTGCTGGCCAGGTTAAACCCTGAAAAAGGAAATATCAAAATGAGGAAGGACGATAATAAAACAGCAACTATCAGGTGCCATATTATTTTCATGAGAATTTTTAACTCTCCTCATACCATTTTTTCCTCATATTTCAACTTCTCTATTTTTCACTTGGATTCTTTTATCATTTTATCTTTTAAGGAAATTGTCTTGTCGTAGGGCTTTCGTAACATCGTTCAATACCAACTCAATTCTTGTCGTCTAAAGGATCCTTAAGTTTTGATTCATTGAAATTCGACTTGATGCTTGAAACTCTATGAAAACTTAGTCGGAGGTAAAAAATTGACGAATTTTCCTCCCCTTTTACTGCGTGCACGTAACTACCCAATAAAACAGCAATGATACGTCGTGATTTCAAGGAAAGCTTAACAAGTGTAGGCTCCTTTTTAATTTCACTCAAATCGAGCTGGAACCTTTCGTTTTTATGTTTTTGATTAAGGCTCTCAACTTGGAAAGAATAAAAAGCTCAAAGTCACTAAAAAAATGATGATATTATTGTACTGACACTTGCTATTCCTTGAATACTTCGAAGAGCGATCATCGCACCATAGTGAAGTTCAGCTGCGCTGGGCATAAGGAGGCTGCATATTGCGGTGAGCAACTGTGAGCCTCCAAATACAGTTTTCGTTCCAAAATATTGTGTGAGTACACCACCAACGACTTGAGAAAGTATGTAACACCAGTAGAACGAGCCAAGAATGGCTGATTGAACTTTTGGACTCCAATCGAATTCACCCATTTCCTAAATAAGAATGAACAGTAATGAACATTATTCTCGAGTCATTCTGACATTTTTTAATGAAATTGTGAAAAAAAAATCGTGCTCAAGATTTTTTTGGGATTTTCTAGTCTTTTAAGGGCTCTCTCTTGTTGAAAAATATGGAAAAATTATCGAAAATATTTTTTTTTGCAGACAGTTACAAATACACATTTGACCCAAAAGATCGCCACGTTGATGGAACAAAAATCAAGCCGGGTCCCTCCGGAACCGCGAGTTTTTCAGAAATTTTCAAGCTCGAATTAAGGACGTGAAGCAAGGAAGAATAAAAAGTTGATGAATTTTATCTAGATATCCATGCAAACTTTTACGTACAAATGTTTCATCCACGTGCTTATTGCATACATGGATAAATCCGAGTACATAAATATTTATATGGGATATCAGTCCGCTTGATGCGAGACGAGCAGATTTATTCGAGCTTTTCATCACTATAATAAAGAGATAATTACGTAATCAGAGTTTGCTTTATTGTAGTGAATTGGCGGTTCGTAACATTGTGCAATAAGCCGAACTATTCGTGGAAACAAAGTCATGTAACCAGTTCCGTTGAAAAATTATGTTATTTTGTGTACTAAAAAAATGACGCATGTCGCGGCAACTTTTGATTCTTATAAAGATTATTAGAAATCTTAATTGAATAATTTCGGTGATTAAGGCGTTGTTAGAGTGTGAAAAATGGATACAAACCTCTTCCAGTAGGATTGTCGAATTGTCCAGACTAATGGACGAGTTTGCATAACAATGTGTCGACGTGGCGACTTGCGAATCGTTGTCTGACGGTGCTTGAAATTTCGCCATCGCTACCATTGCCAGATTTATGTCAGTTCGCATCATGAACGAAACGAGGAATCCGGAGAACGAGAGAATGTATAGCACAACTCGTGCAGGCACCATGTCTACAAAAGTGTTAAAGTCAATTGTGAAATTACGATAAAAAAATGGTTTTATCAACGATGACCAAGCAACCGATTCAAATGGTGGAATAGTATATTACACCAAAAGGGCAGAAAAAAAAAAGAAAAAATAGTATATTACACCACAAGGGCAGAAAGTTTGATATTCCTGCACGAAAATATTTTTCTCTGCACACCTCTGTCGAAAGATAACATTTCTGCGCTGTCAAAACTGCACGCGCTTCATTTGTCTCGGCGAGAGCAAAAACTTTTTTCTGCATTCCGAAAGGTTTGACGTAATTATTTTTTTTACTTTTGGCGTTTGACGTTTGAACCGATATTGCTTACGTGTTTTTTGAAAGGTTGTGTCTAGTCATCTGCAAACCGTACGAATAAGGTTATGTTATTCATTCGGAAATATGTTATGGAAATGCCATATTATTTCCAAGCACTATTATCAAAACAGTACAAATCCGAACGAATAACATACATTTATCCTTCCAGATAAAATCAATGTGAAAGCCAAAAATAAAGTGACCAGGCTGATAAAATGAATATAGTCGTTCGGAATAATGATCTATTTTCAGCTTCATAGGAATGCAAATATTCATATTAATTATCTTTGCTAATATCTTGTTTTTTTGGTGCCTGCCCCCCCGACCAGCAGCACTCGCTTCGCTCGGGCAGCAAATGTCGGGGGCAGGCATCAAAACATCTTCTATCGATAGTTGCGTATTTCGGAAGAAACGTACTTTCGACCGGCTATGAAGAAAAATAGTATACACCCCACGGGCAGAAGTTTGATAGCCCTGAACTGCGCGTCAAATGCCCGAGGCGAAGCCGAGGGCATTGTGACGCGCAGTGCAGGAATATCAAACTTTCTGCCCTTGTGGTGTAATATACTATTTATTTTTCAATTAAGAGTATAAAAAACATTTGATACGCTTTACTAATGGCAGACGATAGTTTTGTCAAAAATTTGTCCAATTCGAGTGGAATTTTTCCTCACCTGAGAACCTCCGAAAGCTGTACGTCGACGGTCGTTTGTAGATCACCGGCTCCTCGTACCTGCGACGATGAAAATTTGAAGATACATTTTTCTAGTAATTGCCTGAATGTTGATTAAGCCGAATTTTTCCGACCGGATTACAATATTTGAACCCGGATGACGGTCGCGCCATTGTGAGATTCGTCGTCGGACATTGATCGTATTATCGTATTGAGTTTTTTCCAATCGTTTACCTTTGTGTATCCTCCATTGTTCCGATTCAATTGAGACCTGCGGCGAACGTATCGATCAAATTTTCGACGTCTTCTACAGGCTCGAGTGCACCTTTGAGTCTCGATCACCTCGGATTCTGTGAACCAAAAACGACGATAAAAAACCTTAAAAATTTGATGGATTCTCGTTCCTGAAAAAATTCAGTATCGACGTGACTTTTCATTTTTTCTCACGCAATCATAGACGAGGAAAAATCGTTCGAAAACAAAAGTATGAAATAAGAAATTACGGAAATTCGTACTTTCGAAATTTCATTTCAAACATTTGTTGCATCATCGTTAATCAGACTATCAATAAAAAGTAAAAAAAATCGTAAATTTTGTCTCTCTTTTTTCTTGGTCTCGAGAGTCCATAAAACTTTGGGTCATTGCCAATGCCCTTAAATTATACATTGCTTTTCTCACAATTGCGAAATTCCCCACTATTTTTCCATCGACACGATGAAAAGTCTCGTGCGCTCCAGTCAAATATAGTATCCGAATGCAGGGAACAAAAGTAACTGTTAAAATGAAGAAAAATAATAGAAAAAGTGCAACATCGCGCTGCCCTATCCACATCCTGTGCGACGACGCCAATAGGATAATAAAGCGTTTGGGCTCTTGGTGATCAAACGTTTTACGTAACGCTTTTTGTAGGTGAATATGAACCGTAGATCGCTTACAAATTGCCCTGCGTTCGCGCAACCTCTTTCTCATTTTCACGCAGCTCGTGGTCGTTGGCAAGTATTAAGAATTATGAATTCGCATCAATAAGACTTCCTTCGGGATCCAATCCTGAGATTTCATCATTTCACATCGATTAGATTCTTCTACGCAGAATAATTCGTTGATTTAAAGAACAACTTCTCCAAGCTGTCAATTGAAGAAATGAAATCGAAGCACGAAGCAATACTTGTCAAATTTTGTCTTTCAAATTAGTCGCTTATTTAATCGTTTATTTATAAAATCTTATTTTCCCGAGATTCTTCTGATTCTCTTGATTAGTTTGACCAAAATTACTTGGAATTGTACCTCAGTCGACTAGAGATTCGAGCATTCGAGTACGTCTGACAAGTGTCTGTAATCATATTCCAAAGGTGCACGTTCTTCGAGTTGTTGCACAAGCATCAAGCCCTCGTTTGATCAGAACAGTCGAATAATTTTAGGCAAAAAGACATCATTCGTTCGGGACCTTTCGTTTTTTACGATTTTTTTTGATAATACTGAAAAAGAACTTGAAAATAAACCTAACCGGTCTTCTGACCTGGCCAAATGCTTCTCTCTCGCTCGATTATTCTCTCAAGATTGTTCCCCAAGAATTCTATAATACCGTCTCAGGCTTGACATTCTTAGTCGATAAGGGGAAAGAAAAAGAAAAATACCATAGAACCGGATTCCTGCACGAATCGCGCTATACATCTTTATATAGAACGAGGAGAGCCCCACATAATAGTCGCTATCTTCGCTAACGTTCCCTTAAAAGGAATGCATCATCAACATGCATTCCTCAACGGGCTCTATTCTTCCGTTCAATTATTAAATGATCAAATTCCTGCGGGAACTTCATGAAGGCCGGATTCCATGAATATACCACTCGTTCTTCTGCCATTTGTGCGAAAGCACAGATATGGAGAAAAGTGAACATTTTTTTCAATTTTTCTATGGTTTTTTTGCAGTTTTCCCATGTATTTTCTCCATATTTACTCCAATAAGACAACTCAATGAATTTTGCTAACTCAAACATTTAAAATCTCGAAAATGAGGAAGAGTGATGGCAACTTCTCGTTTGATGACTGAAGTCATCGGTCGATGGATTCATGGAATTTACGCTTATGGAGAAGCCTTTTTTCAAGATATTATCCAAGTTGATTCAAATTGCTGTTCATGGGTTGTCGTAGATCCAAAATTAGCCAAACTTCCTCAATGATCTGCTGAAATTTTCAATTGACGTTTACTTCAGTAGCAGTTTTTTCATCTTTGCTCATTCTTGGTATAATGATAAAGAATTTCTGTCCGCGTCTCTGTGCCTTTCCGCAGAAAACGATGAGATTCTTGATTAATTTCGTGAATGCGCCGAGAGCAAATTCATAACAACGTCCGATGAGTTCGATCGAACGTGGCGCGTCGTTCGTACAATTGCAGCTGCTGGATATCGTGTGAAAAGTGGCGTTTTCCTCCGTTCCAATTTTCACTGCATGCGTACGTACATAAATTAACGTGAATGTAAAATGGTCGAGAACGTCGTTATGACATTTGAAATTTAAAGACTTACGATGACGCGGCCGCACTAGTAACGTGACACGATTACGTATGATCGTGAACGTGAGATTTTCATTTTTTAAAAAATTTTCATGCATAAATCGCATATCGACGCAAAATCGTTTGATGATACGAACAGAACAATCGCCCCATCAATAAGCCAGTATCGATGGAAGTGGAATGACAATAATTATAAAAAATGATAATTCGCTCGAACGGTGATAAAACACGTTGGATAATTTAATGTAAATAGCTCCGACGTTCGAAAATGACAAAATAAACATCGCTATCGGGGACGGACACGTGAAAAAATATCGTCTCAGTAAATTTTGACGTTCGATCCTCGTCGTTGTGCCTGTACAATTTTCTCTTAGTTTTGCCTTACACTTTTAAAGTTCAATTAATTTGAATAATTCGATAACTTTAGCAGCACGATTATTAAGGCTTTCGTAGTTAAGATTTCCGCATAAAATCCTACCTTCGGAGACATTTTTGTAATGTGCGATAAACTGAATCCACTGACAACGAGTTCAATGATTGATCGCTCGAAATTTCGAACTTTATTCCTTACTTTTGCAATGTCGGGAAAAACCGTTGCTTTTCAAATACATTTGCACGTGCGGCTACGAAATTTATATTAATCGAGAAATAAGCATTAATTCATTGCCGTTCACTCACTCCTCAACGTGACACGCGTGACGATGTAACAACGCACGGTTTGACGAAAGAACCAAACGGACTGAAGAATCGACACTGAAAGCCGGTCGGAGACCACGAGGCGTTCACCATCCTCTCGAGGGGCTCTCGCAAACCCCACCATCGCTTTATTCACTTTATGTGTACGTGTACGTACTTGGGATCATAGGTTTGAAGCTAACGCGCACGTGACACTTTTCCTTGTTTTTTCTCGAAGAATATTTTTTTCTTCATGAACACACACACACACTCCAAATTAGGGTAATTAAAGAGGACTCATTTTTATACTTAGTAACTAGGAAAATGTCATTTTCGGATAGTGCTTAAGCGACTTTTCTGTATGATTCTATTCGAGCTGGCAAATTATGGGATTAAAATTTTTCCTTGCTCTCGTTAAAAGGTCGTTAGAAGATGCTTCAAAATCGGCTAAGAGTTGAGGTCGTTAGAATTCTAAAATTTATGGAACCATTGTCCCCCGAAAATCCCATTATTCGAAAGATTTTTCAGAATTACCCTGAGGAGTTCACTTTAAGGGGGCGAATATTCTAGGGAAACAATTTTTGTTGATTTCGACGCTGCACCAAAAACCTCGAACCAGCAAGAGGCTTTGCAATGTCTTGTGTTTTCATACAATTATTTTTTTCCCGCACAAATCTAAATCGCCATGCCGTTAAAGTTTGAAGGCTGTCACTGCCTTCGAGTTTCAAGTGGTTTGTAGAATGTCGTTCCAAGAACGCACAATTTTGCATTTTTTTCAATTTTTCTTAAACAAACTTCCCGGCAGGATGGAAGGGCGTAAAAAAACCAATGATTGAATATTCCCCATGCAAATATTTCCAATTTACCCAACGAATAAAAAATAATGAAACCAAGTGAAGTAACATACAAAATTGAATCGTTTTTTTCTCGTATCGCAGCACGATTAGATGACGAGAGTTTTGTCCAATAAGATTGGGATCAGAAAAGAAAAATTGATAAAAATAGTCGTAGAGAATTGATCAGAAAATTCTCAACAGCGAGTCTCCACATCCGGAAGTTTTGTAGGAATTTCAAAATCAGCGTATCGACGAATCTTTACCAGCTAATTAACCAACCGGTCAGCGTTTCCTCGCAAGTAAAAAACAAACAAAATAAGATTTCACAAACGTGCGAATATGACACCGGACATGATCGATAAACTCTGACAATGCAGTACGACAGAGTTACGCAGCACGCGAGAATATTTTTCGATACTTATCGATGATAAACCTGGGTTGATAACCTCCATTGATAAACGACGATTACGGATAAATATGTTGACGAGTATAATTACCAGAGCGAGTTCAACGAAGCTTTCGGTCATCTGTCGACGAATAGATGACAGTTCAACCGTTCCGGTCAGACTGAAATGTTTACACTCTCGCGTTTTTATGCTTGTGTACATCGAAGTAATCAAGTTGCCGTGTTACTATGTATGTAGTTTACGAATACATCGATGACTCGGTAGCGCCTCACATAGCCCAAGAATCACATGAATATTAGGCTGCCTGTGCGTGTGTGAATGTACAGACGAAGCATGGTGGAATGCTACAACGAATAAAAGAGCTTAGTCACGAGACCTGTTTCATCGATCACGAGTCCTCGTGTTATTGCCTCGATCAAATTCATTTAATGTTTCAAAGCTCACGAGAGTCCGCGATGATGTTTGGATCCACGTGATGAAAATATTCAGAAGATATGTGTCTCGGGAGGGGGGAAAATAGTAGAAAAAAACAAGCGAATACCTAATTTCCATAATGCGAATTAACGATCGATTTCTCAGACGTCATTTTCAACGACTCGCGTCTATTGGCTTCTCAAATGTCTTTTCGTTATCCGACACCGATTGGTGGCTTTGGAAGTTTACTCGTGGCAAAGCACATACACGTTGCCAGACACGAAAATGTGATAAGAATGAAAAAAAACATTGAAGGTTTGCCAGTGAAATATTTCATTTTTGTATTTAATTTTGCAGAGTTGGTGACGAATGATTGACGATCCAGGATTTTTATGTTCGTCCAATCCGCTGGTGTTGTGTGCACTTGCACTTATCACCGAGGCATTCATATAACGGGTTTCATAAATTTGTATGCCAACGAATGTCAATTTGAATGGAAATTCTTTTTTTGTTTCAACTTAGATTCTAATCTTTCGAATTATTTTTTAATTCTGTACTTCCCGTTGTACCATAAAACCCGATAATTTTCTACGTCGCGTTACAGAATAAATAATGAAGAATAATCGTTTGTAATGGTTCATTCCTAGATGCAATACTATCGCAGGTAGCATAATCCGGTTATTGAATAATTAATATCGTAATGAAAAATCGATAGGGGACTGGATCGATAGGGAAGAGCAACTGATTCGAAGTGATAACGAAATTGTGAACATGGGAACGTGCGTTGTTGCTTGCTCAACAACGTCATTAAAGATCGCTCTTGGAAAGGTCAAGTATATAGAAAAACTTGAGTAGACTCGTGTACTTGTTAGTGAACAAGAAAAAGAGGGATTTAAAGACAGATCTCACTGCCGTTGAAATCAAATTTATTCGTCGTTTGAAATTCAGTTGAAAATCCTACAAACAGAAAAAGTTTTATTCGAGTCTGATAGAATTATTTACTCAAATGTTTGAAATTCGAATGACGAAAACGTTTATTCGCTTCAGAAGTGATTATATCGAGTGATCGAATTACAACGATTACGGGAAGTCGCAATCAAATGAAATTGGTTTATTTTGAGTATGAATAAGTTTGTATGAAATCGATTACCCTCGTCAACCCTTCCAATGGCAGGCGGTTTGATAGTGAGCCAGAATATCCGGTAGCCACAGAAATCGTTAGGTAAAATTTTACATTAAAAAAAGGTACAAAAGGAGAAAACAAGAAAACTCAAAAATTAAGGGGGCGATTTACCTTGAACGTTGAAAAACTGGTTTATCGTCAAACCCATTTGCCGATCAGTGAACAAAGGCTCGACCATGATTTTATCCTCAGCTGCAACCGTTGTCATTGGCAAGAAAAAATCAAGAAGAAGAGACGAAAAATTGACAAGAAAACGAGAAAAAAATCAGCAAAATCATCCCGTAAAAGTTCTTCGTGGAGCCTCCTCAGGGCAAAATCTACACCGTCAAAATCCTACGAACTTGTGTCCGTACAAATGCACAAGTACCTAAGAAATAATGTTTTTTATCATTGAGTCAATGGAGACAATAATCATGCAAAGTTTCACGTCGATCACGTTCTTTTCACGCTCCCTCTCCAAAATTTTGATCAGTTAAGCTTGCTAAAAACTCAGTAATACGTTCGGTATTCGATTTCGTATGATTGGAAACCTATTTTTCGAGCAGCTCATCCTATTACGGGCCTGCCAGTTACGGCCAATACAGGAACGAATTCGAGCAAGTTTTGACCGATATCCGGCGACCAGTAAAGGGGCTGAAGCTTCGTATTCTGGTCACTACGCAGCGATGGGTGTCGAGGCATCCCTCACATGTGATTGGCATTCCACACGTGTGAAAAAAAGCGGTAGCCCCAACAGTATTTTAATCATTCGACTGACTGTGTGTGGAAAATGCATGAGCATTTTCGTATTTACTTTTTTTTTAATGAATTTGTTGTGAAAAATTGATTGAGTGAAAGCTGAAAAATCGTTGGATTTTCGATGTAAGCATGTCTGATAAAAAGAAAAAGTTAATAAAAATTTCAATGAAAAATAAATCATTTCATGAACTCGAATAAGCTTCTATGGCCTTGGGAGAGAGACTAAAGTATTTAACTACATCGTTATGAATGAACGAAGGGTTTTTCCTGAGTGCATAAATGATGAGTCTGAAACTCGTTGATTCCTTTCGTTTTTTTTTTTTTTTTTTTTTTTTTTTATGTAAATCGATCGATGCTACTTAGTAACGGTTGAAACAACGTACGTTCTAAGCGAGCGGTAAACGTGTGAATTTTGCAGGTGAAAGTATACACGCTGAGGGGGAAAAAAGTCGAAACGACCCCGGCCGACACCCACGTGGAGATAATATTCCTGCCGATGTCAAATACATCGAAGAACTGTTTGAGAAAAAGGAGTATTAATGGCAAAAAAGAACTTGGCCTTGGGCATGACATACGATGAGAAAAAAAATGATGTTTTTCAGTGAAAATTTTCTGTAAAAGTAATTTTCTGTAAAAAATCACTTTTTTACAAAAAATGTTCGAAGCTTTTTTTTCTCTAAGAGTCTAGGATTGCATCGAAGATTTTTGCTTCGGAAATTGCACCATGTTGAGTAAAGCTTTAAACGATGAGCTGGCACTACGAACCCTCGTGGGTAACTGCGTTTTCCCACATCGCACTAAAAGCAGGTTTCTCGTTAAAGTATCGAGACCATTATTTTCAGAAAGAGAATTATTTTCATCGTGAGATAAAAATGCAAAAAATCGTTCTACCACGAAGATATACAAGTCGAAAAATATTCCGAGGCTTTTTGGTCTTTGGCCAATTCTATGAGGACCGTTCACCTCGTACGATTTGTTTCTCAATACGAAACTCATTTACATAATTTAAAAAATATGATAAAACGAGACGATTAATGGCATGTGTAAAAAAGATTGTTGATGGGATTAATGTCATTTTCAGTATAAAATTTCGATCCATAAAGCTTCGCTTCTCAAGCAGCTTCAGTTTCAAGGCTCCACGAAGAATCGCGTCTGATTTCTTTTTATTCAGTCACGCGCTTCATTCTCGTGATATAATTCACTCTCGTAGCATTATAACACAAAATGTATACCCGCATATGCAGATATATGCGCGCATAAATATGAGTATTCTTAAATCATTTTGGACCACTTGCTGCTTGCTTCGTTCGACCTGAACATTCGCATGTGTGTGAACGTGAGTCACGTACACATATGCATTTTCGTACACACGATACATTTTCAAATGTACAGATATACAAACGTTTATATGGACTCGAGTATTGATTTCGTATTTCGATTAATACGATTCAGTTATCACTGATTTTAAAGTAGTTCAACCACGAAATGATTTCTTAAGAAAGTCTTGAAATTTAGAGTTTAAATGGGCAGTCGACTGACACGCATATCAAATTTTAAAGGATTCGTCCTATTGGTTATTTAGATAAACGTGCTTAAATACGAAGAAAAACTTCTTCCCATATAACGAATGAACGCTTCTTACGAAGTTTATGAAAAAGTACACAATAACAATGAAGTATACAATGATGGTCTGCAAAAAAATTCGAAGCGATTGTCTTACTACTAATAAAAATATATCACGTTAAAGATTGAACGAAATTGATAACGAGCATTGGTATAACCTCATATTTGATTATTTCGGCATATTGTTTCGCCTTGGCATGGCCCATTCCTGCCACAGCCTTCTGTCGTTTTATTAACACTTTTTTCTTGATCCATTTTCCTTCCTGTTTAATCCCTGTTTCATTAATGGCTTGCAATTTCATTCACCAAAAGGATAAGTTGAAAAAATTTATTTAAAATTTTGAATTAATAACAGACATTAATTTAGAGTGATAATATCTTTAATTGGAAAGAAAAAATCTCCCCAATTTAGACACCCATAAAATACGATCCTACGGGCACGATTTAAGGCATGGCAAACGCATCGAAATCATACCGAAGACTGTCAATTAGTTTGTGCCTTTTATCCTCGTTATCCGTGTCCGGATATGCATGCAGTTAGTGAGAGGATGTGCGGAGCCGAGCTCTGTGAGATAAGGAAACGTATACCGCGTGGCCAAATCTGTACTAATTCGTGTGCACATTAGATCGTAAGAACATCTGGAAGACCATGATGTTTGCTTCGTAACTCAAAGACAGCTTGAGTTGATATTTCTGAGATAATTTATTTCACTAAAATACAAAATACACAATGGGAAGTAAACAATGAAAAAAATCTTGGAGTTAAGAAGGTTGTGCTCGAAAATATTACTGCAGGGAATTGACTCTGAGTGCATGCTGTAAATTGCATCATTTTTCATATCTCGATGATATTTTGTGCAATCACGATGCTGTTTTAGTAGGCTTATAAAATTATGAATAATTATGACATTTTAATGAGAAACGCGATTAGGTTAATACATTAATGCGTGTGTACTCGTTATCTGCTTGCATGTCCCCGCACGATCAATTACGTTAACGTTTGTCACCAATTTGTTATTCGTAACAATATCATTACAATATCGCGAGGCGTTCGATTCGATGAATGACCCAATTAATCGTGCGAATGTGGAACGTTGACGAAAAAAGAGAAGTGAATGTTGAGTGGCTCACCTTGACGCCGAGACTGCTAAACGCCAGTTGATGATATCCGAAAGGCTCTCGTTTTTCTTCCGTCATTTTTCTTGCACGATGAACGCTTCGATTTTGCGGCACACAAGTGCCCTGCTCTTTCTCTCTCTCTCTCTCTCTCTCTCTCTCTCTCTCAATCGATCACCGACATTTTACGCTTACGGCATGCACGCGTGGTGCGGAACGAGAAGAAAATAAGCAGCGCGGAGTTTCGTCGTGATCGCGGTTACGTCTCAAGCCTTTTTCCCCTCGATTAATCCGTTTCTTGCGTTCCTCTCTTCCTGTCTTATGAATCGAAATTAACGCGGAATATGCGGAAAAAAACGTCGAAATGTGAAGCGTCGACGTGGCCGTTCGAGGGCGTCAAATGTGCATACGTGCAGCCGCGCGAGGGGTCGCCTCTCGGTTTAATGCCACTCCGCTCAATGTAGCCTCGACCTCGGGTTCAATGCGGTATGACGTCACACATTTTGCGTCACGTGGTCCCGATCCCGTACGTCGGCGCGTCACACCAGCGGCCGATCAATTTTTCGACTGTTGCCAATACCATGCTCGGGAATTCCGGCGGCAATTTGAAACGCGGATTAGAGACTCGTGACTTTGCTGTTTCTGTGGCCTTTCGTTCCCAGGAAGAAAAGATATTTACGTTTTAACGCTTATCGAGCTACTGATTCCTTCCGATGGATACATTTTTTCCACTTTCTTTGTTATGCTTGTTCACGAATATTTTTTTATCGACGAAATTAAAAATTTTGAGTCCGTCGCCCGGTGGTCGACGAGAACCTCGGCTCGAGAGACCGCACCGAGAGACGACGGAACTGATTTGAATTCTACTGAGAATTATTTTTAGCGGTTGGCAGAGACCCGGAACGTCAAACTCCACTCGCGTTCATCGTACGCGCGTCTTTCGATTCGTCAAAGTTGGTGAAAATGTTTGTATATTAACCAATCACGACGGTAGTAGCGAATTACTGAATTTTAAGGCTTTTCTTTCTGCATCTTTACCTTGAGAAGCTTCAGCCCGCTTCGGCCATACTTTGAACATCGAAAATCGAGTCAAAGCTCAGCATTTTGATTTTTAAAGTAACGAAATCATTGAAAGATTCTTATCGTCCACAAATTCCACGTTTTTCTAAAGCTTGTGAAAGTAAATTTTTCTCAGACGAGTGAGTCTCAAAAGTACGAGGCAAACCATCTTTTTTCTTCCAAGCTGCTCACTTGTCGACCGTTTTAATGAAAATCGTATCCAGTGAATGACTGTGCACAAATCTTTCACCAGATTCCCTAGTTTCTAATCCACCTGAAAAATCTAACAGCCACTCCGCGCTAACCTATAGCGCTGGGTTTGAATTTAATGCCCATTTATAAACTGAGATCTTTGGAGCTTAGACGTGCCAACTTTCTGGGTCATTGTCGTATAACGCTGGCGCAGCAGTAAAGTTGACTGTTTTTCAATGACCGCCACGAATTTTTTCCACGTTTGCTCTTGATGAATGCTCACCGTATATCTTTATATGCAAAGAGGATATGCGAGGATGATATAACTTTGTTTCTACGCAGTCATGCACACGAGACGTAAGCTGTGTCTCCACATTGTTGGAATATTAAAAAATGCTAAACAGCAGCAGGCTCGTGACAGTGAGATGAAAAAAGTGCGGAAGTTTTCGTAGTGGGTCCCTTAGACCCGAAAATTATGAAAATGGAGATGTTTCGAGATCGTTTAAAATTTTACTTTTTCCAAGAATCACTCAAAAAATTCATGTTTTTTGGGATGCTGAAAAAATTTGATGAAAAAGAAGTAAAAAAAGTCGAGAAATTTGCACATTATCGTTTGAAAAAATACAGCATTTGAGTCATTTCGAAATGAAACAACGTTGTAATGGTTGCGTGACCTTAACTTTCGTGAATCATCGGCACGCGATGTACATACATTTTTTTTAACATCATTCATTCGATAACAATGCTGTCTCATAAATTTCAGTATTTCCAGATATATCTCGTATCGAATACCGCGTGAACAAACGTTACAAACAGTCGCTGACAAATTAATTATCTCCTACGAAGTTTCAATGATTCACGAGGAAAAGAATATTCACTGTTATTTGTTTTTTATTCTTTTACTTCCGGGTGGTTCTTCATCGTTATCCTTTTATTCCAAGAGGAAGTACCTTGATAATGGAGGCTACCGAATAAGTTAGAAAGGATAATTCATTATTGAGGTCAATGTGAAACTCGTTCATGTACCTTTTCGATAAGTCACGAGTCGTTGATAATGAAATTTCTTTCAAATGCGCAGCTTTTCCCGAGTCTTCCTGCTTCTGCGTCTTCGTAGAACCGCGATCTGCGATGGAACAATAATGATTGAAAAACCCCCTGTAACATGAGACTTCTCACTTGTGCCTACATTCCGGTTTCCATCTTGCCTGAAGCGAGTAACAAAAAGTATCGAATAATTTCATTGGAAAAATGATTTACTACCTCATCTGTATTTCGGATCGCAATACTTCAGCAGACAGTCATATTAGTTTTTGGCAAACCCCTTTGATCGATCGCGTTAACCTACATGCCGAGTAAACCAAGTGTATAAATCATATTTTCACTGACAAAATGCTCAACAAAATTGAAATTTGACGAAAGTAAATTGTGACGTAAATGTTTTCGAGCTTGTTGATTGATTTTGCTGTTTGCACCATGAGTCACCGAGGGATCCTATCACCATCAAGAAAAAAAGGACACAAATCTCGGAACTCTGTGCCGTCCTCGCCTGATAGTATTGAAAGGTGAATTTCATATTTTTCACGAATTAAACAAAATTCTTTAATTTTCCTGAAATCCTGCTTAAAAAGAGGTTAATCGTTCATTTTATCTTTCACCAATCACCTTAACCAGCGTGGACACAGTTCACGAGTGAATTCGTTCATTGTCACATCACTTTTGAGAACTTGTGGGCTCGTGATACCTTTTTCGTCGCAGTTAGAATTCATAAACACATTTGACCGCGACAACAAATCATTTAACTCTAGCCAATGAAATATTCCGTATTCGCCCAGAATGAAAAGAGCTTCATCAACTTCCCTGTGTACATCGAGGTCCGAAAAAGTGGAGAATCAATCGAAAGGTGAATTTTCGAGTAGTTCGAGGATAGACTCATCCTATAATTCTAATAAAACGGAAACACCGGTTAATGCACCACAGGTAGTTTTTTCTCTCAATGAAATAAGAAAAGAATGGACGAATAAAAAGATAAAAGAATCAGCATTGGATGATATGAGTTTCTGGATAATCAACATTACATTTTTAGTATTTAAGAAGTAAAATTTATACATTTTTTTGAAAGTTTATTCGAATTAATATCCGATAAAAACGTACCATAAAATTGAATTTTTGGAAGCAACTTTGCCAATTCAACGTCAAATTATTTTTGACATCACGTCAAACTCGTTTTGCCCAAAAAGTTTAGAGAACGAATATTTTTGAGACATTTCGATTTGTAATGTTCTCGTGACGTTTGCAATCAGTCAGCTTCCATCAAAACACCCGAACAGTCTTCGTCGCCGGAAAGATCGGACGTCATCGAAAATGGTAAATTTTTAACGATGTTTTCGTGAGGTAGATATTGACGGACAATAATTGCTTCTGTCGTTGAGAAATTAATGGTCAAGACGAGCGATTTTAATATTTCTTCAGATCCTTCACAATCGTAGCAGCAACCACATTTTTCATTTAAATTACACGGACATGTGATGGAATGCTCGTTATTGAAATGAATATTCAAAGACCCACGAGATATGGTTTTCCTTAATAATTTTAAATATTTGACGTCGCAGTAACTATTTTTATTCCGATTGTTATACAAAATCCCTTCTCGAGGAAATAAAAGCCGATGAAACATTAATCGAGTGTTGTCGAGTGGTGTAATCAGTCGATCGAGTCAATTACACGTCCTCGTAACAAGCGATCGTCCATATAATTGTGTTTTAATAATTTAAGTGGCGTCTTGAAATCATGTATTTTTAATTTTTTCTTTTTTTTTTTTTTTTTTTAATTCCTCGCAAAGATTGCGTTGTAGCATCAGCAAACAGATATTTATATTCTCTGTTGTTTCAGAAGACGAACTCGTTGATGTCTTAACAAGGCAGATTTATCTAGCTGAAAATCAGATGCAAAAGATGCAATCGGTTTTGAAGAGAGCCGAGGAGCGTCTGAGAATGAAGGATCAAGAGATTACACGACTCAAACGAAAAGTGAGTCGAAATATCAGTCCTACGTCGCCTCTTATGTCACTTACGAGGGTTATAAAAAATTTCAATTGCTCAACAGATCAAAGATTGGGAGGCCAAGAGCAAAAATCAAGATACCATTCACAAGAGTGTTATACAAAAGAAAAAAACGGAAACAGAAAATTCGGCTTATCTTTACAAAAGATGCTTGGGTCTTGAGCACAAAATTTTCGAAATGGAGGTCTCGAAATTTCGTCCGAGTAGCCAAAATATTTGAATTCCTTATTTTAACTCTCACGCGAACGAAATATTGCTGAGAATACGTGGCTTCGATACGAACCTCATGAAATTAACTTCATTGCTCGTTTCACTATTCGCAGAAATTTCTCGCCGATTATGGTCTCGTGTGGATCGGCGATACGAAAACTGATCGAGGCAAACGCCAGAGCAACACACCCAAGTAATTTTCGTTGATTGTTGCAAAGCATCTAACGAGCAATCGATTCACATCACCTTCCCAGTTATCGTTGCGTTTTAGTGACTTCATCAAGAATTGTTATGCCCAATTAACTGCGAACATCGAGGAACTTAACTTGGCCGTTGGTAAGGACGAAGTTTACGTCGAGCTCAATCAGAATGGAGCAGGTGCTTCTTTCAAGGTGAATAATCCAAGCGTATCATCGTTTCAATGTTACAATGCCATGCGATGGATAACCACGATTTTTAATTGATCTCATCAATCGAAGACTCCGACCTGCATGTGTCTGAGATTTTACAAGAACGGAATGGTCGTCGAAGACGGGAAATTACGACCGTACAACGACCCCAACACCGTTTCCTTCATCCGAGATATTCTCGATGGATACTTTCCATCAGAATTACAAAAATCCTATCCCAACGGTGTCCCATTTAAAGTAAGCGAAATATCGTCCTCATCGAAGTTTGCTGGCTCCTAAATCGCAGCGTTCAAGCTTCGATTTTCATTGGCATCGAGCTTTTTCTTTTCATCGTTTCCAATCAATGCTCCTTCTCTTTTTGGTTAACTTGAACTTCCCAGGTGGAAGATCACAGAACAGAAACTTATCTGTTGGGTCCCATGGGCTTCCCAGGACATGGTTATCGACTGGGCAAACAAGCTTTGATGGGCAAAAGACCTTCGTCGTCGACAGCCAAGCCACCCACGACGACGAATTTTAACCCTACGAAGTCGCCTTACTTCTCGGTTGACAGTCAAAAAAAAAATACCTACAGCTGCAAAACGGGAGCGCCTTCGGTCCCTTCGAGCGCCAGGTACAAAACTTCTTTCGCGTTCAGTATTTTCGGAATTTTCAAGATTTTTAATGGGAGAGTTTCTCTGCACTGTAAAATGTCCCTTAAATCACCTTGGCAATCGATCCAGATCGTCGAAACAGAGAATTTGCCCTCCACCGCTGTCGGTAGAGCTGCTCGATCTCAGATCCCAGATTCTCGCTTCTCACAACAATAATTGTTCCCACTCCCATCTCCAGTCTCATGTCAACGCAGAACTTGGTATCGGCAATCGGACCGAGAGAGTAAGAGACGTTTTTTGTCGAAATAAACATTCAATGAGTCATCCTGCTTCGCACCACTCTTCGTGTTTTTAGAAACGGTTTCCTGCCGCGAAAACGACGCAGTACCACATGTCGGTAAAAGAAAAATCTTTAACTTCGAAAGGCAGTCGTACGGATTCGGTTTCTTTGTCAAGCAGAAAAGGAAAAGCGAGTCAGCATGCCTCGGTCGATCGTTCGTCATCAGGATTCTCTTCGAGGTTCGAAAAAATCGTTTGATCTTTAAAATTCCGTCTGTCTCCTAAAAACATTCCCGAAAACGGTTGATTTTTTTTACTTCCTAAAACAGAACCCTCCTTAAAAAATTCGACAATGCTCCGCGAGGGGGTATGAATGAAAACGTGAAAAATTGTTCAAAATGTTTACCGATGAGAACGGATTTTTGCGGAATCCCATGACGGTTATCCCCTCCAACTTTACCCCCTTTTTTCTCCTTCATTCGCAACTTGTAATTAAGCAGACTGTTCCGGACCATTTTTTGTGATTCATATTCCTGTTGAATAATTCTAATTATTTAAGTGATTTGTACGAGTGGACTTGCATCATTTTTCACCACGTTTCAGTCGGATGGAAAAATCATTTGGTCGCGTTAAATCGCGTCCCCGATCAGCGAGCTTGAACAATGCTCGTCTCCCAATTCGTTCGTGCTCGAGATTTTCGTCACCGACCGGCATCGATGGGAGTCCGAGACACATTAATCATGCGACTAGTGGAACAACGGCGAAACCGAGAATATCAAAATCAGCGACTCTCGATAGGAAAAGCGAAGTAAATGAATTTGAACATTTTTTAATCTTTCACATTTTATTTCAACATCCAACAACACACGAAAAAAATATCGGTGGAATATTACGAAACGATGGAAAAATTGGAGTTTCCAATGTGCCACAATTTTTCCTCATCATACGATCATAACTTCAAAACACGTTCGATCCTTTTCGAATTACCATTCGCTCCATTTTTCCACCCAACAAACCAGAGCACATGCCTCAATTAATTGCAGTTACCGACCGTTCGTGAAATCAATCAATCGTCCGGGAAACCCGGCGGTTTCCGACTGAAGGTGAGATCCATGAACGGGAGCACGGTTTATCTGGTGCACGTATCCGCCGACGATACAGTCGCTAAGCTGTATCAACTGTTGGATAAAGCACTGGCAAAAGGTCGTCACAGAAGTTACAAAATTATCATCAGCGGGTGAGCTTAAAAATTCGATTGGTTTTCTCAAATTCCTGACGAAACGAATTCCCTTTTAGGAATTTTCGAGGAAACAGAGCTTCCCTTCAAAGTCTTTTTTTCTAGCTCAATGAGCTGGGTGGTTTCCGGTTGTAGAGCACTAATTTAGCAGTGTGATATTCAAAAAACTATTTAAAAAATTCCTTTACCGAACCGATTGGGGCCACTGAATTTATGCTCGGGTCATACGCATTCCAGAGGGTGAGGGTGCATTGAATTTGGGAAGCAAAATACCTCGAGAATTCTCAACCCGGAATGCATTGATCGTTGGTTCGAAAAGTTCAATAAAATTCTTTATTTTTCAGTTATGAGCGAAAGAGGCTCGATCAGTTTGGAATCCAATTGAAAGAGTATGGAATATCTCGAGATAGTGTGCTCCATTTAGTGAACGATTGAGACTATTTCATTGCGAAATACAAAAGACACGTGCAATCACATGGATCACATCAAAAGTTTTCGTCACAGGCAGTTGCTTGTTGGGTTCATCAAGTCCTCGGTTACCAACGCGGAGTTTCGAGATTTCTGTAATCTGTCGAGTAAAGTTGGAGTCAAATATGCACTACGTGAAAAAAAAAAAAAAAAAATAAACTCTGTCATTGAAATGAAACGTGGCAAGTTTCCCCAGCGTGAAAAATTCAATATTTCAAAAAGATGCAAAATTGGTGATTCTCTCTTCCGTCTGCGTGGAATTGTATCTGTAAGCTGCTTAGTTTCTATATATGGAATCGCAAAAATTTCTCGTTGAAATTCGACGGGATCGTGGATCATATGAAATTGATAGTAAACATTTGTTAAAGCTTCGTTATCGCGTAACCACCTTTGAAATTAACGTTCCAGTGTATCGCTTTCCACCAGGAGATTATTGATGTATATATGCGATTTGGTGGCAAGTACCATGGCACATAAATCTGTTATAGGCGATTAACTCGGTTCAGATCAAGCATATCGTAACATGGCATACGAGGATGTTCGTCGAAGCAGTCTCGATATTAATCGTCCTGAATGGAAATAGATGTTTGACGGTTCATGAGGCGATATGAGGATTGGAACGATGGATTAAAAGCAGAAGGTGACATCGGTGATTCAGAGATTCAGAAGTTTTTAATAAGCAACTGAATTGTGAGGAAGATCGAGAGTTGATTAGTAAATGGAGAATCGGACTTTAATTAAATATTAATGTGGCCTGATTTCGTTCTCCAGCTGCATTTTGTAATTGCCTCGAATTTCGAGATTTCTTTGCACATTTTTATTGAAACGATGCTTACTCGAGCTACGAATCCTGGGAGTTGAAAATTGTTGATTAATGTATATGCAACTGTTTTTTTGACACTTTAAGGGGTCATTAGACGGGCGAGAAAAAGACTGTTTTGACGATTTTTTTTGACCGGTATAAACTATAAATGGATATAAAAAGTGTTAGGTTTAAAAAAATACTCACAAAATACACAAATTTTTTATATTTTTTTATTTATTTTACTCAATTCTCGTAAAAAAAAGATGGGTGTGCGCTGTTGATGAAATCTCTGGAATGGATGATCGGAGAAAAAAAATGAAAATGCTTTTAGATTCAATAGGTAAATGGCTGTAGTGCATATCGTACGATTTTTTATTTCTTCAAAAATGACAAAATGGCGGCCATTTTTCCAAAGACTACAAAAAAGTGCGTCTTCTTTCTCATCGTTTTTTTTGAAAAAAATAGTTCCACTAAAAATTTCAAAATTTGTATGATACGCGCTATAGCGATAATCATGAAGAACACGTGGTAAAATTTTGGTAAGGATCGGTTGAATAGTTTCGGAGATTTGATCAACGAGCCGTCGAAAAACGTAATTTTGAGAAAAACGCGTTCAAAGAAAGGCAGGTACTCTGATCTCTATAAAATTTAAGTATAATACTTTTAATTTTGTATACTTTCGAAAAATGCAATAAAAAAAATCGATTTTTTTTTTAATTCTAATTAAAGTTCTGAGTAAATAGACCCCATAAAATTTCTCGAAATCGAAAGTGTTCTCAAGTCCCGATAATCAGGGCAGCGGATCTACTTTCAAGTTCCTGTCCTTCGAACGAAGACTCGGAACTACACCGTGAGAAAATCTGTCAACGCGTATTCAGCGTTCGAAGTATATGAGCGTGACCGTTGATAAGTTGAGTGACTGATATATTGCTCAAATTAATGAGTTTATTACCATTACATAGGAGAGATTCGTCATGTCGAGGAAACGCATTATTGCAAGAGCGTTGGCCGGAGGGGATTCGAGAGGAGACTCGACCGGGTTAGTTCTCCGTCAAGGACAGTTATATAGGCTCGAGCGTTGACACGCTTCATCGTATTATCGATTTTCAATATTAGCATGACGATTCAGAGGCTCGAAAGGGTGAAGGATCACCGGGTATTTCATTCATTAGAACCCAACAGAACGTCGATCATGCTTAATATAATATGCGAGATGGAAATCATCGGAACGTTGATACGAAGTCCAAGGACCGATGCCAAAATTTGTACTTTCGTTCAACCGAAATCGCCGTTGGGAAATAACCGGACAGATTTTTGTCTCCACTTTGCTCAGCACGTTTTGCATCAAATGAGATTCGCCAGAACTGCCGAATCGATATAAAGTATCGATGCTCGAACGATCGATGTTTGGCGCCGAATATCGACCTTAGAAATAGTTCATTCGGAGAGTGCTGGATCGATAGAGTTCTGGGCGTACAATGCGAAGAAATTTCCGTCCCAAAACTACCAAAGTGTTCCACTGCTTTTTCTCGTTCGTGCGTTACTTCCAGCGGGTATTTTCAAGAGTCCACGCCGTCACTCTAATCCGACTTTTCTTCTCAGCTTATTTCCAATTTTTTCATTTCTCACGTTCCGGCTGCTCTCTCCTGATGCACTGCTGCATTATGTTCGCTCGAGAGCCAGTGACCTTTTGTGTACCGTTTCGGAGCGTTACCACCGTCAAAATGTGCCCAACTGCTGAAGAGATAATCTGATGCGAAGAATTTGTATGCACGCATGTCGTCTCGGGTCCACCTTTGTCCAGAAATTCGCAGTTTTCCTACCTTAAACATGATAATTTCCGCTCAGGAGCGGTGACATGGCCTCACATCGATTCAAACAAAGTAATCTACCGCATAAAATTCTTTTCGTGTCTGTCCTGCTTTGCGAGAGCTTCCCAATTTTCTGGGGAGCATTGGAGCCCCACACCAAGGGCGCAGCGATCATCGTCGGTTGATGAAGCCTCCGACCATTTTTTTCCCGTTACTCCCTTAATTCAGTGACGAAATTCTAGCTTCGAAAAGACACGAAAGCCACAAATTCGGTGTTGCACAGAGCAGGACCTGCGAGTCATGATACGTCACCATTTTTTTTTTCAATTCGTGAATGAATTCAAATAACGAAGTAATGCGTTCATCAGAATTTCCATACTTTTCTCGTCGCCACCCTGGATGGTACGAGATCTACATTATTTTACGAGTTTTATCATGAAAAAAGCGAACGCAACGTGATACGGTGACAATCGTCACTGAACCGAGTCGACGATTCGTCGACTACGAGAGTTTCACGTCTATCCGCGGTATTACGAGAGGAACGAGAGTGCGGGTTTTCTATGTTTGTCAATCAATATGCAAATGTGAACTGTGGTCGACGATGTTTCCTCCCTCGCTCACATCCCCCATCCTTTACACACGTATATGGCCGCGTATGTATGCGCTACCTCCGAGCCAGTTTCTATATTCAATCTAAGTACATAGTTGGGTTGGGTGTAGACTGCGGAACTTGGAGTTTTTCGATCTATTCGACGATGCGTCGTCCCACCGACGACGAGAAAACGCAACGCTAATGAAAAGGAATTCGTTGATGCTTATCCATGTTACGGACTCTGTACACGAAGTAGCCGAAGCGTATTGTATTTCATTCGTTTCTACAGGTCCAATTAACAAGTTTTTCTACTACCCTGTACAGAAAAAAAGAACGTTTTTTCGTCTTTTGATAACTTCGGCCATAAAAATATTTTAAGGGGTCTATTTTCATTAGAATTCTCAAAAAATCAATTTTTTTTGCATTGTTCGAAAGTATACACATGATTAAAAGTATGATACTTCGATTTTATAGAAATCTGAGCAATTCAAGTGTCCTTTGAGCGACTTTTGCTTGGCTGATATGCACCGCCGGGTGCGGTACTGCGTACCTGCGTCTGTTTGAACGCGTTTTTCTCAAAATTACATTTTTCGACGACTCGCTGATCAAATCTCCGAAACCCTTCAACCGATCCTTACCAAAATTATACCACGGATTTTTTATGACTGTGGCTATAGCGCGTATCATACGATTTTTGAAATTTTTAGTGGAACTATTTTTTTTTTTTTGGAAAAAACGATGAAAAAACGGGTTTTTTGTACTTTTTGAAAAAATGGCCGCCATTTCGTTATATTTGAGAAAATAGAAAATCGTATGATATGGGCCTACCTGTTGAATCTAAAAGCATTTTTATTTTTTTTCTCCGATCATCCATTCTACCTTAAGAGTGTTTTTTTTTAGGCCTAACTTTATACCGGTCAAAAAACTTCGTGAAAATAGTCTTCGTTCGGCGTCTAATTAGGGTAGACCCCTTAAAAAATGCTTTTTGACATTCAACGAGAGGTACGAACAGAAAATGATTGCTCAGCCGGGACTCCGATAGTGAATCACGAATTTTGTACCACGTTCATTGACCTTCCGAGCATTAAAATTTTGCCCAAGAATGTTGTCGTTCCCAAGTATCAACTCGTCGACGTTTCCCCTGACTTCATTAGTCGCGCTATCGGACAAATACTTTGATCGTTGCCGCATTTTCCATTCGAGATCGTTGCCATTTTTCCATTCGAAGTAGTCTTCCTTCCACTTTTCCTTCCAACGATAAATGATGCAGTCGTACAAGTGGTGGACCTCGAACGAATGCAATTTGCGAAATAGAAGAGAGAGAGAGAGAGAGGGAGAGACAAAACGAGATGCAGAGATAAAAGGACGAAAAAATGTGAAAAAAGCTTCCGTGGGAACGATTTAGAAAAGAAGCAAGCTGAAGGCTTCTTTCTCGAATCTTTCTACCCTCAATTTGCTCGCCCCAATGAGAACAGGATCGCTCGTTACATAAAAAACCTCATCCACCGAACTCCCGCTCACGCCACGAAAAAATAACGCCAACTCCATCACACAAGAGGCAATTATAATGAAAGTTTTTTATGCATATTTTCAAAAAACATCGTTATACCTCTTTCACACCTATCAAATATTCTCTGTGTCGTTCTCATGTTGCGATGCAATGCTCCTTTTTTTACTAGAAATTCGTTAAAGTTTCTCGATAAAGGGGTAATTATAATACTCTCAAGCGTTTTGTGTTGAATTCACCATTATCGAAAAAAAAAATCGTCGTCCATTAAAATTTCGCGTTACCCTGCACTAATGACGTGTATTGTGCTCGTGCAGAAATTAGGGTCGCTGGTAACGCCACGTAAAGGGTTGGCCAACGAGGTTTTGTGGAAAGTTTTGTTGCATTCGTTCCTACGTTCATATCCCGATTTGCTAAATTCAATGAAACAGATTTTTTTATCAATACTGAAATTTATTGATTTCAACGATATTGAGGTTGGTTTGTAAACACGAAGAATTTCATTGGACGAAGGAAAGTTCGTAATGATTTTTCACAATTTGTACGTTTTTCTTGTGCATTTTTTTCCATGTGATCGACAATTCGAAAAAGCATTTGAAGATTATTTATAGTCGGAAAAGTACGCGCACATGAAAAAGAATTTTCAAGCACAGCACGCGGTACCGTAATCGCGGGGAAAAATTTTATTTTCTCCATTTCCAAGGGAACCTCGATAATACTCAAGAGAATGTAGTTAAGGCAAAGTCATGTTGAAGTAAAATGGTTTCGCGAAGAGTGAATTCGTTCGCGCGCACCATCCAACGGCCTTATACAGTGCGGAGGAGAATCTGTCACTTACTGTTAAGGGTGTGCTACGTACTTGCTCGAGAATGACTCGAGGGTGTGGAACGATGAGTTTCGCAGACGAATAATTCAGAATTCCCGTTCGAAAGGCAAATATATATTCAGTGTGTGTGCACAGAATTTCTCGATCTAACGTGTTTTAAGCACACACGAAAACGCCTCATAAATTACGATGCAGATTCATAAATTGTATTTATTCTTGATTACGTGATTCATTGAAAATCATAAAACCGTTGGATAAAGCTTATCACTTGTGTAATTACAAATAATTTCGAGGTTCGTTACAATCATTATGCTGGCAACAATGGGAGCATATTTTTTCGAACCTTAATAAATGTGCTCATTCTCGTCATCGATGTGTCTTAGCTAACCTGATGGACGAAATGTTAAAAATGTGTCAATTTTACGTAACATTTATTTCCCGCGTGTAGTTGAAGAATTTGAAATTTTTTAAACAATAAAAAAAATCGGTCATGTAAAGGATTTTAGATTGAATTTTATCAAAGCAGATTATTGATTTTTTTTTTATAAATCAAAAAATAAATTCATTTCAATTTGTTCAACGATCAATTCAAATTTTTATCCATCCGTTTTTTCTGCGATTACTGAGAATAGAATATTTTCGCTGCATACATAAACAAAGCTAATTTCATTTGGAGCAGGCTCTATAAGAATAATAATAACACGAATATATGTCGTCGAGCGATCGAACGGTAGGGCAAGCTCTTTACTCAGGACGATATGAAAATGAGATTTGCATAAATAGAATAATAAAAGAGGCTGACGAGACTCCACTGCGGTTGAATCCCGGGGAAACTTTGAAATTTCATCCCCTAAGGGGTATCAAGAAATTAGCAATGTGATTGATGAGGTTACGATAGTTCGGGTATGTACGGAGACTTGGTCGAATTTAATCAACATTGGATATTGAACAGCTCAACTTTCGTTTTCACCATGTAATACCGATCGTCAATTTTTCAAGAGCGCTCTCCATTCGTTCACTGTTTTACTGTTTCGATAAAATAGAATCGATTAGAGGAAAGAACGTTTAGAAAAAATTAAAAACCATTTCAGAATTCGTTTACTTCAATTAAACTAAACAATCACATTATTTGACTGATTGTCACTGAATTTTTATATTGAAATTCAATCTCGAAAATTTGACTGAGAAAAAAAGAACAATATTTTTCAAAGTTATCGTTTAATCAAAAAATTTGAACTTGGTACTCTTTTTGCTATATTGAAAAAAAAGTCAAGTTTCGCTGCGTTTTTTTCCAATAACGTTGGGCTAATTTATACTTTCCATTATCTTTGAATTGGCTCTAGTTAGTCTGCCCGCACAACCGGGCAACAGAGGCTTTTTTCTGCAAGGTAATCGATCGATTTCCACATGTCCTTCGTGTAATACCTGGATAATATAAATTACGAGTAATCGGGCGTGTTTTTTGTGTCCCTTGAAAAGCGAGGATGTGAAAAGATTCGGATACAGTTAACTCGAAACTTCGTAAAAAAGTTGAAGAACTTTCTGAAATTTTCGTTTTACGAATGAGTTTGAAATCTCAGAGTGCGAAACTTCGTCAATAAGTTTCTACATTTTCTCAAATTTTCGGTTTTCAAATGAGTTTTTTGACACTTCACCTTCCAAGGAATTCAACTATTAAGCACATCGTTACATCCGTCACAAAAATCGAAGATACTCATCCGAAGGGATCGTGGGCCATAAATTTATAGAAGCAGGTTACGCTTAACGCTCTGGTCGATGAATTTTATTTCGCGAAACGTGCGCCACAGTCGAGCAAATTGGTCGGTGATCAAAAGCTCTTTGTTCATTTTCTTCTGATATTTTTTATTGCGCTTGACTCGCGTGTGAAAATAATGGATAATTCAAGCGCAATGGAGCAAAGAGATTTTTGTCCGGGGTAAAAATAATTTCGTTATGATGAGTTTTTATATTTGCAGAGCTCGGCATTGTTTGAATAATTCATTCAGAGTTACGAATGTTGGCTTAAGTCTCATCAAATTTTCAACTCTGCCACCGCATAAACTGTCTCATTAGAAAAAGAGTCGACACTCGACACGGGTTGAGAACATTTTTTCGAGTGTTTTTCCTGAGATTCTACACCGAGTCTCTTGATGTGTCGGTGGAGATGGAACTCTTGTTCTTGAAAAGGAGCAAATGAATCTGTTCTCCTCGTTGCTAAAAAAGATCCATTTTTACTATTTTCTTTTACAATTTTCCATTTTTCGATTATAAGCAACAAAGAAACAAAAAATTCTCATTTTATTCCGTCTTACCTTGAATTCTCGTTTCTTGAATCGTTGCTCGAAGGATAAGAAATGAGGGTGGTCGAGATCGAAGCATTGTCGAAAAACTCTCGACGTCCGGTAGTTCATACATTTTTTTTATTTAACATTGTTCTCGTTCATTTTCTCGACATAAAATTTCCAGGGTTTGTACTCGGCGAACATTTTAAATCCGATACAACTCAGCACTCGCACTCCGATCACACATCACATACAATAATATTTCATTTTGTAACTTAATATATTCTATGAAAAATTATAAAAAAGTAAGGTCGATGAAAAACGCTCGTTGACTTGCGAGTAACCTTTGATGGTTTTTTCGTCAATAATGATATCGGGTTCCCAAGAGCGTTAAAATAAAAGAAAATAAAATCGAAGCGATCGATTTTTTTGCATATCAACGAATTCATTTGAAGTGCAGTGGCAGCCTAGGCTTCCCAAATTTCACATATTCTTTCTCTGAAATTATTTACAATTGGCAAATTCTCGATTTCACTCTCCCCCTCGCTATCTCTCCCTCCCTTTTTTCACTTTTCGTTTCCACACACTCAAAACTCCAATCACAATGTCTTCATTCTCAAATCTGACACAATAGTTTTGTTTCACCCACCGATAAAACTTCTTAACACTCCTTAAGTAACAAATTTGATATAATATTTACACATATTTCATGAATTCTGATGTTACTGAATATTTACAAAAAGTATACACACTTTTGGAAATAAGTTAGCGGAAAGAGTTCGATCTAGTTTCGGAGTTTTTTTCGATGCCGTTCCATCGGCAGTGTACACACGAACGAATTTTATAAACGGCAACAACGACAGATCCAGTTCCTTTTTTTCTAATTTGCTTCGTCCGAAGACCCAGGTTGTTCCTGGGATTTAATTCCGGGTCGATACTCAAGTCAACGCACTCGATTCCACGAGTCGATTCCTGGCTTCGACTTGACGTTGATCCTCCAAAAAGTTGTCAACGATTTCTTCGCACTCGGTACTCGGCAGGCTCGATTTAAGGGCCAATCAACAATGAGATTAAAGTTTGATCTCACTCCTGATTGGAGAACAGCTCGAAATGAGAGCAAAAAAAACTGGCTTACTTTTCAAAGCACCGTTCATTCAGTTCTTTTATGTACACTGCTGGCGAAATATTGCTGTTAAGGGCTCCGAGTCATATTCAAACTTTGATCCGAAATCTTTTGGCCGATCGTGTATGCGCAGAGAGATTCAATGGTGATAAGGAGATGGGCAATATTTTTTAAAACTTTACGAGACAAATGGGCGTCAATTTCCCACGAAATATAATCGCTCACAATGTACGTGAAAATGATGAATAATTATGATTTTTTGTACACACATTTACATCGTGTATTGGCATAAAGCGGGGCGAACAATGAACAAAATATTAAGACAAATGACAGGAAATTGATGCTTTTGGGTCTACAATTATAATCGGAGGCTCCTCACACGCGAATGGAGGAAAAATAATTAAAAATCCGTTCAGCCGTCGTGGGAGCGGTTTAGAAAAAATGGGAAACGTTCAAATTCGAGTACGCGAGAGTGCGGCAGGGCCGCCTTTTTCCGCAATGCTCAACGCCGAGCCGCTGGTGCAGGTTTTTTCATGAGATTTTCTCTAAAAAATAACGATTAAGTGACTACATCGATTATCATACGTGTGTGGAACGTACATACCCTTATTTCCTGATTTTCTTTCGAATTTTTATTCTCGTATCTATATGTACACGAAATTACACGATAATTTGTTTGTCCTATACGATAAATTAAACAAATACACCCACATGCGTACTTATTTTCTTAGACAATTGCGTTTAACGATATAAACGAGGTCGGTGTACGTCACGGGTCGAGATAGATCGAGTGAGTAAGACTCGAAGCTTGAATTTTTTCGTGTTTCCATAGGCCGCGTGAAACATATGTGCACATCGATATTCCGTATCGGTGAGCTTTAATAAATCGCTCGTTCTGATATCACTTTATGTTATATTTTCTCTTTGAGCTCGCGGGCGGTTCCCCCTTCGCGTTCAATTTGTTCCGTTACACTTTATCGAACTGTGGATATATGCGCGCTTTGTCCAGCAATCGTTTGTATCCGGACACCCCATAATCCTCGTCATCCTATCAAATTGACTTCCGGTGTAGATGTAAGAGCGCGCGCGCGCGCAGGCATTTTATTTTGTGGCAGTACGATCGGGGCGTAGCCCGGATGAAAGAGTAAACACAAACAAAATGTCAAGCTACATTTTGCCCTTTCATCCTGTTGTATTATTCGATAGAAATTAAAAGCTTGGTCGAACAGTTGATTACGATGCATTTTTACTCGCGTTTATACGTAACGCAACGGAAAATATACCTTAAAAGAGTGTGTGTGTGTGTGTGTGTGTGTGTGTGTGTGTGCGTGTGTGTGTGTGTGTGTGGGATCGAATAATGAATTTGTACCAGGTTTTTACTTCACATTTCGTTATAAAAATCTCTCGCCTATCTAAGCTTAATAATTCGATATACAAACTCGCGATAATTATCGAAATCGTTAAATTGGATCTGAGGTACAGATTACATACATATATATATTTATTTATAATACATTTCATTTATCAATTGGTACTCGGATTGCACGTTGTCATAACGCGTTGATAAAACGTTCAAACGTACGTGGATTCGCTATGATTGCAATCCTCACTTTTATTTCTCCACGCACTTTCGACTATAAGACTAATAATTTACACAATGTACAATGTCGTAACGTCACATTTGGGCGTTCTCACGCGGGTTTCATCGTCGATCTTTGTCGAATTGATTTTATATTCAGGATCGGTCAAAGTTTCAGGATTTTTTCGATACATTCTCACGTGGGTTATCCCACTTTTTTATTCTCCGTCAGGCTCATTTTTTCTTTCACGTTAGGCTTTTTTTGGCCTCTTCGATGGAACGTGCGTGGCAGTGACGAATTATTATGAGAATTTATTTTGGTCCGGGGAATCGGGGACACCTGCGCGACAGAGACCTCATCAATGAATTGCGAATTCCGGCGAGAATCGAACCGTCGAATCCCGTATATTTGATCCTCTTTATAATAATTATTATTACTTTAAATTATTATTATTGTTGTTGTTATCGTTATTATTAATATTCGTATGATTTATCGTTGTTTTTTTTTTTATATATTTTTTTTTTCAAATCATTGTTGCAAGCGTGGCTGAGAAATTCTTGGTATTTTTTCGTGATGAATTCATCGAAGAAATTTTCCGAATGCCTCGAGTACGCTTTAACGGAAATCTGAATTTTTGTCCTTTTACGCGCGTGCCTCAAAAGTTCTGGGATACGAGAATACCATCGACACCGGCATCACTTCGCGCCGGGGATCACGTGTGCTATAAACACGTTTCCTTCTGATCGACATTTACGATCACGGTCGCCTGGTTCGGGAGTTCCTTTTGGACTGTAACACCCGTAGGAATCTCCTCAAGTATTGGTCAAAGGGTCGTCGTTCTCGATACCGCCGCCGAGGGCGGAGGTGGCGGTGGAGGTGGCGAAATAACTACGTCAGGTTCACCCGCAAGATCGCAGTCGAACCTCCATAAAATACTCTCAGGGTGGTCACCTCCTGATAAAGAGAATCATCATTCGTGCGAAAGAACAAAAAAACCTTTTGCCCTACTTTTTGGAAGGAATTCTGCACTCGATTTCTTGCGCTTTCAATACGCTGGATCAATGATTTTATGAGGCATTTTTGCCTCGTGAAACAGAGGATTTAAAAGAAATTAGACGAATTCAGTAAACTCGTAAAAATTAGATTAAAATAAATGTTATTGAAATTGTTGTTTGTGCATTAAAATTCGTACAACAAAATTCGACAAGAAAATAAAGGTTTATTGAAAAACTGTACACGACATTCATTAGCACATATGTTCATGTAACTTGCACAATTTTGTCGATCAAAAAATTTCCCAAAATGGCGAAACTCCAGCTGTGTTTCAGTAGCACCTTTTTTCGAGCATCAGTTGCAGTGGAAATAATAACTAAAAAACTGTTAATCCGATCCATAGGAAATTTATATCACTTATTTATTATAATAACAGCTTGGGCCTGGACGAAGGATTTGTAAAAATGTTGATTTAAAAAAAGAGCAGTCTTAACAAAAAATTCATTTTTTGAGGTGCTAAATTTTCGATTTTTTAGTTACAATTTTTATTCCCAACAAAATACGGAATCCTTCGTCCAGACCTTGGCTGTCGTTATAATAAATAAGTCGTATAAATTTCATATGGATCGGATTAATAGTTTTTTAGTAGTCCTGTCCACCCCAAAGGTATTTTTCAAAAAAGACGATTCTGAGATAATCGCGTTTAAAGATAATCTCGAAGAATATCCAATAAACAAAATTTTCGAATTTTCCGCCCATCACAAGTGTGATTGACACAAACAAACCCAAAGAAATTCGTCCCAAAATTGTATTGGCTAGTAAAATAAGGAAGAATTCCAAGACTGACCTTGACCCAGAGTAATGCCCGAAGAACCCCGTCTCGTCCTCGGGGGTGGTTGTTGATGTTTGTGCGTGTGACTGTGACTGTGGGAATGGGAGTGGCAGTGTGTGTGACGTGTGTGCGTGGGAGTAACCCGACACGCCGATGGTGGTGGCGGTGGCGGCGCTTGCTGCAATTGCTGTTGCGGCTGCTGTTGTTGCTGACGATGGTGCTGAGCAGGAGGCCTGTGCTAGGTGTTCCCTCCACGGCACGGAGCCACTTGATCGAAGCTCAATGATTTCTTCATCTCCATCATCGGCAATGCACCAGCCTCCTGCTAATGTAATCATTCGAGCCAAACCCCCGTGTTAACCACATCGAAATTATTATACTTCTCAGCATTTATTCAATTTCTCCACGTTTATTTCAATTTTATTTGATTTCAATGAGAATCAATAAATATTCGTATTAATCTCGTATCAAAAGAAAAAAATGGGTTAACGTATCGGATGGTTGAACATTCGACAAATGCTCTTTACATAAATACGTACTAATGTGAAATTTCAATATTGTTAATGAAATGTTCACATTTACGAGATCCTTTACGAAGATGCAATTAGCAATACTATTATTTCATTATGTTTGTACGTTAGTTTGGCCAGCTTTCAAACGTATAAATAAATCAGAAATAATCCTGGCAAATCTCGTACAATTTTATGAAAAATGTGATTTCAAATATGCTAGCGTGGGTTGAATAAAGATTTTTGCATTTTTATTCCACTTACTAAAGCTCTTGATTTTGAAATGGTCGTGTGTTTGTGGCATTTTTTGACTAAAGTTAAAAAGAAAGTCTTAGTTAAGGTATTACTGGATGGATAGCTCGACCAAAAATTATATTTGATTGGAATTTCCGTACTTCGTGATGCGATAAAAATTTGAAAAAATTCAACAACATTTGGAAAGCTATGAATAACTATTATCAATAATAATATTGCCCAAAAGTTATTAATAAATTGTTTAAATAAATAATTTTTTAACCATTTTACAGTAAACCCTTGTTTTTTTTTACGAATCGAATGTGCGCATTTTTCTGAATACTCATGATTTTTTTCAAAATTTTCGTGGATTTTTGAAATTCACTTTTAAAAATTTTTTAAGGGCTCTACGTGTACATTTTTGATTCAATAACCTTGAGACTTTTCAAAACTGATGGTAAATATGTCTTCTAAAACATATCCAAAATTCAAATTTATTAAAGTTTTTTTCAAAATTTTTTCAAGAAATTTCAAAAATCCACGATAATTCTGAAAAAATTCATGAGCATTCGGAAAAATACACACATTTGATTCGTAAAAAAAAAACAATAGATCACCGCAAAATTATTGAATAATTAATTGTTTAAACAATTTGTTATTAACTTTTGGGTAATATTATTATTGATAATTGTTATTCATAGCTTGTCAAATGTTGTTGAATTTTTTCAGATTTTTATTGCATCACGAAGTACGGAAATTCCAATCAGATATAATTTTTGGTCGAGCTATCCATCCAGTTATGCCTTGCATCCTTGTTTACATGTTTTAATATTATTCTCGTGTAGAGCATGAAGCGTAGAGACGCGATAAATTCATAGTCACTATGGTTGTTGTCGTCGCAACGAGTCAAATATTTACAGAATATTGTTCATGAATTCTGACGTCATTTTAGAGCGAATGGCCAATGGATTCTTTAAACAGAAAATTCCGAAAAAATGATTTTTCTCTGAATATAAAACGAAATGATTTACGGTGAATTCTTTCAGTGCAAATACTGCATGGATAAAAGTATTTTTTATGATTAAAAAATAGTCTCGTTACAAGCAGTGACTGGTGCGTTCTCCAACCAGCGGTACAATCGTATGCTAAAAAAGTTTCATACGCCTCAGGGGGAAATATGATTGGCCACGAGACCTTGGTCGAGCTCGGACCTTTACAATGCATTTTCAGCTCGAGTTCGTTAGATTGGATATGAATCTAGTGACTTACAATGCTCGTGCTACGTTCAATTTTACTGTGAATTTTAATCTTTTTCATCCCAGAACAGAACATGAATCGTTGCTTCGATGTTGCAATGGACGTTTTACATCGATGTTATTATGAACGAATTTTAATATCAGTGAGATGATAAAATATTCTCCCTTTTGATTTTCCCTCGAACAGCTGTCAGATATCTTTTTCATTCCCAGATAATGCGTTTCAGAATTATATTCAATGAAAATGGATCATCAGACAATTTCAATGGCCAGAATTTTTTAACCTTACCTACACCAGTTGCAATTCATTAAATCACAATATCATGTTTGATGACTCATTGTTAACTCGTTGAATGAAAAAATACAAAAAGCTTCGTTAAGCATTCATGTATATAGAAACTTTTAATTGAAATCACAGCATTTCACGAAGTATAAAAAAAAGAAAAATAAAAAAATAAAAAAAATAACGGCTTGATTAATGAAAGGGACGTTGAGATATTTTACAAACAAATAATATTTGTGCATCGCATATTCGTAAGTGGGAATTCTGATTGGAAATAATCTACTGAACTATCAGGCTTCGTGTGTGTTTGTGTTTAATTAATCGGAAATATCGATGCACCAAAAACGTCAGGACGCTTGGAAGTGTATTTCAAATCGAATTGTCCTACTTGCTCATGAATATACAAACCGTCCTAGATTTTCAGACTAAACAAATATTTGTGAAATCATTAAAAATAGTGGGTTTGCAATTAACGCGTTCAACGCGTCGTCGCTCCCTGTGGAGCGACGTCGCGTTGAATATATTTCGTCTCGTCTCGATATTTTCGAGACCGCAAGTGTTGCTTTGGGACCGGCAACACGTTGAACTTGTTTTAAAATTAACGAGATGGAAAGGACCGTTTAATTTATGCAAAACATCTTTTGCGTAAAAATACAAAAAAATGTTTGTATTTTTTGTATATTTTTTTAAATTTTGTACTATTTTGTTTTTGTATTTCGTATTTTTAGATTTTTTGAAAAAAAAAAAACGTTTCACGTTTATTCGACGCAAAAGTGTTGTTCGGTTTTTCAATTTTCTAAATACAATTGTTACGTGAATGAAAAATATAAAAAAAGCCATTCAAGCTGTGCATACTTTATAAAAAAAATACGCAATTGTTCTTGCCGTACAGGTAATCTTTGTGAGATTATTCGAACGAGTTAAACTCATTATTGGTCGTGCAAACAATGTCGTTCACGCAGTACGCAGCTTGTAATAAAGCACCAACATTCGTAACGTGTATGTACATAGCGAAACGTAAATACGTACGTGTTTACGCGCGTAAATCGGTATTGTGCTAACCGGTAATTACGAAAGCGCACTCGCTATCAATAACTAATAAATTATCGAGCCACTTGGAGATCGAACTCTCGCACAGCGGCAATTTCTCTCTCCTCGTATTCGCGCTAACCATTGTCGATATAAGTTATGGGGAATCTACTCATGCGTTGAGAGGCAACAAATCCTGTCGCGTTTCTCCATTTCCAACGGTTTACTAAATACATGCAGAGAGCACATTCGGATACAAAACAGCGCATAAATCGTTATCGAGCTTCGCTTGACACGTGCGAGGGGATTTATGTACCGTGAGAAGAGTTCGACTCCGGGGTCTATCGACGAGCCTTCCAAGACAATTTTTTTTGTTTTTCTTATAACGAAAGTCTGAACCCCTCGAAAATACTTCGAGAATATTTGAACCAGAAAATAGCGGAGTTGAAAAAACACTCGGTGGATCTTCCGGAAGCGTTTATCGTCGACAGATCCACGGGCTCGTCATGCAGGACAGGACTTACACCATTTAGCCGAGGTATCTCGATGCTCGGTATGTACGTTGTTTCTTCGTTAAGGCTGCCGCTGCAGTAGCGACTTCTCCGTAATGACGAGTGAGGACTGCAACGACTGCAGTGTGTCACCGCGGACCGCGATCGGGCTTTGGCCGAGGGCTTTTGACGCGAACCACAACGCACCGCGAAACGCAATTCCGAGGCCATCTCGGCGCACAGTGACTGTTGCGTGTCGGTATTCGGCCAGTCAGACGTTGGTGTTTCATTTATTAAGTATCATTGAAAATTCAATCGGCAAATTCGCTCGTTGAGTATATGAGATTTTTCGAAATTTCGCGTCGAACGGATTCGGAGCAAACGGCCACCGAGGCGATCCGTAATTTGTGTTTTCCCGCCCACGATTCATCGCGTTCCAATGAATTATTCGTATTTCGACAGGATTTAAATTTCTCAAGACAGGATGAAACGGAGGAAGCGAAGTGAGGAAAAAGCAGCAGAAGGACGAGGAAGGAGTCCGCAGGAGAAACGGGCAATTCCGCAGAGCCAACGATTATGTGGTCGTCGAATGGTCGAACGCGCGCAGGTAGGTTGACAGGAAATGGAGGAAAGAGCGGCCCGGACGGGGGGGCAAGTGCAGAGAGGGATGCCACCGAGGATTCGATTGGGGATGTTTGAATGGGCGAAAGTTGCGTGACCATGGCGATAGTTATCGTCGTGGGAATAGTTGTGTGGACGAAAAGCGAATACCGGAATGTTGCACAGAGAGAGAGAGAGAGAGCGGTTCGTGCGCCGTGGCAAAGCCGCACGGCAAAGGTCGTTCGGAAGTTTGCTCGGCGATTCGAGGATGGAAGGGGGATTTAACAGTTTCGTCGAGTGAAGACGATAATTAGGAAAATCCGGAGTGGTTATCGAAAGACCGAGAGTTTCGAGGTTTATAAATACACGACGGCCGGGCCCCCCGTCGCGGTCGAGATTGATAGAGAACGAACGTGACAGAGAGCGACGGAGACGACGGCCGGACGAGAAGTGCGACCAGCGGGCGGAGCAGCACAGCCAATACAAACGTATAAAAATATTTAAATAAGACACAATAGTAAAACAACATTTAGAAAATTTCATTATTTATGTACGAAATATGAAAAGCGGATAAACGAACAATCGCATATTTTTTGGTATCATGCAATTGCGAGAATATACGAAAATACAACGGAAATGCTTATTCGTTAACAATCCGTTCATTCAATAACTGCAACATCCTCTAATTAAGAGTTTCATTTATTTTAATAGAGTAGGAGGATTTTCTTGTACTTATTAGCGCTCGTAATTGTTCCACGTTTCGCATATATAGCTTTAGTGAAAATGTACATTTCTCGAGATTATATCATCCCCCTTTTCAGGGCTCACTCCGTGTGGCAGCCACATTTTTTTGGGTTTTCTCGCGCTTCTTTTGTGGCGAGGAATAAAAACATAGACTTTTGAAATTTTCAGAGTTTATTGATTGGTATTTCAATTCTATCTCGGGTAGTTTCGGTGTAAAATTACTCCACAGGAATCCACGTGTTTTTTTCGTAGTATCCACGATTCCGGGGGGTTGGTTTATCTAAGATCGAAAAACTAAAGAGTGCTTTGATTTTTGAAGCAGTGGCTATCGCCTGAACTAAAATCATCCAGGAATATTAAAAATTGAAGGATTTTTGGGCTTTGAGACTTTTTTTAAAATTGAAATTTTGTGTTTCGAAGCGCGAAAATCCTTCAATTTTTCATTTTTCTGTATCATTTCAATTCAGGCGATAGCCACTGCATCACAAATCGAAACGCTTTTTCGTTTTTTTAACGCAGATTAACCAATCCTCCGGAATCGTAGAGACCATGGAGAAATATATGGGTTCCTGTGGAGTCGTTTTACACCGAATCTACTGGAGATATGAGAGTCAAAAAATTCTATCATAGAGTTGAAATACCAATAAATAAACCCCTCGAATTTCAAAGGTCTATGTTTTTAATCCCCACCGCAAAAAAATCGCGACAAAACCCCATAACACCTGGCTGCCTCGCGAGGTGACCCCCTTAAACCCCGACTATCGCGTTGCTTATTTGTTTTTTATATTACGAAAAAAGCAAAGCGTTACGCAGAACAAGTACTTTCGTCAGTTGTATACTTCCAAAGAACTCATTAAGACTCTTATCGTGCAAAAGAAATGACGCGATTTAAAAACTCCTCTCTTTCGAGTTTTCACCACTCTGAAAATAATTGTCCGAAAAATCCGTAGGACTTTTTGATTTAGTATGCCGAGTATGCATGATACTTGCGCGCTTTTTCTCGTATTCGTGTCCTCGTATATGCGTGTCCATGAGCCTGCGTGTGTGTACGTGTGTTCAACGATAAAGATAAGAAATTATTCTCACCCTGCTGGACTGGGCGTTCTTCTTGGAGTTCCAGCAAAACTCGAGTATGGCGACGACAATTGCGAGGGCGAGTCCGCACAGCAGAACGACGAAGACTCCTCCTGGAGGAAGAGACCGAAAAAAATTAGGAGAAATAAGAGCGAGCATGGGGCTGCGGGAAGACGGAAGTGGCTCATTAGTTTTACGCCGGGGGTGTTTCTTCTTTTAATTTCTTTCGGAATCGCCCTGCTACCAAAGTACATTTTACCAGTATAAACGTACTTTTGTGGGTTCCTTTTAAAGTGAGATCTCCACAAAGATCTATAAGTCGAAAAAAAAAAAGAAATTTCGGGCATTATCATTCGACAATTACGTGAGTCGAGCTATTCGTTTTTCCAAATATTTTATCAAACAGCAGAAAATATATTCAGGCTTTCACTTCTCAATTCTTTTTCGCTAAGTCTCAAACGAGAATGATGAAAAAACGATATATTTTCTCAATTACGTCGTAAGGAGGGTTCGCTTTTTCAACTCTGCGTGTGCGATTGACTCGACTTTTGAAACAGTGAAATTTCATCCCCGCGAAACAAACGCACAGTTGATGCAAGATTGACACAACCGATTTTCCGCCCCGTTAAGTTCTCTGAGCCGTGTACTCCGCCGTATTATGTTTGCTGCTGGATGTAAAAGAAGAAGAGCCGGGGCCAGAAAATCGCGAGCGCAATATCTAACGACCGTGAGTAAAGCAGAAGACCATGTTTTACTAGACTGAGATGCCATAAATATGTCTCTCTATATATGTGCTGTGAAAAAGCCCAAAGGCGCTCAAAGTTTTTCCATGAAATCCTTCGAGACTGCGTTGCGCTGGAAATCTTTTGCGAGATCGTTGGTTACGTTCCACTCGCCTGTGTATATGTGCCTCTCTCCGCCCGAGCCGGGGCAAGCTTTCGTTCAAGTTTTCCAATTAAACTGCGATGTATGAGACTCGACGTCGTGGAAGAGCTTGTAATCGAAGAGATTAGCGAGTGATAAACGGAAACTGAAACGGTCGCAAGTACGCAAATTATTCGTGCTCGATTACATTAAATTCAAAGTACTTTTCTTATCGCTGTACATTAAATGTGATGCGCCAACCGTTTCCATATTTTTCTATGAGATCTCAAGTTTCTCACCGAAAATGAATAATTCCGAGAAAATGGGAGATCCGCCTTGGAATTTTATCCAAATTGCGAATAGTCCAGTCGCCCATGATCCTCGCTGGGCGATTAAGTTTTACAGCTCTTCAGAATGATTAACGTCTGTAATCATTCGGATCAGACGCGAAAATTGCCGTGACTCTACCACGTTTCTAGATATCCACCACCATAAAATCAGTCCCGACTCATTATTTAAGGGGATTTCCTTCAGTAGAAATTCGCGTTAATCGTCCCGAGCGTTCGCCGATTTCGTACGACCATTCTTAGTGCGTTTAATGTCCAGGTCTTCGGGTTAATAAATCTCGTGCAATGATCAATCGCGATTCACAAAAGCTACGAGAATTTTAGCCAATTCGTTTTTCGCTAAACGCGAGTGACGTTAGTCCTGAAAACTGCATTTCAAGAAATCAAATTTTCCCTCCTTCTCTTGTTTATTCACAGTTGCAACGTTAATTAAAAATACATTCACGCTCCTCGCGGGAAGTGCGTGTAGAAATTTTCCAGAAAATATAAAACGGCGAATAATTTGATGAAAAAATTCATCTACTGCGACTACCATTGTTCCCGAGGAAGGATTCGCTGCGTTATTGTTTATAAATGGATTTTCTCTGCTGTTGCCGTAACTACTCGCGGGTCAAGATATGAATAAAAAAAAATGTTTATCTCAACTCATTACTCCGAGAAGCATTACCGCGAGATGTAACATTTTTAATCGTGCAAAAACATGCTTTGTGATTTTTGGTTCGAATAAGCAGTTTTTTAAATTCATTGCTCATTTTCTCTCATTTTTTTGAGCAGCTAACATTTACAACGGAGATACAAGAATGTTGAACGGCGAATAAAAATGTTATGAAATGAAATGAGAAAAATAGTTGATCAAAAGAAAAAAATTGTAAAAAAAGACGCTCAGTTCGATACTGCAGTTCATAGAAAACCTTAATTTTCTGAAGCGATGTAAATTTGATTTTTTTACGGTTATTTTGCATTTAAGCGTATAATATTTACGTATGACGACGCAGAGGAGATCTGGGGTAGAGAAAAATTGAAGTCTTTATACGTTTTGTTGGGAGGAAGGAGGATCGCTATTGACTGCGGAGTTCAGGTCACGAGACTATCTCCCACACTGGTCTTTGAAATATCCTCGAGAGTCTCGAGTCACGGACAACGAGATGCATACAAGTTGCATTCAAAGAGCATCGGCTTCCCACAGTGATATGCTGGAAAAGACAATCTCGAGTTGAGCTGCGTGTTCTCCTGTGGCCTTAACTAAGATGAGATTAATTTTTTTTCGTGGCTCTCTGAGGAAGCCTCAGAAAAAAAGTACGTGGGATAAGCGTTAATTCAATTTCCGGAAACTTGGCGTTCCAAAGTTTATGGGTTCTGTTCAATTTGTGAATGAATAATATCTGAAAATATAATTCTCGATGGAAACGAATTTTTACACAGGACACAAAAAGGCAGCCTCGAGAAAGCCAGGAATTCGCTGCGATGAAAACTTTTTCAATCAAGTGTCCATGCTGCAGTTTTCGTTTGCAAACATGTCTGTTGACAAAGTTTTGTTTGTTAAATAAATTCTGTCACACGTAGAAACTCTGAAACATATTCTGCAGTATCATTGGCTGTATTATATCCATCCACTGTCGTAGAGCGAGATTCACATGCAAGTTTTCTTGCTCCTCTCCTTGATCTGGCTCGTTTTTTTCTCTTTCCTCTAGTACCTTCATTTCCCCTACCAGGCAGCAAGGGAATGTGTTCTCGGCGTTGTCCCACTGGACGAAATATCCTACCTCGGATAGAAGAAAGCAAAAAATGAAGAAGAGAGCCCACTATGTATTCATGGGAGCGGTCGGTGCTCTCTCTACTTTATCAAAACTTGGTCATCTCTCAGTCAGAGAACTGTGCCATCTTCAACCCTTTTTCTCTCTTTCTCCCTGCCTGCCTGCCTCGTCATTCTTTCTTGCGGTCCTTTCGAAATCCAGCACGGACCGTTCTCGTGGTTACAGGCTTGGAGCTGCGGAGGAGAACAACAGCGGTGGCTCCTCCTTGCTCGCTTTGATAGACAGAAACTCTCGAATACTCTTCATCTCGTTCGTGCCTTGAATGTTCATGAAATCAAATTTATCCCCTGGCCTGAGCTCCTCATATTTAATGTCCGGTTTATCCAGTTATGTTTTATTCGAAAAACCTTTTTTTTGCACACATAACAAAATAAAATAATGGGCCAGCTGGCCATTGGGTTGGGGCGAGTCGAAAAAATCAAGTTTCTCAATTGGATCGAGGAGGCCATCGAAATTCGATTTTTTTGCTCAATCATTAGAACTCTCCAATTACACTGTTTTGGAGGGAGCGTTGAAAAATATTGTGTCATGCGAACATTCACCGTAGAAAGCATCGTTATTTTCAACGAATCTCCATCAAGTTCCCCCAACACGGAGCAGAATACATCAATTTTACAAGGTCCGATACGTTTTGGATAACTTGACATTTAGCATGATCTTTTATGTAAGAACTTGGGGACGTTGGTTTCCCCTATAATGAAAAAAAAACACGAATAAACCAACGTCATGGTCAGGCTTTTAATGCGGAGGTTTCTCATTGCGAATGCGATTTCGAGCATCCCGTGGCCTGCGCCCATAAGCATACACATAATGCATGGAGTCAGAGCGATAGGGAGGGATTCGTAAAATCGAAATTAATGGGAGAGAATGATGGGCATGAAAGTAACTTCGTCGTGAGAACGTATTTCAAGGCTCTTTAAGTATCTCGATAAGTCAATGAGAGGGAGAGAGAAAAAAAGCGATTTTTTTGTTATTAACGTTCTGGTCTAGACGTCGAGGGACTAAGAACGGTATCGCGTATATTTATATATAAAAAAATGTGTGTATGTCTATATAAAATTGCGTGCTCGAAGAGCTTCCAGTTGATCGAGAGCTCGAGGGTCTATCGATAAAGGCGCAGGCTTATTGCCGGAAGAAACGAAGAGCCAGAGATTCCGAGAGCTCTCTCCCTTTATAGACTTTCAGAATTTTTCCTCTCGTTCTTCCGTTCTCTTCACTATTCTCACAGAAGGCATTGTGGTTGAACTCTGATATCCTTCGGTATATACCCTGGGAGATGAGAAGCGATAAGTGAGAACAGACCGTCTTCATCATTTTATTTTTAGCTCAGCGCAGTGCGATGGGAAAATGAAATTCTATGATCGTCGCAATTCGATATTTTTCACGTAAACCTTCCTGGATCGTTGTCGATCCGATTGAAACACCATTGCGGAGATGAATTCGTTTAATTTCTTTTCGAATTCTTTACTTTCTCGACTCCAATGGCCGAATTAAGGTAGTTCATGAACGAAACGATTTTCTTAAGAAAGTCTTGAAATTTGCACAGTATTTAAATGGACAGTGGACTGACAGGCATATCAAATTTAAAAGTGTTCGTCTAATTCGTTATTTAGATAAACGTGCTTAAATGTTAAGGAAAATACACAGGGTTACAGGGACTATGCGTTAAAAGTCGTTCGTCTTTCCATATAACGAATGAACGCTTCTTACGAAGTTTATGAAAAAGTACACAATAACAATAAAAATGATGGTCTGCGAAAAAATTCGAGGCGATTGTCTTATTAGTAAGTTAAAAATTAAACGAAACTGGTAATGAGCACTCGTAACCTCACATTTGCTTATTCCAGCATTTTGTTTCTTCTTGGCTTGGCCCACTCCTGTCACAGCCTTCTGTCTTTTCATTAATACTTTTTTTTCGATCCACTTCCCGTTGCATTTTTCCTTTGCGCTCTCCAATGCGATTTTTGACCTAAAAAACTATAGTATTTTCGTCAGGGACGAATGAAATTTCGGGTTCAGTCAGTGATGGATCCTCGTTTAATCAATGGCTTGTAATTTCATTCCCCAAAAGATAAGTTGAAAAAATCTATTTACATATTCGAATTAATAACTCTGACATTAATTTAGAGTGATAGTATCTTGAATAAGGAAAAAAATCGATCTAATTTACACACCCATAAAATACGTTCGGGCATGTTGTTGATGTCACAAATTTTCACATTTTTTACGTTTGTCCGAACCACCACGAAAATGGTAACTGATTCGGTCGACCATCCCCATATTTGCGCTCAATAAATTGGAATCGTTTCCGCGGTTTCTTCAACATCATCGCCGTGGACCGCATACGTCGACAAAATATCTACTCGAGCAGTATTTTGGGGGAAAATTAAATAGAGAGGTAGAGCCATCAGTGTGCGCGGTGGGTCACAGATAGTTAATTCTCTAGAGGATTTACGAGCGGATGATGAAGTGAACGTGTACGGCGGAAAGCCGAGAGCTCTCGCCACTTATCGGCAATGTCGGCGCGAGGCTGTGCGGAAAGGCAACGCGGGGATGAAGAATCCTTCGCCACACACTCGCTCCTTCGTCGCTATATCTTTATCTCACACATGGAAATCACACGGCGAGCGAGCGAGGCGAGGATGAGGGGAACGGAGGTGAGGCTGGAACGTGCGAGCGAGAGAAAGGCGAGCGCCAACGAAGAAGAGCCCCGACGACACATGCGGATTTGCATAATCCTACAGGACTCAGTGATTTAGGTGACGTTCGTAGACAGCCAGGAAGCCCAAGTTTCGGATCGCTGGGACACCCGTTAGAGGAAAACATAGATACAGAAAGTTTAACCTGCGAGGAAGAAAGAGAGCGAAATAAAGAGAGGGAGGCCGGAAGACGCCTCGGTATCGTTTGCATCCGGTTCCATTTCACTTTCCGTAACTTTCAGAAATGCGATACGACCCTCAACTTTCCTCTCTCTACTGCTTCAATGAAAATACCAAACTCGCACGAAGCCGGTGGAACGTCGTTCTACGATGAACAACATGCTCGATACAGAAATTTCTAAAATCCATTCGTTCCCTACACGGGATTGTTACATGAAATTTAATTGAGGATCGGGAATATCGTGTTGCACACAATTTGGTTATCTCGTGGATGAGCTCGAGCCTCCGGACCTCACGGATAAATCCGTTGCACCGAAATTACTGAACACCTTCCCCAGGGCATGTAATATATGTCAAAAGTGTCTGAAATCATCGCTATTGTGCCGAATTTTCCATCAGGCTGGCAGGAAGCGGGTGAGCTAGGTGGAGGGAAGCATACAGTGAAAATTTTCTGTATGATTTGCAGCCTGATGATGATGCCTTAATTGATTGACGTCTGTGATGAGGCGTTAATTAATTCGATGATCCCGTATCACGAATGAGGCACTAAAAAAGATCGGTTGCCGGATGATCAGTAAAAAATCGCCCAAGTTTTTTCGCGCCAATCACCGGGGTTTATCAGTGCAAGAAAAAAGTGAGAAATTCACTCGTAAATGTGGGGCACATTAATAAAACAGCGAGAGCACACACTCGCAGTGGAAAACGACGAGAGTTTTTCCACTTCGGTAACGCGTTCAGTCTATAATAACATAATTTAAACTCGAAATGTCTGATGAAAAGTTGCGATCGCCACTTCTGAAGTAACGAGCTTCGTGCCATGTGGCTGCTGCTAACTTCGAGCCTCTTCCGTTCTCCCTGCTCCGATACGAAGAAATCGCATTCTCTCTCTCCTCATCTATTTTTCCTTAAAGCTCGTCTCCTTCTCGCGTGCGATTCCTCCGACGCGTTCACCCTTAAAACTCGAAAACTCCGAAACAGTCAGGCACGAAGAACGTGCATCTCACCTCCAGTTTGTCCACTGTTTTCTTCCACGCCTTCCCCTCGCTCACGCTCTTTCTATTTCTCTGTCACGGATCATTTGATTTCTCTTTCACGCTTTTTCCTCTCGAAATACCGTTTTCCTTTCTTTCTGGCACACAGTTCACTTGTCCCTCGTCGATTCCACTCGACAACCAGTTTCTCCTTTCCCTGTACACCGAGGCATGTCACACGACGCTGCAAATAATACTGGTGCATGAATGTCTGTGCACGTATATATGTGTGACGTTGGATATAGACCGGAGGAAACTGTGATTAACGAGACAAACTTGGGCAATCTCTTGAAACTCTGCGTCCGCGAAAAGACGAGTGCGTCATTCGCTTTCTTACGTGTATATATATAAATGGTTGTACACATAGTTATACTGGCTCGTCGATTCACTGTGAAATTGAAAATTTTCTTCAGTCCTCGAGACCGAGCTGCAAAGAGGCAGGAGCAGTGAGAAGACAGCCGGTGAGAAAGAGAGAGAGAAATTGTTTCCTCATATTCGCTGGCTCGCACATGGCAAACGTTGGTGCATTTGTGCAGCGTGAATCTCCATCAGCTGAAATTTTGGTCAAGGGAATACCGCGCTTCGTTCATCGGGCTCTAATGAGCCTCGGCTCGTCCGGCGTCCTTCTCGAACGAGTCTAATTAACGGATTATAACGTCACGATTGTGAGGCTAATGGAAAATATGGGCGGAGCGCAGCAGTGCGTTTGACTCTGAATGAAAAAGCGTCGGGCCATTCGGAGCTGCTCACTCACGAATCTCGTTGAATCTATAGCAAGAAAAATGCTTCTGTCTCCGAGGCTCCTCGGGGCGAGAGAGCCTCCGTGAAGATTGAGGTCTGCTTTACTTTTCATTTTTTCCCCTCTTTTTCCCAAGTTCTGTGACGAGACTCTCTCGTCTCGTAAGATTCTCCCAAGTTTCATAAGTTCTTTAATCGTTTTTATGTAAATAGTAGCTGCGAGAAACATTTCTTAAGTTAAAAAACTCGAAGTGGAAGAAAAAATGTATAGAGCTACGGTATAATTTTGAAGAGGGAGCCACACTCCATCGCGAGAATGTATGATTAAACGAACGGTGAGATAAGCCGCTGCTCTACATTCCTCCTGCGTTTTGTGGCTCTCCTCCAACCACCTTCGTTGTGTATATGTGCACACTATTTGTCGCGAAAAGTCTAAATTCGTGTGGAGATATGTAGATAAATTACACTCCCACATGTACGTGTATATATTGCCGTTGAAAGAGCTTTCGGCGACTCGGATGTCAGGAAAGACGTTCCGTCGAGTACATTTACCAGTGCGCGGTAAAGTGGCCACTCGTGTTAAAGTTACACAGTGGAAAAGGTAAGAAGAAGAATGAGGAGGGAGCTAAAGAAGTCGCTAGGAAAAGTGTCGCTGGTGCGGCGCGGCGGCGGTGCCGCCGCGAAGAAGAAGAGCGTGGGGGAGGATAAAATATATAGAGTGCGAGGACGAGGCTGCTGTGTGTTAAGGGGCGGTGCGGAGGGAGAGAGAGATTTAGTAGCAAAACGAGGTGAAACAGTGGCGGAAAGCTCTATGCGGTTTCGACACACGCCCGGGCGTTCACATATGCATTAGAGAAAAGAAGAAGAAGAAGAAGAAGAAACATAAGGAAGCGAGGGTTAAGGTAGCGCGTGTCGTAGTCCAATAGCAAAAACTTGTTGCGACTTTCGGGAGTGGGGACAAAAGGATTTTGGGACAAAAAATAAGGGGAATGCGGGGAACGATTTCGGCGAGGATTCACGCACTCGCGCGGGGTTCTGAACGCTCGTAGGAGAATCTCACTTTTAGTGAACTGGATTCCGGTAACGCTGTTTGTGCAATTAGAAAAAAAAAACAAACTGATACCGAGCTCTATATCGTCTCTGTTAATTCTGTTGATTCACCGAGCCATTTTTTTTAAGGAAAAAACATTTCATCCCGTTTTCGTGCTTCCTCAAAGGCGACGTCGGTTTTTTTCGACTCGCAACTTTCTCGTCCGCGTGTAAGAGCATACTAAGATTACTAGACGGTCAATTACACTCGTGTATATCTATAGGAACGCGTGAGGGCCTATATTTTCTTCTCATTAGACTTTCTTCTGGCAAAGCGACTCATTAATTCCACAGGAAATGCTAACTCAAGTCTGTAAATTTACATGGAACTCGTGCATAGCGATTAAAACACTCGTGTCAACCCTTTTACTCGTCTCATGTGCTTGGCTTATCGAATTTTTTAAATTTAATGTAAAATTATTTCGTAACAGCCCGTCACTTTGAAAAGCTCGCTTTTCTTCCAGGATTCAGATTTTTGTAGGTTTTGTGTCCAGAAGTTTTGAGCATTCCAAAAATTTCAGTTGCAGTAAAAAAAAAATTGTTTTCCTAAGGATCCGCCATAAAAATCGTACTGACAAGCCCTGATGTTTGATATCTTTTCTCGAAGTTACGTTGGAATTAAATCGAGGATTATCCGGGTCTTTTGAAATCACAAAATCCAGTCGAGGAAATGAGAAATTCATGATGCACTCAGGATTTCTGGCTTCCCGCTCTCTTCGGGCAATTTGTACGACGGCACGGAATGTCCTCCCTCCAGGTCACGGGTTAATTGCATAATTTTCGACCCCGATCTCCGATGACCTGACGTATGCTCGAATGGGATAAAATAAATGACGAACGTGAACGTCCTGCGGGCACGGGTCTGGAAGAATATTTCGGATTTCTCCAGATCCGATGGAATTTCAACGCGCAGTTATACGTCAGCATGTGAAAACTTGCGGGGAATGGGAAAATATATAATTTGAACGAAAAAAATGAATTTCGAGGTATCGCCGGGGGAGTTGTGATGGAACGCGGTCGTCGCGTTTCCAGCAGTTCGTATTACTGGAACGTCCGAGTTTTAAGGGGAGAAGAGGAGAGAACAGGGAAATATATGTGGGCCAGGGTAAGATTTTTTCTTTGATTTTTAGTGTCCAAACTCACCTATGTTCTCGACTCCAAGAGCATTCGCTTTGCTCTCCTTGCTCTTCTCGTCCCTGTTACACACGTCCCCGGTGTTCTTCCACCACTTGTCGTACAATATTTGGATGACGCCTTTTTCCTGGAGTTCTAGGATGGCCAGTGATATTTTGTCGCGCCACGGGGATCCTGAAAGGAAAAAACGAAGTAAAAAGCGCGATCACGTATGCGCGTCTCGAGCGGTGTGCAACGCAGCTTTTTGTTTCGTCAAAAATACTTCGGCGAAACTCGCTCCTCTGTAATTCGCCATTTCGAGCTCCAGTGGCAACTGGAAATGAGGATTCTCGAGCGGTGTGCAAAGAATAAAAAACGATAAGTTTCCTCGCCGGACAAACAAAGACACGAGTTCCGGATAACGAGCAGCTTTTCTCGCTGGAAAATGCGAATTGGAACTTTCCGCGTTTTGGCGGTTCGGGAACGTTCGCGCTGCCTGACTTTTCGCCTCACCTTTTGGCGTTGCTATTCCATATCCTTTGCTATCCAATAAACCACCGATTTGCGTAAGATTACAATCGCGTTGAACCGCGTAATCCAACATCGTCGACTCCATCAGAAATGCGTAGTCACCCTCGAGCACCCGCTTCACACCTTCCTCGTACGTCGACACGAATACCGTCGATCTTTTTGCCTCCATGAATCTCCACATTTTTTGATAGATCCCTATCTTCGAATCCTGCAAAATTTCAGTCACATTTTACAACAGCATTTGCTTTTTTACACTTTGGAATTAAAACGAGCTTTTGAAGATACATTTGCATTGATGGGTCGTGCTTCGAGCAACTCGAATGAGTTCATTGAACTTAATTTAATCTCGGATTCATGCGAGCTTATTTTTTTCTTTTTATCCCCATCAGTCGGAATATCTTGAGACTTTTCAGACCAATAAACTGAAAACGTTCCTTTTTCTTTCTGTGCACACAGTAAAATTCTCACCGTAATAGTTTTATAATGCAACGTGGCAGGTCTCTTAAAAGCTATTCGCGATACGACGATACACAAAGTCTAGCGGTTTCGTCGACTCGTGAAAACTTTACGAAATGCAAATTTTATTACGAGCTTTTTATCATTTTTTTTCTTTTTTTTTTTCTTTTTTTTTCATTCTTTCACTCCCTCCTCGAAGCCACACAACGTTTCATCCAGTGAAATGCAAATTTTCCGCTTGGTTCATGTATAATTAGCCCAGCAAAGTTTGTGTTTATCGTTTTAAGTCGAAAAAGTGTGTGCGGATAGGAGCCCGCCCGAGCTTGTGCACCAACCGGGAACGTCGGAAAATTTCGTTTCGCACTCTTCTCTTTAACACGCGGACGGAAGATCTCGCTGGGCTTATCGAGACACACACCCGAGAACCCGCGAAATATAAGTGGAATTACTTTGGGAATGTGCTGGCTTTAGTGCGTCACATGTTACACATAATAAAGTCAGGACCGTACACGGATTCCTAACCTACTAAATTTCGGGAATTTTAAAAGAAAATCCTGCTGGGAATTTATTTCATAAATATCGTGCAATGTCCTCACAATCTTCATAAAATGAACTGAAAATTGGCGATTAAAATGTCCTCGAATTTTCACTCGATGCATCAGTTCCAAAAAGACTCGGACTGGGATAAAATCTTACGGAAATATTTCGGTAATTAAAACGTTTTTCCACTGCGAGTGCTTTGAAACTTAAAAAATATTTTTTAAGGCGAATTCGAAGTGGTTCGTGACTTCGAAATCGCGCTTCGTAAAGCTTCTCCCTTTTTCACATTTTTTCGCCTCTGCAACAATAGAACGGACACTCGAGAATGTAGAACGCGATGGATCAATCTTGATGAGATTCGTGAAAGAAATTTGGTTAATGTGTCGATCCACTTACCCGGAAGAAAGTCATGGTGCTACCGCCCTCGAGTGTGCCGTATGCTATCTCCGTTTGCTCCGCAAGATCCGCCGCATTCTCTATCGGGGTTATCATTCTCTCGACGGTGAGGAAAGCTGCGAGATTAGCGGTGTACGAAGAAATGATGATAAGGGTGAAAAACCACCAGATACCACCGACTATTCTTGTGCTGGTGGCCTGTCGAATTTCAATGAAATTTTTCGGATTCAATATTCGTCGCATTTCGATTGTTCCGTATTTTAAATTAATTATTAAATCCATTATTATTACGTTCCACGTGAAATAACAGAGCACTGACGAAGTTTGCAGATACAAAAAACCTTGAGAACGATACGAAATCCTGAAACGTTCGTTAAAAATGAAAAATAATACTGGGAGGTTGCTTTTTTTTTTTTGAGAATAAAATGAAATATTGAATTCCGAATAAAATTTAATAAATTGCAATATCAATTTCGTTCCACATACCGGGAAAATAATTGCTCCACATTTGTTATCACACAGAATAAAGGAAATCGTTGATTGAACGAAGGTGAACGAAGAATGAAAATAATTGTAAAGAATGATTCTGATTGAGCGTTCCATGGCGTGGTTCCCGACTACGCGAAAGGGTATAAAAAAGCTCAAGGCATTTTTCGAATTCCGGTATCCCTACGTGAAATTCGATGTTCGAGCCTGGTGCGAGCAAGGAAAATGCCTCGAGGCTCTTTTTTCCTGTCTTTTTTTTTTTCTTTTTTTTTTTTTTTCGTTTGAGAATCTGTAATCCAGCCCGCCGTATACCATTCATAGTGCCATACACAAACGATTCATGGATGGGGCTGTGAACATGCTCGGGCTTAGTTGCTCCCTCCGTCGAACTCAGAGAATGCAATATGAGAGCGCGGCGGCTGGTTCGTGCGCATCAGGATTTCGTATTCTCTTCATTTTTTGACTTCTCATTTTTTCTTAAGGTAATTTCGCATATGCATGTATGTGCGTATACCGGGTGGCAAACGCGCATAGATCGAGCATTGCACGCCTTTTTTTCTTGTTTGTTTTCTCACGTGGAAATGAATATTTTTCTACGTTACAACGAGCGTGCAATTTTACCACATGCGGCATGCGGAGTTATGGGAAAATCGAGGAAAATGATACAGACACGTTCTCGTCCGGGCACGTGAAAAAGTCATGAAATTAAGGAGTACGAACGGGCAAGAGATGAACAAAGAGGGTGAAAATCGGAGGTTTTCACGTTTCTTTTTTTCATTTTCGATTTTCTTTCATACTTCTCCGGTCCAGTTTCTCTACTTTCGTCCCGATGAATCGAGTTTTAAAAAACTTGTGCTACTTGACATTTCTCCAAAAGCCAAAGAGTGCTCAATCGATGATCCAAAATTCTGCAACTTCACCCCCCGCCCCCCCCCCCCCCCCCCCCAGTGATACGGGTAAACGCATGCCAACAGAGTCGGCTCAGCACCACAAGTTTATTGTTGACTGAGCATATAACTAAGAAAATTCTTCTCAATTTACCTCCAAAGTGTCGAAAATAATGGAAATTTCGGCTGTGTGATGAATCTCTATTTAAACTGCATCAATCTCGATGTACCTACCGATAGTTTGATACTCAATGACATTTCGATTATTAAACGGTTGACTGGTAAGCTTCTTTCAGTTTTCGTGGCAAAACTGGCACGAGCCAGTAATTTACCGAAATACACGAAAATTTGTTTCTGAGGGTTTTCGAGGTTGTGGATTCCACTGCCAAACTTCATTTTTACTTAGGTACCCTTGAGAGAATTCTTTTATCGAAATCAAACAGAACTCACGATCCCCAAAGAGGTGCAAAGTGAGGGTTGAGGGTTAAATTTTCATGCAGTATGGCACAAAAACTTGCAAGTGAAAAATCTCAAAGGTTCACCCCCAACCCTCGATTTGCGGCCCTCTCAAGGGCCGCGAGACAGGAATTTTTATTTATTTATTTATTATTATTACCTCCCTTATTATTATTATTATTATTATTAAAAATGAAATTCGAAAACTGGAATGCAGTGACCTAAAAAACCGTTGTATACCGATTTTTATTAAAATCGGTTATGAAAATTAAAAACGTTATTTCAATACACATATGATACATTACCAATCAACCGGTTAATAATAAAAACTCCAATAAACACCGTTACGTTGGAACGTAATCATGAATTGCATTACATGGAATTTATCATTCACGTTCACCAGGTTTAGTTTTAGCATTTATTCCAGAATATTGCGATAATGGGATTAATTATCGTTGAGTAGTTATCAAAATGATAAATATCACAAAATTACAAAATTCATTCATTCATGGACAAGAGATTCAGAGGATAGTCAATTTTCTCTCATCTCTGTACACCCTTAAAATGAGGAAAACGAATGGCGAAACTGACAGTTTTAGTGCGAGTAAAAAAAAGTGGTGCGAATTACACCGCTGCTCCCGCATATTTTCTTAAATATCATTGGGCACTAAAATATTTTTTTTAACGTCGTTTTGTTATTGTTCCACGAAAGAGGATCTGGGGGGCCCAGATGTGGGCTTTTTTCTCCACTCTCGAGGCTTATCTCGCATCGCGAATTTACAGTGCACTGCACGTAAGTACATCTCAACATCTATACGTATATTGTGTTAGGCGGAGTGCAGAATTTCTCGGTTATCGAAAAAAAATAAAAAGAGGTCGAACTGAGGGATTCGCAGCTGAAGGTGAAAAAAAACGAGTATAAAGAATGAAGACCGCAAGGAAAAGAAGCGCGAAAAATACAAAGAGAAGATCGAGGAGAATGAATGTTGCGAAAGAGTTGAGGAGCGAAACGTACAGAAAAAAACTTTTTATCTCTCGGGTGATTGCGAGGAAAAAGAAAAAAACAAACAAACAAAAATGGCACAGAGATATTCGAGTGAGAATAAATTCTTTGCTCAGAATGCGTCAACGCCAGAAAAATCATTTATGTATCTATATAGCAGCAATGAGTGTGTGTATATAAATGGGGGATTCTTCATTTCCTCACGTTTAAAAAAGGAGTTAGCGCGAAAAAACGTACTGTTGTTTTCTCACTTTGGCCGCGAGCCCCTCGACACGCATGTCTGCAAAAGGAATAATAACAAGGACAGGAGGAAAGACTGAAATTGACGAGGATGAGCTCGTTGTTATAAAAAACTTTGCCTTTTTTATGGATCCCGGGACTATGAAAAGAAGCATGTTTTGTTGACGTTTCTATTGAATTGATTTCTTTTAGAGGCGTCTCATCATAAAAAATACATTTTTTAGTCCCTTCCGAAATGTGGTAAAACAACAAATTTTCGTTGTATCCAGGGAGTTAAAAAGATGCAGTGAAAAGTCCACTAGCATTGGTGCCCTTGCGATTTACCTTCGAAATGTTCGTCGTCAATAACGACGATGAAAAATTTCGTGAATTCTGAAAGTTTGTAGACCACAACCGACCTCGGAATTAGTGTGGTAAACTTTAACATTTTGATCATCATTCAAATGTTGTTTGAAAAAAAGGCAACTAAACAATGGCGGAAGGATATTTCACGAATATGTACACTTCAGGGAATTCGAACACGCGGCTATGAGCACGAACATAAATCATCCAAGACCTGTAATTTCATGTACAGATGAATAGTTTGAATGAAAGGAAAAAAATACGCCGATGTAGGGAAAATTTCCAGGAATTTGATTCGAGAACGTGTTACGCTCTCATTCGCGAATAATATTATTCCCCATACAAATTTATACGGTTTCGGGCTATTGGCCCGGACCCGTGGGTCCATTGAATTACTGAACACGCGCACGCTTCGATACTTTAAATCGTGGTGCAACGACGATGCCCCCTTTATACCACTGCTCTTGTTCGACATAATTGTATGGGTGCTTCAGTTTTCAATCGCTTCCTGCCTCGCTGTTCAATTAAGTACACTCGAGCTATTGAAAATTACACTGCCATGAAACTGGGATAATACAAAATAAAATAAAATAAAATAAAATAAAATAAAATAAAATAAAATAAAATAAAAAAAAAACAAAATATTATACACTTTGAGATATTTTCCATTAGATTTCAAATCGATGCATTACAGTCGGAAAATTGAAATAATTGTGCCTCAAAAGCAGCAATATTAATATGAAATTATATAATAATAACAAACGATTGTTAATAATTCGAATTATTTCAATCATAAATGATTAGAGATGAAATGAGAGGAAGGTCGACGATGTATGAAAAATATATTTTAAAAATTTTTTCAAACTTGAGTGCATTTGAAATATTTGGAAATACGTTTTGTCAAAGTACTTTTAATTGAAGATTCATTTGAATGCAATTAAGACCTCGGGGAGCATTTTTTATTTGACAGCATGTGGTCGTTGTTCTTCTATTCATTTTTCAAAATAGTTTTGGCTGATCGAAAGTAATCAGCATTTTTTTCTGTCGTATTTTTCATGGGGAAATTAGCACCGATCGCTACTTTTGGATTTAAGTTTGTTCTTATTCGGTTTTCTTAGTAATTGTGCAAAAAAATGTGCTCTCAAAATGGATGAAGTCCGATTGGAATGCTTTTTGCAAAATATTTAATGCACGCGTGATCGCGTTCGCACGGTCGTATCAGCGCAACTGCATCGCTAGAACGTACGTGCCAGTAACTATCGCCTTCAAATAGAAGCAGACCACCGAATGCTTTCGATTCGAATCAGTCACGTTTAATCGGGTTTGCGCGAGAGTCCTATGTGCACGAGGATCGCGGTGGGGGTTCGATACACTGACAAAATGGTTTTATCAGCCTTAATAATCGGGTGTTAAATGTTTTACATGTAAATAGCTGTAGCTGAAGGTAACTGCACTATATAATTTCATTGACTTGATTTTTTGACACATTTTTCTTCCTGTCAGTATAAAATTCAATTACAAATATTTAATACATTTAATAGATTGATTTTTTTGCGTTTTTTACGCGTGTGGAGAATAATGTCAAAATTTTTTTTTTCAATGTTTTTGTTAACATTTTTTTCAATTTTATTAAAATATTATTTATCTTTTCAGTAGATCAGGAAGTGTTACATCGTTACTCAGGATTTTACTCATGAAAAGAAAAAAAAATTGTCGTCTAACGACCGCAGGGAAGAACCATCCATTTATGGGAGAACGCTTTTGGATAAAGTTCTCGTGAAGGACGAGGAACTTTTTCGAAGTATCGACGTATTTTTTCCATGTTTTTCGGGGAACAGGAATTGTAAAAAACGGACGAAATCTCTTTCATTTGGGCATTTTCCACGTCGGAACTTTTTTGTACAACGATCTTTTTGAGTTAACTACGATGCTTTTTGCACTGAATTTTTTTTTCAGGAATCGTGTTAAAAATATTGCTCACGTATCGTAACGTGCCAATTTTGCTAGAGTCCGATTTCCTCCACCAGATTGTTAACGCTCTATGAAACACTCGGCAGGTCGACAAGACTAAAATGCAAAAAACCGCGAATGTCGACCTTCAAAGGGCCGCGGTGTGACGGCGGATCACGTGAAACGTATCAAGCCGGTTGAAAGGCTTTATCAAAATTCTAGTCATCACCGCAAAATCCATTGAAAGAATTTCATGGAAAAAGAGCGAAGTAAAAAGCCATCGGTTATGACCAAGCTGCAGGTTGTGCTTGTAAAAAAAAATCGCAGCCCTTTGGGCCATAGTAAAATGCACGATGAAATAACAAAAAAACATTTCTCATGTTCATAATTAAGGTTGACCTATCGCTAGTCAAGAGACACCTTATTATTTTGAAAACTTTAAATGAGCTCTCGATCGTGGATTTATATATTATTTTATTAGGATTAGGAAAGTCCATGATTTTTCAAGTGTGTGTCGTCATGATTTATGGAACATAGTTTATTATGAATTATTTTAATGTCATTCTAATTTGACTCACGTCATCCAATCAGCCATACTCCTGATACATATGGCAACACTGTCTCGTTTACTTGTCATTTACCATCGCTTTGTGAGGGGAGGTTATGTTTGAACATGGATCGACGCAATGTTCGGCTTGACCAGAAACACTTTCTTCAAACAAATTTATTTTTCCTAGCATTCTGTTTCTCGGATAAGAACCCTCGATTCCACTATTCAATGAAAACAGTTTGATAGTTTACATATTCAAATTCGTTCCGTGTTATTCGAGGTTATGCAGCGTTGCGACCTTACGCAGCCAGAGCGGTGGTAGCAGAAGACGTCGACACACGACGTAATTACTCGACTAAATGGAAGATTTTTATTTTCATTGTTCGGCAAATCTCTTTTTTTTATTCAAAAATGATCCTTATCATTTTATTAACCTTTGAGAATGTTATTAAAAACATATGTAATCGGGAAAATTATTTATTCATGGCTCAAATCTCTGTTGGAGCGCGGTCTCCGTAAGCTGTGTATTAAATTTATAAATTTTATCGATCACTTATTGTTATGACTAGTCGATGATGCACCCGAAATTTTGCAGGCGTTTTCCTCTGCACTTTGACAATCAAATAAAAAAATATCACCTTTCTATCTAATAATTAAGTTCAACTAATAATTAAGTTCAAGTTTTTTAAGGTCAACCCTAAAAAAAACAAATTTAAATAAATGTCGAATTTTTCGAAATCTCAAAATGCACGGGGGTTCACCTCCAACGAAAAAACTTTTTTGATGTGAGAAACATCGATAAAATTATATTATTTAAGACCGCGTCGGCGTTTTTCCCCCATGGACGTTTCATATCCACTAAAAAGAATTGAGAATACCGAGAAGTCCGAGATCTAAGGAGTTTTTCGTATCGTTTTACAGTGAAAGAGAGGATCGAAAAATCTGAGACGGTAGAGAGGATGCTGCCAAGTCGATTTACCCTAAAATGGCCCATACACAGTACTCACGTCCTCTCTCTAGAAAGAGTTTTAAACACACAAACGGAACGTGCGCATACGTAGGTCCAGTTGTACGATCGCGTCCAAGAAATATTTTGTACGTCACATCGGGAAGGTCTGAAGCCTAACGCTGGCATGTTGGGCAAATTCGTTCCAGTAATGTGAAAACGAGGGTACGTCGAGGTAGTTTTCCTAGCTGCTTATACCGCGAGGAGTTTCTACCTTTGGTTATATCCCAAGGAAGAGCTTGTGGAAAATTGCAACCGTCGTCGTATCACCGGGCACGAACAAGGGATTTTTTCTCTTTTCTACTCTTCCCCCACCGCTTATTTGTACCCTCGCAATTGTTGTTATGGTTGGGTGATATTTATACTTTATATCAAGCGTCCAATGTTAGCGACGGTTTCAACGTCGCCGTTCCACACTTTTCCCCATTCGTTGAATCTCCTACGATTTGTTTTTCGATTAAACGAAAAGGGGGTGCCTGCGATCGCTCTACTTTTGTGCTGGATTAAAATTTAAGCAGCGGCTCTGAACTGTGAACGATCCGTTGCGTTTGCAAAGGCAGCAACGGAATCTCTTTCGTTGCATCGCGCTCCAAGGTTATTCGGCCCAAAAAATTAAGTAAATAAATAAAAAAATTCAAAGTTTTCGGGAATTTAATAAAGTTTAAGGGAAAATACAGTATTTTTCGACACCTGCATGCCACGTGTGCGTTATCTCGAAATACATACATCGCGAGAGCCGTTCGTCAGTACTATTTCGCTGAGTACACATGGTTTTGGTAAGCTCGACGGTTTTGCTTTGCCAACTCTGTTACATGAGTTTTACCTTCGGATTGAGGTCGCTTCCCTGTTGCATTAGCGTGCCGACCGTAAACCAAAAGCTGTTGGCCAGGGTGAACTCGTTGACCGTAATCGGCAATGGGATGTCGTCGCTGTCCGGTTCCAAGGCGCTGACGTGACCGCCCTGATAGCCCCCGCCAAGTGGTGCATAATCATAATTACAATTACACGGGCTGTTCTTTCGGAAACGCGCGTCGTTGAAAAAAGCGGTTGCGCGAATGCGAGTTAATTCTTGGGCGGCGGTAATGAACGGCGCTCTGATCGATTTTTAGATCGGAGATCGATACTGAGAATGAGGGGTCGATCGGCTACCGATTATTTGTATTTTTATCGCGACGAAGAACTTCCAAACGTCTCGTTACAACGCCATTCTTCATGGAAATATCTCGAGACACGAAGCAAAATCTCAGTCGGGAGAGTGAATCTGGTGGACGCACGAAAGAGAGGGGCGAAAAGCAGGAAAGAGGGCAGAAAAAAAGGAAAAGCCCCGAGAGAATCGTGGATCGCTTGAAGCTCTTTCCGGCAAGCCAGAACGACACGAGAGAAAGAGTATACATTTTGTATATCCTGAATACACGCGGCTGCCTGTCCCATTCGTCACACTTTATGGAAATTTATGGAAAATAGGCGAGTCGACGTGTGTGTGTGTGTGTGTGCGCGCGAAACGTTCGCCGAGAACGACTTTGTTAGTGTGCCATGTCTGCCCTCGCGGTTTTTCTACTCACGGCTCAATGGACGAGGAAAACTGTTTATCCGGCTTGTAGCAGTTATCGAAATTGATAAAACGAGAAATGAGTGAGAAGAAACGACGATGGGGTGTAGCCGTTTCGTCGCGAGTGTCTTTGAACGTTTGAGATGAAAGACGCGCACGAATATGGTGAGCTTCGCGCACTTGTTCACGTGCGAAACATTTTTCTGCACCGTCCCCAAGGCATCGTCTCAATATTTTCCCGAAATTTACTTCGACAGCGACGTTTCAATGCTCGTGAGTTTCTCGAGCTGTCAAAGAGCACGGTTTGCCGATCGACGCATCATTTTTTGTATGGATCGTTGTACCGTCCGTTCTATGAACTCATGAAAAAGTTGAAGATTTTTTCGATATTCGATAAATGTTAAAACGAATTTGTTCATTCATATTTCCGTTGACACACCGGCCTGACGGGAGCCTACCTGCAAAGGACATTTGCAGCTGGGGCACGGTGATGGTTCAACCCATTCGTACGGTGAGAACCGCGCCACTATCCAAATCGTCAGCGAGACCATCACGTAAGCGCCCAGCATCGACAGCCAAATTTCCACAGCGAGGGGATTCATGAACGAGAAGAGTCGAGAGGGCACACGGCCTGAGACCTGAAGCAGCCACATTATTTTCTTTTCGCCTTCGATGCTAAAACTCCCTCTTGCCAAATTTCATCGCTCATTTATTCAGTTCGCGGGCCAGTTCACTGACCCATCGTTTCAACGAAACCAAATTTTTCGCCGTCTCGCTCTCCGTCGCTCGTTCGTTCTCTGTTATCGTCACGACGTTTCAATTGTAGGAAAATATGAAGGAATTAAGTAGGCGGATATTGGCAGGCAGTTGAAGAACGACTATAAAACGTGCTGGAAACATTCATAGCGAAGAGTCTCAATGGAACAAAAAGTTGAATGGCTTCTAACCGATAACGTTTCCCGATGTGAGATCGTGTCAGTTTGTAAATCATCGGTGACTTGTGCTTGCGAAATAAATGACGTGAGAAGTAACGCGCAATAATCGTAGAAAAAAAAACCTTAAATATAACGAAAATGGCAATAATTTCATGCAGCAAAAACAATGGCTCTCTCTATCCTGTCGCTTCTCCGTGCGAAGATATGATGTACCTTCGGATTGAGACCGCTTCCTTGTCTGAGAAATGTGCCGGTGATGAACCAAAAGCTGTTGCTCACGCTAAATTGATTCTCGACGACCTCGCTCTCGGCCAAACAAGGATGAGGGTTGTTCCACTCGTACGGGCTGAATCGAGCCATCACGAATAAAGTGAAACTGACTAGCATATAGGCAGCCAATACGTAGAGCCATATCTCGACGGCGAGAGGATTCATGAAGGAGAACAGACGCGTTGGTTGGCTGGATGGTACCTAAATTACGTTAGGCTACAACTTTAATTAAAAATGACCCGGTCGCCGAACCCTTGCGACAACATTTATAAAATACAAATGCGACATTTTTGCCTCAGCTCTCAGTTTTTCTGAAGGTAAAAATCCAGAGTCCAAGTTCAATGTATCGTCGATCATTTCGAATCTTGATTTACGACACTCGCGTGCGAATTCGATCGTCGGACACGAACCAGTCGTCAAATATCTCCGTCGGTAACTTACGAGGCAATTATCTTTTTTTTTTTCAATCTATGAAAATCGACTGTTTCAAGTCCAAAGATCGCAAGTATCGAATAATCATTCTTGGAAAAAAAAGAAGGAGCGATTCTCACTTCGGACTCACCTTGAACAGTATCCCGATACCGAGATTCATGAACGGCTTCGTGAAGTCAATTACACTTTCCCTTGCGTAGTTTATCGTCATTGATGCAACTGCGAGATCTGCGCGCTGCGGGGAGACAAAAATGGTAAAATTTTATCGTATTTTTGTGAAAATGAATGGATTCCATTGAAGGAGTCTCGTGGGATGATCGTCGTTTATCCGATTTAAGTTTTAGTCCCTACGAATAATAATTACAAAACTCGAGGGCTTTTTGCCTCGTCGATGCTTGAAGCGATGCCTCCAAATCGAGAAAAAACCATGAATTGAGGTTATTCGTGTTATTTTTTTTCTTGCATAGAGTGGATGAAAAGCGGGCTCTCGTCGGAGTTATCTGTTTGGCTGCTCTCGACAAGAGACGTTCGAGGCTGTATAAAAGATTCAGAGCAATCATCCCTGGCACGTGGAAAACGATATTCCGGGCAACGGAAGAGAAACGATCTTTCACCACATTCGGTGTGCCGTTGTAAGTAGTCAAGCTACGCTTTAAAACCCGCCTGGAGAATTCATGATGCGAGGGAGGGAGGAAGGGAACGGGAACGCGCGGGTGCACCACCGAGAGAGCAAAGTCTTGAACTAGGCAGACTAATACCGCGCGGCTGTGTAGAAACGTCGCCCTCTTTGCAGGAATACTGGAACATGCTGAGGGCGACTTCTGGTGGCGTGTCGTCCGTTAAAAATGCATGCCGCTATTTTGCAAGGCAAACGTTTGCTGAAACTGCCAAGATCTCTTCTCCGAGTGAGAGAGGAGACATTTGCGTTTCCACGAGCCCACACATTACGTGTACATCAGCCTGATGACGAAAGCTTTTTTCCTAGCTTTTACCTCTCGTTGAACATGGGAATGCGCGATTACTTAGAAGGAAAAATACGCGCGGATGGAAAGTGAGAAATCGCGTTTTCACCTCCTCGCTGATAACGATGATATTTCGAGCGAATTTTAACTATGAAACGTTCCCTGACAACCCACAAACGAGCAGGAAACTTCGCTCGAACAACGACTCAGATTTCATTCCGATTCAGTGTCTCATTGCAGTTCGATCAAAATTACGTAATTGCATTATCTGCTTCCGTACAAATACTCGTTACGTGCCTACCAAATCTTCACGGGCTAAATGTATTTTCTCCACCTGTAACCTCCTGCTCCAGCCCGCAACGAAAAGCCCGAATATTATGGGTAACCTGATGCACCGAAGAGAGTGAAAACGAGATCCAACCTTCGCTCCGGAACTCCATAGGAGGTCGTTATAACTAGCAAGTTTACATAACCATTTGGAAGCTCGCAAGTGGTTAACTCCCGTCCGTAAATACGGTACGCGAATGACTTTGGACTGTGAACGATGTAGAGGGCCGTTGCGCCCACTGAGAAATGCTAGAGTTGCAACCAACTTCTTAACTATAGTTATGTGTATGTGTGCCCAAAGATCACGATATGGAGCTGCATCGTGATTGTACAGTGCAGTTCCGAAGTCGTAGTGCTGGATACGCCGTTTATTCTTGTTCGCAGAGCATGGAGTACAAGTCAGTTAGTACTTCAACGATAGTTAGCAACGCTTATCAACAGCAAAGATTTTCATCTTGGAGATATTAATTTTTGAATTTATCAATGCAGAGCTTAATTGCTATTTGCGAATTTCAGGATTCAGCGAAATTTGCCAAGTTTCAAGGCAACTATAAAGCCAAGAAGTCGGACCATCAGGGAGCAATGATTATCACGAAGCTGTGAGGGACTTCGAAAAAGTGGTTTGTGGACATTTCTTAATCGGTGGATTACGAAAATCTGTAGAAGTTGATACTCGAAGCGCTTTGATGTAATGAAACCTAACAGAACGTGCACCAGGAAGCATCATTTTCTTTCTGTCGTATTTCAACAGAATCGATGGCCCTTCGCTACTCGTTCGGCGGCAGGCGTGGTGAAACGATTTTCATTAAATTTTGAAATTCAAATAAAGTTATTAATACCCAGGGGAACACGGGTGAATTATTTCTCGTCTGGATACGAATGAACAGGGAGCTTTCGAAGCTCCTCGTACGAGTTCAAAACCTTTCGAACTTTATGATGTGGACTCTGTTACGATAAAATATATTTAACGAAGATTGTCAATTCCTTGGAGGACAAACGCCTTTGACTGCGAAAAACAGTCGCGTCGTTCGAATAAATCTGGTCAAAATACTGAGAGTGTATGTTGAATTACCTTTTCCATGAGCTCACGTACAATCCCATTCCATTCTTTGGTTTCAGGGTCATAAACTCCGTACATATGATCAGGCACCAAACGAATCGCATATTGAAATCCAACTTGAGCAGCAATCCACTTCAATAGATCTATGCAGAAGCCCTCGAACCTTGCATTTCCTGTAAGGTTCTTGTCCTCCCTCACCATCACGTATGGTTTTTCCTGTGACGTTCGAAGCAATGTTTGCGACCGTTGATGTGTAAAAAATGGTTTTTTTTTTTAAATCTTTTTTTATCTGTTATAAAAAGTTTTACTAACCTCTCTGGTCATCACGACAAGAGTGATGTTCGCCGCTGTCGTCTCGTAAAAAGCACTGACGTCAGTTACGTTAACACCACTTCCGGGTTTCCATTCACCGACCTTCACTAACTCTTCTTTCTTCAGCTTCAATAAATCCAACTTGAAGTTGTTCCTCTTGCCCTCGTTGAACTCTATGTGACCCGTTAGCCCGTGCAGATCGGCCTGAAAAACCGTTCAAAGGAAAAAAAAAAAATCTATTGAATGTACTCAACCTTCCGGTGATTTATATTCGATGCATTCCCAATATTTCAAACATCGATTGATTTTTCTTCTGATCCAATTTTCGTGCAATCAATCAAAATCTCTGACACGACGCTTCATTTTATTCTCATTTTTTAATCACAGTAGTCCATTTTTATGAAAACATCGATTACAATCACTTTCATACTGTCGAAATCGTCACTGTTACAGACCTCGACGTTTCTCAAGGTGCTTTCCACTATTCTCATCTCCGTATACATACATTAGAATACGTTTCAGTGTACACAGACTAGAATCCTTTGAGTCGTAGCATTAGCAATTGGTTTTGTATTTGCCAGGGTTGTATGCGAAGGTTTAACCTCAATCGAGCTTTATCGTTCCTCGAGGCATTTGAAAATTTGGTAACGCGGCGTCCCCCGAGGAGACTGATCGGTTGAGCTTTCTCTACTCGATAAATTGTTCTACGAATGTGTGTGGCTTGGAGAAGACTCCGAGTTTGAAATAGGCCGAATGCCAGTTGCGTATTTCATTTCGAGAACTTTCGGTTCTCGACATCGACACGTTGCTTCCGGATGTATGCGTGTCAATTTAACTACACTTTTGAGGAATAAAATTTCTTCGAAAATAGTTAATTAAGCCAGAGATTCTTCATACTTTGGAAAAAAAAATGAGCAGGACACGTAAAACTCGAGAACAACCTCAAGTCTCTTGAGTTTCTTGTCCTTGATGGAAAAATATGTTAATTAAAACTTTAAAGAACAATGTCCAGCTTCGTAAATTTCGTTTTAGAAAAAAAAAAAAAAAAAATTCGTTAAACTTTAGAAAACGATGTCGAGCTCCTTGAGTTTGGTGTTCGCAGGTTGAAATGTCAACGCCCATGTTTCCGAGAGCATCGGACGCACCGTTTGGATGAATTTGTACACACCCAGCGGTCAGTACTAAGCGAAGCTCACCATTTGTAAACGGTTTGTCAACAAAACGGAAGAAAATGTGTTGCTCAGTCGCTGAGAGCACGTTAATGCAGCGAGCGTGGTCTATGGATGATGCGGCCACGAGACGATTTTACGGTGGATTCATATGTGACAGTTTCACACGTTAATTACCTCCGAAATGGTTGTGAGCAGAGGGTGAAGAGAGTGAGAGATAAAACTGAGTGGTTTCGTAGGGACGTCGTTCTCAACGCCCCTTCCTCCCGTTGCCGAGGCCTCATGAACACGCCAATGCCGGAGAGTGAATTATACACGGGGCCACGAACATAAATCCATTTGCAAACGCTCAGTTACAGAATGCGAGCATCGTGTAGTTCGCTATACGGCTCTCGCGAGCGTTCGCCCTTCTGTCACTTTCTCTTTTCCCATACAATATTCGAAGCTCTCGTTCCAAAACGATTTAAAAAAGCTCGACACACAGAGTCATTAAAAAATTGATATTATTCGATAATATTGACACGATCTTGAATAAAAAATAGTGAGAGGATAAATGGTGCTCGTTATTGTCGAATTTTTTTTCCCCAAAAGCTAATTGAACATTCAGTTATTATCGAGGCAAGAGCTCATTTGAAATGGTAATTCGGAGCTTTCCCACCAGTTTTTCTCGTGAAACGGACTCGGGAATTCCGACATGAATTTTCGGTCCCAGGGCCGAAGAATCTTGCAAGATTTTTCAAACTCGTGGAGCTTTGAAGATGTTGTGCACGACTTTCCGAGCTTCTGCAGAGTTTTTATCTAAGAAAAGACAATGGAGACTCTGCCGGTGATTAACTCCTGCTTGAAGTAATCTCCGACCCAACTCGAAGATGTGTAACTATAGAGATACTGTGTTTTTATGCTGATATATACAAAGACTCGAATCTGCATTCCATCGGTACTCTCGCGTTTCGTTCTGTATCGCTCTTACACAGGCTGCCTGTACTTCCGTTCAGTATTCTCGAGTGCGTACACTACACACAAACTCGAGTGCACTTTCAGTCGCAAATCCTACCCGGGCTCGTTCATACACTTGTGAAATATTGCATGGTATATAGATCGCGATGGGAAGAGAGAAAAAAATTTGAACAGGAAGCATTGAAATATGGTACGTTCGGTCGAGCGTGTTTCCGTGCTTTTTTAATCGGAGCGCCGCGGCTAGACCGGGCTTGTAATTGGGACATTTTCGGTTTTTAATATTCGACGAGAAAAGGGGGCGCTTCATTAGCATATGATTGTCGTAAAACATTGGCCGAAAGACTGAAAGTGTCTGTTCTTATTATCGATTTTTCTGGACACGAAACTTTAGTCAATGGTGGCTTATCGCAGAGTTATTCTCATCAACTCACGTTAATTTTGAAATCCTAAAAATGTGCTCTTATATACGCTCGAACTTAGGGTCGTAACCGTGGCGATAAAGTTTCAAGAAAAGTTTTACTACTCGTGGAAAATTGTAGCAATTTATTTTTCGAGCGTTCTTGGACGAGACTCATTTGCAAAGTAAGAGTTACGGGAACCGTTGATCACATCCAAGGGTCGTCCCTTAATTCGTCCTAGAGCTAATTTCCCGACGTTAACCCCCGCGAGGAAAATAAAGTTTGCTACGGGACACGAGCTCAGAAAGTCACTCCTGGGCAACGACTTCTCGTCAAATACACTTCGAGAAATCGATGCGTCACATCCGCCTTCTATGAGAGAAAGAGAAATAAAAAAACCGCCCGAGGATATTTCAGAATAAAAATCCTGAGTTCCACCGGAAGGGTTCTAAATCCTTTTAACAGGATCTCGAGTGACTGTAAACGTTTCTCCATGAGCGTGTAAAATCGGATTGCTTTCATGCCACCTTTTCACATTTATCTAATTGTTCAACTGTGATCAATGCCGAAACTGTGAACCTGCCGATTTTCCTGAGCCACGACTACAGAGGATTTCTAATCATCACACAAAGCACAGAAATCATGAGAAAAAAGACTTACAGAATTGATGTAATTGTACAGAGACAATCCATCGTCCCATGGCTCTTCTTTTTCACAGGAAAGATTGGCAGGCCGCAGAACATGACTGCGATCAAGGGCCGCAAGGCCGTGGGCGAAAACCTGAACGCTGTCGTACACCAGAGCCGGTTCTGCCTGGAACATACGTCAGATCTGTCCGTTGAAGTGATAAAACTATTAGCGGAAGCAGAGTTTATATTTCTGTCTGCATTGGAGAAAACTCAGAGAAAATCAAAGTCAATATTTTTCTATAATAAGCCGGTTATTTATTTAACGAAATCTGTGCGCAGGGCTCGAGGATTTTTCGAGTAAGCGTGGGTGATCGGGGGGTCTGTCGACCTCGGGCTAAATCAAGTAACATGGGTCAAAGTTCAGTGGGAGTTGTAGGCTGGCACGTTGGTCAAGGTTTCCTGTACAGCGGCCCTTTGAACCCTTCTCACGAGCTGCCAGAGGAATCAAGACCTTTCAGGCTGTTAAAAATTGCGTTGTTCATTCGACTGGCAAAGCTTGGCGTAGAATTAGCAACAACGAATTAGTGCACTCGGAGTTGTTACACTGACCTGGATCACTCCCGTTCTGTTGAGTATTGCGTGGCCGATTGGCTGAAAACGTTCCATTTGCCGAAGAATTTCCGAAACTTTTGGCTGCTCCAGATCCACTAAACGGAAGGCCGTCATGTTGACGCTGTTGTACTTGAAGTCTTCGAGGTCAAAAGTCTCGATGTCCTGAAAACCGAACGAATAAACGAATCGTGAATAAGCTGAAGTGTCTAAACAACCAAGACGCGCTAACGGTTTGAAATTCCTCTGGAATTCAATCTCAAGGAAATCCCTATCACGCTTCGATCTTCAGGATAAATGCTTCTGAAGAGAAGCCTCGAGCCGAGCAAATCTACAGACAGTGAAAGCCATCGAGTGAATAAATTTCCACGATTCGCGTGTCTCACGCTACAAAAGTATTTTCTTTTAAGTTACGACCGACTCCAAACTATAATTATACCACTCGATACACCCTGGGACAAGGGATTGTTAAAATAACACGGTTTTCGTTAGCCCACAATCCGGGCGACGACCTCTCGTGGTCAGTGGCGGAACGACAACGAGAATTTCCGAATGAGTTCGCTGTGCTACAGACCCCTGCTCGCTCTCCCCTCTCCGCCACCCTGGCAAGTTTTCGGCCAACGGATAAAGCTCCCTTCCGCTACGAAGCAACGTTTCTCGAGCGTAGACGAGGAACGTACTCGCCGGTGAGGATCGCAATGGTACCCGAGCTTCCGGTCGACCCAACTTCAACAGCTCCGCACTTCTATTCTATATTCTCCATGCTCCATATCCACACAAGTTGGAGAAAACTAGGGATGCAGTCTCCTTTGTAGTACGAACGGGAGTTCCTTCCCATGAACCTACATATCCCTTAGTACGGATCCTCGATACCGTGAACCGAAGTTCACGATCGAAGGGATCCTGGCAAGTGTATGATAGCGTTTGTTCCTCTGATCTTCCTCCTTCTGATTAGTCATTTGGTATCGAACTTGAAGAGCATGGGAATCAATGATGGGAACGAATGGGAGCTTGTTATCGTGCCAAGACAGTTCCTCAAATCGACTAATCGACCATCGACACTAAGTGAGAAGGGAATGGCGAGAGTTGGTGGGAGAGATTCGAAATGTTATCAAAGATTCCACTCTGTTTGCTACAATTTCTTTTCTTGATTATCGAGTGGAATATCCTAGTACATATATTTGAATGATGCATTTCAAACTGGGAAAGTGCTTATTGAAATTCTTCTAATGATGCTCGTGATTTTATTTTCCAGGTTGCGACTTCCGTTCAGAAATTACACATTTATGTATTTCTTGTCACTTTAAAATGTTGTTTCGGGATATTTGAGACTGGAAAGCACTTGGACGATGAAAAAGCGGACTTGTGTACTTTCAGAAAGTTCGGTAGTCCATAGCCATAATATCAGAGGTCAATGGCTCACCGCCTTAATGCTTTTAGAATCGTAAATGCATTTGAGAAATCAGGCTTACTGCTTTAGAGGCTTATTTTGGCCGGACCAGCTTTGATTTAATGCGTATTAAAAATATTTTCCAATCTCCCCGAAGTTGGATCCTTTCGTGGGTCATTGTTTCAAAAGAAGAATCAGCTCAAAGTAAATTGTTCATTCGAACGTTGTGAATCGTTGTGTTTGAAGGATTTGAGTCTGTCAAATATTCAGAAAGCTTTATGACGTAGACTTTTAGTTGTCGTCAAAGAGGATTAACTATAGTTTCAAGCTACTTAGGATTTAGTCGTTGGAGATTGTATACAGTTTATGATTTACTTACGAAAGTCGTGAACATGTAATGATAACGGTAATCATTCATCTGCAGTTGTAGAATCTGAAACAGAGGAAATGGATTGTGGGTTGATTAAAAAAACGTTTAATTTTCATGGTAAATTAAGGGGGAATATCAGTGTGAAAAAAGGTTGGGGGCAAAAGAGCTTCTCCAGGGATAGCAGACTAATCGGTAAGAACTTGTTTTATATTAATATTCAAGTTACATCATTCAATTTTATCCTCTCAAAACTTGAAACACGTTTTTCTCGAAACCATGTTTTTTGACTTGGTTGACAGCATGAATCTGTCAAATTTTGTCCAGTCGACTTCATTCAAAAAGGATTCTTTTCAGAAAACTTATCGCTATCGTCGCATCGTAGAGTTTTTCAAAAAATTGTTTACTTTTTTTTATAAACAATTTACTGCAAAATTTTTGTGTAAAATTCGATTTTTTTAAAATGGCCATCATTTCTTTTCTAATAAAAAATTTTCAAATTTTCTACAATGCAGCGATAGCTATGCTATTATAATTTAGTAATCTTTTTGGATTTTTTGTTTCAGATGCTTGCTGTGGCACTTATGCTGCCGCAACTGTCGAGGAGTCTTTTTTGAGTCAATTTTGTATCGCTCCCCTGCTTCATAAAATGCACTAAAAATAAATAAAAAATGCCCTGTATACTTCATTCTTCAATAATGGATACCCAAAATTTCAAATAATTTGATCGAGCCGTATTTTCAAAAACAGTTCTCAAAAAACACCTCATTTTTCAACCTGTCACACTGATATTCCCCCTGAAGCTGTGACGTTTGATAAATTTGACAGTTCAAGTGAATTCAACACAGAAGGACAGATTGCGATAATTTTGGAACTGAAAAACGTTCGATTTTATCATGAAAACGACTCATGCGCACAGCCCAAACTGCCTCCTCGGTGAGCTGTTTCGTTTTTTCATAACTTTTGACGTGAATCATGGGCAGCAAACTGTGGAAAGATTGGTGATTTGATCGAGTATAAGTGCACGAGATACACAATGTGGGTTATGCAGCAAGCATTGTGAATGAGAGAATTCGCCGATTTCTCTCTAACTTCGGTCCAGACGCAGCGCAAGTACCGGACATTCCGATCTTATTCATATGCGCGTTTATTTATGGCTATGTATATTTTTTCGTAGTACGTAGAGGTTCGTTGGCTCGTGGAAAATCGCGGTAGTTGGACGTGTTGCAACACATAGATCGCTTCGTGATTCAACAGAAACCGCATTTTCTTGAGATTGGTGGTGACTTTGTATTTTCTTTCCAAAGCCAATAAATTCTCTTGCTTGCGCTCTATTTCTCTTCCTCTTTCTTTCTCTCGATCCCGTCTCCTCGTACACTCTTCGGCTATACTTCGGTTACGGATGCGGGGCTATTCGTTTCGGTTCGCGGTGAATAAGCGTCCAGTTGCGAATGAGATCTAGCTCTCTAACGTTACCACTTGCAATATCGTCCATACGAGAGCACGTAACGCAGTAAGGAAAACGAAATGCTGCTGCGTGGATCACGTTCTTTGCTGCTACTTCGTATATACGATAATCCCAAATCTTTCCTTGGCCTCTCTCTTTCTCTCTCTGCCTCTTTCCCTCCTTATTTTTTTTATCCTCTTTCGAGTGAAACTCCTATTAGAGTTTCACCCTCTTAAGTTTGTATACAGTTCTTCAGCTGTACGAAAACTTACGAACGTGGAACTTTCAGCATCTATTATCAATCGATATACAAACTTGCACGAATTTGTCTGAAACATCGGACAATTTTCATTGTGTCGATGTGTTCTTATTGTTTCTTCTTTTGTGTCAAAAATCTTGCATATACATAAGTCATTACCAATGTGGTTTAAGGGGGGATCCTGCTTTAAAAAGATGAAAAATCGATTGTTTTCGGGAATGTTTTTAAGATAGAGGGAAATAACCCACCATAGCGAACTTTTCGGTATAGTTTCAAGGATATTTCAAGAGTACTAAAACATTGTTTTAATGTGAGGAATAGTTCTTTGTACATTGGTTTATACGCCGAATCTGCTGATTGTCGAAGTTTCTCAGCTGCGTGTACAATGCGGAGATCGTAATTATTGTCTGTAACAAAAATTCCAAATTTTTTTTCCATTTTCATATTTCTTCCTTCCCTACGAACCTATAAAAATTTGAAAAACTGCAAAATTCTATATTCACAGCAGGTTGTAGTGATATTATTTTTTTTTAGAAACGTTTTTTTTTCAAACTCCCGAAAAATATAGAATTTCACAATTTTTTCGGGTTTTTATAGGTTCATATGGAAGGAAAATACATGAAAATGGACAAAAATTAGGAACCTTCGTTGCAGACAATAATTACGATCTCCACATTGTAGGCAGTTAAGAATCTTCGACAGTCAAACTCAGCGCATAAACCATGTACAGTTGAGTATTTCTCAAAATAAAAAAAATGTTTTTGTAGTCTTAAAATATCCTTGAAACTATACCGAAAAGTTTGCTACGACCCCCCCTTAATTAATTAAAAAAAAATTATTGCATCGATTAGAACATTTCGATTCTCTTATTCCGTTAATTTGAAATAATTTGAGGTTGGACTTGACGCGATAATGTGTTTCTAGTAGTGAGTAACATTTATGAGAAAAAGAAAGAAAAAAATTCTTCTACTTCTCGTGGCCAATAAAGTGTATTTTTGTTACCACTGAGGAGATCGGGTTCTGTGTACATTTAATATCCCTTGGGGGATTCGTTGTCGGGCGCTTTTATACAATTCCTTTCCGAGGATATTCATATTTCATGAAAGGTTATTGTACTTTATAGCTATCTGGATATTATAACAGAGTTTACAGAGCAGCTGCGCCGACGGGGCCGCACTGAGACGATTAATAATTGGAATTCGATTAAATTTCGTCTCAAGTTATTCTCTTCTTAACTCCATCTTTTGCTTCTCTCTCTCCATATTTTCTCTCTCTCTCTCTCTCTCTCTCTCTTCAATTTACATGTATATTTATATATGTATATGAGTGAAGTTGATCGTGTCAGACTCGGTTCCATCTTGACGGCCAATCGCCATAGTAAAATACCATTTTTCTCTTGTTCGTTGTGATAAAGTGAAAAACGCCAAGCAAATAATACACTCTATCTATCGTCCATACTTTTCCCTTGGCGACCCTTCTGGCTTTTATGCTAATAACTCATCCAGACCTCTTGATTTAAATAAATATTGTCTATGTCAACATTTTTTTTCCGAATAAATTTTTAACTCCTGTCACGAGAAGCGCATGTTTTATTTCGCAATTTTGCTCTTCATCGTTTTTGATCCCGACTGTTTGACTAAGCAAACGAATGTCTCACGTAAATATATCGAAAGATACGCTTTGCTGCAGACGGAAAGAAGAAGGAATAGAGAAAAGAAAACAAGAGTCGAAAAGCTCCTGGTTCTTTGAACCCAAACCTTTTTTGTTTCATTTGTAGATTAAAATGATTCCGATTTTTTTGACGATTTTTGAAATTCTTCTGGAGTTTAAATATTTTATAAAAGTATTCAATTACCACTCCTAAAAGTATTTTTGTACGAGACCAAACTCGGAAGGGATACGAATACGTTTCACAGTAAACGTAGAAGTATTTTCTCGATGATTTAACGACGAGAAGAAAATACGAAAAGCTGACATTGATTCGGAGCGAATTTGCAGATTAATTTGAAATTGTAATTGCTGTTATTTTTTCTTTGCGCCTGTGATAAGAGCTCCATGGGAATGAGAAATAGAAATCGTCGACTACTTTGCTGTACCGAAAAGCACAGTGCTCTTGACGTTACGAGAATCTTTCGCTCCTAAGTCCCTGTCAGAGGAAGAGCGAAAAAAAGGGGCGGAAGAAAGAACCGGGAGAATCAGTTGGGAAGATTGTTGCATGCGCTGAGAGTTCGAGCCCACCGAGACCGAAACGAGGATATAAAGTTTTTAATTTCCAAGGAACGAGAGTCTGACGCGGCCGCAGCCTCTTTTCTTGATCGCGAGCGCAGTTTGAAAATAGGAAAGAGAGATGCGAGTCACAAAAGGAAAGAGCGCCGGAGAAAAGGGATGAAAAGGAGAATGGGAGGGGAATAAAATAGAGGAGAATGAAGACACCCACACTGGACGTTATTTCACGTGGATTTTTCTCTTTGCCTCTCTGACCCGAGACAAAGTTATGGCCAATTTTGCAAAGATTTTTACGAGACCGATCAAGAGAGAAGAGAATTATGGCAATAGCGAGCAATTTATTTGTCGGTAAAAACACGTTGCAAATCATGATGCATATTTCGTATGCATATTTTTATCATATTGTGCGACGTTGATTTAGGGTTATAACGCCTATTAAAGGCGTTAAAGGTTCGCCAACACAGAGAAAGTTACGAGCGCTCGCGATCGTATATCCTGTCCAGAATCACTTTGTTCTTTCATTGCGCTCGAAAAACAAAAGACTTTTGACTGAAATAATTGTTTACACTTACAGCTCTGAAGAATTGTTGCATATGTGCGGGGTCCGTGTCGATGATCAATTTGTAAATCTCTTTGTGCCTGACTTCCCGCAACACCTGCCTGTAAGATCCAGGTCCAGCCTGACGAATGTACATCTCCGTCTTCGAAGATGGTGGAGTTTTCACGAGGTCTTGAAGCTTGAAGAGTCCTGCATCGCATATTCAAAATTCATCGTAATTTCATCAGATTTTTTCATTCAAAAAACAGGAGCAAAATATGAATGAGAAGCGAATCCTCACAAGTTTTATCACAGCATCGTAGATCATTTAGCTTCAATAAACATGAAATCTTAAGGAGGGTGGATCGCGACGATACAATGTTGCCATGCTAAGCCACGTTAAAAATATTAAGAATTTCATAAAATTTGGTAAATGTATTCTTTATAAATATATAAGACAATAGAAATTTTTTAGACTTTTCTACGACATAGCTCTCGAGTAATTGAACACTAAAGTTCACGTGTATAAGCATAGAGTCAACATATATACAGTTGTACATCTCGTGCATAAGAACTTGGATTTAACGCTCATAATTATTCGATAACCATGAGGTAAAAAAATTTGAAAAAAATTGTATTTGTATACTCGACGCCAAAGAATGTTATGACCAAATTTTACCAAATTCTGATTATTTTTATTTCGTGATCCACCCTCCATAAAAAAAAGAAACAAAGCATTTTAATGACCGTACGATGGACGAATAATTAACGATAAATTAAGCAATTGGGACTGTTGGATGACTCTGGTTAAACATATTCCTCGCAATTCATTGTGTTTTCAATGTTTCTGAATCGTTAGGAGGAAATTTAAGTGTTGTCAACCGGGCGAATGAATCCCTCGAAAATCCGTATCGACGTATATTCAACGGTGGAAAAGCTCGAAGCGTGCACACGCGTTAAACACTGGCGAAAGGGAGAAAAATAGTTTCCGATAGAAAGATTTCAAGCATTAATTCAATCGATGGAGGGCGAGGGGTTTTGTGAGGGTGCTTTTCTCGGTGGGAACGCGAGAGTGAACTCGCCGGTGGGTACAGACAGCGCGCGGAACCAACATATATAAAAAGGGGCCAATGGCGAGGGAGGAGAAAGGGAGAAGGACATAGACGTAGAAGTAAAACACGAGCGATTGGCGATTCGTATCTTCGATCGTAAATTCGAGGACAAATTGGCCAAACTCGCGAGCCCCTACCCATTTCGTGAGTCCACTAACTTGCGACCGCACTCGGCGCGCGGGCACCTCCTCTTCACCTCTAATGTTCCCTCGTTCGTTACTTACCGCCCGGAAATACAATCGGCCGGTTATTGCGGTACAGTGCCCTGTAACTAATTAATTTATCGCTTCGACCGATCGCATTGGGATAGCGATCGGACGGACCGCCTTAAATTGGAACAATCCCAATAATCCCCTTTTCAGCTAACTATATTTTTCCATTTCTATAGCGAATTGATCAAAAACTCTACTTGAACGTTTATTTTTACGATTCTCTTGCACAAGTTTCTTACGCTCCGTAGTCAATTGAATTACGTTTCAAGTTATTCTGCTCCCTATCAGCATCAAAACGCTGTTCAACGTGCTCCATCTTCTTGTCAGACACTCGCTGACGTTTCTAGAATAATCAAATGTTTATGAGCAGAAATAGTGATTTCGGTGGGACGAAAACTTTTTTTACGATATTTTACAAGCACCCTGGAACGGCACGAAGCTCTCCGCGGCGGGACATGCTCCAGGATAGTTTCATATTATGGCGAGGGATAAAGTAATCACCAGGAGTATGTGACACGTAGATGTGACTGGAGCATTTAGCGGTGTGCTTGTGGATCTTTGCAACGAGTTTTACAACGTACCACGGCGAAGGATCCGCGCGTGCGAAGGGGGCAGGCAAAAATGGGGAAGGAGACAGGATTTGTGACACAAAGAAATGGAGAAAGTGTGAGTGTGGATAGGAGTTTTAGCGGGGCTTCGAGTAAGCGGAGTTGGAACTTGTCACTTCCGTTTCCGTTCAATCTTCCTTCGTTCTTACCTCCTGCAACGTTCGGCACTTCCTTCGCCATTTTCCTGCCGGCTTCTCTCCTAACTATGACTATAACAGTTACTCCCTGTATTTCGTGTCTTTTGTGCTTAAAGTTAATATACCGGGGGCCGCAGAGTCGCGCTCGGTGGGGTCGCAAAGAAACAAGAAAATCCCTTTCTCGGCTTCGCTTTCATTGCTGCATCCTCGGAATTTACGCATTATCAGCGGAGAGTTTCTAGAGGGAGTGAAAGTGACTAACGAAAAAGGGAGATTCGAGATTTTCTATTGGACGATCTGAACTCACGCCATCTCCACTCGACACCGTTTTTACAGCCGACGAGCACGCCCTTGAAAAAATCAATCGCGAAAAAACGAACGAAGATTTCTCTCGGAGTGATACCGGGGTCCATTAATCCTCCGATTCTGCGGTGTCACTTCCGGGACACTTCGTATATGGATGAACGCATTTACGTTTATCCGTAGCTCTATAGCGACGCGAGCATGGACGTTACAGTTCCTCATCCTCATCCAATTCTTCGTCCACGCTGTACGACGTTGCTGGTAGCGAACGTGAACTCGTTTACCCAGCATCTTCCACATCGCACGGTCCCACCTTTCGTCTTTGTCATCAGCCTCGTGGCAGTAAATACTACTTTGCTCCTTTGCCCGTGCGATATAGCTCAGCCAGGCTTTGTCCAGGGCGTATCGTGGCTCGATTCACTCAATCTCTTTCAAGTTCTAAAATTTGTTGATAAGCACTCTATCCACGATTCGAGTGGCCTCTGCAAATTTTCTTTTGGTATAGACAAGCTGCTAATTAATCAATGTCGTATATTCACAGCTCGAAGCGAAGCAGGATCTTTGTGGAGGAGTGTGCAAAGGAAGTCAGGAACGATTCCCAATGATACTTTCATGCGGTGTAGTCGCTTCAGAGGATATTCAACCGGAGCAAACTACCTGAAAATTTAAAAGGAGCCCTGAGACTGACTGAATCTGATTTTATCGAAGCTCGAACGAAGACCAAGTGAGTTCAAATGAACCCTCCAAACAAAATGATCCGTAAGTGTCTAACTGCTTTCATTGAGTCCTGTCATTGCTTGTTTCCATAAGTACGATTTATCGAAATAAATTCATCCGATTGGTTGCTGAATTCATCAAAATTATAAAAGTTATTGGTTCCTGATACGATGGGTGGTTCGTAGATAAAGGACTTTTCATTACAGATCGAAATACACTGACAAGAAAGGTCACTTTACTGCACCCCTACAATAAGCTGGGTCGAAAAAATGACATTTTGTAGTTTACATCAAGTATAAACTCTCACAAAAATTAGCTGCCCACTCGTATAGGGGGGAAATGAATTCCTAAAAGTCGATGGTTTCCTCGTTTTTCACTTATATATCTTCGAAACTAAAATAGATACGACAGAAATTTGAGTGGCAAATTTATTCATTTTCTGCCCTGTGCAATAATGTCTATTTGTAATAATAATATTCCTTGTAAGAAAAAATGTCATTGGAACAACGAAATGTGGCATTACGGGGTGCCAATGAAATATACGATCATCACAAGTTTCAGCATGATTAAACGAATAAAATAGTTTTAGGTCAAACTGTAGATTCATTCTCTCCGAAAACATTGCAATTAAATGAAGAAAACTCTTTCAATAAAATCAATTGCTATTGAATCAACAATTTTTTTTTCTCATCGTATACATTTTTGTGGAAAGAATCTAATTTTTGAATCCCGAAAAGTCAGTTTTACAAAAATATTACAAAGTTTAATTTCTACTCCGAAAATGTCATTTCAGAGAATCAAGTGCACCCTGAACAGCGTTGGAGAAAAATATGGAAATACCTTTATTTCGTCGAGCACAATTACAAATAACTCGGTCGGTGAAGCTTTATTGAATATCGTCATTTAATTTCTTTTGTAGGTTGGATTGTTTGATGTTTTTTTTTCGTTGTGTGAGGTTTACTGGTAAAAATACTCCAGTATGACGGAAGTCTCGAATGCGAAATCACAAAAATATAAATTTACAGCTGCAGAGTTTTTCGTATTGATGTATACTCGACTATACCTCAGTCCCATCTGCCTGACCCTGATAACGGATGAACAGAGAAGAACGAAGAATGGTGAAGTGACAACGGAAGATAGCGCGCTCGCGGCTGCGCGCTTTCGCGATCGCACCGCACACCAAATACGTGGAAATTGAAAAATAACAACGTCGACGTTTTTTATGGCAATTGAACCCAGTGTAGTTGCAGTCGTCCAATTACCGGGGCTTTGAGGTTCCACTAGTTCGTACACCGCCGTACTTAGTTCCGCTGTTCGCCGAGCGGTACAAGCTCCTCTACTTTGTATATGTATATTTAGCGCTCTATACATTCGGCAATCGGAGGACAAAGGAACCTGCGGAGCTGAGTTTATGATGCGTCGAATAGAACACACTTGGCCAGACACGCTGCGATCCGTTCTCGTAAAAAAAGCCAAAGTAAACGACGCCAATAAAATGAGAAAGATGCTCAGTTGGATGACAAATTTAACTCGCCGGACACGAGACAATGAGACTGAGACATGAGCAACGAAACGCTGTGCATTATTAAGGATGAAAATAAATTGAAGGGGGCCGCTAGAGTTCATGGGGAAAATAAAATAAATGGAGGGGAATGAGTAGTTTGGGTTTCCAGAGCAGCATTGATGGTTGTTCACTAAAAAAACTGGCTGTTCGAGGGGTTACGAGTTTATACGTTGTGAAAAGTTTAATTGAAAAGGTCCAAGGGGCTTTGACAACTCCGGATAAATTGGACGCCATCCGAGTGTGTGTTAAAGTAGAGAGAAAATTGATTGATATCGTAGATCCGAAAGTATTAGCTTTGGATTTGAATAAACTCGCGATGCTGAACTAGCCACTTGGAGCTGCGCTGGTGTTCGCGACTAAAGTGCGATCCTTTGATCGGCTTAAAATTTGTCGTCTCTTTTATTTGATACATTCCCAGGCGGAATTAGTCGCGTATCAACGTAGCATTACTTTTTCGATCACCAATCCAGCACGTTGACTCGGCTCTGGGGAAACTTTCCTTTATTTTCTTGTTATACTCCGGGGAAGCAAGCAAAAAAGTTGAGTAAACTTGTGGAAATGAACGGATTTGCCTGGATCGGGGATAAAAAGCATAACGGAAACGGGGGATCCGTAGGGATAAATGAGGCTAAAGCCTCGAGGAAAGTGCGACAGACGCGAGACAGATGAAATTGAGAAATGATGAAGCAACAAATAAATAAATAGATCTCGTGGCTCCCTCTCGTGAGCGCGAAATGGAAGAAGTTTAACTTGTCCGAAATGATGAATGTACTGTTTCGTATCCAGCAACGTTTTTCTCCGAGTCTTTGTACATACAGACACGAAATACAAACGTCCACGCCAAATTATTGATGTTGGAGGTTTGTTTTTTTCATAAACATTTATTCCCTCGCACGTATACGCTTTTTTACTAGCACAACTGTCATTTTTACTTGCTCAGATATAAAAAAGAAACGCTTACGAAGAATAATCGCATAAACTCACCGAAATTCTCTTCGTAGATTATCGCCACCCGCGTCCAATTCAAAAATGACATGAGATCTTTGAAAGCTCGGTTGAGATGGTCCTGTGCAGGATAAAGATTGATGCTGAATTCTTTGAACGTTGGCTCAAAGTCAACCCTCGCCTCGAGGTGTGGCACGTCCAGAGCTTCGCAAATACTTTGAATGTGCGCCCCGAGAAGCGGATCCGATGGTCCGAATATTCCTTGCACCGATCTTGATAATTGTTTGCAAGCTGAAATAAAAGTCAATGGCTATCAACACGAGCAAAGCGGGTACCGAATGTTGTTAGAATGTTGAGCATGTAAATTTGAAAAATCTCGTTTACAAAAAGCTTGATGATGCTTGTGAAAAACTTTCGATTCATTGGAAAAAAGTACCGAACGTTTCTCAGCCTGCAAGCAAATTGAGCTTTTTAATTAGTTGTTTGATTTACGAATGCACATAACGATGAATTTTCTCATTCTACGATCCCCTAATTCGTGACACTCGTTCGACTAATTCTGTTCAGAAAAAGAATCAATGAATCCAGAGATCACAATGGGAATGAAAATAAAGAAACAACGTAGCCGCAATGGCGGAGTTTTGTGGCGGGAGAAAAAAATGGCCAGGAAATTGATACGGTTAGCAAGGAGCGAGGTGATCGTGTGCGGGGAGACAATCACTATCGGCAAATCCGCAGCGTTTCATCTGCGGATTTGAGACACGTGACTCTTACTTCTCATGGCTTATACGCAACTTTTTCATGGACGAAGATAAGACAGCTTTATTTTTCGATAACTGTATCAAATCTAGTCTCACAAACGCTTCTTAGACGTCTGTCTGGAAAAATGCGAGACAGAGAGTCCGGGGTTTTCGAATGTTTACGGCAACTCGCATTTTTGACTCGGACTAACTATTCTCGTCACGTTTGTTCGCGAGGTCGCGCAGCAGCGCTCGTCCATGTCTCAGAGAGCTTATAGTTTCCAGTTTTTTTTCCTCGATTGTAGGCTCCCTTCAGTCTACTGGCTCGTCTCTCTCTCTCTCCCTCTCCTGAGTTCATGCTCTTCCTTCTACTACCTTAAGGTCAATGTATAACAGTGGCAAGAGGCGTTACACTGTTCGCCGTTTTGATCGACGCTTCTTGAATTATTCACGAGAGATTGTCGACCCTCGAGAAAACTTTTGACTATCACAACCTCGTACAGTAGTCTGCTGCTTGCACGAGAACAAAGCAAGTGGAAAAAAGAGGCGATGCGAACGTCCTAACGTTCAGACAGAATAAGCATTACTGGGCTAACACGTTTCATCGCACTCGAGAAACGTTGGGAAGGTCCTTATTAAGTCCATCTGTAGGCGAAGGCAGTGTCGAGTTTAATCGAGCGAAGCACTCGTTTTTTTTTCAGTTATAACTTCCCAGTGGGCAAATGTACTGCTTTGAAAAAACTGCCTTGATTGAGCTGCAATTAAACAGGAATCTCGTTAAGACGTTGTTGGCCGGGTCGAGCAATTTTTTAACAAATTTATCGATGCTTTGAAACGAAGATTACTTCGTAATGCAACATTGAAAGGGGAGTTCATAAACTATTCTTAATCACGAATTTCTCGTGTTCTGGTCTGAGAAAAATCGAAGCACTTCCACCGCGTTAAATCCTTAAGGACTATTGACGACCTCCAAGCATCGGGACTCATCTCTTCAGCGAACTTCCGACTCGGCAAGCATATTCAACAGAACTTTTATTAATGGACATCAATTTAAAGCCATTCACAGTGCAATCCCAGCAGGAATATTTCCACGGAATATTTCAACGACGAAGATATAATGCGTGGAAATGATGGAACTCAAGATAAATTGAGGCCAGTTGGTGAAAGTGATGATGCCGATCAAGCAGCCGACGCGACGCAAGCAAGAAATAGTGCGTTGGAAAAAGCTCAAGCAGCACGAGAAAGGAGAAAAAGTCTATGCAAAATTGGATGACGGAACGAAAGTGGTGAACATAGATGAGTGTCCTTTTCCCATCTCCCCTTCGTCATCCTTTGATGCTCTCTCTGCCCCATTCTAGAGAAGAATATGAGAGAAAGAAAGAAGGGGCTTTTCAGAATGAAATATTCAAATATACGTTCACGTTGCCAGGCGATGAGAGAAAATTCCCGGCAATTTGCATTTTCGTGGTAGGAACACGGGGAAAACGGATATGAAGACACCTCGACGTCTCTCGAGGAGATGGAAATCGATGATGAAACGAACGATGACGAATGGGGGCCAAGGACGTACGAATTGGGAATCTCCAATTGCGCGCGGCATTCTACAATCATATCAGTTGCTATAAAATTACTGGTCAAACGAGAAGAGAATATACACAGATCGAATTCACCAGATAAAAATATCGAGCCGTCGGTTTTGCTTGGGAGAACAATTCACTTGAAATCCCAATGCAAAAATACTTTTTCCTCCCATACGATCAATCATATCTGCTTCGATCTTTGCGCGAATTTATTCCTGGCGTATGAATTTTCTCCGAATTCTTGCATCGTTGAAAATTAAATATTTTTTATCAGCGTACATTTCAACTCAACTTGATGCTTCAGAGCCTTCGATTCGATAGACTCCAAGAATTTGTATCTCGAAGAGATGCAAATGGGACCAAACTGTCAACCCCGAAGAACCTTCCATACTTTTTTATATGACAGATTTCAAGTATTTTTTCTTTCATATGAGGATTTTGATGCAGACACACAGCTCAGACATAAAGTGAGTGACGACTTTTACTCCCCCTTAATAAAGTCCCTTTTAGCACGTGGCCCATATCTGCTTACATATTTTATGTGCATGTGAACCGGGGGCGAAAAGATTTGACACATACTCTGTTTTGACGTGGAAGAAACGTCGAACTTTTTCATCCGCCCTGGGAGGGCTTTTTCTTTTTATTGTTTCCTAGGGTGGCCTTGCCAACTTCACTGCCGACTTCTCGTCCTATTCCATGGATATTCTATACATTTATTGCCACGAGCGTTCAGATGGCTTAGGTGAATAGTGAGAAAATAAATCTCTCGTTTTTCTTTTACCGTAAGGCTGACAAACATTCCCCTCGTCGACTCTTTTCAAACATTCTTCAAGTACTGTTAGACTTTTATAGCTTTCATCGCATCTTAAAGTTGAAAAACTCCTTCGAATACGTATCAATCCACCGGCGTATGCCACATATTTTGACACGGTTTTCAAACGATTAAAATTAGACGACACTGACTAGCTCTGCTTAGATATGAAAAAAAGGAAAATTATCGAAGGCAAACTTGTTGTCGTTTCCTTCATTCACTCTCTTTCCATCCTTTTTGTAAACTCACCCTTTTTAGACGTTCTAAATGAATCATCCTTTGGCACATATTGAATGTCGTATACCAAAGTGGTGTTTGGCAGTAAATTTTTATCCTTGTTGATCCTGTAAACGGCATACTTGAATGCCATTTCGGAGGGACTGTCTTTTTGATCCTCCGTGAAAATAGCACCTGTAACACAAAAACGTAGGGTCAATAATGTTTTGAAATAATATTATCGAAAAAAAGGAAACTAAATGCGAAATGAAGATTTTTCAGATTTCATAGTTCCTACTATTTTTGCTAATATGTAAATTGGAGTACGTTTAAAAAAATGTATTGCATACGAATTACATGATAAACGATTATCGCGAACCGAGGAAGAAAAATGTGAAAATTAACAAACAAGAAGTCATCGCCATTGAATTTTACCATTCAGAGATACGCCCAGCATCAGTTGAGATAAAATATCGATATCTTTTTACGTAAAAGGACATGCGGAAAAAAATTCCGGGTTTTCGTGAGTGGACTCTACAGTCCGTTGGAAGAGTGAGTGAGGGAAATGAGTTTAGAGGTTTCAGGGCTTTTGCACGAATGAATGGAAATAAAATTGCTGGTACGTTCCGTTCGAATTGGAGAATCAGCAATCGACATGGATATTGGACGAGACCAGCAGAAAAAGGAACGTTTTTTCTCCGATCTTTTAGTATATACTGTAAAAAAATATATTTACCGAGTTATCGAAAATTAAAAAGGCACAATATGCCAAGCTTCAGAGCTCCGGATCCAGCTTTGTGATACGGATTACAAAATCTCTCAATTATTCAACTACACGGAGGTATAAGCCGCTTAAAGTAGTCAGGGATATTCCGTTCATCATATCGAAAGTGCTGATTATGTGTAAATATTGAAAGTCTTTGAAAAGCGATTGGAACTTTCGACATCAATTTTTCAACGTTTTACCATGATGTTTTGCCGATAAAATCTCACTCTCTGTAGCATGATTTATCGCTGTGGGAGTGAATTTTGCATTCGTTCATTTCGTTACTTGAAGAAAGCACCTCTTCAACATTTGAGCTAGGGTGCAACGAGTTAGAGGGCCACAGTTTCTGGTGATCTGAGCAAACAGAGGCGCTTGTTTCGTGTCACGTTGATGCATTTTTTTCCAATTCCAACGTCCGGACTCGGCTACAAAAGGTTTTCGATGGAAATAGCATGGACGGGAAATTGGGAGAGCAAAAGATGGCGAAACTTGATGAAACAACGAGGGTCATCCTTAAACAGTCGAACGAGTTTTGTAGGGGTTGCAGCGATCGAAAAATTTTGTTTTGTCGTTTTTTCCTATCAAAACCGATTGGTTGTTGGGTTTTAAAATTCAATTCACACCAATTTGTTATAAAGTGTGAATGCATTTTCAAGGAAACACGAAGATAGATGGGCAGTGACGTTTATCGGTCTGCTCACGTCAGCTGATATCGTACGATGTCAATTAAGATGCAGATGAAAATTTTACCATATTTTTAATATGAAAAATTAGTGTTCAGACAACTTCTTTGCGCTTGTCACTTATCGAACTGTCAAATGAATTTGTTGGAACAACAAAATATCGAATCAAGAGAAAAGAATCTTTCAATGTCATCAAATTTTGTTAGATTAACAATTTTTCTTCTAAGTGTAAGTTTTAACAACCGAATCACTGAAAATTCTCGAGGACCCGATTGAATCCAATTATCGAGGAACTTGGGATATCGAATAATCAAGAGACTCGATGGAGTCTCGGGACGAGTAAATTCGTGCTGTTTTTCAGCACTCGTCGAGTTATATTTTCCCCAATGAAACTGTTCGTGTTTGTGGGGCTGAAAATTCGATAGCACTTTGGTAAATTACAGAACTTAAAATTCTTCTGGTGGTTGAAAAAGAATTGCAAGCTAATTGATCGATGCTCTTTCGATTGAGCATCTTATCAGCACGAGTGGTTGCCAAATTTCTGAGAAAAAACTTCGCACGAGCTTAGGATTATGTTCGAATGTAATGAGTGCAGGATTTTCTTTCATTTTTCCATTTTCCACGCTTACTATTTCGACATTTTGTCGAATTTTGAGATCCCTGATCGTACAACGATAGCTACGGATGCGTTGTTTTCAAATTTCCATATTTTTCGAAATCCTCGTGTATAAATCGTGTAATTTTTGACAGAAGGGATGATTTTAAATCGAGTAAAATCGACTTGGAACTTTCATTATTCAACTTGAACACACACACTAACTTAAACAAACAAAAACACAAACATACAAAAACCTAAACCAACAAAAACACACACACGAACCTACTAATGCGAAGGAAAAAAAAAATTGCAGCGTGGGTGTTCTCGAGATATCTCGAGATGTTAAAAAAAGTGTTAAAAACAATAAACAATACATTTATAATCAAGCATTTCGAATCCAGTAATGAAAATCCCGCATAGCGTTACGCAATCAATATTTCAAATAAATATTTTAATTATTTCCCATATTCCAGTAATTACAGACTTAAAGTTCATTTTAAATGACGATTATTGTTCATCGGTTTTTACGAGGCTGAAGTTTGCAACGTTGGAGTTCAACGAAATGAACGAAAAAAATATTTATAATTCTTTATTTTATTATTTCACGAATTATTGATGTGGCTTAAAAAATGACGAATTGGAAATTCAGCAGGGAACAAAATCGGAGATTTACTCGAATTATTTGAGAGTTTTTTAAGATTATTTCGTTGGACTCCAACGTTGGAAAGTTCAGCGTCATCGGTTTTTTGTTCATGGTTATTTTCTTCGTTGGTTAATTTACCAGGCTATTTTGAGCGAGGTTATTTAGTCTGGACACCCGTGTAATGAACACCAATTAAACGATGTTCCTGGTTTCCGGTCGGTTTGAACTTCCGTTCCTAATATATCACTGCGGAAGTACAAAATCTACGACGACTTGGCTTTCTATAGATGTAGAACGAAGTGATAATTGCGTGGCCGAGATCAAATGTACAAACCGGAAAATTTTTCAGCGTAAATATCGATAAAACTGTGCATTTGTATGCCTGCTCATTGGTATGAGTTCAGTGAACCGATAAGTGATTTCATCGGCAACCTCTTGACCTGCGAAGTGGTGGTATAATTTACCCCTCATTGCTGTTGGTAGTTTGATCTTAATGTTTTCGCAGTCACCAATAACGTGCTCGTTCAGTATCGATGTCATGAACTTAACTCTTGAACTGTGAGAAAATTTTAGCAATATTCGGTTTCGAATTTTTTGTTTTTTCCATTTCGTACGAATGCAGTTACACACCGAAGGCATTTTATATTTTTTTTTGTTATTGATTTCGTCTAGTTTTCGCTTCATGTTCAAACTCCTGAGTATATTCTCTCGTAATCATACTTTGAACATTTTTTTTCGGGGAAAAAAGTTTATGGTTTTATGAGTTCCAAGAATGCATAATAAAAGTTTGTAGTTTTAGAGGAGTGTTGTAGAAAAAAATGGCTCGTCGTCGATGATCCATGAAGGAATAGTACGAGCTACTCCTTTAAACAACAAATTCGACAGCCTCATCAACGTCAAGGTTCACGAGCTTTTCTATTCTTGTTGAGTAAAACGTATGGAAGAGAGGAAAGTGTGTGCATAAATGTACACATATGTGAGGGAATAAAAAATTGTTGTTTTCCTGCCATATAAGTTGGCCAAGGAACATCGAGTTTACGATCTCCAGTTTATGTTGCCTGTTTCTCGAGTGCATATCTCGTTTATACCTTAATAACTAGAACCCTGAACATGTTCTTCAAATCGATACGCCTGTGACACTTTTCTTCCTTTATCTGACCTTCAAAGCACTCTCGAACAGCATAAAATACTCCAATAAATATTTGAAAAGACTCCATTCTAAAACAGGGTAGGGCTCACACGTCAAATAACCAAATTTTGTAGAACGGTCGATATTTTTCGAAATTTTCAAAGTTGTAATACCAGATTGGAGAAAAATAAGTAATTCGAAGTTCCGATCGACTATTTAGCAGATTAAGTGTTTCAACGAATATTCCTTCTTTGAATTCGTATTTACTCGAAAATATATATTTCGATAGTTTTCAGTTTGAATGCTATTTTAACAGACCGTATAGGAATGTCAAAAATCCATATTTTCGAATTCAAAATGGAGAGTAGTCGTTTTATAAACAGATTAGAATATAGAATAGCAAAATATCGAAAGTGAATTTTTCGAGCCTCCGAAACTTTTAGATATGCGGAATAGCGATGGCCTGAAAAGACGAAAATCAAAATGGCGATGTTTGAAATTGGAGACCACCGGTCTGAGTAAGTAAGTGAGGAGACGCGTGTATTTTGAGTTTCGCTCCATTTCTTTATTTTGATCGATCGGCTTTCTAACGTTTCGCCATTTGACCGTTCGACTTTTTGGTCTTTCAGTATTTCAACCTCAGTAGTATTCAGTCTTTCGTTATTATATTTTCGAAATTGTGAATATTCACAATATTGCTGATTGTAGAAATTTATGAATCGAAATGGTCGAATTTTCGGAAAATCGATATTTTAGTCGTCCTTCTATGAGCGATTGTTACATTCCATTTTCGATGTAAACGTGCTTCGAACCTCGCAGTCTCTACTTTATTTATTTTCGACATTCAAAGCCCTAATCGAATCGATCTGTCTCCATATTATCATTCGAAGTTTATAAACTCGAGATTTTACCTGTTCGAAATTTTAGTTATTCTAACATTTTATCCCCACCGGATTTTATTTAGTAATATTTTCCACGTAAGCTCCTAACCTACTGATATTTCATTTCCGTTCTTAGTTTCCACATCACGTTATTTCCTGATGACAAACGTGGCCACGACAGGGAAAGCTTTGAACGAAAAACTCGAAGAACAGTAAGTACTTTATTCCAAATCCAAATTTCCGCATCAATTGGTGAAAAGATCTGTTCTCAAGTGACAAATTTAGAATGACTTCAACACTGATAGTATTCAAAACATCGAAATGTCAAACCTGTCGCGAAAATTTGCATAAATATCTGTATATAGCAGCCCAAACCGATCGAAGATGCGCTCGGGGATCGGTATTCTCAGAGCTATTTTCGGATTCGTAGTCGATCCTATAAGGACGTCATGGTCGGTCGAGCGTCTCTAAAGAGCGTCTTGGTGGCATCCGCATATACTGGGAACTACGTTGGTTATGACTATATAACATTGTCATCTACTTTTTATTCTTCCATTTCTTTTCAATGGCAATGCTTTTTTTCAGATCGTTGGTTCCCGTTTCAGCTGCAAATTTCACCTCCTTCGCGATCCCTCTACGTACACACACATCAATGGAGTCGTCTTCAAACGTCGTTGTGAGCTTTTGGGCTTGAATTGTGCGTTTTTCTGTAAACATGCATAAGTGTGTACAGGGATATTCAGTCGTAGTTTAAAAGCTCTGTTCGATGCACAGATTAGGAAGTTCTTACGACAAAAGTTCCGAAGCTTTTTTCTCCTTTATGCTACTGTACACTTTTGGGCTGAATCAGTTTTTCTGCATTGCCTTCGGTTCGAACTAATTGGAATTGCGAATGGGATGCGGAGGAGTGTTCGCATCGAACTTGGGGCTCTCTCCAGAAATTTTTCGGCGAGTCAACTAATGGGAGATCGGACCGAATGCGACGACTGGATTTCTGCCAAGCGACGTCAAAATATCAACAAAAAATTGATGAAACCAAGAGATAAACAAAAAACGAAAAATCATAAAAAAATTTCTTTTCTGGAAGACACGTTGTAGATCTTTTGTAAAAGCTGTCCCTTTTCTTGGCGATCGCGTTATTGAAATCGAACCGATCCTACGGGCTCCCGAGAGATAGGAGAGACTTGCGAACGTAGCCGATCTTCGAACGTGTAGAAGCTTAAGGGCATGAGGAAGGTGGGATGTTCTCTGTAACGCTAACAACCAAAAGGACTCTATTCGCATAATTCTCACTGAGGGAGCGCCCCGATTACGTCCTTTTCTCTTACTCTCTGCATATCTCTATACACGTAGAAACATATCTCATTCCTTCCTTTTTTCCATCTCCCATGGGTATACGTTTGCCTTGTTCTCACAGAAATTGGAAATCCAACCGAGACACTTGAACAAGAGATACCAGTTCGCGTACGTATCTATTGCTACGCATACAGTTATACGTGCTCCGAGGTGTGCGCGGACAAGTAGTTGATATCGTCGTTTCATCGATGAAATTCGAAGCTCGAATCGTTGGTCACTGGAGACCATCGAGATCGTGAGGTTTTCCGCGAAATCCGCGTATATGCCCTCCATATTTCATCTATATATTTACGAAATCGTATACACCGTGAGTTAGTATGGTTAAATAATAGATGGGAGCGCATGCATAGCTGGATAGCCGCGACCTGGTTCCGCGCCCGGAAGCGCGGGGCACGTAATTCGCGTTAGGGAATACAATTGACTCGTACTCGTGACTGTTGAAATTTCTGCGTGGGAAAAAAGTCGATTGCGGACTCGATAAATCGAATGTTCTTTTCTCTTTTTTCTCTACGACTCCCTTTCTCCGAATGTGGTTCGACGAGGTCGGGAGAAAAAAACGGATGGACGGGGAGAGAGTAATTTTTTGGGTCGATGATGATGAATCCTTTCGACTCAAAACTTATGACTTTGACGACGCTGCTATGACATGGAAGTTTGTCTCGGAAGGTTTTTCCGGTGATTTCTCTCTAGCGCTTGCACTTCTATCGCATCCTCAATCTCCGGACCGTATGCGAGCAGCTATGTGCGAGGCAATATCACGGAATGTTTCGAGATTGCGTTTGATATTCGTGACACGTCAGTACTCATAGCAGGAATGTGCGTGTTCGTATCGATCACAAATTTCACAGTCTGGTTTATCGAATGTAGAACACGCGGAGCCCCGCTCTCAGGCTTATCTCGCATTCATTGTTATTAGAAATGATTCGGTGGCCCGCATATCGAGTAGCGCTGATTCGATGAAATGATTTCTTGGAATATTGAGTTTTGGGCTAGTTTAATGACTCCCATGGAGAGGTAAATAAACGAATAAATGAAAGAATAAAATATGAAACTTTCGTAAAGTAGGAATTTGGATTTTGAGTACGCCTCGAGTGGAAGTAATATCGCCCGTAAAATGTAAGCATCCAGCCGCGCTGTAGCTCTGGAACGGGCATCGGGAAGGGGTACTTTAAGGAATGTAGATCGTATCCAAAATGGAGGGGTTACCGAGCTCTTCAGTGGAGCTTTTCCGCAAGGCAGCTCTAGCCGCTCCTTCTCGAAGTCATTTGAGGTATAGCCTTGGCAAAATGCCACGTCCTGAAAGATTCCTCCACTTCAAGCTTTTCCGGAATGGAGTACTCGCACTCTAATTTGCAGTCGGGTTCGATCGGCGAGTGAGAATCTTCCCAATTCTCACGTGTCGCGATTCGGCCGAGTTTTGTTTATAAGTTTGAAAAAATCGTGACCGGATGTACAATGGTGGAGAAATTTGCTGAATTCGATCACTCTCGGGAAATATTTTTATATCCGGTTGACCGGATGAGCTCTCTTGCCTGGTGCTCTAGCCGGAAGGGTTCAGAGCTGAAAAAATTGGTCCCGGCGATCGGATTCTGGTTTATCTCCTGAATTTATGTCGCACCCTAATGAAGGAAGCGTCATTACTTCCCCTGAGTTAAATATGATGGCAGCGAATCTAGCCTGGAATGTGGCGATTACGTGAATGGTCAATGCGTATAGGTAGGTCGCCAATGCTTTTGGAATGTGGCGGTTGCTTGTGTGCATGTGTGCATAGCGAATGCTTCCCAATTCAATTCGATAATCGACTGCACTTTGCCAAAAGTTCGATTGCTCGTTGTCGTAAAAGTTTTCACATCGTTTTTTCCTCGTTTGGCGTCTTCGCTCTCAAGTTTCTTTCGAAACGAGAGATCGAGGCGATTATTGCGGGGGTTCCATGCAAAGCGGGCTGCTTGAGAAACTTTTGTTTTTTGTCGCAGTGGAAAAAATAACTGAAGCTGTTTGAATATTTGTGATCTTCGGTCTCTCACATAAAAAACATTCTCACACAGCCTCGTGAGTTTGTCATAGTCCTCGTGGGTTTCGTGGTGAACCAATAAAGCAGAGAATCAAGCGTGGGAAACCAATGGGCGTTTGGTGCAAGCCTTTCAAAGTGAATGATGGCAAAAATACTGGACATCTGATCCGGAGCGAGTTGTATTGAAAATGAAGTCAGGATCGTTCAACAATCAATTTTGCCTGAAGCATTTACCCTCAAAACCGTTTTGATAGCAAAAAAAAATGTTTGATTTCGAGTGAATTGACGGGCATGGAAAAGGGATGAGTAACACTGAAAGTAACAAGTGAACGATAAAATGGATTGAATTTGGTCGATGTAGAAGAGCGAGTAAAAAAATTAGTTGTCCAGGAAAGTGTAGTAATAATAAAATCTGTCACAGAAAATCGAAACCCTTTCAACCACAAAAAGGCCGTCGTTCCGTAAACCGAATCCGTTATTTGAAGAAATTATCATCAATTTTTGTGTTCATATCGTTCTCACGATAAATATAAAAGCATTAAACCGCGCGACTAGAACGAATGGAACGTTTCAGCGTATATATTTTATGACGGACGTTATATGTTCCGGAAGTATTGTGGTTCGACAATGTTATTTCCCACAGTACCGCATCCATTCGTTTCTACAAGGCTCGTTTAGTATTTGCCATAACTTCGAGGTTTATGACTTTATTAAATTTTTTAGCCATTGACATCTTTTTTTCGCACTATGCTGGTTATCCCTCGAACAACATTTTCTTGAATAGTGTTCATCAGAAAGATTCGAAAAAAAAAATTTTTTTCCTCGCAGTCGCAAGTGATTATGTTAAAAGTAATTCTCTCAAAATTTGGGCCATCTATAAAAATTTTTAAAAATGGTATCAACGGCGTTAAAGTTTTTTACTTTCTTATTGAAAAGATAAAAATCATATCGACCTGCGAAACAAAACGAAACATTTTTTTATCTCGAGACTTTAACGAAAAATCGAAAAAAAAACTTAAGAAAAACCATTGCGACGACCTCTAGATGTTTTGCCTCCAAGCTCAAATTTTGAGAGAATCAACTCTTGATTGAGTGCTAACTTTTGTCGCTGCAACACCGAACAATGTTTTTTATTGTGGTATTTCACCAAAAAAAAAGTTTTTAACGTCATTGCCGCCACTTCTGAAAATTTTCTTAGATGACCCAAATTTTGAGAGAATTACTTTTTCATTATGTGTTAACATAATCACTCGCAACTTTGAGGAAAAAAAATATTTTTTTTAAATTACTCTAGTGTTCATACAACGTTCGCTCACCACGATCCCTCTACCTTCATCAGTATCATTTTTCCAAATTTTTACTAAACCCTCTCAATTTCTTTCTCTTCATCTCGTTTTTCTCCCTTTTATCTCCTTTCGTATATATGAGATTGGAAATAATTAAGGGACAATAATCCTCTTTGTTACGCGATAATATTGTAACTTTATTGTCATCGCATACTACCACTGAATAGTAGTTTTCCGTAGCATCTTCAGCGACTTTGTACAGTCTTAAATTTCCTAGCAAAGTAGCTTCCATCATCTTTCATCTCGCCTTTCAGCATAAATACACCTTTTCCTTCCTTCTCTGAGCTCTTTTCCCTTCTCTCCTTCGCCCTTCCACATTCCCCACGATACACCTGACTCTCTTCACTCTCTCTAAGGCCATAAATCCCCATATATAAGATGCAATGTAGCAGGTTATAGTGCTGTTCGAAATGATGATGGAATCGTCGCGTAATCCGATTATAACGCCTCCTCCAATTTTTTTTCTTTCTTTCTATACTCGTATCCACCTCGTGATTTTTCAGCGGAGGTTCGCCACGGGATCAGCTTTAGATGGAAAAGTATTGGTCTGATTATAAAGTTCCTTTGAACACACAAATTCCGTGGAGTTATTTAGCGAATTTTGCTGCCTTTATTAGCCCAGTGTAGTTCATTGGCCATGATTTTGCTGATGAACTCAGCCTCGCTCCCATCCGGCAAATCAATAATAGGGAAATGAAAAAATTTTCTAAAATCATGAATTCTGTAACATTCATGAGTAGCGACATCCACGCAGCGCTAGGACGCATTGTTTATTCGTTAATATTGTTGTCTCGCGAGCAAATCAGTTAATTGGATTTATTGGTAGAGCGCGAATTGAGGGATAAAAAAATATTGATGTTGGCTGTCGATTCATATTCAAAATTGAATAAAAATCGTTCTGGCTTAAATTTTAGCTAAGCAGCGATAAATTGTTACTCGAGTTAAAATGATAATTCACAGCAGTGACGACCGTGAGCAATGAGCCGATACATGAATTTAGCGAGGTGCTCTGAATTGTGAGGATTGAAATCTGTCACATTACCGTTGTAAAAACGTGTTAATTTCTTTCAGTGTCACTCATTCCTGGGGGAACCGTAACGACCATATTGTCAGCATGCATATTTGAGTGAAATATGGTGCCGTATTTTTCTAGCACACCGATAAAATCCAACGGGAAATTTTACTGTGAATACAGCGCAGGACAAGAAAACCGTGATATTTCAGCGTTAATTCGGGGGTTTGAATCGCAATCGCAAATGAGAATCGTAATTACGATGAAAAGGAACGCGGCGAGAGGACGTAAAATCGCAACTTTGGCTCCATGAAGTTCCTTATCGGCGGTTATCCGGTTGGTGTGAGACGCCAAAGTGTGGTCCGTGAGGTTCAACAGCATCCGATTCTGGCAACATCGCATATACCTACAAAGAAGAACGAGCAGAGATAGAAAGATAGACAGAGAAAACTAAGCTAGCAGTCCTTAATAGGTCGTTAGTCACCCGAGATTTTACAAATTTTCCGCGTCGATACACACCGAGCACAGGAATTATCTTGAATTTCAATCTCGCAAATTAACGAAAATTCTTCAATTAATTATTCAATTAAATGACCCACTTTCTAAGTGGCATTTTTCATTCTGTCTTCGCGTTACAATAACTTGGATCGAGATTTTCCTAGCAATGAAAAAACATTATTTTTCAAAAAGAGTCCGACTCCCGTAGCATTGCTTTGTTTTGAAACTTAATCAATTCATCGTACTCGTTCGACGAAAATTATCCTGCAAGTATGATCCTCGTAATTCATGACTCGCGAGGCTAAACACTCCCCTGATCTTATCACAAAGGTTCTCTTGTCACAAGCGCAAATCTTACGCTCAGGGTAGCACGAAAATTCAGGATATATTCCGCGTGTCTTTCGCTAAGGTACACACTGTGGCTTTGCTTGTAAGGATAAATGAGAATGTGGGTGGATACCGGTTAACAAACTCTCCACAATAAATCCCGGTTAGATGCCAGTACAGCATTCTGCCCTCTAAAATGGGGCTGGAGAGGGGCAACTGACCGAGATAAAGGGGTAAAAATTCATCATTATTTACTTTTTATGTGCTCATTCCTGCTTCCTGCTTCCGAAGGTTGCTGTGTATTTCTGTTTACACTCGTTAGTCCAAGGCCCCGCTGAGCCTGAGCGGTTAGCCAATGGGAAAAAGATTTATACTCGAATTTATGATTTTTACTCGACTGATGAAGAATTTGTGAGAATTTTACTCCTCGTAATATACCTTTGGAAGTAGAAAACAGCAAAACTGCCAACGTCGTGTGTTCAAGAACGGACGAAGGAATTGATTTCCTATGGGAACATTTTTTTTAGATTTTCCTCGTTCTTTCTTCCTCGTGGATGCTTCCTCATCCCCGTTTGTTCAAGCACTTCGTTCGTCTCACGATTTCCATGTCGTAGTTCAGACTGACATGGCTTATTTCAACGATTCTATGCTTATAGGTATTCCGTTATATTTGGTCTTGTGTATTGCAACGAATCCAATTAGCAGAATCTTCCCTTCCGTTCTATTGTCAACTTGCCATTGCGGCCTCGGTCTCTTTCCCCGTCTCTCACTCTTGCGCGGTACACATCCTCGAGGGTATTTTTCCACGGGGTTATCTTCCGGGGAATTGCTTCTCTAATTACTACACGGACTTATCACCGTCCTTAATTCCATCGTTTTCGCTAGCTGGCTATGCTAGTACCGCGGTACCGTGTCCCATGGCCCAACAGCGTTGTCTCCACTCGTTAATTCCTTTTGTTACGCCGGAGAAGAAACCTATTCTTCTCTGAAACAGCTCTTTCACTCATTCGAAAAACACGCCGCTTCTAATTTTGTAGGTTAAAAAATTACGTTTTATTCGTTACTGAAGAGAAACACGTTGGGGTCCAGCGTCGACTGGCTTTTAATTTCTCTATTTCAGTCAACGAAATTCGATGAAACGGAACGACGAATTCGTATGGGAAAATTCTTGATGGAACCCCTCGCATCTAGCCAAGAAAGTTGAATTGAGGTGAAAAAAAATCCCAAAAACAGAGAGCTCACCAAAAAATTATTTCGAACGGCGCATCGCGTTTGAAGATTTTCCGTAATAATAACCTACGAAACTATTGAGACCTCCGATCACCGCATCATAACTCTTTTGAAAAAAATCACACGAAAACCACAAGAATACGATTTTATAGAAAATTGATTTTCCTTCGAAAAAAGTCCTTATGAACAATTAGCCCGGAGCAACCGTTTTGGTGCTATTACCGTTCGAAGTTGAATCAATAGAAAAACTTTTTTCATAAGACTGTCAAAAGAACAAACTTCTTGGTAGTTTTTCGTAGAGTTACTTCCTCTGTTAAAAAAATTCTTATAATTCTTGTAATTTTATCATTTTTATACCATTTTTATAAAAATGTTTTTCACTAATTGTAAATGTTGCCATATTTCAATAAAAAGTGAAACTTCAAGCCCCGAGAGTCCTCTTAGCTCATCGTCATAAATGCTTCGTTGTATCATATTTGCTGATGAAGTTCTCACATCATTATTCAGCTTAATCTTTCATATGTCGTGAAAAGCTCTGAATCTCGAATCAGGATGTAGCGTCGACAGTAGGAAAACGCTCAAAACGCTATAGCTTAATTCGCTCCAGGGAAGCGAATTGGTGGCCTTGCGTGCATACGTAATTGATCAAACACGTGTGCATCTATACGTATAAATGATGAATTTATGTAATATGTCTCCACGTGTACTCATACATGGACGAACTTTGTGTAAGACTCTTGGCAAATGGCACGTGTGAGCATCGCGGAACACGAGAGGTTGAGGGAAACATTTTGGTGAATTTATAACGATTGCATGCGCTTGGTATAGAACATCTGAATGGTTTAACGACGCATTATGCTTCATGGTATAGCAGGGCGATAAGAGAACGCGCCAGAAGGAAAGGAAATGAAAGGGCGATATAATTGCCATTGAGCTAGCACATAGGAATGTTTCTGATGTTTTCATTTACTTCAATAAAAGTCCTCTGAAGATTCATTATAACTGAATTAAACTGGAAAGTTACTGAATCAGATTGCCATAGTTTATTGAGTCCGACAATGATTCGGGTGTGAAGATCGGGTTTTGAATAGCTGATCTATTGACGCTGGTGTATTTTCGTGTTCGCAAAGGATTTGTAAAACGTTTGTAAAATCGTTGAAAGTGAAATTCAGAAATTTAGTTTTCTGTTTAATAATGCAGTTTCGCTCGAATCGCAACTGACCCAGAGGATCGTGGTTTTCGAATAATTTACAAGTAACCATAAAGTGGTTTGAGCTATTTTTTGAAGTTCGTATTGGAAAAACTTGCTAACGAACTATTCCTCAAATGCGAAAAAGAATTTAGTCGGATCTACTCTCTACTTTTATTCCAGTTAATTAAAACCGTGGAGGAGCTGGAAAAAAACAAATTGTGGCTTAAAAGTTGGTGAAACGAAGTTTTCTTTTTGTCGAAGCTTGCTGGCTAAGAGGGAGAACGAACCGATGAATCATCGGCGTGGTTTTTTCAACACTTGAATCTACCAAAGTAGTATTAAAATAAGGGAACATTTCAATGCGATTCTATCATCCTTGATTCAGTCTCTTCCCTCGTTACGGGGTTCAGAAATTCATAGAAATATCGCAACCAAGTCGTTTCTGTTCCCCAGTCCTTTCCCCTCCCCCTTCGCTCTCTATCCCTTTTTCCCTATTACCGCGAAAGGATCGAATAAATTAACTAAAAGTTCACTCCGAAGATTCGATTTCGTGGGCATACCTCCGATGAAAATTGACTTTATGGAAACCTCCTTCCCATGACGTCGCAACTTGCGATATCAAAATATCGACGCCCACGACCCGTACAAGGCCGCCTGCTACGCTCCCGTCTCATTCTTTCCAATAATATTTTCTCACGATCCAGCATAAATGTCGCCTGCTTTTAAATTTACGATGGAGATCCTCCGGTATACCCCCTTTATACACAGACGTGACTTCTACATTCGTATCGTGAATACGGTGCGAAAAATATTCTATGTGCATTCATGCATGCGCATTAATCCTTGATGCGTATGTGCATGCGGTGGCAGATCGCTTGTGGTGCAAATAAAAATATAGACGGGCATGAAAAGCTAAATAAATCAGTCGCATCGGAATAAACGTCCAACAGAAAAATGGAAAAAATTCAAAAATTAATCGTTCAAGCTATGTTGTTTACATTTTTATTGCACATCACAAATGCTACAGAAACGTACATCAAAGAGCGAGTCCTGCTCTGAAGAATACGCAATTTAATCTCGATTTGTAACTCCAGTGAATCTTGAATATCGAGAATTATCTTCGAATAGCGAGGAGTCAGGAGACAAACCGTTTGCCCGCCCGAATCGATACATTAACGTCATTACATGGGGCTGCACAGCGATCGATGTAGATGCTTAATCTTTGCACAAATATAAAGGATCGAGACCACCGTAAAAAATGTAAATGGGGAGCGAAAATCTTTCGTAGGGTCTCCCCAATAACGTACATTCACGTCTTATCGATGTCGGAAAAGGGGAAAGTCGAAAAAGTCATGAAACTCCCACGAAAATGTGTACATTCAGGTACACGATCCTTTGTCGAAGATTCGATTTATCTCGGCCCTATTGGGAGTTCACATTTTCACGTTGTACCCATCCGCTTATCGTATCTCGATCTCCATCCCAAATGCATTCTATCGTTTTATCAATAATATAGAGATTTGAATATCTATCATCCTTCTTTTCTATCGTAGCTCGCATTTATTTCTTGACTTTATCTTTGCTCGAGCACTCGATTATTCGAAATTTCTTGGGAGATGCAAAAATTTATCACATTCTTTGCAGTTGGGAGCTTGTTTTTTTATGCTTTGCTTGGGCCTTTTACAGCCTCAACTAAACAGACGCACGAGTAGTTAGTAGCTAGCCAGTCAGAACGAAAAATAAATAAACCGCTTCGCCTTCGGTCGTTTTTCTCGTTTTTTTACTCCCGTTTGTCCATTACAAAAACTTTTTCCTCTCCACGATTATTCGAGAACGAATATGAATAGTCAATAGGACTGGGAGAATGCTGGATTCGCATCTCCGATTGCCATGGACTTAAGGATTCAAGGGGGATGAGAGGCATAAAAAGGAGTGTCGCGACAGAGTCTTTCAGAAAGCGACAAACTCGTAATTCAGTGAAAACTTTAGGGTCACGAATACGAGATTGCCGATGGAGTTAGCTGCATCGGTGAATCTCTAATTCGTTACCGCACCTGAATTTCAATAAATTATCGCATACAAAACCAAATAAATGATTTCAAACTTTAATGATTTTCTTGCATCGCACTGCTTTGGAAATATTCAAATGACATTTTTCAATAAGATTTTTCAAAAATAATCCTTCTACCATCCTGCGTCATACCGTTTGCACGTAAAACTCAAATTTTCCTAAAGTCTCATTCTTCGAAGTAACTCATTTGAGTTCGAATTATTTTCGATCAGTAACTCGAACGAAGATAAGAAAAGCTGAAGGATTTACGAGACAGCTCAAGGGTCAAGATTTTAATTTAGTTTTTTCTATATACGCGTACAAGAAGAGGGAGTAAAATCCGGAGGTCTACAAGAGAGCAGAGTGCAAAAATGGAGAACACGAGAAGCCCGAAAAAGGGCACAAGACCGCGAGAGTGTCAGAAGGGAGGAAAGAGCACGTTCCCTACGCCGAGCTCGGGAGAGATCAATGCCGGTGGAAAGAAAGAAGAAGAGGGAGAAGGTGGTTTAAGGAATAAAGCTGGGCTTGGCTGGAAAAACCACGAACAAGAAACCACTAATTCAACGATAGCTTCTCGGTGCTCATTTTCAACTGAGGTGTGTAAAGAAAAAGATAGAGGGAGAGAGAGCGCGAGGACGAAGGTGATGTCCAAAGTGTTCGAGGAAGAAAAAGCTTTCTGCGAGATGGAGCGAGTATTTGAAGAAAGAAGGAAGAGCACGAATGGAATGCTGAGAAGTGCAGAAAACCGAGATGGATATCTGACGCTTATATTTTACTCTATTTCTGTAGCACCGTCTGCTGTCTGGGCTTGATTCCGTCGGTGCGTTTCAGTGTTCAGGAAACACCAGGTGGAAATAACAAAACCCTCCTGCAACTCAACAAACATAGGACGAGGTGGGAATGCACGCGAATGAATTATCGTTCTTCCCAGTAGAATACAATTGAATTTTAAAATTGCGCTCGTTTCTGCACGAAACGTGTTATGTACCGTGGGGAGTTGAGACCAGTTTGGTTGATGCTGTGTTCCGAGTACTCGCCGGATCGCGTTTCCTCGGACTGATAAAACGATTCGCGGTGTCGCAGGGTTGATGGCATTTCCGGCAAATACTCGGGCAAATAGTAAAATCCAAGCATCTTTCAGCTGCTCTCGGAGCGAACTCCGAGCTAATTGAGCGATGCTCATCCGAATAGTTGTAACGAGCGTTTTCAAGTTTGAATTTTGAGAGAGAGTGGGAGGTGGGTGGGGTTCAATATGTCGAATAACTGAATTGTAGAACGGTCGATATTTCGAAATTTTTAAAGTTGTGATATCAGTTTGGAGAAATATAAGTAATTCGAAATTCTTATTCCCGATCGACTATTCAACAGATTGCGTGTTTAATCAAAAATTCCTTCTTTGAATTCGTGTTTACCCGAAATATATATTTCAATAGTTTTCATTTCGAATGCAATTTTAACAGACCATCCGAATGTCAAAAGTTCATATTTTCGAATACAAAATGGAGAGTAATTGTTTTACAGACAGACCAGAATATGGAGTAGCAAAAAATCGAAAGTAAATTTTTCGAGCCTATAAAACTTAGATATGCAGAATAAGCGATAGCTCGAAAAGGCGAAAGTCAAAATGGCGATGTTTAAAATTGGAGATCACCGGTCTGAGTAAGTGAGTGAGTGAGACGCGTGTATTTGGAGCTCCGCTGCATTTCTTTATTTTGATCGATCGACTTTCTAATGTTTCGCTATTTTGACTGTTCGACTTTTTGGTGTTTCAGTATTTCAACCTCAGTTATATTTGGTCTTTCGTTATTATATTTTCAAAATTGTGAATTTTCACAGTATCGCTGACTCTAGTAATTTATGAATCGAAAGAGTGATAGTCGAATTTTCGAAAAATCGATATTTTAGTCATCGTCATATGGGCGATTGTTACATTCTATTTCCGATGTAAACGTGCTTCGGACCTTGCAGTTTCTGCTTTATTTATTTTCGGCATTCAAAGCTCTAGTCGAATCTATCTGTCTCCACATTGTCATTCGAAGTTTATAAACTCGAAATTTTAGCTGTTCGAAATTTTAGTCATTCCAACATTTGATCCCCACCCGTGGGAGGATCTCAGGTCGTTGCTGAGATCCTTATTGATCGCTCGTTGATCAGTAGTTGCTGGATTGTCGACACGAGTAGTCAGAATCTCCGAGATATTCATCACCGTCGTTACTTCTGGCGTCAAATTGTTTTTGTTCGTGATCAAAGTCCCGGCCGGGTTCAGCCTCAAGCTCGACGTCAGGTGTGAATATCGAAAGGACGGACGACCCGATAATTAGATACGCATCGTCGAATAATTTCAACACTTTTTATCTACAACTATAAATAATTCGATTCCTTCTTCGGTTGTCGAGAGAAAAATATTAAAACGTCGCGATCTTTCTCACTCCGATTCGTATTGTCTTAAACGTTCATCTCCTCAGCGAAACTATTTTGTAAACGATCCATGTATATTCAATTTTTCCCCTTGTTGAAAACAAATCACTATGTGCAATAAATAATTTGAATGGTAACAACAATTTAAAAAGAGAAATATCACAGAGTTCAGAATTCGTAAGATTGCTTCGGTAACTTCTGACAAAAAAATTAGCACCAGCTCAGGGTTACCGTCGATTATTATTGCGGTTCCAATTGAATAAATTCTTGAAATGAGTATCGAGAGTCGTTTTCGCTAAGATTCTAATTTCCAAACGCAGGAAGAGAGTCCGTAGTGAAGCAGATGAAGGCGTTACTGCCTCGTTTAATGCCAGGGAAAAACGGTTGCAGCTTCCAATCATTAAAGCTCCACATCCGAGTCCTACCATCACAGTTTCATCCTGACAAAAAACTGGCAAAAGCGGAAAAAGCTCTGAACTCCATTTGATGTTTCTCGTCTTCGTTGGACGGTCGTTCTGAGCCTGGATACTGATGAAAAATCAGTGATGATTAAAAAATACGAAAAACCTGTAAATTTCAATTTCACGAAAACACGAAAGCCCTGTAAATTTCAATATCTGGTCGTCGTGACGGTGGTTTTTTGTTATACTTCCTGGATTGTGTGCCGCGCTGAAGTTGCGATTAAAAGTCGCTACAAAGCGGCCTTTTTCGCAACCTGGTTTACGCGTCAGGAGAATTCTTCAACGTAGGGAGTGAACAATCGCGTGTCGATCGATTCGGAGGATGATTTCTAAAAAATCCAACGGGCGATGACGTTTTCCGTGCATCACAAAGCCATTATTCTCCGGATGGCGAAGTTTTTTTTCTCAATAATATCCACGGTTCGTCGAGAATTGCCAGGATGTACGAAATTGCGGAATGGATTTTCACGTGCACCGTAGACGTCGCTATAGCGATTGATCGTATTAAAATCGAAAGGCGTATTCATTGTTAAAGAGTACAATTGCAAAAACGTTTGTGAAATGTCTGTCATCGCTAGCTCGTGCACAACGCTCGTATTTCCACAACGCTTCATTCTCACGTGCTAGAGTGTGTGCACCTACATTCGCGAAAGGAGACGCCCACACGTTAACGGTAAACCGATTCTCGCATCCGTACCCATTTTATCGGGTTCACGATACCAAGACATTGTCATTTTTTTCCTTTTTTCCTCCGGGCTTGGGCATAACGATCGTCTGGGGATTTCTCCGTTTTGTCGGCGTTTTCTTAGTTCCGAATGCACCTTTATTTTATGAACGCTAATAACGAGGCATGCGCCTCCGTTTCCTCTTTTCATTTGGGTTCAAAATAATTCTGCTAGTTCAACATGCTTGCTAAAGAATAAAAATTATGGTATTAAATTTGACTATCTAATTGCAATGTTTAAGGAATGAAAGCAGGAATAAATGAGGGGCGCATGGCTAGTAATGCTGGTGCTTTCCATTTGGGTCCCAGTGACCCAATCGTAATAATGGAAAGTCACTCGACGATGTGTGATTCTCACCCGAAGGGTTATTTTATTCTAATCGAATGGAACGTTTCGACTCGGCGTGTTTCATCCACCAATGGACAAAGGATTTATTTCCATTATTCATGAAAGTTTGGTGAGCGATAGTATTTCGAGTATGAGGATTTCCGGCCGGAAGTCACTTGGAACGTGACTTCCTTGTCCATCCGTGGATGGGTCTCAGTCGATTAGAACTTGATCAGTAAATCCAGCTGGAAACTGTGTTAGTTTCCAAGTTTGTTAACCGGCTTGTGTTCCAATGGTCAGTGTCTGATCTGATATAACTGATCTGATAAGAAAAAGTTCGACTGACTACTTTTTTGTTCGTCCAAACCCCATTCGTATTTTTATTTGTTTGCGATTAGAATAGAAGTCATTAATCTCTGAAATTCCACATCGTTTTCTATTACGTGCAAATATTCAAAAAGTTTCTAGATCATTTTTAGACGACTGCTCTCACTTCCTTCTTTCACTTTATTCGTTCCAGAGGGACTCGAAATTTCGACCTCTGCATCCATGAAGTTTGCTGGATTTTTAAGAAAATCTCAGGGTACTAGTAGCAAAGAAATCAAAATTTATCAATGAATCAGGTTGCTTGAAAAAAATAAGCTATTACAAAGCTATCAAAATTTGTGGACTAAATCGAAAGTGTGAAGGGTCAAATCCAGGTCGAATCGCGCAGTGGAATGTCCGTATGCTCGCCATAGCATAGTGCAGTGCCCACCATAATTGGTGCTTCATGTTTTTCTTCTTTCTTTTTATTTTTAATATTTTTCATAAATCGGTTCTAATTAAAGAGTTATTTTTTTATGACGATTTGATAACCATCATAAAATGTATGCACATTTATCAATTGAATTTCATGCATGCATATTCCATATTTCAATTGATAATTTGTTAAATGAGCACATAGCTACAGCTTTGCTAGCGGATTAAAACTATTTATCTTGAATATTTAAGCACGCAGTTACCGAAAAAAATTAAACAAAAGTGATTGCGAGCTGTCGGCGCGTTTTTGTCTTAATAACGATGGATTCATTGTGAATACAATATTATAAAATCGATTTTCTCTACAATTCACCGCGTTTCCATTTGCAGTACATTAATTTTTCATTACCGTTCCCTTTTAGCTTTTGAATATAAAATGCACTGCATTACTAAATCCGAGCATAAGGTGTACGTGTTAAGTAGTAGCGACCAAATGTACGGACGAACTTCAGTAATCGACATTCGGTTGGCTTTTAAAAATTGACATTGACTGGCAACGTAAAAGATTACAGAGTTTTGCTGCTCGAGTTTTGGGCTCAATGTTGGGACTAGCGATCCGATTGTAACCTCTGGCAGTACTCTCCTGGTGTCCCGTAGTTAAATTCTTAAATTTCACTGGCTTGAATGAGCTACGCTTCAAGCGTAGCTTACGTACGGTCAAAACGAGCGTCGTTGAATTATTCAGGCGTTTTATCGCGTTTCCAACCAACCGAATTCACTCCGGTCCATTATGGTGTTACATTTTTCGATGATATTTCGTTCGGTACGGAAATTAACGATCGACAGAAACAAGCCTGTTAAGGCTATGGCAGAATAACAACCATCCTATTTACGCATCTACTCGAAAAGAACTCTGCTTCTAAAATATTTGATCCGAAATTCATAACAACTACGTCTACTCATATACAATTAATGATCTTCAATATTTCTACTCACGATGAGACATGTTCTGAAATCATCACGAGCAGTTATATCGGGAATTAAATACCACACCGGAATAGATATGTTAAGGAGGGTAGACGTTCTCTACGTGGATCCGCAGTTATTAAGGAGCGGAGTTGCTATCGATAATGGCTACCGATGGAGTTGTTAACTATCAGCTATTTATAACTATACTCACCGCAGCTCTACTCGATAACAACTCCGCCCTTTAAACATGTATTTACACGAGAACTGTTGTTGAATACGTTCCTGAGAGTAGAATTCTTAACTTGCTGCAACATAACTCGGCTCTTATAAATCTACTCGACAAAATTTCCACTCTAAAGATTTTAATTTAATGCATGAATAACGTCTCTGCTCTTCAACACGTCTATATGGACAACACAGATTATTAATAACAAAAGAGGAGACATTGCATGGAGCAGTGTTGTTTTTGAGCAGAGCCGTAAAGAGGACGGTTGTTATTCTGCCGAGGCTATAAAATGAAATTGTAATGCATTGGAATATCATCGAGGTATTTTCATCCTCAAGCGTCCCTCTCTGTTGTCCAAGTGGTGAAAAATTCTTGTGCACGTATACTTGTATAAAATTACTGCGTGTGGGTAGAGGCGGACTTAACTAAGCATGGCCATGTGGGGCTTCCCCGGCTTCACTCAGTGTCTGAGCGTACATGCTACTTTCACGCCCTCTCTCGTTATTTGTCCGGCGAAGCACGCTATGCTACTTGCGAGTCGGCAGGGTTATACTCTCTCTGTCCTCTCTTTGTCTCTCTCTCTCTCTCTCTCTCTCTCTCTCTCTCTCTGTCCTCTCTTTGTCTCTCTCTCTCTCTCTCTCTCTCTGGAACTCTCGCATTCATATCAACCCCTTGACTCTCGGTGTCTTGGTATTCGTATTAGTCGAGAGCCTCCGACACCTTCTTCCCTCGTAACCGCATCCTCGTATAGTATATTGAACAATATGTATAATTCACTGGAACGTGAAATCACCGGGTCACTGGCTCCAGACCGTTAGAGAATGCCTTCGGGCGGGTACAAAACGCGACGATGACATGCATTGACACGAGCAAATATACAAATATGTACAGTACATTGACGATTCACGGGTTTAGCCAGGTGCATTGTTTGCCACGTTGGTTGAAGCCTGCTTCGAATACGATAATACTTTCATCAGTCAAGCCAGAAGAGAACAAAAAATACTGTCAAGTACGAGGATATACGTTGGTAAAGTGATTTGTTGCCATTCACCAGCCTGAGGATGTTTTCACTTAACTGCAAATCCGACGAATGGCTTTACATTTCACGAGCCTAACTAGTGCGCCGATTGGTTATCACAATTTCAGTAATGACAGCCATCAATTTTGAAGCCACGGTCTTGAGGGACTTTATCGAACGTGTGCCGACCCTCATCGTTAATCGAGAATCCCCCGGGCTCAGCAAAAGCACACCGAGAGTTCCTCTTCCCTCGTGGAAGTCAATATAGATTTTTCTTGGCCAATTGAAAAAAAAATTTCAAGTACAAATTTAATGTGCAAGATTTACATCTGCATTTGTCGGTGCACAAGCGAGTGTGAGGTACAAACTTTTGGCTCCACAATCATTGCCAACACCCTCGTCATGCATCACCTCAAATGGCAGTGGGCCTCGAGTATTCGCTGAAGACTTCTCTCATACGCCGATCACGTAGGTCATAGACAATAGTTACCCTCCAATCTCCTCCCTGCCCTGGCTTTCGGTTAGTTTAAGCCATTACTGACGCACGTTGCGTCCGGTCATTGCACTCTCTCTCTTGCTCCAGTCCTTTTATTTCTAGTCGGATCTGTACTCCAATTCGATTTCGAGATCCTTTTCACTTGCTTATCATGGTTGTTTGGTGCGTTAATAGATGAAAGAATCGACTGAATGCACGAGTATTATTATTTCGAATATTTAGAATGGGGCGAGGTGGGGGGGGGGGGGGGGGGGGGAGTAGAAAGTGGAAACGATGCCTCATTGGGTTGAAAGAATCTGCTTGATCGTGAATTTGTATAATCAATTAGAACGACAAATAAATGGGGGACTTCTTGGTTGCTTTGTGCAGCCACTTTAAGGGGCTCCTGCTACAGAAAGTCAAAAAAATCTATTGTTTTCGGGAATGTTTTTAGGGTAGACGGAAATAACTCGTCATAGGGAACTTTTCAGTATAGTTTCAAGGATATTTCAAAAGTACAAAAGCATTTTTTCATGTTAGAAATATTAATTTGTACATGATTTATGCGCAAAGTCTGATTGTCGAAATTTTTCAGCTGCGTTCAATGCGGAGATCGTAATTATTGTCTGAAACAAAAATTCCAATTTTTTTTTCCATTTTCATATATTTGCTTTCCATATGAACCTATAAAAACCCGAAAAAATTGCGAAATCCTATATTTTTAGCGAGTTTGAAAAACAAAACGCTTCTGAAGAAGATCACTTCAACTTGCTATCCTAAAAACATTCCCGAAAATAATCGATTTTTTTGATTTCCTAAAGCAGGACCCCTCTTAAACGGTAAATAAATGGTAAATGGTAAAAAGCAGGACATGGTCAAATAAACTGCAAATTTTTTAGTTTTTTTTTCTCTTTATCTCATATGTAGTACATTAATCTGTAAACAAGTATGCGTTTAGTGATCCCACCAACGGAAATTAGAACTCTAGGTTTAACCGCGTTTGTCGTTCTAGTACACGGCAGGGATGAAAGGAAATTTCACACGGACTGTAACAATGAACGTCATATGTACATACTAAAAGCTCGTCAAGGGAGGCCCTTCTCATTTCCGTGGCTCGGGTGTGCTCGAGTGGTCGAGGAGACTCGTTAAACGGAAACCTCGTTAGGCTCCTTCTTGCATGGACACAAACTCAAATGCTGTACAGCCTCGGCCACTTGAGCAGAGAGGGTCCTATTGTGGGCCCTCCATAGTTCACAATTCAATTCATGATGTAGCTGCGACGTTGAGACTTCTCGAGGTATTAGGAAAGGAGCAGCCATTTTTTACGAATTTACCTATTTACTGGCTTCTTTCGTTTTGGAATGTGCGTTCAATTGTTTTTTTTTTTTTTATGTTCCTTTCGTTCTTTGGAAGTGGAGTGGGGAATTCATGCTCAAAATTTGCTATTTTTTTCTCACTGATTTGAAGAATCGTATTTATTGAATTGAAGGAAATTCATGTGGTCAATATTTACAGTACTTACTTTTGCTAAAAATGGTCTTAACATTTTTTTTCAGCACTATTATCGATAAAAAATCATATAGGGTTCCATTTTAGGGAGGGGGAAGGTACAAAAAGCAAGAAAGAATTTTTGAAGAAATCCTAATGAAATTTCAGTTTCTTCGCTATTGTCATCAATGAAAAATGGTCCCAAAATTTCCGGCAACGTGTATTACTGATAAAAAGAAATATTACGATTAACAAAAACACAAATTTGTGTTCATGATCGAAATTTAAATTTCTTAGCTACTGTAATCATTCATTCTTTCAGTATCCATTCAATTCCAAACCTATAATTTTTCATGATAATCCTTAAAGAATAATTCTGCATGATTTTTGCAAAAGTAAGTATTGTAAATATTTACCATTCACTTGGTTTTTTCATAATATTTTATCGAATTGCCAAGTTCGATTATCAAACGTTCCAGAATCTTTGACAATCCGAAACCGACGCAAATTTTTTTTCTTTGAGTTTTTATCAAAGTTGGGGTCTCATCGATATCTGTCTTCGCATACCTGACACCGAATGAATTTTTGATTTTGAGCTCCTCCGCCAGAGTCCAGACTGTTCAGTATTCGGTCCATTATACGAGAAACTTCAACAATCGGAGCTCGTCGAAGCAGCGGATCAAGGATATTAGAAGGAAATATGACTTGACTCGCACCCGGCCAGAATTTCGCTCGTGCTTTTCTCAAGACTACCAATCCTTGTGACACAACTAGGAATCGTCCTTGGAAGTGCTTCTCCTGGAATCTCCTGGGGAATCTTAACAAATCTCATTGATTGCAATGACCACGATCTCAAGAAGCTTTTACAATCCTCGCTTTCGTAAGCGGCTGGTCAAAGAGCCCGGAGATTCGCACGTGCTGCGCGTACGCTGCACCTAGGCTGCCACCGGGTGAAAGCGCATTAGGAGCGTATTAGGTTCGCGTGCATTATTCATGAATAGAGCTTCCACTGTGGCTACCGCGAACCCAGTTTGCTCGTAGTATGTTCTGCCCAATACAGGATGTTCGCTCTCAAAATGCACACATCCATGCGTAGCCTGTAATAGCTGAACACAGTTTTGCAATCCTTCTTGGAGTCTGTTCACGCTGTAATAGCTAGTGAAGATAAGGTCGATGGTCGATACTTGCTCTATTCCGATCCACCACGTTTTATGCTTGTTTCGAACATCAACTCAATAGATTCTGAACACGCCTGCTACATATACGAGGATTGTACATTTTTTCACAGATAGACGAGATTCATGAACCACCATAATGGATGGAAAGCGAGTTGAGATTGGTTATGAAATTCGTTGAACAACGAGTGGTTTCGCCCGCAAGCCAACATATTTGCATAAGTTCCTTTTGACCGGTCATGCCTTAATCGTACAGTATAACGGATTCGAAGTGGAGCATCGAGCCCCGTACAAATTGCGCAACGAGAAAGAAAGAGAAAGACAGAGAGAGAGAGTGTTCGACGAGAGGGGTGAACTTCCCCGTTAATGGAACGTAAGAGCTTTCCGGGAAGGGTTTCTCGGCGTAATGGAAGTGACTGTTCACCATTCGTTGGAGCGGATCTGCATGCAAGAATGTATGTACGATCGAAGTGCCCTTGTGGCCCGATCACTCCTGCTTTTCGTGCATTCGTTAAGGCAAATTGAGCCTCCAAAATATGCAGTGCGCTCATCCGCTGAATTTGGCATCGCATTGATTCGGGGGATATTCGTGCTTCCGTAAAAAAGGATCGTTCGATGATCTCAAACCAAAAGACCTCCAAGAGCCAGTCTTTATAGTCTATAACCGAGCCTCAAAACCGTAAGAGTGTTTTCTTTTGTCGCTGGTAGCAAGAGAACATTGTATTTCAACTTCTGGACCAACGAACCACCAATCGCCTGATCGTGCTTGGCCTACCTCGAAGATGCCAGTGTACCTGCATCGCCAGGAACCACACCCTGGCAAAAAGTATGACGCACGCCTCAGTTGAAACGGAGAGCTTATGCTCTTGGTGGTTAATTATCGTTAAATCATCTGATGGTCGATTTCAACTTCTGGACCAACGAACCACCAATCGCCTGATCGTGCTTGGCCTACCTCGAAGATGCCAGTGTACCTGCATCGCCAGGAACCACACCCTGGAAAAAAGTATGACGCACGCCTCAGTTGAAACGGAGAGCTTATGCTCTTGGTGGTTAATTATCGTTAAATCATCTGATGGTCGATTTTACTGTGTTCAACAGTGAAAGGTAGGTACAAGCTTAGCAAAGCCTTTGCCTGAATTAGTATCGATGAATTACACCGGATCCGACCCACTCCTGGTACCTCTACTGGGGGCCCATGGTCTCCTATTTCATTGCTTTCACCGTGGTAGCCAGTTGTAGGCTCTACCTCCGCTTCCCCAGAGAGTAATAATGAACAACGGACATCCACTAAACAACAGGCAACACGAGCCAGCGCTATTCACTAGTTTATACACAGGCCCGAGGATAGCAGTGTGCGGTGCATTGGGTACAAGCAACGAATACCGGGCAAGTATCAGTTGAAGGAGTCCTATTAGGACTGGATAAACAACGTGCATTTTGGCTGCAGTTTCTGTAGAGGTTCAATTTCAATTGTGCTAGTGTTCCTGTCGAAACTGTATTCGGTAGCCTCATCAGCAGGTGAGTTTACAGACTTTGCAAAACGATTGAACTTTCGCCTGGATTTGGGATTCTGTATCGACACAGTACTGCGATCCACAGTTCAAAATAGACGATCAGCTTGAACTCATCAAACTCGACACAGAAGTGAAAACCCGAAAAGTCGCCTTTGAGACTTGCTTTCAGAATGTTTTTTTTTTACACTATCTGTTTGCCTGAACGTAATAACCTCGAGCAGCGACAGGGGATTCTAGATTTCCCGTATAACTCTCTGCAACTAGAGACATGCTAGTTGAACTTGAGATGTAGTTTTAACGCATGACTTAATCTGTTCGATTGCTCGACTCAGTGAGCTTGTCACTTCAGTTTACACCCTTCCGTAAGGTCGATCGGAGCTTTCCTTCATCATTTTTGCTAGCTAGAAGTTCACCCATCAATAGGACCATTAGCACAAAAGCCATTTGGCCGTGTGAAGATATCGAGAGGGCAGAGAGTGGCGGTGGAAATGGGCGAGGGGAGTTGGCCGATGCGTCTTTCAAGCCGACAGCAACGATTCCGGCTGTCCACCATATCTCAAACGCTCTTACTGGGCTTCGCCCATGTACGTAGGATTCGATGTGTGCCCACACGTATATATAAAAGTTCGCAATGGCGGTACCCCTTCGGTCGTACGTACCTCGGCTGCTTCCCTCGCTTCCTCGTTGCTTCGTCGACCCTTTCGTACGTCTATCTGACCTCTTCTATTTTACTCCACTCGACATTTCCTTTCTACCAGCTATTCCTATATGGCGGAGTATCCGAAGCTTTTTGTCCTCCATCATTGGGACTGGCGTCTCTCCAAAACCATGCTCGCAGCACTATCAGTCGTTTTTTCTCTTCTTTTCATCTTTTTACTTTCCTTTACGACTCTTAACTCGACGATGATTGGCTGGAAACGTCATTGACGATAATTCGACTCATGGGTCGCACAGTTTACAATGGAATTAAGTGGTTAGTCCATGGGATGGTCAGACATGCGGAAAAAACCGTCGATCTTCGTCTTTGTGGATCCGGGCATACAATCTTGGTGTGATTGATATTTCGTTACGTAGATTCAGTCCCGGAGTCATGGAACCTCGGGCGTGAGATCTTCGAGCGTCGAATTAATGGGTGGAGCTTTATTTTTGTTTCACTTACGTCGATTTACTATTTCTCGTGTGCCTCAATGAATATTCATCGACCAGGAATGATATAGGAAGAGAATGCAGGTGGATAATGTCGGTCCATCCGAACTGAGAATCCATCACAGTGACGTTGAAAGTCGTCGTTCGAATCTGTACTGGCATCGAGTAACGAATAGTCGTAGAAGGATTGCACACTGCAAGAAGATGGAATTCATTGGTTCGTGGATAGAAACGAACCGAGAATAGAAGCTCTTAGCTCTCGGTGAGGCTCGTTAACATTCGAGGTATGGATGACGGCGGCAGGAGAGCTGAGAAGACGAGGGACTGAAGGTGATCCCGGGTCTGTTGTCTCTTGGATACAGTGAGTTCTGTTGCTTTCGAAATTGACTTTGAGGGTGCGCGCTCCCGTGTCGCGACAAGATGGAAAACCTTGAGAAGGGAAGAAGAAGGCAGATGTAGAAGGGCGAGGAAGGATGTATTCGCGATTGCATTCAATTACTTAATGTCCCCGGCAACGAGGCAACAGGGCTGCTTTTATCAGGAACAGGACACGGAGGATCTTGCTATTGCCTCCTCGCCTCTTCTCCATCTTTCCGTAACCAGCGGTCTCCCCTTGGGAAAGGGCGTCGGATTAGCAGTCAGGTAATTTCACGGAGCTGGCGATTCAGGTCGACATTCCGGCAACGAGAAAGCCTCTCTTCGACGCTTCCAGAGAAATTCTCTCATAGACTATAAAACGCAAGATGGAGGAAAGAGTATCGTAGATAAAGATAACCTGAGGCTGCCCTCTGCCCTGAGACTGAGTTCTCCAGCGAGGCTGCTGCTCTCGTCTCTTTTTATTTTTGCGAATTCAAGTGGAAAAGCTTTTCTCTCAAATCTCTTTCCCTTGAGGTTGGAAAAAAGTATTTATCGTTGAAACAGGATTCGTGCATTAATTTAGCTATTTTCTCTAAAGCATTGACATCTTCGTTCTTATTTTTCTTTTGTTTACATTTGAAGATTTATTACGAGAGCGAATATGAGCGCATTTGTGCGCGAGACGTTTTTTTAACGTTATTTTCAGTCATTCGTTTGAACGCTGTTTCAAGAGAACGTAAAATAAGCGGAGTGAGAATGTGCGCGAAAAGAGACCTTCTCACTCAACGCTCTATACGACAGCTTTGATCTCTGCTTCGTCCTGCTCCAGCCTCTCTGTTAACTGACTCCATTTTTTTACTCTTTTCCTTTCAACCTTTTCGTTAGGCACGAGAATGCTGCTGCTGCTCTGTATAGTTCATTATAGTGACTATGAATAAAAGAATCTGCATTATGATGATGAAATTCCGATAATAGTGCTCGGGTACATTCAGCGTGTACGCCAGAACAGCTCATCCATGAGATTTCTGACATTCCTAGACTAACGATTGTGGAATGTTGAACTTTTCTTAGAAAAATAGCAATTTTTTATATTTTCCATTTTTTGGAGACCGAGAACAAACGTACCTCGAAAATTTTCATTTTTTTGCTATTCCAGTCACTGCAACACCATGATCAATCTTTTTGGGATAAAAAAAAGTTTAGTTTTTCCTGAAAAAATTGATTTAGATCGATTTTTTCCACTTTTCAGATTTTCACCCATACGAAAACTACTTTTCTGAATTGCAAACATGCTTGAAGCTTCAGTAACTGTGATAATACTCAAATAGCTGTAAAATCAATGCTAGTTGCATTGTCAGTATTGTATATGGAAGCCATGGGTAACGAGATACGCGCTTTGAGCATTCAAACGGGTAGCTCCCTCTGTCGATGTTGTTTGTCAATGACCAATCCAAGCGTACACCAAAGGCGATGTTGCGGTTTATGGATTCTCGTGCACGGAGTATATAGAGCAGACCTTCATGGACCATTGGACTAATTACGAGGATCAAGGTCCCATAACACTTTACAGTGTATTACTGCATCCCTTGATTGCGACATCTGAGCCCCGTGTGCGGCAGCTTTTGAATCCTTAGTGAGATCTGGACCAAAGAATCAAAGGCTTCAAGTTTTCCTGCAAATTTATGAAGATCTTCGACATCGAAAGGCTTTCAGTTCCATTATCGTCAACAAATTTTCTCTTTTCGGACGATCCTTTTTTTCATACAACCTCCATCGAGCTGCCTTGACAGCGTAAAATCGAACTGAGAACGAATGTGATAAAACGTTATTAAAAATGTTCTGGACCCTCACGAATCCCCAGAGAAATCGTCCATTTTCAGTCATAAAAATGGTAGCAACTCGCACATTGTAAAAATATGCCAGTAATGCGTTATCATAGTTGGGTGCAGAATGGACTTTGTAAATAGCTTTATTACATCAGCTGGCAGTCGCTAAGAAACAATTCAGAATCTCGTCCACTCATACTCGTGAATTTTTGTAGCTAATACATGTAAAAGGGCGTTCAAGAGTTATCACCCATGATTATCATAATCTCGTGACAATCTCCCATAAAGTTTTGCTCCCGATTATCTTGCCTCGAGATTGTGATAAGAAGCAACGCGTATTATGAATAACATCATTTGTCGACCGTTTGATATAACTCTTTTCAGCAGTAGCGAGTACAAGGGTATGCGGCGGGTATAACGGTGTGTATAAGAGCGCGTGAATTCTCCCTGCTTTGTTACCCACCACACTACGTTCCGTTTTTCACCGACTTGGCAAAGATCCAATGGCCTTTCTCCAAACTTGAGGTATACACTTACAGCGCTCCACTTATTTTCCAAGAAACACTGTGCATCGCTCTGCATAAACTCCTTATCTTTGCTTCTTGGCTCCACACTATCGGACAACTCTGACGTTTGGGTGATTTTTACACGACAGAAAAGCCAAAATTTGAATTGAGAAACGTGGATTAGCCTTTATTTTTTTCTGTTCAAAATAGTTGTTGGATAATAAATCAAATATAGAGATTCTCATTGCCTACTGTTTTTAAATCTATTTGACAAGCGTGCACTCAACCTTAACATCGACGCGTAATCAAACAAATTTAGATATCGATGATTCCAGGTTACTGACGAAACTTTTTCAACACAGCACAACACTTCACTTGACTTGGAGAAAAAGCTCGGTGGAGTTGAGACCATTGAACGATACGTAACGATATGAATTGAAAACGGAAAGAAAATACAGTTGCACAATTCTGGAATGTTTTCTCTTCAAATTGTTCTACATCGAATCTCTTACTGTCCGGTATTTTCGTGAGGGCACTCACTGGTCAACCTGAAATTCGTTGTTGTACGAGTTCGTAACAGTGTAGATTTTCACTCTGGTATTTTCAAGTTGAAAATCTTCTGTACTCTACGTGAATCAGGCCTGCGTTTATCTCCAAGTGAAACACGTCGAGTCCATTCCCACCTTCATCGTCGGACCGGGAGAGATGGACAGACAAAAAAAGTAACGAGATTACTGGCTTCCAAGCCTACATTTTTTTGAATACTTTCGGGTTTGCAATTTCCTCAACGATGGTGATGTCTCCAAGGTGGAAATCTTCCTTTATGCAATTAAGTAAATGAGCAAAACTTAGAAGTCATCACAGCTGAGATCTTCACAGCTCATTTAGTTTCGTACTCCATTGGGCTCTTCTTTTCTTCTAGGGAAGATTCTTTTTCAAATGTTTTTTTCAAATGCTACTTAAAAAGACATTTTTGGAGTATTAAATCGTCCAATGGTCTGCCAACAGAATAATTCGTTCTTCTTTTTCTCACTCTCCGCACAGGCGCATAGAAAGGCCGGAAATCACGTGTTGGCGACTTGATATAAACTGGGAAACTAGCTTCCTCTCTCGTTTTTTTGCTCAGCTACAATTATTGTTGTTCCTAGCACTGATGAATTACGGTACGAAAGGTTAGCGAAGCACCAACCTCCTGAGCGTGTTAATCTGGCTGTCGAGTGTTGGCGGGTTCTTGTGAGAAAACTCATAGTCGTTTCTGCCTCTCAAAACGTTCTTTTGCGTGCTGCAGGTCTCGCAGTACAACAACGAGAGAACGACGCTCAGCTGTGTTTTTTCCTCCTCCCCTTCATTGCTTCAGCTGCATCGTCAAGGTAGAAAAATCGTTGGTTTCACCTTTTCTTTCTTCACACCCTTGCCCCGGAGCATACATCGCGCAGAAAGCTGTGCCAAATGAGCGAAAACTTTTTTCGTCTTATATCACTTCGCCAGTTAGTTGCTCGATTGCTGTCTTTTCTCGAAACTCGACGTAGCACCGCTGCGCAAACTTGATAAATCTCTGTCCTACCCAGCAAGCACAAAATTACCTCAACGTTATTAATCTGTGTTACGCTACGCGTTAACAACATTATTTTGCATGCAAACTTCCGGCTTTGATAAATCTTTCAACGTTATGAGCAACTCACTTAGTTCCAACTGATTTTCAAAATACAAGATGCTCCAATTTCCTCGTATTTATACTATTTTTCATCAGGTTCAGCGAATCTAATGAATCTCCTTCGTCATTGAAAGAATGAACTTTCCAGTAAGCTCGGAGATGGAGTCATTATTTTTGTGGCATTTTTATTACACTCCGGAGTAATAAATATGTCAAAATACATTCTTTCGATCGACTATAAGTCTGACCCAAGGGGCTGGCAGGCCGAGCAGAAACCGTCACTTGCTTTTCATCAATCATTTTTCTGTCAGCTTCAACACGGAAAATATTGAGAGATCCGTCCTCCGTTAAAGTTATCGCGCGACATGTAGACCTACGAGCTTCGGAGTGTCGTGTAAAGACGTCGGAAAAACTTCGGCCAATTGAGATGTTAACGTCAAGGAGATTCAGAATATGCTGAGTCGATTAAGGAGCGTGGCTACGTTCGTCAAATTGATAAGAAATTGATCAAATTTGGTGATAATGTTCTTCAACATCAAGTGCGAAGACACAATTTTTTTCAAAATTTTCTTCTGCTTAGTTATCGAGTAATTACGCATTAAAGCAGATTTCTTATGCCCGGAATGTATACAATGGAAACCCTATGCCGATACAGGTGAACTTTAATGATAAATTACTCGATAACTGTGTAGAAGAAAAATCTTAAAAAATTTGTATTGTCAAATTTAACTCTAAAGAATATGTTCACCAAATTTTATTAAATTCTTATCATTTTGAAATGTTTAATGTATTTTACATGGTTTAGCATGGCAACATTGTATCGTCCCTAGCCACCCTCCTTAAAATTTCATGGACATGGTTTTATACGATTTTTTAGGTTTCAGAATCACTCAGAATTGGAATAGTGTTCAGAGTTTCTAACTTTTGTAGAATCGTTTCCTGTGCTACGTTGAATCTTGGAGCACGATTAAAAATTCGGTTGACCTACGACCTCGTTGTGGTTTATTTCTTGAGGCATGCTCTGAGAAAAGGAATTCGCAAACTCAACAAAACTTTCTGTTGGATCAACGAATCGTGGCGAACAAATTAGCTTTGTTGGATCCGCAGAACTTTTGACCGTTCACCGATTCTGTCAACGTAATGAGAAATTTTGTTTCAACCGACGAATTCAATGTTCGAACGGACCAAATTTTTTTTTGGGACTTTACAAATTTCATTCCGTTTCCCACTATTTTTTGGCTCAACAAAAATGTTGAGCCCACAAATGCATTTTCTGCCCGAGTTAATTTTTTTCAATCACTTCAATTAAATAATTTCTCCTGTGCACTGAAAAATCTTTTTGCTGAAAACAAAACCTTCGTTCCCCCTGAAACTATACTTAATCGAGAATCCCCATAATCGTTACTTGTAAAATCCAAAGTTGGAATGTTCCGAAAATACCTTGCAAAATGGGAAAGAATATTTTGTCTCCTCCAACTGTCGAGAGGGTTTATGATTACCTATAAATGATGACGGGGATACTCGTGTACGATAAGCCACGATTTTACTGGGTGATAATATCCACAAAATGGATTTTACACGCATACCGATTTATCGTGATGTTAGACGCTGTGTTGACTTCTCGTAAATCTTACGAACTCGTTATCACAGATGTGCTCTATATGTGTGTGTGTGTAAGAACACATAAAGCTTGCAAGTTCTGAGTAATATCCACCCCCCCCCCCCGTCCTTTCCCATGCAGACTTACATTTACAGGGCACTTAAGGAAAGCTCAAAGAGCCCATAAAATCGCTTGTAGGCACCGCGTTAAAATTCCTCCGAAAATGAAAGTGGCTCCGTCCGTTGGGAAACGGAATGGTCGTTCTTGTAATCAATCATTCATTAATCTTGAAACTAAAATGGCGTAGACGAAGTTTTCTAAAACATAAATCAGTGCTGAGGGAAGATAGTCATCGGTGAAAATTGGATAAAATTTTCCCCATCGTCTTGTCACTTTTATTAAAAACTTTTATTTGCAGTTGATTTACCAGTATTTTCGTTCATTTCACGCGAAGAAAACACGTTGAAGAAAATGGAAGGCTTTATTAATGAGGGCGAATTCAAGTGGTGAATACGATAGAAAATCCAAAATGATTGGAAGATGAGAAAATTTGTTAAGGCTGTTCAATAGCAAAGCCAGATTTCTTACGGAAATTTTTAAAATAATATATGTCCCGCAGAAAAATCTAACGGATCGATTGAAAAAACAAAAAAGTAATTCGACCGTACAGTTTTTGAGATATTGCAAGTTAAAGTTCTATGATTTCTCCATCTGAACACATGGTAATCGTCAAACAAAAAATTTGTATCGAAATAACTCGAGAACGGTTCTTACGATTTTGATTTTAAAAAATACAATGTTAGAGTATCTTCTGAAAAAAAACATGATCTACCGTCTAATTTTTGAGAAAAATATTATTATAATAAAAATCGTATGAGAATTTGAGTGGGAGAGTTTCAAGGATCGCGACGTGGCAACGCTGTCGCGTCGGACAAGCCATGATTATCACTATACTTCAGGACGCTGCGCTCCTCTCAGAAAGCTAGCTGTGTACAGTGCTGCCACGGTTCACGCGCTTCTGAGCGTTCATTATAGTATGCTCGTATGCGTGCACGGCATGAAGATGTATTCTAGGAGGGGCGTACGCAAAAAAAATATAAAAATTCCAAAATCACGAGCAATTACGAAATGTTAGTAAAATATAGTAACCATACATTTTTTGACTGATCACTAAAGATATTTGAATGATTTTCGGAAGATATTTCACACCGAAAAATGTTCACACAGGAAGGGGGCTGCACCCTATTTTTTATACGGCACTCAGCTATGGAACTAGCTCAAAGAAGGAAATTTATACTGAAAATTTGAGAAATGATAAATTCTTTTCAACAGTATTTTATAGAAGATATTTTTATTGGACATTCGACATATTTCACGCAAATTTGTCACCCGTAGCCGGCTGATTAATCATGAAGAAATGGGGAGAAAAAGGTCTGATAGTTTTTGTGGACGAGTGGAAAGTCTTGGGAAGGGTGCGAGTGAAAATATCCGAAAAAGTACGCTCAGCCCCGAGTCCATACGATACGGTGATGCGCGCTGCTGGTATATTTCTAGATGAATGGTACGAGAGATAAAGAAGGGAGAAAGCGGAACACACGGCGGTAAAAAAGTCGAGTCAGCTCTCGTCGGTCGGAGATTGCAGAGGATTCGGCTCAGTTTTTAGTATATATCTATATCTACGAACTTTATTTCAAAGTACGTGTGTATGTGCCTATGGAAGAGAGCTATTCGGGCCAGAGAGGTGGAGAAAGTTCTCTGTACGCGCAATGGAAGGCTCGAGAGCGAGAAGACAATCAGGAATCCCAGTGGCGCGTCTGTGGGAGGATTTTCCAACGATTCCACAAAGTTCATCATGTGCCTCGTGAGAATTAAAGAAAATTAAAGCTTTTTCACAGTAAAAAACGACCTTGATGAGCAGTCGATAGAAATTCTCGTTCGAACTTGGTTATTAACTGTATCGAGTATCATTATTGCAGTAAATTTTTGTTCGTTTACGCTACGGATCGATTCTTCCTTCTTTTTCTGCGTTTATCATTCCAAGTTACCTTAATTCGAGTTTGTTCCAGATAAGAAGGTTCTTAGTTCAGCCGCGATTCTACTCTCCGATTGCATGATAAGCATCTAGGTTGTCAGTGGGCCGGGAGATGAAAGACTGGAAACACTACGAATGCGAAAGCGCAGGGAAAGCATGAGAAACAAGCCGAGGAAACCACCACGTTGCTTATTAGAGGAAATACGACTGAAGACTCGACGATGCGGAAGTACTTAAAGGACCGTGAAGATTCTACTTTGCTTTAACGATCCTAATACTCAAACTCGCCTCTGGAATGAAACTCAAACTCGTATGCAAATGAAAGAGCGCGTGGAGCATCAAGGGGAATGAACGGTACACATTTTCAAAGGGTCAGTAGGTTCCCTTATCAAAGAGTGTAAAGCCAAGATGTCTCAATATTTTATGGACACAGGAAAAGCGAGGGAAAATCCAGTGCACGGAGATCCCAGGAAGAAAGTTTCTTTTTGTCTTCTTCAATTTTTCTTCATCACGGTCCGATGCCCTCTCGCAACCATTTCTACAATGTTTTCACTTTGGAATAAGTCGTCAGAGACACACGAAATTTGCAGGTTCCAAGTGCTTCGGCACGATGATAAGTCGAGCTAATGATGACGCACAGAAGTAGAGACGTTTGAGAGCAGCTTCGCCATAAAACAGAGCTGTGAAAAAGAGATTTTCGTTTTACCACGTTCACCAAGCTTCCCAGAGATCAGCTCTTGTCAAAAAGAGCTTTTCGACACAATTATACTTGCTCCAGAGTACCGAGAGTGTTATCGATACCTTAACGACGTGCAGACAAATTATTCGGTTGTCGAATAACGATGCTGAGTAAGTTCAATATACTTCGGAGCGAAAAAAAAACCGATGTTATCTTTCTGGTGGGAAGCAAACTTGGGAAGTATAATTGACAATTAGTCTCGTGTTGCAAGATCAGCAGACACATGCTGAGCCACACTTGGAAGATTTTTTGTTTACTCCCGTCGAGTTTCGACGATAAATAACCGTAACATCGGAATGTTGTTCACTCGTGAAATTTAACTGCGAAATGTTGAATTTACAGTAAGTTTTTGATACTCCGAATTTCGTCGGCCAATGATATCAAGCTCGCAAACTCCACTTCCCTGTATTCGTTGCTGGCTTGAGACATGAAATTTCTCTCAAGTTTAGCCCCGCGATGAAGAATTGACAATACGGCAAAGTTTGATATACCGTAACATTGTGTAGTGGCAGCAGTTTGAATACTTCGAAATTGAGGAAAGGATGGCAAGTTTGATGGAGAAGGGGAGAGTCAGAGAGAAAGAGAGGGTGAAAGGAAAAGAGAGAAGGAGCCAAGTTGATATCACGCGAGTCTGGAATGAACATAGACGATGGGATTAGCATTGGGAACGAGACAACTCGAGATATACTATGTAGTTTTGCTCGATCGTTATTATTTATTCACCTCAGTGATCTGACATTAATTCGAGCTCGAACGTTTGATACGCGTTTAATGATCTCATGCTGTGGTTGAAACACGAGTAAAACTGATCTATCGTATCGTCATAACGGCCTTGGCATGTCATGTTGCAAGATTGCGAAATAATTATCGAACTTAAACACCGCGAAGCAATAATATAACGATGGAATACAAAAGGCTTCACAAGGGCGGCAGTTTTTATGGAATTTCATCAGAATTTAAAAAGTAGTTTGACCGTTCTATTATAGTCAAGTTTGCAAGTACTTAATTTGATTAAATTCAAGTGGAAATTATTAATAAAATTAATGAACACTTACATTGAGAATATTTTTATCATAAGAATGTAATAAAATGTTTTAAGAATACACCATAAAAGATCAAATTTATACTTCAACTTGACTATTTAATGATTGAGTCGGTACCGGTGACACTTTGAATACACTAGGGAATATTTTTATTGTGTGAAAAAAAAGTTTATATCGGTGTAACGGCACCGAGAAAAGGGAATGGTCAAATCGTTAAAAAAAGTGAAGCTACTAGACGAATGAAAGCACGCGAGTCAGTGGCAAAAATATATTTGATGAAATTCCCGCGATTCCCGAATTTGCTCGAAGTTCAATCAGCTGTTACCAGCGGTCCAACGTGATGACTGACATCCACTTTTGACACATCACAAACTAAAGTTTTTTCATCTTTTCTTTCTTTAAAGCCCCGTAAAGTAATGTTTTTTTTTAAAGGAACGGAATCTGTGATAAATTTTCTTCACGATAAAAACTCAAATACCGTCCAATTTTTTCACAGTTAATATTATTGTGAGTTCTGCCATAGGTTACCGTGTTAGAAACTCAAAATTTCGAATGAAATAATTGCAAACTTTGCCCCGTAAGAGGCCCCGGAACTGTGCTTGGCGTTTTGGCGTTTTATTAGGGGACATTAAACTATCATTTACCGCAAAAAAAGTGGACCTTCACCGCACTTTATCGAACGGCCGAACTACTTTAACGCCTTTTTCGTCCAAAGGAAAATTTCAAAAGTGTGTCAACTCAAAATCCCTTCGTTTAAACTCAATCGACTAGTCTCGCAGGAGAGATAAAAATAATTTGATATTCGCAACAAAATTCAGTATACGGGCGCAGCAACAACGAAACGAGAGCATCGTAACTCATCGTATAGCGACACACTGCGAGAGCCCACCGTTACCGCATCATCATCTATTATCATTTCACCGCAAATTGGTAAATATCGAATAACGACTACTAATTAGCTTCAGTAACAAGCCTCCAAAGTGGCCTCGGTCCGTCCTGAAACTCGATAAATTTCGAGACATTCATAAACTATTAGAAATTATCTCAATATTCGAATTCGTGCTGCATATTATCACGTGAAAATAATGAAATTATTTGTTTCTACGCAATCTTCCATTATGGAATTCCACGTTGATTAGGTCGCTCGAAATGTGGAAGTGAAAATCGTCTATGCGAGGTTTGACCTACAAGGTGTCGCACAGCAAACAGAAGGCTCATAAATTCAAGCGAAGCTGCTTTTAGATGTGTTGAAATTCTCAAAATCTTTGAACGCAGGTGTTTCGTGATATGGCATAATCAAAGGATTGGAGAAGCGAAGGGACCCGATAGAATCCTGGGCGAGTACACAACACCGAGGAACCATCGCAATCGCACGGCTCGAGCAAAATTGGAAAGATTACACACACACACACGCACACACACACACACACACACACACACACACACACACACACACACACACACACACACACACACACACACACACACACACACACACACACACACACACACACACACACACACACACACACACAGCCACCGAGGTGCGGGCCTCTATATTCCAATATCGGTGGACGGGACGCTATACATGAGAATGTAAATATATTTAGCATGGAAATAGTACACGTTGGCTGCTTGCCTATAATAAACGGTTTACTCGCGCCCTCTCAGTACGGCTGTGACACTTCGATGGGTACAGGAGACTCGAATATTTTGACAATTCGAGAGAATCCTCGCTGTGTTATAACTAGTGGATGTAAAAACAATACGCGAATATACGTTATATGTGCATCGACCTGAATCACTTCGAAATTCCTATAATTTATGCCTCTTTTTTGTGCATACGTATATAGGTAAACGCGCAGCGACGTAATCGAAATAAAAGAATGTGCAAAGCGTTAAAACTATTCGAAGCCAAATATGGTATTTTCAGAACATACGAACTGCGAGGAGTAGAAGTTTTTGGAGGAGAAACAGGGATCCGAGCGACTATTGGATCCTTTTCAAAAAAATGTACAAAAAAAAGAAGAATTTTGTTGATCGAAACGAATTTCGACCCTCGAATTTTCGTCCATCGAGATGGATCCGGTTTAATGAACAATTTTTTATTCTCAGTTTTTTTGTCATTCCCTCGAAATTTATTTTTATTCAGGATCTGTGAATAATTTAATGAGAATACGAGCACTAAATTACAGAGTGCGTTACAATAAAAGAGACAAAGAGTAGAAAGAGGAGGGACGAGGCTAAGAAAGAGCAAAAGTGTAAAGATGAGGTGGCTGAAAACTGTAGGGATCCCTGGAGAGGTCCGAGATTTCAGACCCGCCCGGAGCTGGACGAGCTCCACCGTGGCCGGAAGTGGAAGATGAAGGTGTGTTGAATGTAACCGCGTACAGGGGTACGCCACGAGGTATTCCATATTAAGTGGACCACCCGAATTTTTTACAATCTCAAAATGACTTCATAAATTCTTGCTGCGCCGTTTGAAGTGTCAGAAACACCTACACATAATTTCAAATTTTAGCTGTTCAATTTTACCCACAGTTTCGATTTTTCCGTTTTTTTCTTTTTATTCTCTGTGTATTGAAAACTAATAATTACATAAAGAAAAATAATTTGCGCACAATTTTCGACGAAACTAGAAAATATTATTTTTTTTTTCATTGAGTAAGACCCTTTTTAGATAGCCAAAAATTTCAGAGGTTCTTATTTGCCTGTCTACAAACCATAAAAAAATTGGCGTGATGGCAAATCAGTATGTGCACATTGTTTCGTGTGTTTTTGCGGAAAAAAGCTTCCCATGTAATTATGATTAACCCTTTCCAGTGGGTCGCCAGTGGATCCCATCGGTTTTTTATTATTAAAACGACGTCCTGACCATTCGTAATTTTTTTCTCATGTTTTCGAAAAACCTATCTGGATCGAATTTTTTTTTCATTCAACCCCATAAAATATTAAGTATTTGATAAAAAAAAAAAAAAAAAAAAAAAAAAATTTGTATAAAAAAGAAAGAAAAATGAAAGATAATTTTGCCACGATAAAACCAGTCTCTAAAATAGTTTGGTTGGTCAAAGTTTCTTAAAGGATTTTTTGAAAAAAATTAAAAATGTCCCTTCCATTGAAATCGACATTTTTTCGCTTCACGCTGAAGAGAACAGTCAAGAAGATGGACATCATCGATTTTTTCATGCTTTTTTTCGAAAAGTGCCATAAAAATTCAAGATTTAAAAAAAACTCATTTCGGTCCATTATTCACAAAGTTACTAGGGTTAAAATAAAAATCAGAAGCTTTATCCACAAAAACACACAAAATAGTGTCTACATACTGATTTGCATCACGCCAATTTATTTGTGGTTTCTAGACAAGAAAAACAAAAATCTCTCAAATTTTCAGCTTTCTGAAAAGGTCCCTCTCAATGAAATTGGGTGGTCCACTCGATATGGAGTACCCCACACGGGCTCAGCCTTTATTCATCGTCACACCGAAAGAGAGAGAAAGCTCAACGTGCTCACATTTTAGAATAAAATCCGCATATACTCACCTAGAAATGTACGTATATAAATATACTCATAAATATATAATAATGAAGGGAGTTGTAAGAGTTTGAGGAAGTGGAGGAGTTGTGCCGGCGGCACGTAGTATTACCCTTTCTTTTTCCTTTACCGTCTCTCCCTCCCGGCAACCTTGTTCCAGACTATACTCGTTATTTTCTTTCTCTCGGGAAAATACAGTAAGAAAAAAAGATGTTTTTGTGCTCAAGCGTGGTCTTTGTGGATTTTTAGTGATCCTTTTTTTCTTACCTCAGTGAGAGAAAAAAAATCATTTTTTTGTCCCACACCTCATTCTTCCCATACTTCCGGCTTCCATTTCTGTGGCACGAGAGAGCTTGGAGCTATGAGGGGATTGCGGGTGACAAAAATTCGAGTGTTCTCAAAATATTCCGGAAAAGTATAGACTCGGATCGAAGCAGCCTTGCTGAGGGCAAGTTCACGAGATTTTTCAATCGCTTTTTTTTTCGGCGAAAGCGAATCGCACGTAGAATTCATTTTTGTTGACGGAACGACAGGTAAACGAATAAACGCTGAGAACCGATTGAGGAAAATGTTTTTCCTATGAAAAATTGTTGACGGCTCAGGATATCGGGCGTATTGTCGCGTTCGCTCTCGGGAGATTATGCTTTTGGTTCTGTCAGTTATTTCTCGTTTGACAACATAAAAATTGAATATGCGCCGCACACCTGTCCTATCTCCGGTTCGCCCAACGATCCTCCATGTAAATACATAAATAAATTTTTGTCCAAGAGCTTTTTATATTTATATATCGGAAATAACTAATGGTTGGGGAGTTTATCAAACGCTCTATGTGTCGCGGGACGCGGCGGAAAAATCCCTTCACCTCTTTTGAATGATTTCCCTCCCCTTCCCCCCCCGCCCCCCCGCTCCCTCTTTCGCCCCAGCCTCCAGTCCCACCTCGTAAATACACACAACGGGTCGTCTAAAATCCACCCCCAACGGGGGATCCCCGATATCGTGTCCAAGGTATGGCATATACGTTAATATTTTATTTTGACTGGTCAGTATACTCGTGGGAACGGTGGTGCAATTTTATGACCTGCCAACGAGGGGATAGAGTACGATGTCGAACGGGGGCTGCGCGGAGAGCCTCCGCACCGAGGGACAGAATTATTGGGAAGAAACGATCGATGTAAAGAGGAAAAGAGATAGATAGAGAGAAGAGGAAATTTGTGGAAGCGGTTTCGAGAGGATAGAGAAGCTATATAGGAACCGGAAGAACGCCTGGTGTAACGTTGAACAAGAACCATAAAGTGTAAATTATGAAGCCACCTGTAAGACTTACCGCATGTATATTATACCGAGTCCTCCTATCTCCGTATCGGAAATACGGGCAAGAATGAAAAAAAACTTTTTGCCTTTTTTATATTTATTGATGGGCAAAGGTGCTGGACGGAATTTCCGAAAATTTATAAAATATACAATCAAATATCGAGCTCGATACTTTTCAGGGAAAATTCCTTGGGGTTCAGCATTGTTGGGTGTCGGTGGTGGCTTGGGCTGGTTTTTATTCTTTGCTAGAGAATAAAATTAAAAAATAATACTTTCTTGGGTTTCGTTAATCATTTGAAAACATTTAGATGGAGGAAAAACGACATCGGAAAGGGTACGAGGGAAATTGAGAGTAGAGAAAAGTACGATCATAACACTGGAATTTGCTCACCGGTTAGCTTGGTAATTATAAAAACTACAAACTCTCAAAACTCACGTCAGATTCGCGTACTTTGTCTCGCGACGTTCGTTCAGACTCACGGTTCATTCGAGTAAATGTTTTTTCCGAGAGATCAGAAAAAAAGGAGGGTCGCTCTGCACGAGGAGGATAAAAAGCTTGAACTCACGAGCGAAGAGATAAAAAGGCGAGAAAAAGAGCGAAACGCTTTTTACGCTCATTGAAATTCATCCAGTATGAAAAAGTACATCGCCCTGCCGAAGAGGAAATTAGAGGCTTGAATAGCACGAATGCTGACAGAATCCGCAGAGCATCGCAAATACTCTCATCGTTTCATCCTGCTTCGTTTTTCTGTGAAAAATCCTATATGCATTCAAAACTCGTCAAGAATATTTTCTTTGTTCCCAAGTGTTCCACTTTATCTGACAGGCAACTTTAATTCAATCGTTCTTCAGATAAATACAAATTCACGTGAGTTCAATGGAAGAGAAAAAACTGCAGGAATAATATAAAAAAAGGTCAGAATAAAAACGACAGTTGATCCACCAACAGCCAAGGCTGGCTCCGAGTCGACGTTGAGACGATTCTACATTTTTTTTCGTCAAGTCCCCCTCGATGTTCGATAAATATTTTTACTTCGAAGACCGTGCGAGGGAACCCAAAAAATTGAGAAAGTAATGGGGATCGCTCGACATTGTTATTCCATCAATTCCAGATGTGAGATTTGCTCCCAAAATTTATCCCATCTCATTGTCGCAGATCCCACTCTAGAGATTGAGTACTTTTCGAATAAAAACGCCTCTGGAAATACTTACACACGAGCTCAGAAAAAAAGTTATGAAACTACTATTTTCTTACTCGACGTAGTAGAATTGATTCATTCCATATACGTGGCAAAGTAGCCCGAATTTTCAGCGGAATTGAGAAAGTCTATTTCCTTATGCAGCTCTCCCTTTATTTTTTACACTTTTGTCCCCGCGATAGTATCTCTAGAACGTCCGAGCAGAGAGGTTCCCGGAAGGGGTGTAAATTTAATATAACCTTCGCTTTTATCTAAATGGCCTTTGGCTTCTGCTATCTCCCGCACCGTTGCGTCTCTCCTTTTGCTCTTGGTTCGGTCCCTGGGAAGAGGGCAGGATGAAACGTCCGGCGAGTGTTTGATCCTCTTCGCTTCATCGACTTCACAAATATACACTCCTCACTGACCATTCCCTCTCTTTTTTCCTACCTCAACGTTATAACGTCCTTGTAAGTAGTGAGATCCCACTGTAATCCGCCACCATAAAATTCATTTCATTGTTACAGATAAAATTGAATATCTTTTTTATACTCTTCTTTACTTATTTTCATCCCAGTGCTGCTGCCCTCTCCACGCTTTTATTTCATCGGACAGAGAAATTAAGAGAAAAACGATTCTTCGAAGATCGTTTCTTCTGAGTGCCTTACGAGTAATTGAATATTCTTTGCAATCGAATCGTCAGTCTCCGATGATAATTTAGAGCGTTTTTTTCAACAGCGCAAATATTTTGGCGATGCCGAAGCTTTTTGACGCGCGTCGACGTAGAGAATTAAGGCAAAGTGGAAAATGACACGAAGACTTTTCCCCGGTTCACTTTATGTTTCATGGCTCTTGCATCGAGTCGATTTTCCGATTGTTGTTAACTCCTGTGAAGGAATTTAGTCGTCTCGCGACACCAAGTTGATAGAAAAATTGGAGAACTAAATAGCAAAACTAATTTAAAAAATCGTTCGTAATTATTGTTCGATGAAAAAATGTGTATAAACAAAAGATTGAGGGTCGTTATTATTCGTTAGGAGCGTCGATTGCTCAACGCTGTTTTTCATTCGATTGATGGAAACATCTCGTTGAGGTGATGGATTGCATTTTCACAATTTCATTTATCCGTAGCAATAAAATTCCATCGAAAAATAAGAAGTGAAGAGGATTAATTTTTTTTTTTCGAAATCGCTGCGTCGTATTCGTTCAGTCAGTATACTGGAATGGCAGGGGGATGCCGAACTATCCTCGTGAAAAATCGAAACTACATCGGTGCCGAGTCCAACGAAAATATAGTTAAAGTATGTACGTAGAGCGCCGGACGTGCGGCTCCGAACGGAATTAAAAGCTAGCCGTGATGGAAAATCGTGCTTTTGGCATTGTGGCCAAGCCTCGAACGACCATAGGACACCGTTGCCAACTTTAAAAGTATCTGTACCCTCCATTTCGAGCTTCGAATTACTCGAGCTCGTGTACGCATTTCCGCTAGAAACTTTTACCTTTTTAACTCAAACTCTTTCCATCATCGCTATGCTTTGCTGAGTTTTCCCTTATCCATGGACATCTCGACCTCGCCAGGTGACCCTACCGAGTTCCTGAACAAAACAATTTCTGAGCCGAAATCTTGAAAAAACGACGAGGAATTCCGTGCCATTTTGCGCAACGCTGTCAGTCCCAACACTATTTTCGATTTCCTTAAAATATTCTTATGAAATACTTTGACCTGCAAAGCTCAAACTTCCCTGATTTCAATTAGAATTGAAATTGGATTTTTTCTTCTATCGATATTTGGATGAGTTTCGTCGTAAATGGAAGCCAAAATCTTTGAAATACTAACAAAAGTTTGCATTTTAAGCTACCGCACGAAAAAAATTTCTTTTGAAAAAAATATTTCGAACAGCCCCAATCGTCACCGGATCACTGAACCCCGCTCTCTCTAAAATGGACTGAAAAAAAGGAACAATATGCTGTTATTCTCACATCTTTGTAGCGTAGTTTTATTCGATACCGTTTCGTTCACATAAAGTACCGAACAATGGTGTAGCGTTGACGAATCTTTTAGCGAGTTATAGCGCGAATCAAACCGAGCCAGCGAATACTCTCACCAAATATGCGCGGACTAGAATTTTGCATATATTTTATGACGCTTCAGGAAATAGTTGTTTTCAGGGAAAAAGTTTTCTCTGTGACGAAACAAAACGCGTCGAAGTAGGAGTTGATGGTTTTTTGTTCAATCTACGATGAATAATTGTGTAGAGTTTCAAGCGAGTTGGTTCAATTGTTATCGCCACTCTGATGACGCCAATTTTCGAACGTGACATTACGGAGTCTGTATGAAAAAGTATTCCACGAATGGACAGAAGATTGTCAACGCATTTTTTCTTAAGGTTAATGGGTGACGGCTACGTGATTTTTGCGGCAACTATATTTTTTGAAAATCTCAAAAGACGAAACTTGCTTGAAAACAATTATTTTATTATTTTATAAATATAATTGATAAAGAACCAACATTTTTATACAACTTTATTATTAAAAAAACATTTGAAGAGTTAATTTTGGCTAGCGTGGTGCAGCAGCTGCCGCTGCTGTTGATGTCACGCTGTCAGTTTTGTTTACAAATTTTATAGATTATGAAGTGAGTTTACTGTCCAAAGTAGTATTGCAGTGGAGGAAAATGAAAAAATGAAGGATCAAAAAGTTTACCGGGATAAAAATCTTCTTTTTGTAAAAATTTACAAAAAAACGTGGTGAATCTAACAAACGACAAAATATGACCAAAAGGTTGAGCTGACGTCACATGCGAACGTATATTGAATGCAGCGTTGTTAAACGTTACTGATCCATTTATCGTGTAACCCGAATGATTTCTCATCAGATATTTTTTTATATTTCAGACGATTTTCAATGGTAAGGTTTAAAAACTAAAATACTCATGTTTCTTTTTTGCGAAATCTTGGATATAACTGATGAAAAAATTCCATAACTTTTGATGTGCGTACGGCTTTCATATGCCGGAGTGATAAGTGTCAGAGAAAACTCGATATTCAATAATTAATTTGCTGCTAAACCAAACGGTAACTAGCGTCGAAATTTTGCAAATCTATCCAGTACGTGTTCATTTTTGCCTACCAAAAATATCATCGCGTAATCTTGGATAGCGAATATTCACCCATCTACGTTAAGCCTGCGTGAATTAAACTCCAGAAAAACAAACGCCCGTAGTTTAGTGGTGGTAGAAAAATCGTTTAACTGTCAGACAAAAGGTTGCTGTTATCAAGCGAAACGATCGAACAACAAAGTTCTTTACTGTAGGTTTCTCTGCTTGTCTCGAAATCAGAGCGCTCATAGGATTTACACCAGTAGGAGGGAAGTTCAAGGCTTTATGGGTCACTTCGAGGAGGGGTATTCGCGACATTGTGGCGCCAGCTATGGATATTTCCGGCAGAATGAGACTGACAGATAGCGCCCTGAAAAGAATGTGAAAGAAAATTAGATCGTCTTCGAGGAAGACTGAAATACATGAACGTCGATATACCGTGGTTTAGTAGATCGCTTTGGCCCAACAAGCATCTGTGTAGTACCTTAATACCGATAAAAATATCAGGAAAGTTTGCCTGAGATGGAAAAACTGAAAGTTTTTTCGTCGCTGTTATCAATAGACATCATCAGACCACTTTAACTTTGATCAATAAATATTTACTTCGAACGCAATATTTACTCCAATTCCATGGTTCCGGTCTATCAAAATTTTTTAGTCGAATCAGTCATGACTGAACAATTACAAATAAAGGGATTGGGGATTAGAGTACTCCTGACAGATATTCAGCAAACCTTTTACAGGAAATATTTACTTTTATTACTCGAAATATCAAATAACGAAGTACGTCGACAAAGAAACGTAGTGAACGAGAATATTATTCCCATGCATCCACAGCAAAAGTAGAGGCGTCCATTTGCCCATTTCATCCAGCGATTTGATACTTAATTCAGTTGTATTTACAGAAGTAACTGAAGCTTCAAAAACTTCCCTTTTTCTATCATTGTCATTGGACTATTTCACTATTTATTTTCGAGGAAAAAATCGTACCGAATTTTTCGATAGCACATAAATAGACAGAAATCGTTGATTCAACAGGAGTGTATATTTTATCAGAAAATATGGTGCTTCCAACTGTGATTTGTTCACAGTGATAATAAAAGTACAGTGTTTCGTAGTCACTCAATATTATGGTATCGTGAGAAATTCTGAAAAGTAATGAAAAACGGTAGAAATTATGCAAGACTCATTTGGCTCTGATAATTTTCTCCTTTCGCGCATTGTACAAGGTTTTTAGTTGGAAGAAAAATATGCGTGTTATAATTAAAATGCGAAATGCGGCGATACGAAATACTGAATTATAATTAAACATTGGGAGAATATTGTGTTTGTTTGCAGTATAAATTTTCGTGAAAACGTAATAAAACAAAAGATCTATACTATAATGTTTCAATTTGTTTTCATGACAGAGGAAATAAAAATGGACTCGTAACTGTACATATATAGATATATATTGAAAGGAAAAGACAAAATGGCTTGTCGATAGAATTCAGGTATTCATCCACTCGTTCACTCACACACACAATGCAGTAGCTCTCTCGCAACGTAGGCTCATCTGAGATTATCAGTACAGAAATGATTGGTGAACAAGATTATAACGATAAATATTGCTTATCTTTAATTGAGGGGATATCCCACGTTGGCTCTTTCTCATGTTCCGGGGAAACTTCACAGCTCGAAATAATTGATCGGATTCGGGAGGCCACTCCGAGATCCAAGAGACGTTGTTGTGTCGAAGTTCACGAAAGATGACTCGATGATGAGGAGCGATTTCGGAGGTGTTGCTTTGAAGAGATCCCCGGAACGAAAGAGAAAGAGTCAGGCGAAAATTTCGGGAGATCGACGTTTGATCGATGGTCACTATACGCATGTCCGTGGATTATCGGGGAGAACCACATGACACGCGACATTTTGGGCGCCAATATATAGAATTTCGAATAGAGCACGATCAGTTCACTCGTTACAATACTAACTGACAGAAAAGTTTATTTCATTATCATAAAAATTGACACTTTGTACTGCGAACATGTCGAAGGATCAAGGTTATCCTTGCAGTGTTTAGTAACGATTATTTTCACCAGTAGAATTTCAGCAGGATAAAGTTGTTAACAATTCTATCATTTTTTCAAGCTCGAAGGTTTATCTCAAAACAAACTCAGGTCTGTTTTGTCTCTGAGATTTTATCCAGAATAAATGTTGATTAGATTGTAAGCTCACTTAAATTATAGTGCTCGAAAGGTGACGATGCATCAAAAATGCATTGAAAAACTGAACGAGTTTTACGACTTTTCAGAGACGAGAATTCCAAAGCGTCGGTCATTCTTTAATGACAGGGAGCTCACGAAGTGCGTGTTCTAATAAAGCAATGAAGTTCACGTTGAACACAAAGGCGTCATGTGCTTCGAAGACACATACTTAAAATGCTCATTATTATGCAGGTGTAAGGTAGAGGGAAGCGAATCCGAAATTCTTTTGTGATTAAATACCTTAAATTCCAGACTGACACGCTCCTGTTAACGCTTTCGAACATTGTGTACGTACACGTTGTTTGCAGAATTTTTCAGCTTTGTATATAAACGAGAAAAAAACTAGGGAGTCCCTGGTGCAACGCGTACAAAAGTGCAACAGGGGCGACGGGCCATAAAAAACGAGTCTCAAAGGACGCGAAGCTAAAAGCTTTTACGAAATCAAATTGAGGTCTGTCTCTTGCCTATTTTTCAATATCAATTGTGTGATTCCGCAAACGAATAGTTTCCTTTCACTCAAAGCCGCTTCCTATCGAGTTGCGCTCACTGACTCAATAAAATATATTCTGTTTGAGATAGAATTCACGAAAATTGAAAGATCAGAATAAGATGATTATTGAAAATAAATTTCGACGACCAGTCCTGACGGTGGACTGCGCGAAATGTTTTGGAAGATAAAATGCGAAGGAAACAGAACGAAAATTCTCGAAAAATCGAGTTTCGTTTCGTAATTTGATTTAAGGTAGATCATGCCCGTATGATCGTATTTCATGAGTGTCTAAATTGGATCGATTTTTACTCCCTAATTAAAGATATAATCGCTTTAAATTAATTTCCGAGTTATTAATTCAAAATTGTAAATAAATTTTTCCAACGTATTTTTTGGCGAATGAAATTACAAGCCATTAATTAAACGGGGATCCATGACCGACTAAACCCAAAATTCCATTCAGGAAAAAATGCTTAATAAAAAGACACAAGGCTATGACAGGAATGGGCCAAGCCAAAAAGAAACGAAATTCCGAAATAAGCAAATGTGAGGTTATACGAGTCCTCATTACCAATTTCGTTCAATCTTTAACTTAATAATCTTTATTACTAGTAAGACAATCGTCTCGAAATTTTTTCCCAGACCTTCAGTATACATTGTTATTGTGTATTTTTTCATAAATTTCGTAAGAAGCGTTCATTTCGTTATATGGAAAGATAAACGATTTTTTACGCAAAGGTCCTGTGTATTTTTCTTCATATTTAAACACGATTATCTAAATAACGAATAAGACGAACCCTTTAAAATTTGATATCCGTGTCAGTCGACTACTCATTGAAATTCTATAAATTTCAAGACTTTCTTAAGAAAATCGTTCCGTGCATGAGCTACCTTAAATATTACTGCTAAGAAATTTTCCAATTATTTCCTTAAATTGGCACGAATAAAAGCGTCATTCTGAGAGTTCGTTAAGGCTTGAGAAATAAAGCTTTGCGAGAAATCGTTAAGGAGTTCATGTTGTGTCGCTATTATAAAGTGTCTCTTTGTGCAAGTGAAATCTATAATTGAGGTCTGCAAACGGAAACAAAGCAAAATAAAGAGAAATATGCGACCAAGTCCATTCGGTCTTCCATCGCCCGTAATTGCAAAGATGTTAATGAAGCCAGTTTGTCACTCGCGCGCTCGCGTTAAGGATAGAAGTATGGAAAAGAAGCGTCTTGCGTCGATCAACCGACTTGATGGGTTACTAATTGAGCTTGAAATACTCTCGCCTATAGAGGGGAAAAACCGTAGGTTTTCAGCAAGTTATCCGAGATCTCATGCATCATTAGTCCACTGAATAAAAACAGGCAGAAGTTAGCGGATAGGGACGCGAGAGGGCAAAGAAAAAAGGGAAGGGAAACGCTCACAAATCCAGGCTGCAATATATTTAATTAGCGTTAAATGCTGTCCATAGCTCGAGAACCCAATCAACTGATCGATCGAGTTTCATCCGAGAACATCTCAATTAGTAATTTTTCTTCACTCTTCTGCGCAAAACTCGCTCCCTTTTTGTCACATTGATTTTCATTTATCAATTGGTTTTTCATAATTTTTTTAATACTCGCACACTCCGCTATTGAATTTTTCAAAGCTCCCGGTAAAACCCATATTTACTCAACACGTTAATCAATTTTTTGAACATTTTGTCAGTTCGACGACATTGGTTCGATAGAACCCACACAACATTTACAAACAATCTGCGATTTTTTAAATGACGTTCAAATTCCCTGAAACCAAGATATTATTTGAAAATTTTGTTGATTTCTTCACAGCGTTCACGGTCGGAATAAGTAACAAATAAATGGTGAACAATGTCCCACGAAATAACAGCTCCATAGATACACGAATGTAATAACTCAGATAAAGTTTTCCTGGCGCAGGTCTTTTTAAGGAGGAAAATATTCCGAAAGGTCATGCAGAAAACAGTTATTTTTTCATAGCTTGTTCCATCAATATTTTACGAATAACACAATTCGATTTTCTTTATTCCATTACCTAGTTTCACGTTGAAGCAGCTGCTTCTACAGGAGAAATATTTTTTATGAAAACCAGCTATAAAGAAGTCTTGTTCTTTTTTACAGCGCATCAAAAAATTTCATTTTTCCTTTCGCCATTAACAGATGCAACGCCGAGGCTCATTTGCCCAAAGACCTGAACGAGATGAATCGTCAACACGACGCAGTGTTCGATAGTCATTTGTTCAAAACCAGTTGAATACCCTTCCGGCAATCGAATTTCGATTACTCGTCTGTTTCTGTCTGAACAGCACTTTGTCGACGAAAACCTTTCCCCTCTATTCTCATGGGCTGTCGGCCTAACTCTGCCATTTCATTAGCTGTACTTGCACAGCAAAAAATCATTGTGCTAAGTAAGCCATATTTCTCTACTGACACTGGAGAGCGGTTGCATGTAGGCTTGTTGGAAAATTGTCAGCCCTGCTTCACGAGACACGTTCGATCATTTAGTACAGATCTGAAAATCTCAATTGATGTTAATTGCTATGGTGAATTATTTATTTTTGTCTTGAGTGAACGTAACGTTGTTTCCCGAGATCGAAATTCAACTGTGGCAATTCCACTATAGCAGCGTCACGATCCAAACACCATTCGAATCGTGAAGAAGCCAGCTGTCTGGTTCGAGTCGTTATAGCATTTGTTCTTCACTCTGTAAAGAGACAGTCGATAAAGTCTCGTTCGTATTGGCTTCGAAGATTTTCCTGGCCGGGATACCGAGGCTAAAAACGTTCAGAAAAGCTCTGGAGCTTTCAGTGTAAAAAACAGCATGCTGCCTGGAAAATAGGAAGTTGCAGATCTAAGCGAAAATGGACGATTTATTTTTCAATATTCGTTCGGCAGAGTGCAATAAATTCTCTAAATCCAAGAAAAAATATTACTTACCCGGATTATTTGTGATTTTTTTCTCATCGTGGACACAACCCCATGGACATGGTGCCGGGTTCGACAGGCTGATCTCATCGCCGAAATGATTATCTTGTCCACACCCCGCCCGACAATATCAGCCTGCTAACCCTGCACTTGCTGACGACACTTTTCCAGCGAACAATCAATCGTAATCGTCCTTTTTTCATGTGTGATAATTTCTCTTGGAAGGGATCATTAATCGGAAGAACTTTGCTTATGAAAATTGATGGGAATCGGGTTCAGAAGCACCAAGGAGGGAAACAAACTTCCATTAAAACAAGTTGATGATTTTAGTTGAAAAGTTGAGTGCAATACATCAAGCCTCGCGAAGATAAAGCGATGGAAACTTGTTGACGTTTGAAAATATAAATGGGATGTTGTTTGCGAACAATGGTTGGAGCAATGAGAGGCGGTTTCCGTACTATTGGAAAAAGTCGATTGTTATCTTAGGTCAACCGTCCAAAGAAATCCAGCTCTTTTATATTCACTCCCCCTTCTCGATCCTTCTTTCTTTTCAGGCTTTCTCATCTTCCCCTGTCCAACAAAAAGCCCCAACGCTTCAACTTCTTTCCTCCAACCTGCTAGCGACCCTATTTTTTGCATGCAAACGTTTTGTCGTCACAGCCAAGATTATTCATTCATTAGAAAGCTTCGGATAATTTGTAACAGTCTTTCGTTGAAAGCATTAATCAAATTGATGGATGATTAATGCACCGAGGGCAGGAGAATTCAATTATCTGCAGGGTGCGTTCGTTTGACGATATTAAATAATAAAATGTTGATTGGGAAAGTTGAAGTTTGAAATTTAGTTTTTCGAAAATCAAATTCAAACTTTACTGTACTTTATTCTCAAATATGAACGAAGGTATTTTCACGTGGGAATTGAAAAAGCTCCAATTTCACTTTCTCGGGGAAAACAATACTTGATCACTGTCTGCTTAAATTTGTCAAAAGGTTCGAGGAAAATTGCAAAGCTAGTAGTTTAAAGCCGAAGGGAAGAGAAAGACGAAATTGCTCAAAGGGCGAAGTAACGAGAGGTACTTTCGTGATTACGATAATCCGCTGGTTGCCCACTGCCGGACGATCTCCCGCAATAAAATCCTTTTGCGTCCGAGCGATATTTGAAAGCGTATAACATCGGTTATATATACGAGAATTAGAGAGCATTGGAGAGAGACGGACGTACATAAAAGTTAAGAAAAGCTAGTGAAACGTTCCTTTGTCCCTTTGGCAATTGACTTTGTGTCGATTGAACGAATCCATTGGACACGCTTAAAATTACGACGATCATGAGTGATCGAATTTTAATCGTGGAATGTACAATCGTTGATTTCCGGTCGGAGATTCCATGAAAATCATTCAATTGAAGGCTTATTTTTCAACAAAGAGAGTGAGAATTATTTTGTACTTTTATGAAATCTACCACGGTTTAAGTTTCTCACACCGTGGTCCGAGTATAAAGGAAATTGGGGTAATTGCGGCCACCTAAGGGAAATTGATTAATAAATGAAAATAAATGTTCTATTTATTTTACTCTTTGATATCTTGTTTACGATTTTCGATGTAAATTTTAACAAACAGATGAAAAAATGGCTAAATATTTAGCAAAAAACAACACTCCGTAAAATTCGGATTTACTCCGAACCTCCGGGGCAATTTCGGACGGTCCTTGGGCTGAATCTAGATTGCATTAGAAATTTCTACTCATATCGCAAACATATTTTCGGCTCGTACTTTCGCTTGTGCAACTTCATGAGCCCACATTTCACACTCGACTCACATAATTCAGTTTTCGGATGGTGAATTTTCATATTCTTCAAAACAAAAATAACTTTTTTGTTTTCACATCGTTCACTGCTAAATTTATGCACTCAATATCATACGTTGGTGTTTTCTTTCGTATGTATTTACGACATGACTGAAATTTGAAAAAAATCATTCGACATGGGGTAGGAGCAGAACGACCGGAATTTCCGCAAACAAGCCGTCCGAAATTACCCCAAACTGCAAAATTTCACAAATTAATAAATAATCAAAAACAGCAGGGCAAGCCCAAGTTTGAGCTGCTTCAATGATCCTTTAATGGAATAAGGACAATTAAATCAATTTTTTTAATAACATTGAAACCGTTTATCCCGTAGTTTCATCAATTTAATGTACAGCCAAAAATTAGGTCAAAATGTACGAAATTTTGTGATCGGTCTCACTTCGACGAAAATAAATCGCTTCACGCCTCGAACAATGTGAGTACACTAAACATCGATAGGGCTATCGGATGAGTTGAAGTACGCGAAGTGAGGGTTTCGGAGTATAAAGATATTGCGGAGTCCGTATTTACCCTGCTTTAATTCTACCTCCGAAATGAAAATCTCTTGTCATCCTCGTGTGACACAGCCTTCGAATTAAGGCTCGACACATTCGAGCAAGTTTCGCTTGATCGATCGAGGGAGAATTCCATCGGAGGTTTTCGATAGAAAATAAAATCTTGAAACTTGTAAAGGCCTTCGGAATGAGTAACAATAGAAGTTGTTCATAGGACAGTTGAAAAAAAGAAACTCTAATGTCACGAGAAAATCATTGAATTCTTGAAGTCTGCGATCGCATATATAGTATACGGCGTGAAGGTTGTTTCCCCGTGAATGGAATTAATACGTGATCAATTGGAAGAATCTTCTCAAGTAAGAGTGAGGCTTGCTCAATATAGAAATTCTTTCTGGTAACTAGAGACTACAGCGAGACGTCAGCGACAGCGATCCCTCTTGAAGCCTAAACGTAGTCGGTTTTCTCTCGCGTTGATGGTTTCGCGCTCACGGAAAGCCGCTCGGTCTCTTCCTCTCCGTCGTCGACGTCGTCGGAACGTGAGATTCTTCAAATAGTTATCACCGAGAATGAACGAGAGCGGGCTCGCTTCCGTGACGACACGAAGTTGATGATGTACGCTCTTTTTTCATCCCGTCAACTAACAGGCTCGATGCGCTCTCAATTTTCTTCATTAAAATAAATTAATCCCTCACCATTATTCGTATCGTTCAGTACCCAGACGATTTTGAAGTATTTCAATATCCATTAAAGTATATTCCAATGAAACATTTTCGTCAGGCATTTTTTTGCCGATCGTGGAAACCCCGGATACAATGTCAGCCAGTACGAGATTTGTGATGCAACAGAATTCATAGTATGTTGCATCCAGGGCTAGATTAACCGAAGGCATACAGTTATACACGCGACACACACGTATTGTGGACGGGGATCTACTGATCCGGAAACTCAGAAGCGTATGTGTGCACCAGTGTGGTACGTGGAATAATTAGTAATCCCAGAACGTTCGGTGAGATAGTTACACCCACAGGAGCACACCGGCTGGCTTTTCTGTAACGTATACTTAGACAGTAACGAGCTTTCAGTAGCTCCGCTTAGCTCTCTCTCCTCTTCTTTCTCTCGCGCTTTGTCCCCCCCGTCTCTTTCTCTCATTAAGTTCTCATACGAGGGAGATCTCTATTACTTGAAACAGAGAGAAGTGAAATGGTTTGAAGGAAAAACAGAGGCAAACTGGCACAAAAACGTATCCTTGTTATACGTTCGAGTGTCTCTTAAAGTATTTGCACGCGCGCCGGTGTGAAATTAAGGATTTTGAGAGCACATGAAATCTTTGGTGTCTTTTAAACCGTGCTCGCTGCGAGCCTCTTTTTCCTGATTCATCGAATTTCGATTGTTTTAGGTCTCTGGTATTAAGACGCGAATAAATTTGCAGAGAGAGAGAGAGAGAGAGAGCGATTGGCGAGGTTGTGATGTTGCAACAACGTCGATCGAGGCGTGTTCATGTTATTAAGATTTTTCTCATAAATTTCATGCACCAACGAACAATATTGAATTTTTCAAGAAGCTGGCTACTTTGGGATCTCGAACAAGCGAGAAAAAGACAACGGTCGAAGGTGCGCGCTGCTTTTACTTTCCTATATGCATGCATACAATCTGGATCAAGGCCTGAGTCGATGCACTTATACCTAGTAGGAATTCCGATATTGCAACTCAGCGTTTTGCTTCGACGTGTATAGTTTAACGAGAGGCTTGTACACACCAACAGTCTTCCAATACACGTAAATGAAGATTTTTCGTACTTGTGCATCAGAATTCGTATTTGTAATATACACGCAAAGCGATGTATACGGTAAATACTTCTATGTAATATCCACGCGGAGCAGCGACAGCTCGTTTCTTAGCCAGCGGGAATACCTGATGAACCGAGAAGCAAAAGGGACAAAAGAGGCTTGCAGCGTCCCGGGATGCATCCGTGTGAGTGTATTCACAGCGTGATCCAGAACAAGTTTCGCACTGACAACGATGCCCTGGGATTCAGCAACGCAGGAAAGAAGAGTCGTTATCCAAATGGATTAGATCAACTGTGATTTTCGAGCGAACCCATCATTCATTGGACGCAAACTTTTACGGGTTTACAGTTTCGAAAAAGATATTTGGTTCTGGAATTTTTGGAGATTTGTACTTTATACTTGGATGTAGTTCGATATATTCGAGATGAAAAATCGCTGCAATATTTTTTTCTACTACAAAATCCAATCGAACTTGGTTATTTTGGATTCTCCTCTCGTTAGTGGATTCCGAGTCACCCGATATGCCATCCATTTGCATGATCCAGGGCTCCCTGGCTCTGTACGTCTGTCCTTGTCTCTTTCTCTCTCGCGATCTTGAGCAACTCTGAGGGTAGCTTCGTCAAGAGTAGAGTGAACGTGAGTTTGACAAACTGTTTACCAAGATTGGATGCCAGTGACCGGGAGCCTCCTGTACGTCGCAAGGCCGCGAGGAACTCGTATTCCACGCGATGCATAATTTTTAACCTCGTTTGCATCAAAAGTATTGTATTCGATTCGAAATTTCTGGCTTATAAAGATGAATTATTCATGAGATTTCTCGAATTTTAGTTTACGAGAATGAACATGAATTTTTGAATGTCTATTCGAGGTTTAGTGATGTTTCATCAAAAGGAGATATCTGACTAAAATTCGAATTCTTTAAATTCGTCCTCTGCAAGCTTTCTTCCACATTTCAACCCTCGATGAGCATCGAATGCGTCGCCGTCATTCCTTTTACTGCAGGCCTTGATTTCTTTCTTTCTCAGTGATGCCAGCACCGACGAGCATCATATCCACGTACCTTGAAGCCGAGAAATAAAGCCCTCGGATTTGAACAAGGAGTGCGAGCGTGCTTATATCTACAGATATACAACGATAAAGTCACCTACGTGTGTTCATCCAACTCAAGAGCTTTACGTAAGAACGCGTAAGGGATGTGTGTGCGACACTGGCAAGGATCTCCCCTCCTCAGTGTCGAGCGCGGTTCGGTATAAATTCTTAGAGCGTGTCTGGATCGTGCTTCAAATACGAGCGAATCGGTATACTATGATGCACACTCAATAACACAGACGAATATCTATATATTTTGACACAGCCGTGATATTTTATAAAGCATGAAAGAGTTTGGATGTTCCACCTGGTTAGGATTGCATGCGGTTTTTTCTTGCTGAGTCATTGTAATATTATAGCACCATAAATAAATACACTACGATCACACGGCTGTAGTGTGTCGAGAATATTTGTCTGTGGTAAAAAGAAGGGAAAAAATACTGTGGAACAACAGTATAAAGCTGGTTGAAACGGTGACTTTAAGGAGCAGCGACTCGACATGTGACAAGACATATTTTGGAAGCAGAATATTTAAATTCTTTCCGCTTCGCGACACTCTTGCGTTTGAGATCGTCCTGGAACGTGATAGAATGTTCGTGAAAATGATCATTTTCAAATGTGCAGTTGATTTTATGGAAAAATTATGAAATTGAGGAAACGAAAATTGCAACTTGAGAAAAATGCGGCTCAAGTTACTTCTGACTATTACCTTAAAGCCACAATAAGTATGCCGATTAAAGGAAAATCTGAGTAAGGAGATTTCCGATCAATGGTTAAGGAGGGTGGATCACGAAATAAAAATAATCAGAATTTGATAAAATTCGGTGATAACATTCGTTGGCATCAAGTATATAAGTACAAATTTTTTTCAAATTTTTTTTACTACATGGTTATCGAATAATTGAGCGTTGCAGAAAAATCTAAAAAAATTTATATTGTCTTATATTTTTAAAGAATACCTTTACCAAATTTTATCAAATTCTTATCATTTTGAAATTCTTAATATTTTTAACATGGTTTAGCATAGCAACATTGTAACGTCGCGATCCACCCTCCTTAAGTCGATGAAATCATAGAAATTTTGAGAATTAACCGAACATCGCGGCACAGGTTAGAAGAGGAAAATTTTTGAGAGGAAAATTCGAATTTATTGTCAGTGTTTCGCAGGCTGATGCAAAATTATTGTTTGAAAAATGCATCTCACTCGGGGGAGGAAGCATAGCCACACTTTCGTAGAGCTTCTAAGCATATTAAAATTCTTTGACAGTATGTCGTGCTCACGACCCCAGCTTGATAAAGCGCTAATGACGTTAGTGCAGAAGACAGTGGCGGCGTTCGTACCCAAAGTAGTGCTCCAGTCATACCATCAATTTTAAATCTTTTTTCCCCTTTTTATATCGACGAGAAATTCCTTTTTTCACGAATCAAAATATTCGGATCTCATTAAATCTGCATGCAGTTGGTTTTCCTTTGGAACTAATATTTCGACGATTCAGCTTCGTGTATGAATTACTCCAGGCAAGTATAACTACAGTTATTAATCATTTGACAGTTCGAAAGTAAAGTTTGACATCACACGAAGAAACGGTGCAGAAAAATAGGAAGGCCAGATATCCGCATGTGACCCCATAAAGCGTGAAACAACGCGCAGATTCTTCCGGAAATGTAAATGCAATGGCGCTCGGCCAGAGTCGACGATTCGAAGTAGATATAGACGTCTGCAGATCCATACAAATGTATAGCACACTCCATGTTAGCTCAACCAATTTCAGATCCTATGATCATAACCGAGATTGGGTTAATTATTCCTTGTTATGTGCTGATCGGTTCGAATCGAACTGCTGCGAAAACCGTTCTTTTGACGGCTTTCAAATTAAAACAACGACAAATGAATTTTTTTGTAATTCCAGAGTTATTTAAACTTTGACAATCTCATTTGACTTTGATGAAGTTTGATACTTTGAGAAATTCAATTTTTTATAATTATTAAGAGAAAAATGATATGAAAAGTTATCAAAAAGCTATTGAAACTCCTTTTGTAAATGCTGTATAGGAATCTTTCTTGTTTTCTATCGAGAGCTGACTTTAAGGAAAAAAATTGATCATCCGACAAGCTATGAAATAATCAAGAGAGTCCCTACTAGTTTCATTATCTTTTTGATTCAACTCTCGTCTACTACGTCGATCATTTTTTTATTGCTTCTGCGGAGGTAATCTGAAGTTCTGTTAATACAGAGTTCGGGAGCTGAAATTGCTGTCAGTTTTGAACTCGCTCGAACTCTGATCCATGTAACGCTGCACCACTGCACCGTTACAACGCCACCGCTAAGCCTCTCCGAGGCTTTGAACCCCTTCGAGCTTTTGCGGATGCATTGAAATTTTGTGAATTATATTAGCTCGAAGTTCCACATGTGCGGCCATATAAGGACACGAGCCTTTGTTGGCGCCTGAGGGAATGAAATTGTTAGTTCCCAATCATTTCAAAATTCGGACTATTCGCTCGCCAATTGTTCTTTTCCGATCGGTTATGGGATATTATTTCAGACAGAAGAGCGATTGGACGTAACGAAACCACTAATTCAGCGATCGACGCTTGAATCCGAACGCTCGAAGTACTTCAAATATATTTCTATAGCCGAGCCGAAATTTCCAAAAACCTCAATTGAACGAAGGAAAATTCGAGAAAGGAAATGTAATAAAAAACTCAATTGAATGAATTGAAAACATATTGAATGATTGGTCAACGATTTCACCGTTCTCGTACTCCTCACTACCGAATAGATTATCATCGTATTGCTGCTTTCGTCGAATTATTGATCCTCATTTCCGGAAAACCCCCACCTTAAAGAAATCCCATGAGATCGTATCATATCGGAATAATGGGCAATGAAGAAGAGACTGTATTCTCTGTACCCGAAGTGTCGCTACTTCCCTGCTCATAGTTTTGGAGAACAAATAAACAACTTTGAGGTAGTTCATGCACGAAACGATTTTCTTAAAAAAGTCTTGAAATTTACACAGAATTTAAATGGATAGGCGACTCACACGCATATCAAATTTTAAAGGGTTCGTCTTACGAGCTATTGAGATAAACGTGTTTAAATATGAAAAAAAATACACAGGAACTATGCCTAAAAAATCGTTCATCTTTCCATATAACTAATGAACGCTTCTTACGAAGTTTCTGAAAAGATACATAACAACAATGAAGTATATACTGAAGGTTTGGGAAAAAATTCTAGACGATTGTCTTACCAGTAATAAAGCTATATTTCGTTAAATATTGAAGGTAATTGGTAATGAGCACTCGTATAATCTCACATTTGCTTATTTCGCCATTTTGTTTCTTCTTGGCTTGGCCCATTCCTGTCATAGCCTTCTGTCTTTTTATTAACCATTTTTTCTTGAATGAAATTTTGGCTTCAGTCGGTGATGGATCCCCGATTAAGGAGGGTGGCTACGTTCGTCAAATTGATAAGAAATTGATCAAATTTGGTGATAATGTTCTTCAACATCAAGTGCGAAGACACAATTTTTTTCAAAATTTTCTTCTGCTTAGTTATCGAGTAATTACGCATTAAAGCAGATTTCTTATGCCCGGAATGTATACCTATATATATGGAAACCCTATGCTGATACACGTGAACTTTAATGATAAATTACTCGATAACTGTGTAGAAGAAAAATCTTAAAAAATTTGTATTGTCAAATTTAACTCTAAAGAATATGTTCACCAAATTTTATTAAATTCTTATCATTTTGAAATTTTTAATATATTTTACATGGTTTAGCATGGCAACATTGTATCGTCCCTAGCTACCCTCCTTAAATAATGGCTTGTAATTTCATTCGCCAAAAAATAAGTTGAAAAAATTTATTTACATATTCGAATTAATAACTCTGACATTAATTTAAAGTGATTATATCTTTAATTAGGGAGTACGAATCGACCCAATTTAGACACTCATGAAATACGATCCTTCCGGCTTAATCTACCTTAAAGAACTTCTAATATACTTTACTCATGCACTACGTACTCTCGTAACATGTATAGTTTCTCATATAAAAGTTTCCATGCATCTAATTCCGTTCGATTTTCACTGGCGATAACTATTTTATCGTGATAAATTTGAAAAGATGCAGTCATAACTCTGAATATTCGAAAGGATCTCGTTTCATCCGGCTTTTCATCAACGATCGCATGCATAAAAACAGATGAAAGTCATAGGGGTCTATCTCAGAGAGCTGTCAATATGGAAAATGGGATGGTGATGTCGCATGTTTTTGGATCATGAACTCACCAGAATGTCATGTGAAATATTCTATGTAAAACGTACATGCATGTATCGGGTTGAATCTGCGCAGTTTTTATAATCCAGAGTCGTATATACTTATACGAAATACAGCAGGGAACAAAGGCATCTTCCTGAAAGTCATGATTCTTGTTTTTTTTTAAGGGGAGTGAAACTATCGGGGGTAGATTCTGGTGCTCATACCAACGTCGCCAGTAACAAAAGCTCAGAACTTAAATTCGAGGAATGTCGCTGGATTATACGAAGCAGGAAAGGTAACCAGGAAGGAAGAGAAAATAACGAAAAAGGAAGGACGTTTCGATATGTGCTCTTACGCCGTAAAGTTTCGCCGTTCAATTCTCCTCGAGTTCAACTCAAATGGCGACGCTGCTGCCTCTCGTTTCTACCAACTATCCTTTCAACGTCTGGAATCTTAGTCCAGAGTTCCCTGTCTTACTTTCTTTAACAAAGTCACTTTTCCAAGCCTTTTCTTGCCAAGTTCCAACGGAGGCATTCCGTTAACAGGTGGCAGTGAACTTTGCATATATACACGTATATCATGTATATTTTAAACCTTGGACAGATCAACGTTCCCCATCATTCAACTTGGGGAAAGAATTTTTATATTTTCATTTATTTCTCGTTCAAGGATAACGAACGATCGATTGCCTCGCAGTAAATTTTGAATTTGATTACTTTTTGCTTGCCACGGTCATTTTTATTGTTGGAGTTTTATGCAGTGTTCGAATTCTTTAAAATTTAAGGCTTTACATACACTTGTAATGGGCGGAAAAATCGAAAAGCTCGAGTTCCGCCATTTTGAGGAATTTTTTGTCGAAAAAAATTGTACAAGTACACGAACATATGTACTAATGAATGTCGTTCACAATTTTTCAACAAACGTTTATTTTCTTGTCGAAAAAAAAATCAACAAAATCACGTTTTTCGCCCGCTGCAAGTACATATTACGCCTTAAGGGGGTCCTACTTTACAAAGTCAAAAAAATCGATTGCATTCGGGAATATTTTTGGATAGACGGAAATAACTCACGATATTTTAAGATTACAAACACATTTTTTTAACGTGAGAAATACTAATTTGTATATGCTTCATGCGCAAAGTCTGATTGTCGAAGATTCTCAGCTGCATACAATGTGGAGATCGTAATTATTATCTGCGACAAAAATTTCACTTTTTTCCCATCTTCATATATTTTCCTTCCGCGTATGAACCTATAAAAACCTAAAAAAATTGCGAAATTCTATATTTTTAGGGAGTTTGAACAAAACGCTTGTAAAAATATCACTTAAACGTTTTATAAATATAGAATTTCGCATTTTTCTCAGGTTTTTCTACGTTCATATGGAAGCAAAATATATGAAAATGGAAAAAAATTGGAATTTTTAGACAATAATAACTTTAGAGAATAAGAAACTTCGACAATTAGACTTTGCGCATAAACCACGTACAAATAAGTATACATTTCTCACACTAAAAAAACGTTTTTGTACTTTTGAAATATATCCTTGAAACTATACCGAAAAATTCGCTATTTTGAGTTATTTCCGACTTTCCTAAAACCATCCCCGAAAACAAACGATTTTTTCGACTCTCTAAAGCAGGCCCCCCCTTAAATACTTTCAGTCCCTTATGAGGATGAGATCGAATGCGAGGAACAAAAATATCGACTCACCGATTCTGATGACTGGTGGCAAAGACATGGCGGTTGTAACGAGAATGACGATGAGGGCGTATAGCAAGGCCATCGTGTATCTCGTCGTCGGTGTGTTAAAAATCTCACAATATCCGTCGTGGATCACCCGCACACGCGCGACTACCACATCGTTCTCGCGTGCGCTTATTACTAGCGCTGCCAATCACCCACACTTTCCACTTACGATTTTCAATCAATAGCAGTATCGACCTCAAGCGATAATGCCGGTGGTCCATTTGCTTGGGTGTTAATAAATAGAGATTTACAGCTAATGATTTTCGTCACTAACACACGAGCACTAAACTGCACATCCTGGCTGGCCCTATGGAGTCCTTGAGACTGAGTGGTCATGGAATAATCTGCGATATTTCGCCACAGCGTTGGCCCGCGACCTCGTTATCCTGAAACGTAAATTCTTAATTAGTTACAGAGTTTGTCGTGTGTCTCGTAAAACAATTACGATGGGAGGAGGTAGGTTTTTTCAGCTGGAATATACCTCGCGAAAATTTATTCGCGCTGCAACATTATTTCTGCGAACAGCTACTCGCTCAACGTCATACCTAGTCGAATTGAAAAACAACTGGTAAAAGATTTCAGAGGAGATTTCAACCAGAGGTGAAAAGTTAACACACGAAGATTTAACTCCAGTTTATTTGGAGTAAAGCGTTAATGTCAGTTGAGTGACTCAATCTCATTTATCGTACTGTGTACTCTTTTTAGGCACAAATTTGACGGGTGGCAATGTATATTTATATTCTTTAAATTCGAGTCAGCACGTTTGAGCACAGCATCAGCAAAGGCAAAGGACTCTCACTCTCCGTCCTCGCTTGTGCTTTCTGGTAGCTGCAGAAGAAGTGCAAGTCAAGAGGCTGTACAGCTACGAAAAAAACTCTTGGAATTGAAGCTTTTATGGACTGACATGTATGCTCTGTTGAGCACTGAAAACCCTTCCGCAACGGCTTTTCATTTTTAAAATTCGTCTGCTATTGCTATCGTCAAGTAAAGTCTTTTGACTTTCTCGCATATGTCGAAGTACGTCACTTTACGCGATAAGAAAATCGCGCAACTCTCACGCCTATAAATATCGCTCATCGTTCTCATTACTAAAACACAAAGCTGCGGATGAAATCGAGGCTCGTGAATAGTCGGGCCTCAAAACTCAAAATTATTTTTGAATCTCGAATTTCTGAGACGTAATGATTCGTTTTTTTTTTCGTTGGACGGTTTGAAAACTATTTTTATTCTCCTGTTGGTTTTGACATTTTTTTCCACCTTCCATCCCCCTTCATTACTGATTCCCACGTTGCTGTGAGATCCCCCTGGAGTGTCGTCGACGTTCATCGATTTCTTAAGCACCATCGTATCGTATTTGTACGATAAGAGCCGGGGAAAACCACAGAAAATTCAACCAATGAAGATGACCAGAATTTAACTCCGTTAAAATTCTTTCATCCCGATGAAAAATTAAAAAAAAACCGCTTCTTGATTGATGCCAGTAAATTTAAACTGAGTGAGCGCTCCACCAAGTATTGATCTCCCCTGAGGCTGCTGGACTGGGGAAATTGCCGGAGACACACGCTGACCATGCATCTGGGCTATTGGAAGGTTGATTACTTCATTATGGCAGCTTTTATCTTTTCTGCTTGAACGGAAAAGCCATGCGAAGGTGAAACAAAAGCTTCGTAATATATTCAATCACGGTGTGACGGGAGGATTGCAAACGAGATTACACGTGATCTCACAAGCTCAATGGACAAATTCATTTATTCTAATAGTTTTATATTTGCATAAAGTTATAAAACCACCGGATGAAAACGTACGGTGTATCCTCGTTTCCTCTTATTCAAAATATGAGTTTGGACATGTTTGAGTGAAGGATATTCATTCCGGTTCCTAACTACTGGCGTTTCGCTTTATCAAACATTTGCCTGAGAGGCTTTGCTGTCTCATCAATTCGTTGATGCAAATCCAATTTCATTTAGCCGGACGTACAGCATATAAATTATCTTCACCTTTTTTTGGGATTTCATTTTTCCTCTAGCTTTTCATTCGCTGCTTTGTGATCGCAGGTCTGCTCGGCGAGTATGCCTACAGGCTGGCCGGGGGGAGGGGGGAGGGGGGGGGGGGGCTATAAAAAAAACAGCTCACTGCTATAAAAAATTCTTTCAACCAAATGAAAAGTATTTGATGCAAATTAATCAATTAACGTGACTTTTATTGAGCATTTCGCTATTGACGTGAAGCCAATATGTTTTCGACACCAATTCCATGTTTCGATAAGAGCAAACATTAAAGCAGCAAACCCGTTAGCAAGCTGGGTTGCACAATTACTTCAAACAAGAAGTAGATTCGATTCAGTTCGACAAATCGAACATCGGATGGAGGATGGATGGATGGGATTGTAAAATTTGACTTCGTGGCTTCATAAATTACACCAGCGGCTACACTATCGATGTAACAAATATAAAATTACTTATAAATTCAGTGCGTTGGATTTTCTCGATGAAAAGTGTTACTAATTGCCCGCAAATCTTTTGCATTTATCGCTCGTACAAAATACTACGATCAGATGTCATCTGTTACGAAAATTTTGTGTTTATTGCTACTGGTAAAAATCCTGAATTCTATTCAGAACTGGAAGTTGGTTTAAAAGATGCTGATTATAAAGTTGAATCGACCTAATGACTCCGTGAAATGCGTCGAATGTAATACTCAGTCAAGTTAAATATCTAGTGCATTGAGAGAAACAAATTTTTTCAACAAAATTGAAGCCAACAAAATTCATTCACTTTATTCAGTAACTGTCTTTTTTAAATGGAATAAAATTAATGATTTGTACAACTAAACGCTTTTTTCAATGAACAAAATATTTCTACTGATTTATTCTACGAAATTTTGGTTAATTCAAATATTTTTTCTCAGTGCTTAACGAACGATGAATACAGAGCGAACAACCCCCTGGATGGGGCATGCACTTTTATTTAGAGCAACAAAAGTAGCTTCGTTTTTAGTAAATCCGACTCGAGCAGACAATTCGAATTACTTGGGTCACCAAATTAGGTTGATTTTAGCGGGACAACGAATTGAGTTTGAGGCTGCATCCAGCGCTGTGAGTACCCTTCACTGCGTTCCTCCGGAAAAATATAACATACCGCGATACAGCGAAAGTTGGGTCCGGAAAGGGCCCGAATTCTATGTCGTTATTATCGCCACACAAAACTTTAAACAGAATCTGATCCTTTCCAGATCAGAAGTTCAAAGTTATCAGAGCGAGATCATCCACTTGATTAATCAGGCAAAGTGTGCTTGGAGCTTAAGTTTACTGAGACAAGAATTTTGGTCACTATGAAACCTGGGCAAATTTTCTATTTTCCAGGTATTACTTTGACTAAAACTAATTTTATGGTTTTCTGAAAATATGTTTTTATTCGAGAGTGCGAAAAATATCCTAATGAGTCCAAAAGCAGGAAAATACACTGAGAAAAAAAGTCGTTGGAACAACGAAATGTGGCATTACAGGATGCCAATGAAAAATATGATCAACACGAGGTTAAACATGATTAAACGAATAAAATAGTTTTAGATCAAACTGCAGATTCGTTCTCTCCGAAAACATTGCAGTTAAATGAAGAAAATTCTTCCAAAAACACCAATCGCTATTGAATCAACAATTTTTTTTCTCAGTGTAATGGTCCAGTCGATATACGAGTCTCGGTCTCGCACGTTGGAGGTTACGCTAGCTGGATCATTGCATCATAACTAAGGAAGTGCCTACTTAAGCGGCTTTTACGATCATGCTCGAACGTGCTTGCATCTTTGCCTAGGAGATTAGCCAGATACGGGATGTATTGGCAAATTTCCCCGCAGTTCCCTCAGCCTCGAAAAGATGTACTACAGTGGAAGAAAAGTCGACCGCAGTGGCCGAGGGCAATTTTTTGTAAAGTGATGAAAAAACCTTGAGAAAAAATGTTGGTTGATTCAACCAAATTTTTGTTGGAACCACGAATTGTGGCGAGCAAAATGACGTTTGTGGGCGCAATTAAAATTGGGTTGATTCAATAACTGAATTCACTGCGACGGAAAGGTCGTTGAATCGATGAAAATTTTGGTGAATCAACAAATTTTATTTTGTTCCCCACGATTCGTTGATCCGTCAAAACATTGTCGAATCCATGAATTTCTTCGCTCGGTGCGGCACCAAAGAGGGACCGAGATCTGACGCAACAATGTGAAAACAACTCGGTATATAACTTGATACAATTTTAGCCTCAAATAATGACAGTAACGTTAGCAGCGAGCAAAATGAATTTTTCTTTTCGATTTTACGACCAGTTTGTTTTCTGGATCTTTATTTACTATGGAGAGCAGTGGAATGTTTTTAGTCTGCTAAAAATTTTCGACTTGATGAACACGAGAAGTCTCTTTTCTCCGAAATAATACTGGCATCGTAACATCAAATAATAATTATACTAAATTAAATTAAAAATTGAATTCTTCTCCGAGTGAGTTAAAAATTTGGCTCGGAAGCTTGCTAACGTAATATGGAGCAGATTTCACGAACCGTACAGCGGGTCTCTGGCTGGTGTACGAGGGGCGGTTTGCGCATACGAGACAAGAGAAACGAGGAAAAGGATGAATCTCGAATTTCCCTTGTAAATCATCAGCGTACACGTTGTGCACTGAAGTTTCGTGCGTGGGGTTCTGTTCACGGGATTCTCTTTTTCCATACGTGCTGTTACACTCGTTTTTTCTTTCCCGTTGTTGTGTTTCGCTGCGCCTTGTTCGTATTTTTTCGTTCACATTTTCCTGAGCAAAATAATTATGAAAAAGGATCGCATTGTTATTCACGGTCTCCGAATTTGTGTGGCATCCCACGAACATGAACTTCTCTGTTGAATCGGGCGTCTGGACACTCGTCGAAATTGATGGTTGGTGAGAGATTTTTCGTAGTGGACGAGGAAACTCGTGAGCATTTCAAGTTACTTGAGACACCTTCGTTTTATAGCTCGGCTTTTTTCTTGATTTTTACAAATGGCCCTCACGAATTTTATGGGAGTTATAAAGTTCAGGAAGCCAATCGATTGACAGTTTTTTGAATGTAATACACCTGTAACGTCATTGGCAGGCCTTTGTTTTTTCCAAAGCAATAAGCATCATTCGTCAATAAATTTGTTCACTCGATTAAAAACATTTCAGTTAAAATCAATCGCATTAACGGAGTTGACTCATCGACGAGCGATATTGAAAGCATAAATTAGTTTGGCCCTCTGACAGTATTGAAAAAAATTGCATCTCTATAATTCTGTCACAAAATCATAGCGAATATTCCCTGATCGAGTAGCCAAAAAAGAGCGAAAACAGCTGTTAAAATGAGCCACTTTCGGTTCAAGAAAATCTACGATTTCTGAAAGGCGCAATAGCAATTTTATTAGGATTCAGTGATTAGGAGGAAAAATATTATGATAATTGATTCGGAGCAAGACTAATCTCACATGGGAAGAGAATTTCACGAGACTCGTGTGAGACGATGATGCACTGTGTCGTGCTCCACTTTGAGAATTTGAGAATTTATCGATGAGACATAACTATAGAATTGAGGTGATCGATATGATAGTTGTTCAGGAGGAACGTCACTGAATTAGAGAAGAAACACGAGCGAGCAATCGAATAGAGCATAGAGATTATCACACATAAATGCGATATGATTATTCCAATAAAAGTGTAAATTATAAAGAAACATTAAGTTTTGGTAGATTATCTGACGAAATCTTGATTAACTGTAATTCAAATGAAGGAAAAAATGTACTCCATTAATTCATCCCCATCACTCGTTCTTTTGATCACACAGTTGTAAATTTCATAACGTTAAAAAATCTTCTTGTTCTTTTGCAACTCAAGTACAATTTTAAGGGTGGAGACGTAAAACACAAAATATCGATATATTAGATAAACTGATTGAATATTTCCATGACAAATCCTTTATGTCCTTTTTTACTGTTCGTCGGAGAAAAACTGTCTCCAAGTAAATAAACGTTTTTACTTCGTTTGTTCCTTTTTTTTTCTTTTGTGCCTATATTCATTTATTAATACTCGATTCAAGGAATGAACCATTGATCAAATAACAAGTTGCTTTATTTTGTAGCATCTTTTAAACGGCAGTGGAAAAATGGATTAACCTTAAAAAGATTTTTTCTTGGTTGGCATTGCGAGACTAAACAAATCCAAAGAATTCAAACGTGTAATCATTGGCAATATTCCTCAGGGAACCTCCGACAATCCCGAAGAAGTTGGGTTATGGGGTCGAAAGCGATTAAGGGGGATTGTCAACTGGCATTGAGGCTCTCTGGGAATACCGTTCAAAATTCCAGCGAGTATTTGAAAAAGGAACATTCCCACGTTACTGACAGGTTTTTCGTACGATATTGGCTGTATCCCGACGGATACCAGTAAGAATCCTGATGTTTACAAGTTGGTGAGCTTGCTCGAGTTTGAATAACCTTATGACACTGCGACCATAAAACAAAAGAGAGTACCAGGAAAGCCAAACCTGTCGTTAGGATATTGAAAAAATGTTGGATTTGATAAAACATGGATGAAGTTTATGTAACAGAAAATGAGAAAATGACATAAAATTCGTTAGCAAATTTTATTGCTGCTGTAGAAAAAATGTCAACGACGAATACCGCGAATCAGAGTCTCGATACTTTCGAAAAATAAAGACTTCTAATTTCATTGGTTTCAATAACAACCATAAAAATGAATATGACAGTCGGATGAAATAAGAGTTTGCTTCAATCTATCCACGAGTATACCTAGAAGGTGTGTAATCAGGCGAACCACTTACAATAGCCATGGAGGGAGGGAGACGGAGGGAAAAAGGGAGAGAGCAAATGAGAGAGAGAGAGAGAGAGAGAGAGAGAGAGAGCGCAGAGCGGGACCGGCAAACAAACACTACGGGGGAGGCAAAGTTACCCGTTCCTAAATTAGGTTAGCGTAAATCCCTTTAGGGTAACTCTAATGGCGGGAGCGTGAGTGGCATGCGGCCCAGCGAGCTGCAACCCTTTCTGGGGGGTGCGTTTCTCCCTCGCGCTTTCTCTTCCTCGCTCTTTTTCTCGGACATCGCACTATTAGGCTCGATATCACGATGCTTGCCACCGGCCACTGTCTCATGACTTTTGACACGAGCGATTTTCCAAATAACAAAAAAAAAAAACATTTTTCCCCCACTTATTTATATGATTCTACGTGATTATGGGGCGAGTAATTATTCCATGGGGAACATTACGTTGAAATGAAATTTCATTGATTTTGTAAATTTATGTTGTCTCGTACATTTTTGACAGCTTTGTCATTTCAATTGAATTGAATCGCGGATTTTGTTTTTAGTTTTGCAATCGTGTAGGAAATCGTTACGTCTAAATATCGAATGAAACTGTAGCAGGTTTTATTCAATTCGATCCTATAAAATAACAGTCCAAGTGTAGAGTTTCTTGCATAAGGTACACACGGCCGTGGAACTCGGCAGGTGGATTTTATATAAAGTCGTTTCTGTATCGTGATGGGACAGAGAAACGATGAGGAAAACAGTGAAATTGCATTCATAAAGCCACGGGATATATTCAGTGGACGAGAGACAATGAATGTCGCAATTGACACTGGAGTTTTGGAGCATCCGGTGATAAGTTTGAACAACGTGAAAAGTCCGTGATAGCTTTTGCAATGGAATAAATAAAAGGAAATAAAATAAGGAAGAAAATATATAACTCGCGTTGTATACGTTGAACGATGAAACTGTTGATCGAAATGAGCGCGAGGGTCTTTTCCATTCGGTACGCCGGACGAGGGCAAGAAAATAAAAGTTGTCAAGACGCGATTGCGAGGAAAGTTGCGCCAAAAAACCTACCAAGTCTCTCAATCTTCCTCGAACTATCTCGTCTTCATTGCGACGGGTCCTATCGAAGTAATTTTTTTTTCCATTTATCTTCATAAATATATATATTGACGGAGTGAGTGATACACATGGACAAAAGTTTGATTCTCCGGCGTGCGGGTGTGTGCGCATGTGTAAGTTCGATGAAATAAAACTTGAGCCTTGGCGCGAATCAGCCCTTGGGACGAAAAAAAACGCTGCGAACGAACCACTCGGCCGACCAACGCGCCAGTCACACGAGATGAAAACATCGAATTTCTTTTCTCTCTTCTCTTCGAATCGCCAGAAGCTATCTATGAGGACAGATACTCTAGGGATTTACGTATGGAGGGAGACTCGAAGATATCGTTCGGCCAACCGTACCCTGAGGAAAAGAGACCAAGAAGAACACGAAGAAAAGAAAGCCGAAACGAGTGAGAAATATAAAAAGAGGTTGAAATGGGCCTGGGAAATTCTGGTCTTCGCTACACCCAAGTCTGGATAATACGAGAAGCTTTTTCTCGTCTCGCCTTAAGATTTGACGAATCGAGATTAATTCATGGGCATTGTGGATTTGAATAGGGGCTGGCATCGTTATCTGAGAAACTGGGGAATCAAAACATCAAACCAATCTTTGAGATTGCGTCATAGTTTTTAAATTCATCATCTTTAAATGTAGCCAACTCGATCTAAGGCTTGAATTTTTTTCCCTCGTAAATACGTAAATTCAGTAAAAAATCTTCTGGATTAGAGTACTCACAGGCTCCCTGACACCACAGTGAAAATTCAAGCAGAACCGATTATTATTGGAAGTTGGGATTCATCGCAAGAAAGTCAATTTATTGGAGAATTTCGATGATTTAAAATCTCGTTTAAAATTGTTTGCAGATACATTAGTGTTTTGATCGTTTTTTCGAAAGGCTCGATTCGAAAAGAATCATTTATTTCACCTCGAATTTTAATATTTTTTGTTCGTCCTTTTTTCGCGTTACTGTTCGAGTCCCATTAAACATTCTGCTTGAAAGGGATTTTATAGCTGCTCTGGAATTGCGTAATTTCGTCTGTTTAATAAATAATTAATATCTCTAACTAGGTTACACTGAGAATTTGATATTCGTTCATTGTCATACGTTATAATGAAATTCGGTGGATGCCACATGAAACAAAATTCCACGAATTTTATTAAACTTGGACAATAATCACAGAATAAAATTTCCGCTTCGAAATATGCTCAAGCGTTTTTTCATTAACGTGGAATATTCGGTGCATGGCTAATCATTTTGATCGTAGTTGGTTACTTCGTCTAATTTCTCTCAAATTTTCATTTAAAATGCAATAAAGTCCTGGACATGCATCCAATAATCCAACATTACATTGATCATGCCGTTGAGCCTCTTGCCAACACAGGGAATGTGAACAAAATCAATTTAGATGCATAGATCAATTCCATATCGGTGTTCTTGGAAGCCCTTCCATTTTTCAACTCAACTGAAAATTTCACGTGACGTATGACTCGTTTGAAAAAAGCTCTCATGATTCTAGCCTCAGGTTATTCTGTCTACACACTTATGACGATTAACTCTCACGTAACCTTAACACATGATGATCTTTTGTTAAACTCACTATTTTTCTGTTCAGAAAAAAAAAACTGTAAATTTCCGAAAAGTGGAATAAGACGAAATGCTTTTTTTTCAGGAAGTTGGTTTAGAATCTTGCTATTTTTGACGTGAAAATACGAAATAGAATAAATGATAATTCGACTGGGCTGGAACTGACATGAGAAAGCATTCAATGGTCACAGATTTTTGTGAATTTTTTTAAAAAATTTAACATTTCGGAACCAATGCTTATTGCTTTGTATTTATCATTTGTTGATTGAGAAAATATGGTGGATCGATATCGATAATTTATTCGAGTTCCTGCCAAGTGGGAACATGAACAAAAAATCTTCGAATGTGTCCATCTTGGAAAGCTCCAGAAAACATTAATAAGTGAAATTGAGCTTTATTCGGTGGGCCGTAGAAACGTATTGATCTTCTAATCAAATGAACTAGCGGAAGGGTTTGACGTGGGTCTTTTCGCATGGGGGGCGCCATATAGAGTTTATCTGTCCACAGCACGTGGAGGGTTGATTTAATTCGGACCTGTAAAAGGCGGGTCTTTTTCTGGGAATTCTGTAAAATAAAAATCAACTCGAGTTCCTATTCTCATGGAAATTGGTCCTGTACAGAAATAGTGCTTGAGAATATCGAAGTCAGAGGTTTTGATATTTCTCAAAAATGGGAGATCCTTTGAAAAATGAGTGAATAATTAACAAGAATTTAATCCACGTCTACGAATGATGTGAAATACGAATGCAGATATTAACTGAGGCTGATGAAAAGTTGTCGACGTCCTACAACACGTTCACAAAGCAAATGCGATCATAACAGGATTTTAATCGAGATTCCTCTGAGCCCTGGGCGCAGCGTTACAATGAGGAAACCTATTTTTTTGATGACTCACTTTTCTCAAGGAGGAGCTGAAGCTTGCAGCGCTTGCAAAGCTTAACTTTTTACCTTTTTGTACGGACGTTTGCAATATTTCGCTAACTGCCGCTCAGTTGTGAAAGTTTTGAGAGAGAGTGAGCATTTAATAAATGAGACGAAGAGTCACCCACGGGATGAAATAATTCATTTTCGCCCTCGTAAACACCCTCAGAGGCAAGTTTTTCTCGTTATCGCTGAGAGTGATGAAATGACTTTCTTTAATTCTCCCTTACACCGTGTCCTCCCCCACACCTCTTTGTTGATTCAACACACTTTAATGGTATTTTCGAATACAGGATAATTTGTCTCCTCGTTTTCATCACTGGCGAAAAGCTTCGCATATATTTTTACGATCGCTCTTCCGAGGCAATGCCCATCGTGACCTCTTTCGATAAGCCGCCAGTGTATCGGCTTCGCGCGCGAACTCTCCGCTACTTCTATCACTATCGCGCATCCATCTATGTGTATAGTTACGATGAAAGTTTTCAGCAAGGTTTCCTACTAACCCTTTTTCAAGCACGTCGTTTAGAACGATGCTATGAAGAAACTTCGATCACATTATTATTCTTCCATTGATCATTCGACTGCTACAATCACGAAATACATTTTCACAGCAGTAATTCCTTCGATGTTCTAAGAAAATCATCCACGGAATAATGACACTCGTGCTGGTGCTGAGTTCAAACAAACTAAACGTCAACAATTCGTGATTTTTTTATATCTATTTCAGCTTGATAAATTTGCCTTTCCAATGAGTAAATCTGAGAATTTTGTGCTATCCGGTGAAGATTTTTAAAGGGGATACTACGGTAAGCCAAGGGGGAGATGTTTTTCGGAATTTGAAAATTTTCTGTACAAGTGCAAAAGTTTCTGGAAAATTGAGGCTCGTGACGGTCTGATGTACAGAATTTAAAAACTGCTGATTGAAGTGAATCTTAAAGACAGTCCCATTTTATATTTAAAACTTCCATTCACACCTTAATCTGACACATGAATTTTGAAAAAAATGATATTAATTGAAAAGAGAGCATCGAGGCTTACCCAGTTTATGGATTTACGGCGATTCTTTCGTTCCCGATCCCGTGACCATTCGCCGAGGAACAATTACTCGGACATGACACAATGGGCGCACATACCACGAGAGGAAAAAAACACGCACTAATTTCGATGAGGAGAAAAACTTTTCGAGAATTTATTCCTCCGGCGACACCGTCAACCGCGGCTTTGTGCTTAAGATCGCTCACGACGGTTTAAAGCGTGTATAATGACGTTCGGAATTGAAAGCGAAAGTTCGGATGCATTAATCGACCTAATGAGGGATTTCAATCGGTCGTTCAAGTCGTAAGACGCGATTACACAGCGATCCCACCGGAAGGAACATTAAAGGATATGGATTGGGAATCGCCGACACCTTATCGAAGAACAAACTTGTTCGGTTGTAAGCAGTATTATCTGCCCGAGGAAGCGAAGAAACTGCAAGTGTCGTAGGTGGTCGGACTCTCAGAGGGATGGGGAAATCGCGACGTATACACCGTCTATCTCTATTAACGTTAACGTCGCGGAACACTATCTTGGATGTAAACGAGCCCCGTTATCCTTAACGTGACCGCACGGGTCGCCCCACGTAGGAAGAGCAGCACGACCGGCGAGCGTGCAACTTCTCTACCGTCTTTTCAGCTTGAATATCTCGTGCGAAATCATCCGGAACGCTTTGGTACATCACGCGCGGTAAGTCTTGCCAGCTTTTCCCATCCGTTAACTTTCACGATTATCCTGATTAAGGATCGTTCCTCTTGCCTTTTGTTGATCGAAATAATGCGTTTTTTAGGACCGTGGGGAAATGGGAAAACTCGCCGCTGGCCACGTTTCAATTGCGATTAATAATTAGCTGCGATTTTGAGCAGGATCATTTCCAAGAGCCTACTGAATCAACGGTAACGAAGTTTCTTTCAATAAGATTGTTAAGTCTCCATTTAAAACAGAAATGTCGATGTCGATTATTCCGGGAAATGTGTGAGTGTAATTAGTAAGCTGTAATTAGTAAATATTGAGATCGACAATTTTTCATTCAATTATTGAACATTTTCAGTTACCGTTCGGTCGCCCATTGCCCATTCGGCATTGGATTACTATTGATGAACGCATTGAGAGGCTCATGATTAATCAACGACCTGTCAATGCCACCAATAACTTCAAAACGTCCAATAAAGTTTGCCCTGAAAATGGGACTTTATTCCGTGGGCATGTAAACAAGAGTCAAACAAGTCTCGGAAAGATAATCCTGAACAAGTTTTCAAACATCACTCGAAAAGCAGGAAGACTTGAACTCATGATGCAGGACTTTCCAAGCGGACGAGAGTAACTTCCGGAGGGCAAACTCGGCTTTTCGTTGCTTGCTCGAGTTTCGCCTCGGGATCGTGAAAGAATTTCCAAAATTTCTTGCTATTTGTTCTCTACTTTAAAAGCTAACACTGATCTTCGCTCTCTGCTCACAAACCACCATAGAATTTCTTGCCCATACGGACTTATGGATTCATTTGTATTTAATCTCGAGTGTGTACCTATAATGCAATTTGATTTAATTCATTTCGGATTTTCCAATGAACCGTTACCATACGCTCGTAATCCGGGAACGCTCTAGTTATTGGTCGATTTAATCACATTTCGATGAACAAATGAACTTTCAACTGAGTAAGCCCTTGCGAATTGTAATTAAATTTAGCCCTAGCTGGAAGTGGAATTACGATGAGAAATTCACTTTGGAGAGCATTTGAACTTGGTCCATGATTCATAGCGATTTTTTGTTTTCATCCCATCATCATAAATGCTCAATGCAATTGAATTTACTGAATTTCATCATTTTTTTCATCACAATAATGATAAACAATGTAAATAATCAACGAACGGTTTCAGTGCTCGAGCTACCATGGAAAAACTAACAAGCAATTGGGCATTGTAATAAAAATTGGTATTCGCAGTTATATCCGCACACGCGAACTAACAAAAACACACACGAATACACGTACACATATAGAGTCGAAAATTTGGAAGATTTCGAAATCGGCGGGGACCCGACGATCGCGGAAGACGCGCGTGCACTGACTCGCCAAACTTACGAACGAGGAGATGTGCGCGCGCGAACTCGATCCGGGACGGAGGGGGATGAACGACGGGGGTTGGCACCCTCACGGACGTAAGGACGCGGAGGAACGCGCTGGCGCAATTCGTACCGATACACAGGCCGCGCGATCACACTTTCATTCTCTTTCCTTCCCTCTGTCATTCCCATCTTCTCTCTCTCTCTCTTTTCATTGTCTCACTTCTTCTCTAAACTGTCAAATTTCTCTTTGAATTCATCCGTGTATGACGCGACAGCCGAATATCGTCGATGCCAGATGAGAATGATTTGTTGGCGGAGTACGAATCGCGCGCAAGCGCCTCCCAAATTTCCCGTCTGCAAATCTGGGTTAGTGGACACCTCGTGACCGATGACTTTCGACCCCCGATTCAACCGGTCCAACGGAGTCGATTTCCACGTATAAAAACTAGTCGTTCATCTCTTTTCCTCAATCATACTCTGACAGGGGACTGAAGAGTATTGCGAAGGGTTTATACGTCGTAATATTCGTTCGTCCGTGTCCTTGTTGCGCGATGACAAATGAAGAGCATCTGGAACAGCAAAGTGCATCCTTCAACGACCACTCGTTCGAACGCAAGAAAATTTTGACTCCGGAAGCTCCTTGGCTGTCCAATATTCTCCGAATTCCAGAATAAGTTCGCGAAAGAACTGTTGGAATCTCGCTGTTCAAGCTACGAAGATGAATGCTAAATTTCGTTCCAACAGGATTTCAACTTTTTGACGTTTGACAGAAGTTGGCCAGTACACAATGTACACGGTGAGCAGCGGCCGAGACAACGGTCTAATTTGATCCCTCAATTAATCCCTCTCTTCTCGCTCGTTCCAGAAGCAGCCCCATAAGTTTTATACCTCAGCATGATCCAGCATCATTTAAATAATTAAGAGGATAAATCGCAAAGCTTTTGCTCCCTCGGTCTTTTAAAGAGCCATAAAGAAAAGAAGAAGAAGAAGAAAAAGTACTCTGAAAAACGGATCATTTAATATCATTTGGGAATATAAAAAGTGAGAGCGGGATTTTCTTGTCGGTGTTCGCGAACAGGTCCGTGAGAAAATTCCTGATTACTTAAGACGAAAATAATAGAAGGATAAGGGCCGTGCGGAGACAGAGAGAAACGAGGCTGTCGACGCGTCTTGAACCGTGACGAGGATGTGCACTCCTCTATCCTCTTCTTCTCTCATTGTGAAATGACTAGTTTCAAGGTCGTTATCATTCACCACTGGAGCAAGGGAGAGAACTGCTGCTCGACGCTTCACCCCCAGGAGGCTATTCGTGTACGCAGCCGCAATTAATTTTAACGGTTACGAAGAAGCCCGGATTATCCTTGGCAATATATGTATACACGTTAATATGTGTAGTGAATCGTTCCTCGGCGCGCTCGAAAACCTCCCTCGACGGATCTTCTTACAACGAGAAGATCCGACCTATATCCTGCTCCAAGCACCGAGTTACGGAGACGAGATTTCCATGGAAACACGCCCGAGTGGCAGTTCCCATGATGCAAAATATATAACACAACCAGAAGATACTCTCCCGATACGGAATTACGGGGCGCGAATGGCAAGAACCCTCATTCTTGGCAAGTCTCGTGCGAACCTGAAACCTCCCGAAAATCCTGACTCCGCACCTCCACCTTTATTCTCTTAAGACCTTTCAACGTTACGCCGAAATTTCGTGAACGAGATTACGACACAACGCAGCCTTACTGATTCATTACTCCCATTCACTTTTCGAGCTCCTCTCGCCGACCGAGTGCCAACAATTGATTTTTCCTTTTCCTCTCAAGATCTCGTGAAAATTTTCAATTTTACAGTACCCGGATAGATGCCCGAGGTTATAAATATGCCGAGGAATTTTCGGCATTTCGAGAAAATTTATAAAGCGGAAGAAAAATCCCGTGTAATATTATATCAAAATTCATAAAGCACGCGCAGCAGGATTGCTTAAGAAATAAAAAACATTGAATTGAGAATTTTTTAATTACTTATCAGACGTCGGGGTATCGTTTGCTCATAAAATCGTAGGGCTTAAAGTGGACGTCTGAAACTGAAGGGGCTTTGTTTTGGAGGGGAGTTAAACTTCTGAATTCTCCGGAGAGTCGAACCTCGAGACCAGCATCCGCTCAGTGTAACTCACCGTTTCTCCAGAGTCTAATTTCTCATGAATTAGGGTAAACATCTGGAGTTAAGCATGAGATACGAAAACTTCGGGATGCTGTGCCGAGAATTCTTCGAGCGCATTTTCGTCTGGCTCCGTTTGTACCGCTTGCATTCTATTGAAACGAGGAAATGACGAGAAAATATTAAAATTGGCTATTGATTAACTCGCTGAAGTTGAACCCTTGAAAATAGAACTCAGTCCCTGATGGACTAATGATTCAAATCTTCCCCTCATTTAAGCAGACATTTTTTTCTCACTTTGCCTCGGTGCTCAGTGCCCGCGAGCGGATTTATCAGCGCTCATGTTTCAGTAATTTTCCCTCCTGAATCATCGCGAGAATACGGAGACTGGAAATGATGGATGAGCGCCGATTCTCGACGAATTCAATTGTAATATCTTTCAAGGAAACTGATGGCCAAACGATTCGAAGATCGGGCCGAAGATATTGCGTGTCAAAATCTACGCTGATGCGCCCCCGTCGACAACAAATATAATCCGATAGCGTGAAACCCAGAAATCCCAGAAGCTCTTGTTCCCGGTGATATTCGAGTCCATTGTTCATAAGCCGCCGCCTCGGTGTGCAAGTTTATATATATTGATTACCACGCAGGCTCTTGGAGCCTGGCCAAATCGTTCGAGTACGTTGGGGTAGGTCCTCGCTCACTCGTTGTTTCCAACCTCTTGCCAATGTGTTCAGGCTATGCTTATACATATCGATCATACACGCACACATGCGTCTATGTATGAATCTAACGCTGTTCAGCCACTGGGCCGCGTATCAGGTAGCCTTGATACAAATACTTAGTAAAGCTAGCTGAAGCAGTTGTGGGTGGTCAATCCAATTTCGCATATCGCTTTATTTGCTTAACCTACCCCCTGTAAATGACGATTCAAATTGTCCGATGAATTATTTGGGGCGACATGAATACAAAGAACTTAACACACACATTTATATTCGATCTGGACAAAACATTTCTTCTTCTCCGTTTCAATATTATCGTAGAACAAATGTTATGAAAATTGAAGAAAAATAAGTGCAGTTCAGTCGGGCTCGCGGAGCAGCCTCGTTATCCTCGAAGTTTGAACTTGGACGATAGCTTCTCGTATTTTTTCTTTGTACAGAGTTGCACATTTTTTCCCCCACTAAACTGTCAGTCTCTTCGGGGAGACGAAGTGACTTGGAGGGTTTTTGATGATGCAGGGATTTTGGCAGGGTTCTGCATTTCTCCAAACCTCATTGAAATGTTGCCGCAGCGTCGCAAGCCGATTTATTAGAAGAAAATAAGACTCGGTGAGCGCTCGAAGCATAGCGCCGAATGCACTTGTTCCGAGACTAACGAGTCTCTTGACGAGGAGTGCTCGGAATGTGGCATCAAATGCACTCTCGTTCCGAGAGACTCTGCGTAGTTTCCTGCGATGCATAATGCTCAAAGGACTTTATATTCGTGAACATTAATTACTTAATTGCAATAAAAGGCTGATTGAGGATGGAACAAGCTCGCAAATATTGATGCGTGTACCGCAACAATATTTCGTCGCCGGAATCGAAATTACTTCACAAATTAGTTGCTATAATTGAAAGGAAATTTTTTATACCGGAGACGAGCAATCGCACGAATATTAAAAACCGAAAAACAAATTGTAAGAAAAAACGTAAACAAGCTTTCCATTTCGGAAATTTGAATGAACCGAAAACTCAAGTTCACTTATTTCAAATAAGAATTTTCTTCAGAACACTCCAAAAGCTCAGCACTATGATCGGAAATTCTTAAAATCGAGATCCGGTTCGACCCTCGTATTGCCTCGTCCATGGAGAAGGTTGAATTTTCGTCTGGAGTTTGAGCCGAAACTGGCGAAGGAATTAAGTCTGGTGCTTTTAATTGTCGAGTTACTCTCGTGCCTCTTTGTAAAAATTTCTCCGACGAAAGACAAAAATTGAAGGAACTTGGGGTCGTCGTACGAGAGGAATGGAACATGGGAAGTAAGTCTGCTCCGATGAGGGTCGAATTCACCTCGTGCACCAGTTCTGTGATTAAAGCCTCGCTTTTCGGTCAAAGAGAGCCGCGTTGATATAAAGGGTATGAGAATGTACTATGTATGAGCAAAGAGAAAATGGCTAAACTAAGATGTCAGTCTGAGAATTTAGCTCCAGCCTGGAATATTAAACGGACCAACACCTTTGTCTTCTCGCGCACTGGCAGCATTAGCAGCCTCTTTAATTAGCATAATAAAGAAGGAGGAATTGAGGAAACGGAGGAGAGAAAGAATGGAGGAGAGGGAAGCGGATCCGAAAGGAGTTCCATTTACTCGCATGTTTGACGAATGATTTCCATCAAATGAAGGTGCATTTTTATACGAAAATTCGCATGCTTTTTTTTCGTGCAGGTTTTGGCTTTTCTCGTGATTTAATTAAAAACATTACAGAATTTTCTTATTCTTTTATTTTCATGGCCTCATTTCTGCCAGTCAAAACTGTAAATTTCAATTGAGTGAAATTATTTTAATGATTTCGATTCATGTCGTAGGAGGATCAAGCCCCTCGAAATTAATTACCGAGCGACATTTTTCACGCAATTTAAATTTTTCAATATTTTGCTCATCGTTACATATTCTCGTTGGACTCTTATTAGAGCTAACCAGAAATAAGAGCCACGGAAGAGCAGCTCTCATTTCCATTTATAGTCTGCACTTGTGTGTATGCGTGTGTGTGTGTGTGTGTGCGCAACGTCAGAAGAGAGACTCGAACCAGTTAATTGATTTTCCCGCTTGTCTATGTACGTCGTAGTCAGCTAACTTACGGGAGTTAGTCAACTGCGTAATACGTACGATCTTTCGTCGTGAATTAATGTTAATTAATCAAAAAAATTCACTTTATTTTTGAGTGCGATGTTCATCAGTTTGTTTTATTAGCGATTCTTCCTCCGATCAAAATGTTTTGCCATCACGGCGGAAAAAAAATCGTCGAGTTGATAGAAAGACAGTTTAATATTGAAAGATTCTCTGCGCACGTATGCCAGGTTGAAAAAACAGTGTTCGATCTATCGTACATTACGATCAGACGCTTCTCGCATTGCTCGTTATCGCGGATGCATTTCACAGACAACTGCGTATCGAAATGAAGACATGCGAAACACTGGAGATCATTTCCATGTTTGATTTGAGTGTGCAGTAGCATGTGCGTTCGATGAAAAACCACGCCTGAATTCTTTCGCTATTCACTTTGCCGAATAGATGCCAGTTTTTTTGAACAGTTTTCTTTTTACGTTTCGCTCTTTCTCTCTCCTTGTTTTCTTGTACATATGAATGGATATGTGTGTGAGAATTCTTGGGCAATTGGCAATACAGCGATGGAGCGATTCGAATATCGAGAAATAGAAGTGGAAAAGAGATAAAAACGATCTTCTTTGCCAGAGGGTGGTGAGCTCGCGCATGCTGTGAGAAAATGGCAAAGCGTGTGTGCCAGTGCGTTCAAACAAATTTCAATTCACGTTTATACATTCACAGGACTCGTGGAAATATTTATTTTTTCCAACCTCATCGAGAGTGTTGTTTTTTCACATTTTGTTCCTCGATATTACAATGTGTTTTGAGAGATATTTACTGAGCGGTTGATACGACTACGATGCATCGGGGGACATTCGCTTATCATCGTAGACACTTGCTAACCTTTCTCAATTGTAAAGAAAAATATTTTGTTTCAGAAATCGAAAGAAGAAATAGTGAAAAATTGTAAATAAGAAAATGCGGATTGATTCGATTCGTTGAAAGTAGCCATAAAGTATTTGCGTTGGTTCGCGACGCGTGGCAGAGACGCGAAGGTGTTTGCGTAGGATCAACCAAGCTTGACCTTAAACCGCAAGGATGCTTTGGACACGAGACATGTGCACGTTTCAGACGCGCTGTCTCGCTCTCTCCCCTCGCTTCCCATACAAATAGTGCCTCCCATCTACTTTTTCCTTCGCTCCTTCGCACCTAATTTATCACGTTTGTTTCTCACACGCTCATAAGACACCTAAAGTTTGTAGCGTTGAAGCATCGCCCCCGCGTTAGTGAAAATATCTCGAGCGTAACGGACCAAAGCTCACTTGCTCACAAGGTTACTGCGGTTCGGCCATTTACATAGTTCAGGTTAGAGAGCTCGAGCGAGCAATGAAAAATGCTTAAAAAGTGAGGAAAAATATTGCCGAAGATGAGAAGAAGGTAACGCGGAAGAACGAACGAATTTGTTGGGGAATCATTATTTTTTAAACAACAAATACTGAGTTTTTTCTCCCTTAATTTTTAATTATCCGAGGCCTCTTACGGGGCAAAATTTGGAATTATTTCATTTACAATTTTGAGTTTCTAACACGGTACCCTATGGGAGAACTCACAATAATATAAATTGAGAAATGAGAAAATTTATCACAAATTCCATTCCTTTAAAAAAAACATTACCTTACGGGGCTTTTAATAAAGAAAACATAAAAGTTTTTGACGTGTCGAAAGCGGATGTCAGTCATTACGTCGGACTACTGGTAACAGTTGATTGAATTTCGGGCAAATTCGGGAATCGCGGGGATTTCATCAAATTTATTTTTGAGACTGACTCATGTGCTTTCATTCGTCTAGTAGCTTCGCTTTTTTTTAACTAATTGATCATTCCTTTTTCTCGGTGTCATTAACTGACAATCATTAACTGGTCAAGTTGAGGTATAAACTTTATCTTTTATGATATTTTTAAAGCATTCTATTACATTCTTATGATAAAAATATTCTCAATGTAAGTGTTTATTAATTTTATTAATAATTTAGACTTAAAATTAATCAACATAAAGTAGTTGCAAATTTGATTAGTCATAGAACGGCCGAACTACTTTAACCTACGTGAGATGCGATTTCTGTCATCTTTGTAAGATTTCAATATTGGAGTTGCTGAGCGTTCCCCAGCGTCGGATTCCATCTGTCCAAACCGGTTTTAATACAGTAATTTCGACCATGAGATTGTTGTACAGTGATAGCTTGGATTTCTCGCCTACTAGCCAGTGCATCTTTTTTAGTTCTAAATCGAGCTATTTTTTTCTTTTAATATGATCTTTTCAGGTTAATCTTTTATCAAAGTGCATGCCGAAAACACTGAGATTTGAATATTGAAAAATATCTGGAAGGATGAGTCAGAAGTGCGGGGAGAAGGATTAAAATACAGAGGACATTGAAATCCAGTTCGAGTTTCGTTCGCTCTTGACCTCGCGAAGGGAACTGAAGCCACCTGAGTAGAATCTTGCACTCTCGTGTCTCCATCGAGTTCTCATCCTCTCTCTCTCTCTCTCTCTCTCTCTCTCTCTCTCTCTCTCTCTCTCTCTCTCTCTCTCTCTCTCTCTCTCTCTCTCCTCGATTTTCTTCCTCCTATTTTTGGCTCCATCTTTCCTGTCATCTTGTTTCTTTGGTTTCTCGATTTAACGCCGCTTTTCACGACCCCCTGCGCCCTCCCTTGTCCACGATTTCTCTCCACACACGTGGACTTTCTCTGTCGAACCTTATCACGCGGACGTACTTTTTTCTGTAACACACACGCGAATTGTCCCGTCACCTTCAGGGCTGACTTCGGTAACATCTTGAAAAGTGCATTTATCGATCGTAAAACCCGGAACGGTATCAGTTCTCATCTCACCCACACTGTCGTTCGCATGTTTCACACAAATACGTTTCCACGGATAAAACTATCGGAAGTATTTTTTCATCCCGTACTTTACTCATTGACTTCTAAATAATTGAACGAGCGTTTTGCGCGTGTTATCGTGGAATAGTCTGCTCGAGGCACTACGAAACATGAAAAAACTACGCAGCCCCAATTCCAAAGGGGTTTGTTCGAATTTCCATGAAACGTAAAAACTGCAATTGTTTGTGGACTCGAGCAGCATCCTCTTTCCTGGTGATTCGCATAGTGCATTAAAATTTCATATTTTTTAGAGTTAAAACCTCGGTAGGATAAGCAAAGTTGATAACGAACGTTGATTTTTTAATTGGTCACACGCGATTGGGTGCGTGAGAAAAATCGATCATTTTTATATCACAAAATATCGAGCAATTATACCGTTAATAGCTTCGCTTATCTCGAATGTTGAACTCCAAACTTTCTTTCTTATTGCACATTGAGGTGTGGCGCGAGAGAAAATAGAGGAAGTATGTGTCATGAAATAAGCGGAGCGAGAATTCAAACGCTCACGACCGTTGACATTCTCAAGTACGTTTCCCGAGTAAGGATTCTTCACACACACACACACGCTTACGTGCTCCCAGCGTGTCTCATTTCGCATGTACGAATTTCTTATTTTTTGGCTTATATACAAATGTGAATGGGGACCACTGATGTGTGCCGGTCGATTGAGCATCGCGAGGACTGATACACGAGCAGGGAAGAAAGTGTGAGAGGGAAAGGGGAAGATTCTCAGTGTATGAACATCATTAGGTGTACACGCGGCATTTGTTATCACCTACTGGGTGATTAATGGGCTCTCGGAGACTGTCGATTGCTGTAAATACTCCAGATACTTGGCTATCTCGATTCACGACGTTCATTTTCTTTTCAAAAACCGTTAAAAACGAAAATAGCAATGATGGCAGGAGTAAGGACGTTTAAGGGGGGAGTTCTGCTTTAGAGTGTCAAAAAAATCGATTGTTTTCGGGAATGTTTTTAGGATAGGAAATAACTCACGATAGCGAACTTTTCGGTATAGTTTTAAGGATATTTCAAAAGTTGAAGTTTGTCGAAAACAGAAAAATAAACGCTGGCGTAACGAAGCTGAAAAACCATTTTATCGGTTCGAAAAACAGCTTCGTAATTCTTACGGAAGCAAAAAATTTCAACATGCTTAATGAGGACAGTTTCTAAAATTAGTAACGATCAATACTGCTCATGATTTTAGAAAACTCGAAACAAATGGAGTATGACGAACAGCATCGTTATTTTTGCAAGGGCGTAAGTCTGGGCCAGACCCACGGAAAGAGGCGGGCGCATGTTTTTTCTCTTCGGTGCAAAAATATTTCTCCTAATCATAAAAATGAGAGAACTGAACGAAAAAATCTTATTATAACGTCAATCATCGTCGCGCTGATAGGTTCAAGAAATAAAAAACTTCGAAAGTCATTAGAACCGTGACAAAATTATTTTCAAACGGGCTAGATACTCGAAGCCATGCATGTGAGAAAATCAGTCATCGCCTGACCAACGATGGAGGTGCAAGGCAGCGCAACCGATGAAGGGATAATTGGCCCTTAGCACGATTTTCCGGCTTTTTTTCGTTCGATTTTCACTGGTGTGTGCTTGGCACTCATCCACAAAGGACAAGTCAATGGTGGTGAGTATCTGGATACGCGTTTGGAGTACTAGGTCGATCGTCATCAGGTCACCGTTGTGTCGTATGCTCCAAACTGCACCAAACAAAGTTATTAGTTATTCATACTCATAAATACGATTCTCAAAGTTGCCGAGTAAATTTGAATTCGTAGCTTGAATTGACGTTGGAAATTCGGAATAAATTTAACCACGAAATTCATTTTTTAAATATGGAATCTTTGATGATAAGGAACCGTGAACGAAGAAAATTATTGTGAATTCAGGAATTTCAGATCGCTGAATTCTGATTATTCAAGGCACTCTTTAGCAACAATTCTTCGAAGGATTTCTCATGAGCAGTATAAAAAGAACATGATTTAAGGAGTATTGACATTAGCTGCAAAAAATGTATACCTCGATTGAAGCATCCTGCGTTTATTGGCGGAAAATGTTAATAAAATTCGAGATAGAGAGGAAAATAAAAGAGCTTATAATTGATTGTGAAGAGCACCAATGTTATGCTCCATTCTAGCGTTATTTTCTGTTTGGTATATCCATGGTCAGGCAGAAAGCTTATTTCCTTTTCGAAATTGGACGATATAATGTTCGACGAAAGGGGCCACGATTGACTCTCCGATGATACCATAGACATCTCTCCACAGATATAAACATACAAGCTTCTCGAGAGGCGGACAAATACAAGTTTATCTGGAGCCAAGATACGAAAATTTTTCCCTCTTCCAGTGCTTTCTCTCGTGCTCACTTCCCATTTAATTCATCGATCGCTCCTTCCGTTTTCTTTTCTTCTGTCCTCGACGAGAGTTTCTATCGGCAATCTTCAATCGCGTTGCAACCCATCAAAAATACATATATTTTCATTTTCTTTTCCCGTCCCGAGTCTCTCGCGATCGAATGTTGTTTCGGTCTTTGCGAAAGTGTCTTAAGCAGGATCGAATGTACACGCATTCGATGACGTTCGGTATTCCGCAAGAAGACACTCTTGTCGATGATTTTAAGGATAAAAGTCTTCTGGAAATGAACAAATCATTTTTACTAGAAATTTCTTACGAATAAATGGAGAATAGACTTTATCGGTAGATCATGCCATTTTTAAGTAAAGCGAAGTAACGAGATCTCGCTGTCGCGCGAGAGCGCGGCTGTAACCTAATTGGAAAATTGCGTATGGCTCTCGGCAATTTAACATCGCGAACTGAAACAGAGCGCGACAAGCTTACGAAACTAATTCAACTCTTACGAGCGATTGGACACTATGGTCTGGTATTTTTACCGTTAAGGACGTTAAGGACACGCTTTAATGCATACATATATTTGTATGCGTGTCTATATATATTAAATATATAAGGTGTGGTCGAATGAGAACGACGGGCACACTAACAGAGCGTACATTAGCGAGAGTTGTATGCTGTAGGAGAACGAGAAATTTCCATCCTGCAAAATTCAGCATTACCGGCCGCAGCGTTCTTAGAACATTCTCGAAGAAAATTTAAACACTTTTTTTTCGAGGCCCATCTACGCGTTGATTCCTCAGGAGTCATTGAAAAGTCGATATCGATGTTGGAAGCGTAAGCGTCAAAGGGCCGTTGAGAAAACCCGTACTTTTCCCAGTTTTTTTTCGCCCCTGAATTTGCCGGCCAGAATGTTTACACGCGAAAAATGAGGCGGACAGTTTTAGAGGAAAGTACTAGGAATCTAGTATTGGATTGCAGCATTAATTCGAAGAGCAGTAATAAAAATTGTTCTATCCACCATAGTAAAAGAGACCAATACCCATACCTTTTATTCAAAAGACTCAAGAGTCTTTTTCCCTATAAGCATAATAAAAAATGATTTCGGTAACTTCAAATGTTTATATTGTCAAGCATGCTCGGGCAACCCTGAAAAAAAAACTATATTTATGATAAAATGTCCCACATTTTCGGTGTGTATTCGTGTATTTATCACAGAATTTACTATGCTGACAGTCAAAATTTGTGATTTACAATACATTTCCACTTAACGTAAGTGCTAGTCTGACACGATGAATAGCACTCGAAAACAAAACGAAATATAGTTCTCACGTGCATCACTTTTTGCTACCGACATAAAGCTGTTTAGAATTCAAGGGAGGAAAAGTAGCAAAATTCAAAAAATACTATGCTCTTTGTAATCGGTGCCTAAATACTTTTAAAATTCTTGAAAAAAAAATATATTCCTCACTATGCAAAACGAATTCGTTTTCTCCGTGTAGGATAAGGGAGAGAGAGAAAAAGGGAGAAGGAAAGAGACGAAGTTTTGACGCAAAAGGGTCCTTCGTGCTGGCTGTGACGATCAAGTTTGAAATCCATTTATATTTGTTGTTAATTATTCGTCGAAAGTTTGTCTCGCGTAAACCATGAAATACTTGAATCGACGATAAATTGAATACAATTAAATCGAATGGAAATTTAACGAGCGTCGGTCGGTGATTAAAGAGGCAAGCATAATTCGTAAACCGTTGCCTTTGCACGGTCCGCTTGATATTCATTGAAAAGCCCACATTACTATCGTTCGATAGTTCGCATGAGACATGTATGAAGTTAACTTTGCATTATTTACGCAAAAGCTATAATTAAAGGATTGCACAACCGCGGTCTAAATAAATACGAGCAGGTTCGTATATAACGAACAAGCATCGCGCTACGAATTCGTTGCTTATAGAAAGTGAGCGAAGGAATTCTCACGTCACGACTGAACAATAGACAAAAGTGTAAGAAAGAGAGCGAGAGAGAGAGAGGGAGAGAGAGAGAGAGAGACAGAAGTCTCAGTTGCAGTCTCGGAGTGCTCCAAGAATTATTGCTGATTACAGAAGTTGAAGTCAGTACGGTGCGAGCTCGCTCCGTATTATCAGCAATGTTTATAAAGCATAGCGTAATTATTACATTTTCACACTCTTGATGCAACGAATCTCTTTCCGTACTCGATCGTATCGTTGCAGCTCGTGAGCGTGGTAGAAGAACGTTTTAGACGAGCAATGATTAAAAATTGATTTTACAATCGTGAAATAAAACAACCACAACAACAATTAACAAATAAATAAACAAGACACAAAAGCGTGTTAAGAAAGAGTGATAAATTCATATGAAAGTAAGTACAACGATAAAGTTTTCACAACTATATCGTCTAAGCATGCCCGGCGCTTCCTATGAGAATTTTAATAACAACTATAAAAACGGACTTATTCATCAAGATCGTTTTAATCGGCGTACAATCACATGCGCCGGCCCACAATCAAAAGTCGTAACGAACGTCATTAGTTAGATTAGACATATACGCACGAAGCAGCAATTCTATGCCCAATGAAGTTCCTACTACTATCGCTCTCTCTCTCTCTCTCACGTCTTTATTAAATCCCTCAGTATTACTTAATTATCTCAGGTATACGATCATTAATTAACCGAGTTGCGCGATCGCTCCACAGACTAGTTACTCTCCACACGCGCGGATGATTCGTGATGGTATAATTATTCGGATGATAAGCACTAACGCGAATTTTTATCCTCAGATGCCTCGGACAAAAAAAAATATTTGTGTGGATCGTTCGTTGCAGACTCACCTCGATGAGGCTGTGCTCATCTGTATTTAGTGTGAGAGCTGCAAGGTTACTGTAAATGACATATTTGCTCTTCGGCTCAATGAAATCACCTAGGACTGCTCCACTTTAAATCTTGTTTGGCAAATAGTCAGGATTAATTATAATTGGAAAGTTGTTAAGCTCTATCGGGTGGTGCGATTGAGATTTTAGTCGTTCCCCTGTTTCGTGTGAACTCCGAGAAGCTTGGGATCGAGATTTCGGAAATGTTATCAACAGATCGTGCCATTAATGATTTTTTTCAAAATTCTCGTTTAGAATATATTCGAAAGGGATTGGAGCGATTCTCAATCTAACTTTTCCATTTTCACCGTCGTTACATAAGCCTTCGAACCCAACGGAATAATTGCATTTAATCCTGATCCAAATGCACTTACCGGGGCCCATTACAGAAAAAGTTATCGGCTCTACGAACCATGGTAAATTTCAATTCAATATAAATTATGACTTTCCCTCGTAGGTTTTTTCGCGTTTTTTATTTTCGTTCAATCACCATCGTCGATCACAAAAACGAGAAACGTGCGAATTGAGTTAGAGCGTAAATTTTTATGATTACCGTCAAGACAGCTCGCGACTCATTCTATAAAGTTGCCTCTCGTTCTCGCTCCACATAATTTGGCGTATATAGACCAAAAAACGTTATGCCTCGTATCGCACTGGCTGCGACACGAACTATTGTGTTTCATTCGAGCGCGATTGTCGAGTACAATTTCATCTCAATATAACTAAATTTGGTTACTTATCACCCAGGAATAATTTCTTCGTTCTCAAATTATTTTTCCGTCTATGCTCAATTCGTTTTTTCATGCAAATTTCTGAGCCCCCAATCCGATTCGGAATTTTTCCGCTTCTTCATTTTCATGTTTTCACAACGATCGGGTGCGTGCCAACAAAAAAACTTTGCCCACTTTTTCCATGTAAATCGAGCCACAACTTGCTGAGTCCTTGACACGCAGAGGAGAAGAACGCGCCTGATCGGACGGGGCAGATCAAGACGAAGGATATTGAAAATCCATTCGATACCCTTTTCTATATACGCAGATTGATATGTACGCGTAGTGAGCATCCGTGGAAAATTGGGTAGTAAACTGACTGACGGAAGCTCGCACATTCGGTCGACATATTTTCAACGAAATATGCGCCAACGTGAGCAAATGTAAGCACGACTTTGAAGAGATTCAATTAATTTTTGCCAATTGCAGTCGGAAGCTAATAATATTGCTGTCCTTTTTTTTAACGTTTCACGTATCATCGAATGTGATTGTATTGACATTGAAACCTCGAATAAAACTTTCGATAATCTCCAAGCAAGATTTATACTCCCTGGACCTTCTTATCCAAACGTTCAATCCAAATACGCACGTTCAATTTTCTCCAGAGGGATTGCGAACATTGAGCTCCTTCCATGCAACGAACTTTCGTCTGAGGTTTCATCGATAAAGTATTTATTTCATTATACCGAATATATCGATAGATACTTTCATAATAATAAATAATTATTATCATTTAATTTAAGTCTGAAAATATAGAACGTCTGTACTTTGTTGGAATGATATAATAGATGAATTATATGTGATATACATAAGACTGTATTATATGAAAACATTATGATCACGTAACGGACACGCGGATAGCTTATAACGACTGCGGTGCGGGTAAAAGTTTATTATCATTGACGTACCGCTTCGCTATTCGCGCAATTTCCTTCATATACTCTGTCATATCAGAAAAGGTGGTGATATTTTACGGTAGAAAAATAACGAAGGAATAATAACAGCTGAAAATGCAATGAAAGCTGTTCGCTCCTTATGGCTGGCTCCGTACGGAAACGCTGCCAACGACAGATATTATCGATAAAGTCCAAGCGACAGGAGACTGGTGTCGATCAATTTTCAAGTCGTGTAAGAAGTGGAGAAAAATATTTTCCCTCGTATTTTTACACGGTTAATATTAATTATGATTTCCCCTCAAATAAACTCAGGAAACGCTCCTTTCAGCCTTAATATTATTCTCTCGCTGTCTTTACTCACTGTTCGATGGCAATCGATGAGCAACACTGAAAAATAGTTTGACTAAGTATGATATTCTCGTATAGCTATGAGCATGTCGGAAAGCTAGTGATCTCGCTGTAGGCGTTATAACGTTTCGATACTTATGTATTTTTCTGTGCACAACTTGTCGAACCACCGACCACACATAGGTGATAGCTGACAGAAACTTACGACATTGAGTTCAACATGGAGCTGCTCCTGTTTCTGCAAACTTTGTGGCTGCCTGTGCGCAGATCATGTTTTCAAACTGCTCTTATTTCATTCGCAATTACGCACTTCGTCTGGAAAATTCTTTATTCTATACTTTATTTAAAATATTTATTTTTTTCAATGCCAATTCATTCTGAAGTTGAGACAGAGAGTTTTCTATTACTCATCACACCAAAAGTTGGGAATGAAACGGGCGGAGGAACGGAGCCAGAAACCTGGAAGAAACAACTCGAAAAATGGTAACAGCGAATCTGTTAGAAACAGGATTTAACGAATATTTTCTAAATAAAAGCCAAGTTCATGAACAAAGAAAATAAATGGATAAGATAATTTTATTAACGATTTTTTAGTATATACAAATTCCAGGAATGATGAAGTGATGAGAAATGATACACACCTTTAATTTGTTTGAATAGATATATAATTGGATGACTCAATTCAATAACGATTTTACGGTTTTACTCCGATATTGATGATAAGTAGCAGCACCATCACTTTATCTATCATAACCATAATCTGGTTTTATTTATTAACCAAATGCATAGTATATGTCTTTCTTTTTCTGGGTTTATTTGGTGGGTTTCAGGTTTCAGTAAGACAGTAATGAAAAGACTGACTACCAATCAACAAACTTCGTCACCAACCAAAACAAAAATGCAACGTCATAACATTTTTTTACGATAAGCTTTTTTAACGATATTTTTAGATCAGAATCATTCTTTCAGTTTTTCATGGTATCCAAATGGCTTGGGATCGGGAAGGGGCGAAAAATGTTGGAAAAAGAGTTGAGAAAATGACGGAGCTTCATGGAGGTTTCTTCCACATTCGCTCATCGTCGTTAATCTCATAAAATTGCTTCACAAAACCATCGAGTCAGCATTGAACGAGGTTTTTTAAATAATATTCGACTAACGAATGTAACGATTCGGTGACGCATAGTACATGCTCGCTGTTATGGAGCACTTCATATGATAGAAACCAGCCCAAAAGCTACAAAGGTCGATGGAAGAGAACCGAGAGGCGAGGACAATGCGAAGAGTAATCACGATTACAACACATGCTCGTGACTGTTCCGTGCTCTGGTAAATCCACGGGAGAACAAACGTGTGAAGTTCTTCATCAATCTCCTCCCGGCTTGAAACTAGAATGTTACGGATCTGGAACATGCAACTGATTACAAAAGTCGTGATAATTGAGAATCATTGCAGGCACGCCAGCTCCACCAAGAATTGGAGGAATTCGACATGAATATATGTGAGAGTGTGCGATAATAGTGGAGAATATAAGCGAAAGAGCAGGCTGATAGCCTTTGGGGGGCTTTTCTCTGTACAACAGTTTCAAACACACGGTAGGAGACCAGTTGAAATCCCTTCTCTGTTGATTTCAAATGTCCTTTGATTTTGGCTTTTCGATACAAAATCAACCCAGTGGAAAGCTCGTTCCATCCACCTGGATGATGAAATATAAATTTTGTAATTTCAAAATATTTTCGAGGTGGAACGTTACTTTCGATCAATTTTCGCTCATGGCATTTTGTAGTGGCTTTCTGAAAAGGATATTTTCAAACCATGAGTTACCGAATTTTTTATTTAATGAAAATGAAATAATTATAAGAGCAGTAATGTTTCGAAAAAGGCCGGATTTGCGACGAATAAAAAATCACTTTTAAGAATCGATAATTAATAGTACAAAATTTCTAAGTTAATAAATTGCCTGTAAGGAATCTCTACAGAAGAGACGAATGTACAAAGTGTCTCACTGATCGCTAACCTTGACCCCAAAACGACAGTAGCAATGCAACGCTCGAACGCGTTCTCTGCACTTGGAACACGATCTTTTCCTGCACGACGAAAAGATTTCTGAATTTTTTCCTTTCTCTGTCTCCCGATGTATCCGTGCGGTGTGTTCTCGTCGATCGGGGGACACCAGCATAAAACAGCAGTTGAGGCAGAGCAACGGAAATCTCGAACGGACGAGGGGGCATGCACGAAAGGCGAGCGGAAACGTCGAGCTCAACGAGGCGAAAAGAAAAACCAATACTAAAGAGTGCTCGTCGGGATTTCCTTGGAGTGCTCTTTAATGATGCACTTCCAACGATGTACTCCTTTTTCGTTCGTAGCCAACTCTCATCCTGCAGATAAAAATTTCTCGATCTTTTGTGAAGATCGGAACCGCGCTTACAAAATCGAGAAAACCTTCTTCTTGCCCATAGGGTTAGAAAAAAAGCATGCAAGTGCATTGAGAATAAAGTTCCGGATTCGGCAAATGGGCTGAGCACAAAAATCAGCTACTTTTTTCGTTCGTCTCTTCCTCCGTTGATTAAAGTCTGTTTATCATTCGCGGACTTCGGCATGATGAACATTTTATAAAGTCACTCGTTCGAATCGCAGACGCTTTTTTTCGTCACATTCCGTTGCATATCGACGCAAATTCGTTGAACGATATAAGCAATTACGATCTATCAAGTCACGAAATCCACGCTGGTTTCCAGCCCGAGCTGACGAGATCGTGAAACAAAATCTGTGTCGCATTTCTTGCCCAAGAGGCTCTTGTTACACAGCAGCAGTTTAACATAAATCCATAAGATGGAAAATAAGATGAAAGTGAACAACGATCGCAGCTTGCTGATCATGTCCCGTAGAATTCTCGTCGAGTAGTCCAGCACAAACTGTTGAATCCAATGTACCTAATAAATACAATAAAACAGTGGATCAAGAGATTTCTTAAAATTTGAAATTTAAGGGTAATTTTAAGCTTCGCACTTTTAAGGTATTCCTTTCACGAACCCGAATATTCTAAAAATAACTGGTTTTAAATAACAGTGACGTAAAAGTGCATGGAAATAGTTTGGCGAAGTTTCAGGTCAGGTTATCAAATATTTAATAAAGAATTGAAACTTGAGAAATCGTAAAATTTATACGAAGCTTATGGAGATTCCACAATCGCCACATTTCTGGTCAACAATTCGCAAACTAAATAATTCCAAATTAAAGCTCAAAATGCTTAAAAGAGTTATTAACGATACAAGCTGGAAAAATGACAGAAGCAAAAGCTATTTTTCTATATAACCGCGACTTATCCGAGTCGAAATTTCGGGTGCACCGATTTACGCGACCAAAAGATACGCTCATGCGAAAGGAATGCCTCAGAATTATAAAGATTTTTCAAAATGTTTGGTGAAAAGTGGCTGAAAAATGACTTTTCATAGGCCGATATACTTTCAAGAAGAGCATACAAAAAAACTGCACAATCAGAAGCTTTATTTTCCAACGAGAAAAAGTAAGTTATGAAATACTTCATTGCAATTGAAATTTAGAAAGGTCGCTCATGCAAATTCGTCGAATGTTTTTTTTTTCGTGAAAACGTAGGTGGCTCCGGTCCGAGGATAATCGCAGACTCTTCGCTATTGGGAATTTCACTTTCGATAGTCGCTTCGTGACTGCGGGAGATATGATTGACGTGGAAAATCTTTGCACTTTCCGCGTCCACGTAATAATACAGCAATAAAGTCAACGGGTTACGCGCCCGGTAACGGTGGAAATGGTCAGTGAGTGAGTATTGGTGGGAATATTGTAGTGCCGTCGAAGCATAAAATGCATGTAGAAGGAGAGCACACAGAAACATCGGGGAGAGTTTAGCCATACGATGTAACGGTGCAGCGTGTTGAGCAGCTCTACGCCATTAGGCGTGGTTATTGCGTAATTCGAAACGAACGAGAGTTACGAGTTGTACGTTTTTTTCCCTTCTTATGTATCGTGTGAACTTGTATATGTGTGCATCGATAACTCGCTGGTACAGACGACGAGACGTATGTATAGAGCTGAGAAGAAACGAGCAGAACACTGAAGTCAGATGAAACGATAAAGGTCGCGGCTCTCCAGTCCGCCGAGTATGCATTTTTCACTCTCGGTTTTTCTAAACACTCTTTTTTACCCTTTTCCTCGGCAACATTTCCTTTTGTCTCTTGTGCCCGCTCGAACGCGGTCAAGCGCGAATATCAAAAGTCGTCGAGGGTTACTTGCTGGCGCTCTCCACTATCTTGGTATAATTATTGCTATTTTGCAGGGTAACTATTTCTTACTGTATGATGGCGACAGTGTCACAAGACGTATTATTACGAAGCACATGCGTTTAATGTACGCCAGTCACTCGATATCTCGTAGGTTGTCTTGCGATTTATATTCGTGCTGAAATCGATGTGAACGGATTTCTTTTTTGTTTGCCCACAAACGTGGAATTATTCGTTTTTTATTTTATATTTGTGTCGGATACCGTCAATTTTTTATCGATTTTCGATGAGTTATTTTCGCAAAAATGGTGCATGAGATTTTGTTATAGAACGACGGATTTTCCGATCGAATTTCGCATGGAATTTATTGCAATTAGTTAAACGGATCGTCTAATCCGAATTTTTTATTTGATGATACGCTTTTTCGTTCTTTGCGCAGCTCTCGTAAACATTTGTCGTTATGCAAATCGTTTTGAGATACTCGATTCCATTGAAGCTGAAATGAAAAAGTAATCGCGCAATTCTCGTAAGGAAAAAGAAAATAAATGAAAATCATTGGGTTGCAAGAAAGTTATATATCGAGAGCACGCTTAACAAGCCTTTAGTTGGGAACGGCAGTCGGTTCGTTCGAGTTATGTCGGCGAAGTGCGCTTCGTCGTTAGATCCAATTCCGTAGAAAGTTGTCGATCTTGATTACACTGACTGTCCGGTACAGTTGAATTGTTGTTACCAACGAGACCCAAATTGAAGGAAATCGAATAAGCTAAGACGCAGTTTGTCCGATGGAAACAAATGCTCGGAATGCGCATGTGAAATTCAAGAAACGAATAAAAAAAATGTTTCGTTTCACCGTTGCCATTGAGATTTTTGTCGGCTCTGAATCGAACTTTTTTTTAACTGCCTTTGTCCCGAATCGATAAAAAGGCTCTCGATTCTAGCTGTTGGACAATTCTCGATGATGGCAGTGCATTTTTTCCTTCCCTTAATGCGAGGCGAACTGAGCTGCTGTACACGCGAAATAATAAAACAAAATCCTTCCGGATTTCTTCCCATGGCAATTCCATTACAATTTACGTATTTACAGTTCGAGAATAAGTGAAAAAGGACCATTGGGGAAAAGTTACTAGAGCTCCTTTCGCCTCACCTTTCTTATTCCTCGCACACTCATCGAATATGCCAAGGATCCTTCAACCGGTCTCAAGGATCTAACGCTCCGCCCGATTTTCCATTCGGAAAAATGGATCTTCGAACGCGAAGACCATTCGTATATATCACCTTTATCCCCCTTTTCTTCATATATTCAATCGAAAAAAGAATCCCACGAGGAAACTCCCCACTCGACCACTCCCTGAGGAGTAAACCTACGAAATGCCTTAATCCTTCGCCAAGTGCAGCAACGACTTATCGGATAAACTCTTTCTTGTAACTCCGCTACTGCCAAGACTTTTGTACTCCCCCCCCCCCCCCCCCCCCCTCGGCCCTCACGAGCATGACTAACCTCCCATTTTAACCATTTTTTAACTCATTCTTCATATTTCTGGCTCAGACTTTTCCATCTTTAACATCAACAGACTTCAACACTGAACTCGACTCGTCGCTTTACTCGTCACACTGATAAATAAACAAATAAACTGGGGAAAACTTTGGATTTTCTGACAGTGAGTAGTCGGAGACTCTTCTCCTGGGCTCGATCGTCGTATTGGCAAAGTTTGACAATCGCTGGGGGTTCGGGTCCTCGTTCTTTGAAATGTGGCTTGAAAATTATGGATGAAAATAAAATAGAAGGGGTAAAGTAAAGATAAACGAAGGATAGAAAAAGTGCGAAGTGGCCAGGATTGAATGTTATATACTGCCACGGAGAATTCTCTTTCTGGATAAGGGTTCGATAAGTAAGAGTGAAGGAATAACAGAATGAAAAAAGAAAGACAGAGAAAGACACGGAAGCTGAGGAGAAGACCGCGCCGGACGATATCTTCTAGGACTCTCCGAGGGGTTAAAACCGAACCCGAATCCTTTTCAGCTGTGGATTTGAAGCGCCTTCCCCTAGAGTTTCTCAACAAACTTGTGACACTCTACAGAGACTCCCTTGCTCTGGTTGCACTTTACAGACGATTCTCTCAGCGTTCGAATGCCTCGTTCGCGAGGAGACCACCGATATCTCTCTTGCGTCTTGGTATCTTCGTCTCCAATCCCTGCACCGAACGGATAGAACATCATAAATATCGGTTATATTATTGGAAACGATTACGAGATCAACTCAACAATGGATCAATAAATTTACATCGAGACGCCCTACTCGAATATACGACTCAATAATTTTCCATGAATTCAATTCGCTCAGATGAGAGATGAAAGGAACAATGAAACAAAGATACTTTTTTACCTTCGTTTCCCAAATGACTAACATATAAAGGAGCGTGTGAAAGCTTTCAAATTATTACAAATCATTTGTTTTTCTTTTGCAACATTTTCCAATATTGAGAAACGTACCAACCGGAAATTCCGAGGGCCCTGGAATAACTCTTTGATGAAGAAAAACCATTTCGTAGGTATTGTTGAAAAACAGACTTCTGTGTAAATACAAAACCAGATGCTGAAATGAAGAGGGCGAAAAAAATCGATAGAAAACGAGGGACCGAGTGGAGTACAGCAGATACGCTCTGCAGTTTCTCGATTTTCATGTTGAGATAATCTTTCGTTTCAAACCTTGCCAAAAATCGTATAACCAAGAGCTCTATGCAGATTAAAATTTTTTACAATAACGAAAAATAGTGCTTACAAGTGGTAATTTTAGAACACGAAATTGCTGAATTATTCAATAATAATCAGGAAAAATTTGAGTCTTGATTGACTCTTCGATCGATGCATAATTACACGCATGTCATACGTCCACGTACCTCGGCCCGCTTCACCGAAACGATTGAAGATCTTGCTCCCCTTGCTGCGAATATGTCTGGTGACCAGCCTCGAAATCTCTGGAGATGCATCATCTGACCTATCTTCTCCGAAATGATAATCGTTGAAGTTGCATCTGCTCATCTCAAAATTCCATCCTCTTGGAAGGAAATCATCCTAATCATTGTCGGCTCAGTTTTATTCGACTCGTGAAAATTCGGGGTTCAGCGGAGTGGAAAAACCATGAAGGGGTTTACCGTTTTTTCCTTATCAATTCCTCACATAAATTCCATCGAACCATATTTGCGAGGGCGTGATCGAATGGCTGTGGAACAAAATCCTCGAGAAACTTTTATGAAGTTAAAAATCATCCACGCTGGAAATAAACCGACAAAAACTCTCAACACAGTGCCATTATCATATGTAACCTCAACCCTGGAAAATAAAAATAAAATAAAATACAAAAAAAAAGCAAATTCATTAGAATTTTTTCTTTTTTTTTTTTTTAGTAGCTACTCATTTTTCGTTGTTATACGAAGAAAACGGTATTTTGTATGACGATGATTCTCGGTCGAAAACAGGCAAAAAATATTAAAAAATTACCGATTGTGTACCTTCGAAATTCTTGTGGAAGATTTAGGACAAATTTTTTTAGTGAAGCTATCAAAGCGATCTTAGTTTTGTGAGAACCCTGAATCTAGGATTTCTTTTCCAGAAGGAGTGAACACATTTACTCACGACTTTGAAAAAAGGATAAAAATGTGCTTTTTTAATTGACCTTTTTTCGTCGTGCAAACTTATTGAAAGATTTATCAACGTATATGTTTTCGGTGAGCCACATCAAAGCCCCGGTAAGGTTTCAGTCCTTTCATTTTCAAAGCGAAACACGTACGTAACGCGAAAAGAAGAGGTAAAAGCTCGTCGAACATTGCTCGGTGGGTAAAAAAACTGAAAACCAGAATATACGATATTGAGCAAGACGGGAATCATCCTCCGCACAACGTGTGTTAGGTCCTTTCGACTTTTGCGAGTCAGCCAATAGACGAACTAAAAAAAACGATGCAAGTATTCGAGATATCGTAGCCTGAAGCTCTTCCGATTGCAAGCATTGTTGCTGCTCCAACACACACACACACACACACACACACACAAACGCCCAAACAGAGCCATGCGCGTTCGAACTTTCGAACACACTAATATGTTTAGACGCCTCCTATGTCGCGATACGAATCAAATTCAGGAGAGCTTTTTTTATCGAATCATCAATATGGCGAAGCTATTGCAACTAACCGAATTTGGGCTTCCTGTGATAAATCTAAGAACATGAAACGTCGAGCAAGTCTTACTCACTTTATAAGTAAAATTTCCCAAAAGCCTTTCATTTTTTCAACGTATGCTCTAACAAGAATTGGTAAAATGATGTTTACTCGCGATTACGAATTTTCGATACCTAAACAAGCACCTCGGCTACTGAAACGATTAAGGGGTCTACCCTAAATAGAATTATCAAAAAATCGATTTTTTTATTGCATTTTTCGAAAGCATACATATTTCAAAGTATCATACTAAAATTTTATAAAAATCTGAGCAGTCTAAGTGTACTTTTGAGCGACGATTACTTGGCTGTCTGAGCGCCCTGATATATGCTGGGCGGTCCTGCGTACCTGCCTTTGTTTAAACGCGTTTTTCTCAAAATTACGTTTTTCGACGGCTCGTTGATAAAATATCCGAAACTATTCAACCGATCCTTACCAAAATTTCATCACGTGTTCTTTGAGACTATGGCTATAGCGTGTATCATATTTAAATTTTGAGTGGAACTATTTATTTTTGCAAAAAACGATGTAAAAAAACGCGCCTAATCGTAGTTTTTGGAAAAATGGCCGCCAATATGTCATTTTGGAATAAATAAAAAATCGTATGATTTGCGCTGCAGCCATTTACCCATTGAATCTAAAACCATTTTTATTTTTTTTTCTCCGATCATCCATTCCAGAGATTTTATCAACAACGCGCACTAATCTTTTTTTTACTCGTCTTCTCCCTCATTTATCTGTGCGAAAACTCAGTAAAATAAAAATAAATAAAAAATGTTGTGTATTTAAGGAATGTATTTTTTAGACCTAACAATTTTTATATCCACATTTATCATTTATACGGATCAAAAAACTTCGTGAAAATGGTCATTATTTGCCCGTTTAATTAACCATTTGCCCTTAACCCATTGAAGTACCAAATGAAACGTTACCAGGGAGTTATGATCGTTTCGGACTATTTGGAACTATTAACGAGGCAAATTCGTATAGTAACACGCACACATTCGTCGAGGTAAAACCTCGGAATATTTCGTTACCAAGAGATCAGTTATTGAAGTATAGAATTTCAACGCACCATTAGATTTCGCTTGGAACGTTCGTCCTTCGGAATAATTCGTTAATTATAATTATCTTCAACGTTTTTCGCAAGTATCCGAACAAATTACTAATACAAATTACGAATAGCGTATGAAACATAGAAGCTAACACGATCCTACATGTACATTGTTCATAGTTCAGAAAGAGAGAGAGAGAGAGAGAAAGAGCGAGAGCGGGGAGACAAAGAAAGCAAAATATTTAACTATACAGATATATAAATGTTATAATTGCACAGTACACTCGGTGCTCTTACCCGAGAAGTCCAACGAGAAAAGAAACCCCTTCCCTCCACCTTTTCGCAAAACTGTCTCGGCCAACTCGATATTAAACGTTAATTGCTTGTGCTTTATTGCTCGTACACGAGGCTTCAGACCACTGGCAGCTCATACCACTAGTTCTACACAACGACATAGCTATATGATGATAATTGCTTGTCTCGCACCGCTGGAGTACATTCTCATGGCATATATAACATAGTTTACCTATGTATGTATATGCGGAGGTTATATACGTATACAAAGCTCGTATTATGTACTTGGACCAGTGATATAGGCCCCATGTACTAGGAACGCCCATTGCTGAAACGTTATTATATAGTGCTGGCTCGATCCAACATATTTTTCATTAATGGTCTCTGCGAGATATTTCCAAGAATGTATCACTCTACCAAATATAATAATACACATAATTATAATAGTTCATTGTCGTTGCGGCAATAGAGTATTAAGGAGACTCACATATGGAAGCACGGCGTTCGTTGGACTGGTGATATTCGCGAATTTTACTATCTTTAATAACAATCGATCGGTGGATTCTGGAATATTGATTTTACGGAGACGATTGTTTAAAAGCCTGTTTTATGGGGTGAAATGACATTTTGCTTCTCGATGATGAAAATTATTGGGGAGAAAGTTAGATTGATCGATTAGAGTGGCAAATGTCACACGAAGTTAGAAAAAAATTGCGCTTATGACGATCAAAAAACAGAAAATCGTTTTCTTTTTCGTTGTTTTTTTTTTTTTTTTTTGGTTTTTCATTGAGTTAAGTTTACGAGCGCAACCAGATGGAAAATATATCGAGATTTTATGTTATACGTCTCAACGTGGACTAACTCGTAATTTCAAACGAGCAATAGCGAACTCGGCACAAATCGTACCACGGTATATACGTACGAACGCGTCTGGATATACTGCAACTTATCCCTTACTCGTTCGACCATGTGGAATGCAGTTATTATTCAACGCGTTTTGTAGAATACGTATACCAACTGATTTTTCCTCGCGTGCGCGCCCCGCTCCCTCTCGATAGGACACGGAACAGATCGCCTGCGAGCAGGGAAACCTCGTTAAATATATGCGCGTGTCCTGATTTTTCAAGTGAATCAAAAGTTAACTGAAGCACGAATAAATATAACGGGAATATTATTTCTAATGTTATTATTCCCACATTTTTCATTCTTCAATAAAATTCTTTTCAATTATACAATGTTTAAGGTACATCATGCTCGAAGAATCGTATTTTATGAGTGTCTAAATTGGATCGATTTTTACTTCCTAATTAATGATATAATCACTTTAAATTCATGTCAGAGTTATTAATTTGGAATTGTAAATACAATTTTTCAACTTATCTTTTGGTGAGTGAAATTACCAGCCATTAATTAATGGGGGATCCATCACTGACTGAACCCGAAATTTCATTCAGCCCTGGCGAAAATACTGTAGTTTTTTAAGTAAAAAATCGCATTAGAGAGCGCCAAGGGAAAACACAACGAGAAATGGGTAGAGAAAAAATTATTAATAAAAAAACAGAAAGCTGTGACAGGAATGGGCCAAGCCAAGAAAAAACAAAATGCCGAAATAAGCAAATGTGAGGTTATACGAGTGCTCGTTACCAATGTCGTTCAATCTTTAAGGTAATATATTTTTATGACTAGAAAGACAATCGTCTCGAATTTTTGCCAAACCTTCATTATATCTTTCACTGTTATTGTGTACTTTATAAGCTTCGTAAGAAGCGTTCATTCGTTATATGGAAAGCTAGACGATTTTTTACGCATAGTCCTTATAACCCTGTGCATTTTTTTTCATATTCAAACACGTTTATCTCAATAACCCATAAAACGAGCCCTTTGGAAATTTGAAATGGGTGTCAGTCGACTACCGATTTAAACTCTGTGTAAATTTCAAGACTTTTTCAAGAAAATCGTTTCGTGCATGAACTACCTTAAACAACTTCATTCTTGAGAACTTTAAATTTCATGTATTCCGAACGTTCGCCTTCGTTTCATTATTTTAGTGTTGATTTTCCGACACCACGCATTCGAATTTTCACTTATTTTCGATCGGTCTCGTCCAGTTCTGTAAACAGCATCAAGACTCGCGGTAACGACTCGAGTAATGTTGGAATGGATTCGTACAAGAGCAAAGAGCAGCTCAAACTTCGAAGCTTCTTTTTTAATTCGGAGAATCCGTTGAAAAAAAAAAAATAAAAATAAAAAATCATCAGTTTTTACTCTACTGACAATCGCTATGAAATAAAATGTCCGAATGAAAGAAAATATTGGAATAGCAGAAGCGATGTATTTCACATTGAATGGGTACTTGTTCAAGCTTCATTTAAGCAGTTGGCCATAACGATATGTTTAAATTTGAAGCGGTCGTTGAGCTTCGTTTGAATGAAAAAAAAAAGAAACAAAAATGATAGTTAATAGTGAAAGCACATGGGACGATTCTGTGTCTCGTTATTCGTATATCTGCGCGTCGATCTTCAGCAATGGGTTTTATGGCTTGGCCTCGACCGCGCTCTCGCTTTCAAACGATGTACATGCAGATATTTATGCATATAACTATATACAATGCAGATTACTTGTATATCTTTAACTGCTACGGAGTGTGCAACAGATATCGAGACGCGCCCGCGATGGAAATTCCGCTAATCGTCCGCGTTCCCACGTACGTATTAATCGCCATATAAACCTGTACGTATATCGTGGCGCATTGTCGTTTCGGTAGCACGATTATCAACTGTAGTTGAACCAAATGGTGGGTACTTTTGTTGCGGCGTTGCGATTCTTCAGAATAGTCGATCAGTGAATTCTTTGTCTGGGATCGAAGAGCCGCATTTTAATATCAAGATATCGCTCGTACGTAAGGAAGTCTAAGTAGGTTGATGGGGCTGAAAGTCAAAAGGTCATTTCTCACATCATTTAACGAATGACGTTGCACAAAGTGGGTCATTATTATAGTAATCAACAATTCCAATGTTCCAACGCAATTGCATGCTTCTATAGTTTCATCTTTGTTTCACGATTTAAATAAAACAGTTATGACAGTTTTTCGAGATTTTGTTGAAGTGCAACGAGAACTCTTTTAGTCAGCACTGCTCTCGATAATCGTTTATCGATATTCAAACTCAGCGAAATAGCTTCGAGATGAGATGCTCAGGCAGTCAAAATCATGGACACAATTCATCAAAAGTCAGGGTCAAATTGAAATTGATTTAAGAGAAGCGACCGAGCGCAGATGCTCCGACGTCGTCCTGCTTGCTTTTCCCTTTGAAGCCACTACATCGCAGCACACATATGAACAAAGATATATGCAATGCCTGGTCAGCTTTCGTACAAGAAGTTGCTTCTCACGGAACACGGATATGATGGGCGCACATGGAGAGCTCACCGCCTAATAGAACATGAAACACAACCTCGTACAGAAGCATCAGTCCAGCAACTCGCCTTGCTCTCTTGCTCCTGCTTCACATTGCCTTACGCAATAATCCTTAGCTGAAAATATATACATACGTATATGAATTTCACTCTCGTGCATAGCACTTTCCACAGTCTACATGCTGCCTGTACCTCCGCGTCATGCACCTTGTGGATATCCACGCACGAACCGTTCAACGCCAAATCGCCTCTTGCGCGCTCCTTTTCCCGCGGGGAATCTCATCAACGATTTTTCTTCTCAGCATCCACTTTTTATCCCCGGAATCGCAATAAAGTTTCCGGTTACTTCCTGTACTTTTGTCTGTTTACCTAAACTCTGGAGATCCGAGTTTCGTCATAAACACGATGAAGGTGGGGCTCATTTCAATTCAAAACATCGCGCGGTGTTTTGAGCAATGTTTGGGAAACAGGCAAATTTTTTCGAGCCTGAAAATTCTGGGGACTCCGACTGGCTGAAAACAGATTTTTTTCTTACTTTTTAAAGAGACGCTTCAAGCCGAGGATTCAAGTGTTCCGGAACAAAACTTCTTTTCAAGAATCTTATTTTTTCGCATCGTCTTTTACAAAGATGAAAAAATCGATTGAGCAGTTGGTCAAGCCGATGCGAAAAGCCTCGTGTTCGAAAGTACATGTATATCGGTCGTTATATGCTGCAGGAGAAGAGAAGTATGCAGTGTGCATGGCTGGCGCGTGATCGCTCGTTTGAGAGCTGCAGTGTCCGGTAGACCGGTATATATACCTGCCCGGTGGACACTCTCCGCGTCGCCAGGACGCATTAGATTCATTTTCCCCACGTCTGAAAACCAGACTTGTAATATGAAATAGATATAGACAAACGCGTGTGATACACAAGCACTTTGTAACGGGACTGATGACGAAATGGGCACGATCTGAGGAGCGAGTTATGCAAAACAAAAGTTGCTGATACTCCCACGAATATCGACAGAACTGCCTCGATATCCAACTCGTAGGGCGGTGTTCCAATGAGATTTTCTCGAAAAAAGTGAGGCAGAAAATGGCGTTCTTCATTCGCAGGGTCTCTGCAAGGAACGGTGGCTCACTGAGATGAGGGTCAGAGAAACCAAAACACTTTCGCCTCGTTTTCTTGGGGTCAGCTTGAAAAATTTCGATTCTAGAATGGCGCGATTCGATGATCCCTGCAATCATATTGTTGGATCGATCTGTCAATATCTAGTGGAATAAAAGATCTGGATTACTGAAAAATTTGCCAACGCAGCGAGATATCCTTGAGCTTCATGGCGACGAAAGAATAAAAAAAAAAAAAAAAAAAGAAAATAAATAAAATGAGGATCGTATGAGTGGTGAATCGCAGCTTTTGGAACGGTGTCAAGTGGCGAGACGATTCACAGAGGCACGACAATATCAACGAGATACATGACTGTTTTGTGCTACAGATGCATTAAGGTACATACCATTTTTATATTTATACATAGTTTTCTACATAGCACCTATGTAAGCCCCATGTACACATCGCTGTCGACGATACGTAGAAAAAACAAGTATATGTTATAAAACGGTACACCCGTCGCCTGGAGTATGAGAGAGATAAAGATGGAGCAAGTGTTGCGCAGTTTTCAAGCTAGAGCAAGAGATCCATATACTCTCAATAAAATCCCTGACGCGCGAGAAACTGTGGAAAAATCAGTGAATACTAACCACAGACTCGGGCGTTTTCGACAACGAAAAATCTCTCTTTGCTTCCAGGCATATTTATCCAGTTTTATACGTACTGTTCGTTGCTTCGATAAATATATAGGACGTGTGCATATTTTGGGTATTTTATACCATTTTAAAATCCCGATCACCACTAGTCGCTTTGAAATTTTTCAACGGGGTACTTTCTTCTGGAAAAATATTCGCACTTTTTTAAAATACTTTTATTTATGATTTTTTGGTAAACATGATTTTTTTTAATGGTCGGAAATCGGATCCTGGAACCGGTGGCTTGGACATTACGAAAGCTATGAAATCGTTTGGAAACGTGTTTGTTATGAAAATTGAACGTTATCGTGAAAACGAGATATATTAAGCGCCGAAATATGATGAAAAAAACAATATTTTCGAATGTGAAAGAATTTTTCAAGTTGGTACGGATTGAAAAAAAATCAGGTGAGCTATAAAATTGGAATGAGCTGGAGTGCCTCATACGTGGATCAGCTTTTTGAAATAAACGAGATACTTTGAGGAATATGTAGTGGCAAGAGTGTAACGAAGGTGGGAAAAAAAGCACGAAGAAGAAAAGTGTGGGTGAAAACACTTTGAAAATATGGGCTCTTGGAATTTTTTTTCTCTAGCCCCTCCTCAACTGATTTACTCGAAAAATGCACCCAGTTTAACCGAGAACCGTTCACGGCGAATCTCACGAATCCACAGTTTGGTTCATACTCTCAAGCCATTGAAGTTTCACTGCTTTTTCTCAAATCATTTTATTTCTTTTACTTTTTCACCTATTCTCAGCGCTCGTAACAAGGAAGGCAACTGATTTGCGACTTTGGCTTCCCAGTCTCTCGCCGTTTTGCAGATCTTCCTGGCTTTCATACAATAATAAGAAAAACGCTGAGCCAGATTAAGTGAAGATAAAATGAAAGAGGAAGCGCAAAGGAAAGGACGATGAATCTCAAATCCAAATACAATGTCTGTGGGGTTGCATGGTTTTCGATCATGGAATAATTGGGTATCTAATCATCTCAAATTCCTGATGAACCGATGAGCTTTAATTACCCAAAAATGTCGATTTTTATTGTATTTTTGCAAATAAAATGTGCTTGCTCATTCGGAAATGTTATGCTCACACCAAGGGACATGAATCCTGTATAAAAAAAATCTACAAACGAGAAAAATGTCCAAAATCATGGTGCTTTTAATCATTTTTAAAAGCATTATTGCTAAGATATTTTTCATGAATTTGCTCCTTTTTTTCATAGGATAATGATGATTAAATAACAGACGAGAGAAATAATTTAAAAAATATAACTACCAATGTTTCTCACAACACGAATGGAACAAATATTTTATGGTTACTTTGGAGGAAGAGTAATTTGAGAATGCACCGAGGCGAATAATTTTGTCCGGGAGCACGGTAAGATTGCTTCATACACTAGCCGTTTCTACTTATAGTTCTCTCATCAGCTAACGTCGTTGTCATCCGAGTTGTCGTGCCATGCACTTCCCTCCCGATCCCCATCCCCTGCACTCTGCATGCCCGTTGAAGTTGCACCGCTTTGAGCACGTTTTAAGGCAGCAGTTTCATTTTCAGTCGTTTTTTTCCGAATTTATTGTCGCGCAGTTTCCAAAAGTGGTCATAAACAACGAGCTTTCAAACTCTCCCTCGCGGATTGTTCTGCCTCGTTTTTTTGCCGGAGTTCACGAGCGACTGGAATTTTCGAGTCGTTATTTCGTGTGAAGCAAAAAATTCAATAATTCCAAAAAGACTGAAAGTGTATCAGCACCATCAACAATTCAAAGCTCCCCGTGTCCAGGAGTCTCAGATTCTCAACCGATGTTTATCATCGAGAAAAATCGGCTGTGCAATTAATGCCCGCGCGAGACTAACGTGTCTCTTAATCTTTCTTATCTCTTCATACTCTCAACATGCGAGAATAACTGAACCTTAATGTGGGGAATGGCGCGTCGACGAATAAAAAAGGAGGTTGGTCCGCATGCAAATCTATACTTTTTGGCTGGCTCTATTGGCGCTACTTCAACGTCTAAATAGTTCTTCCTATGCCTGCGAGAGCTCTTTCGCTTTGGCTGGCTCCGAGTGACCGACTGTTGCAATAAGACTATCCATGCCCCGTTACGTCTCCTATCAAAAGCTTCCCAATACGGAGGATAAACGCTCTCAACGATATCCATATGGCGATGTGCATACAATCGACTGTATACCCACATCTACGTCTATGTATTTTTATGTACATGGTATATAAGCATGAACGTATTTATATGTACAGTTATGTGCAATAAAATGTACTCTATATATTATGTAACCTTGAGGCACGTCCTGCCTCGGCGTGCGCGAATCGCTTCCTCTTTCCTTTCCTTCTTCACGTGCCAGAGCTGCTGCATTAGCGCCTGCTATTCTCATTACGTTTTATCTTTTGGCATATAGCATAAATATATTCGGTCAATGTATATATTGAACACGGAAAAGTATTTTAATTCGTAATTTTTTTTTTTTTTTTTTTTTTTCAAATTTTTTTAACAATATTCAAGTTTCTCAATTGCGAAATTAGATTTACGTGTGTATGACAGGTAGTTACCGCATTCCTATGTACAGATATGCATACAATTACGTTGGCGTAACGCTATTAAATTTCATGGAATTCTCGGGAGTGCATTTGATTAAAATGCTGGGTTGAAGCTCGATCCGTGCCTTCGAATGGCACCACCGAATCCTGGCACGTTGGTTAAAAAATTTCTCGGAAGGTGAGACATATTTGGTGTAAACATTAAAACAAGGAACTGGAATACCTGAATGAAGGAACATGAATTTTTTAACGTGATATTAATAAGTGGTCAAATTTTTAGGGTGACTAGGAGGGTAGTGCTCGTACCGAAGAATGCAAGAGCAGTTTATTAACGAAATGTCGTATTCGTGGAATTTGATGGAATTTAAAAAGCAAGCGGTGACGAAAGCCGTTGAAAAATGCTAAAAATGAGCGCTCGCCGAACGCTTCGATCGACATAAAAATTGGGAATTCTGGAGATTTTCGAACATTTTTCATTCAGGGTGAATCGAGATATTTCGAACACTTTTATCTGCCCTCCAGTTCAATCCTCTCGAATCTTGTTTGTGAATTCTGACTCGATTGAAACATAGAAAAGTTTAAGGAACATTCGTATCGTTATCTCACTGCGAGCTCAAAAAAGTGGCCAATCGTTCAAACGAAATGGCAAGTGACGGGTCTCAGATGAACGTGACTGTACAAAGCTCCACGTATTTCCCTTTGGCAGGATTATATTGCAAAATATATCACCGATTCGGACGAGTATGCATATTCCTGAGCGCGCATCAGCCAGTCACGAGATTTCTAATAAAACACGAGATGAAGATTCAGCCTTGACCGCGCGCGCTCACGATTGCACACCGAGGCACTCCTGACCCAGACCGAAGATCACAGTCGTCTGACTACAGACGGAATGTCTCCACTGTGAGCTGCAATGCAAGCGTGTCGACTCCTTCCCTCTCCATTACTTCCTATGTATAAGCCTCATGTATGTGCAGATATATGTGTTCATATTCGAACATGTGTAAAAGGCAGGCTTTACATGTTAATATAAGAGCTGTTCAAATCGTATGGAAAACACAGGCCTCCTTCCGCTTCTCATAAAGTTCAGATTTTTGCGCGTCACATGCGTCTATGTACGTGGAAATATGCACCTTTTAAACTGTATAATGTTCGTGTCTGAAAGTGTGTGTGTTAAAATTAGAGCAAGAAAAAAATGACATACCGAGGGGAAACTTTCTATAGCGAATAGTTGATTTTTTATTTCTTCGTTTCGTTTTCTCTTGCCCTCGTAGTTTTTCACCTCGTGTCTTACTCTTTCTCCTAATAACTATGACTCGCGTTACCTAGTCCTCGGCTATCCCTGCAATCCATTTAAGGAGACTGGAAAGCGAATATATAACCTTATGGGACTATTTTTTTTTTTTCTTTATTTTTTCTTTTTAGATATCGCATTAATGAGCGTGTATGCCACTTATCGAAAATACATATGTCGCCTTAAAAAAAAGTTTTCCGCGTGCATTAATCCGAATACGTGTCGAAAGAAACTGTAAAATTGCAGTGTCGCTAATTACGGGAAGTTTTAGCTTTTACCGTCGTTACCTGTTTACTCGCACTTCTAATAATTTGATTAGTGACAGTTTCGAACTGCCGCTGTTATCTGTGGGAAAAAATATCTTCGTGTCGAAATCATAGGTTGTATTATTCGTGCAATACTGCAGAAGATATTTCTTCAATGGAATTTCAATTGAACGTTTTTTCTCTTCATACGAACGCACGAAAATGGCGATTATAATGATAATAATTAAACCGATTATGCATTCACTTTCCAGTTCTCTCATAGGAGATACCGCAGTAGTTATCAAGCGATAAACTGTCTGGAAATTGTAATTGATATGCACCAAGATATATTGGACTTTCGCCTCGAAGCTGGGCTGCTCATATAGTCTCGAGGAGATCTCATCGCCCACACAATCGGCGAATATCTCCGTGCCCTCTCTCTCTCTCTTCCTCTTTTTCCATCCTTCTTTTCTCTCTTTCTCCAGATTCGTATCTCTCCGTCCCTCTGCAGCCGCATTTGGGCTACATGTTCGCGTGATAGTTTCCGGTAGAGTGAGCAATATCAGCTCCGGACCACATGCGTCTTATCTGTTATCCTGGAGCGTACATGTCATTCTATTAGATCGGGAACGAAAAAAACATAAGAATTTTTCTTTATTGAAAGTTTCTCGCAAATTTTTGTTCTATCCTTTTGCCTTATTTTTTCCCAATGCCTCAATCACGGTCAGCTTATCGAAGTTTAATGAGAACACTTGATCGAAAACTTGAATAGAGAACGAGTAACTGTACTGCGCTTTCATTAATGTAACACACCATTTTTTGCATCCGATTTCTCATCGAGATCCTGAAAAAATTGCTAAAAATAATAAACCCGAAGAATGTTAAACGGCCAGTGAAGCAATGCGTCGTTAAAGCTTGAACAGTTTTTCTTCAGCAGGTTGGATGAGAAAAATTATTCGAATCGTCAAACAGAAGGCAGAGCGCGATCGGTGCATTGACTCGTTGATCGAATTTCATTATTTCTCGAGAATTTTTCGCCTGTAGAAGGGAACAACATTTTCCGGAGCCCGTTCAATTCGGTAACGATCGACTTTTCATGCACAGGCATCAAGTGCAGTTGCTGGAGCTTCGCTGACCGCATGTTTAGCAAGGTTACCGAGGATCGTGAACGTAACGCCAGAAAAAATGTTCCATTTCTCAGCAATTTCGAGGTAAAAAAATTAACTGAGCCCACGCGCGAGCTCGCTGACGCACGCAAGTGTGCGCTCGATAGAAATGCGTTTGCAGATATAAAATCGGCGACGCCGCCTGTCCCCTGCCCCCCCCCCCCCCCCCCCGGCCCTCCCTCCCGCAAGAACAGAGCGCGCTACGCCGTACCAGTTTACAAACGACTTTATTTCTAACAGCGCGGCGGCCTAACGAGATGCTAGTGTGTATGGGGTGTCACGATCTCGCTGGATGTACTATATAGCAAACCAGTTATAATTTCCACCTAGAAAGTTGGTTTATCGAAACCACGCGCTGCATATCATCTCGCACACTCGCCAAAGACAAGAGATCCGATATATTAACAACCTACCGAATGGCTATGAATTTTTGGTGTTTTATCTTTTTATCGATGTACACGCTGAGCGAATACGAATTTCCGATTGCACGGAGATACGGAGTTTACCAAGCTCACAAATAAACTCCGATTGAATAACGCGAAATTCCGATCTCGAGGCTGCCAAACAATGTGAAATATTTTTATTATTTTAACATGCTTTTTTTTCGTTGCCTGTAACCCTCGGTCGATTAATCAGAGATAAAACAGGCTATTTTTCAATGGTCCATTCCGTCAGTAGAATATTTCGTCGAAAATCCACTCGCAATCATCCACGTTCGTTTTTTCGTTTCGATAATTGACTTAGTTTTCTCATTTTTTTCGTAAGCGTTTTCCAATATTATCTAATTCGTGGGAGGGTACGAATATTTTTGCATGTTCACGTCACGACGATAAAAGCGGGACTCTTAATTGATGATCATTTAATTAAAACAACTCGAGATTCTTTATTCGTTTTAACCGAGAATTCAAATGATCCAATATCAGCCAAACTGTATTGATACTATCGGTTGCAGAGCATAGAGCGATAGCTTCGTCCAACTCATACGAATGCCACCATCCAAACTCAATTCCAGGAAAAACTAGTTTACCTCAGGAAAACTCAGCTTTCGACCTGGAATCGCTTTTGGTTGATAACACACGTACACACACGCGTACACTCCGACCGTAGTTACCGTTCCATGCTCAGACACCGATATTTATACATAAATATATCGATACATTTATTAATGGCGAGCGCGCAGCCTCTCTATCGGTACTTGCTCTCTTCGGGGTGAAGGCAAATGAGACTCGAGTCTGTTCGACGACGTATCTTATATTCAAACCGGTCATGGCCGGGATGAAAAAGATCCGCGCCCGCGAGAGCTCGATTGGACGATTGACGGTGGGAGGAATTTTTCGCACGACCCCCTCGCACACCAGCAGCTAGCGAATATAATGGCTTTCACTTTCTACGTATACATGCATAAAGGCGATGCTGAACGTTTGAAAAAATACAAGTTCACATATGCATACGTTAAAAGTTTCGACGCGCACACTACTTGGAACGAAATAAATGAGGAAAAAGCAATATCTTGGAAAAAAATTCGAAAGATCGGGCTTTTTTTATTCTTAGGTCAGAATTTCTTTGACAATAATTCGCTTTGAAGTGTCTTTGATTAAGCGGGTTTGCAGATATCGGAATAATGAGTTTTCTGTTGCGAATATCCGTACGTTTGGATTATTACGTAAGCTCAATGGGCGGAGATATTTTTATGCGAAATTCGCTTCAAGGATTTCCTTTGCTATTACTCGATCTTATCACTCCAGGGTGGAAAAGATATTTCCTTTTCAAACTCTCATTCCATTCCCTCACAGATTGGTGGTGGGAATATTAGTGATTCGAAGCTGGAAATAATCGTGGAGTCTTGAAAAATATCCAACAATCATCCAAGTGTTGCTTCTCTATAACGAATGAGAATTTTCTGCAGATAAAAATTTTTAGGCCCTTCGATCGCCGAGCATTTAAACTGATCGACACCGTTTTAAAATTGCTTCGGTAAGACGATTCGAAGCTCAAATTGGTAGGTTGCAGTAATAGGTAAAAAGATACAGATATGCAGCAGAGGTGCAGATGGAAATAGTTTAAAAGAGAAAGACAGTGAGCTGCCGACGAGAAATTCGTGTTGAAAAAGTGATTGAAGTTTCCTGAGGCCATTCAGCGATCACCTTTCGGTTATATCGCTCGGGGTAACTCGATTCAAACCTGATAAACATTTAACGATGACACTGAATAATTTATGAAAAGCCATTACGAAAGAATGATAGCTCGATGAAACGATGAAAGGCGCAAACGACCTTAAAACTTTGAGCCAAAATCCTCATCCGTTCATATCAACTGCTGGCATTTTGGGCTGCATTTTCATGCCATTATTGAAGAGTAATCCCCGAAACGAAAACACATTGAAGACCCTTGAAAAGTGAAATTAGACTGCAGCATCATTCTCATACGATGTACACATTCGAGCAGGAGCATGAGTTTCCAGGTGGCGAACTAAGGACCCCGGGATGTGCTGAGTGTGACCTCAAGTTTCAAAGCGATCCTGGCGATTCGGCAAACTTTGCTCCCCGAGTTTGTTCAAAACTTTGTTATGACCATGCTCTATATGTATACACAAGTATAAACATGTAGATTGATGCTTACTTTAGTATCAAAGCGGTTGTGTCTCGTAAATTATTACTGATAGCACGGAATCTTCATACGAGCGAGGATAGCAAGACCTCTTATTTTAGTGCCCCCTTAATCCGACAGAATTAGCTCACTTTTCACAGTTTCTTACACTTTTATAACTTTGAATACGTCACCAAAAATGCCACCTGATTCTTATGGTAGAATTTTATACAGCAAAAAAGCTTTTTCAAGACGATTCGTGACTTTGTGCTGTGTGGTTATCTATTTTTTTGACGCATCTAATTTCTGTAAAGATGAGGAGAAAAAAATCTACAGACATTGTGCAATTACCATCCAAATGTTGCCGCTAAACTCATATATTTCACGGAGTTTAGTCACAGACAGAGTGAAAGAGTGTAATGCTCGACTATATGTCGTCAGCTCGGATGTTGGTCGCCCTAATTTCAGATTTTATCGAGCAGCCCATATGGCGAGTAATGTTTTTGCAAAATGTTCTTTTTATAGATTTTCAAAAATCATTGGGCTGCAATTGAAACGCAAATTTGTAGAGTCAAAAGTGCTTCTGCCCCGGGTGGCAGTAAAATGTGACGAAACCAGGACGAGAATCCGCACGAATGCTATGGGTGCAAACAGTGAAGAAGAATTGGGTCCCCATCCTGAAAATAACCTTCAGTAGAGATGGATTGAGCAAACATTCGTGACTTTAGATGTCACGATCGAAGTCTCTGGCAAAATCCTCCGCTAATAAGCCACAGCTTGATACTCCCTTAATAGTAACTTTGTTTAAAACCTTAAGTTTTGGAAATACGACTTTTGGTAACTGGATCATCGTCGAAGAGTGAAAATTGTTCGTCCATAGACGAATGGAGTTGGAACGACAGGCGAAACGAGCGAACGCACCACGCCCGCGAGAGTATCGTAGGTGACCAGGTGCCTGGTGCACTTGGTACCAACTATCCTGGAGTCTTTTCTGCTGTTGCTATAGCCGCGCGAGCGCGATCTCATACGAGAGGAAAATAAAGATGGAAATATTAGTTAGTTAGGAATAGAGAGAGAGAGAGAGATCAGTGGCGAGAGATTTAGCCGAGACGACGACGACTCCTAGCCGGGCGAATGGGCGGCGGGCGGTTGGTAGCTAAGGCCTTTTCGCTTTTGCTTAGCTTGTCTACATGCTTTACCCAATGTATATACTTGCCTACCACCTAACTCTGCCTACGGAGAGCCACTACCCCGTCTGTCCGCGACCCTCCCCTTGCCTTGCACTACTCTTACTCGGTGTCTCTTTCTCTCTCTCGAACGCATGAAGTCTGGAACGACCACCGTTCATTGCAACCGGAGGATTATAGTTTTTTCTGGGGGAGGAGGAGGGTGGAGGAGAGCATGGCTTTCGAAAGGATGGTGATTGTGGAGCGGTGGCCAGAGTGTAGACTTGGGCGTATATAAGGCCCGTCGACCCAGCCCAAGTCAGTCATTCACTGGACTACCAACCCACCAAACACACACCAAACATGAAGTGCTTTGTGAGTATATCAGGGTGGTTTGTAGGGTGTCCTCTCAGAGGCTCTTCATCTCTGGCCAAATATTCAGTTCTCTCATTCAAATTCATTTTACATTTCATTAATGATCTTTTTGACTCTATTCCTTTTGAAATAATTTCACTATTTCTCATCCGTAATTCGAAGTTTCTTCGAATTGATCATTTTTATATTTTCGGTATTATGCGAAATGACATTTTTTTATTTTCCCTTGGAATACTTCTCAAGTTTGCGAATCTTTTCGACTTTTCAATGCACATTCTTTATTCCGAGTTTTTCCTGATACTCATCATGCACTGGATTGCGATCAACAACATTCACGCAGCTCTGGTCTTTCCAAATATTCAAATTGCTCATTAAATATCTCTATTTTCATTCAATGTCAAATATTATAAAACTCTGGCCGCTAAAGAATCATCTTCACATTTGCTTTCATTAACCTACGTTTTTACGACTTTTCATTCACAAACTCGGCACTCCCTCGCGATCAATCGAGGAAAGCGCTCGAACGGTAGTCTCGCAAACCGGTTGCTATTACAATATCGAGTCATCTTTCTCCAGCAAACTGGTTGTTCTCGATTAAACTCACGTTCATTAATGCACAATCACTGGTACGATAATCTCGTTAGAAAAAGTCGGTGATGTATCACGATTTCTATTAGAGTTGTAAACGAAAAGCCATTTTTTTCGTCATTTCGAGTTTTTTCACGGCATTTTTACCTGCTCTCGATTCTCATATCAACTCGAATTTATTCACGGCGACGTGTGTTTCGCTCTAGTAACAGTCCAAGTAAAGAGTATCGTGAGTGCAGCTACACATACGTTCGAGAAGACTTTGGTTCGCGATCGTCACATTAGCGGAACCTAGATAAATCCGAAGCACTGTTTGCCTCGATCGGGCTCGTTGAACGCTCAAAACTTCCTTTCTAAATCTCGTTCAGCAAACTCTTGGGTTCGAACAGCTCGGGCTGATTCTCGGAACATGCGGGAAGATCGGTAATTGCATTGTACCGGTTGCGGGTGGCCGAAGGTTTTTCGAAATCGTCAATTTCAATTTGCGGATCATCGGGAAAAAATAAAACCGAAAGAACAAAAAACTCGATCGTTCTTGCATAATCGACCGGTTAAAGTCTGAAATGTTTAACGCGGAAAACGAAAAGATGTACGGAGTGATTGGGAACTTTTTTAGTTATCCAATTAATTATAAGGAGCCACAAATAGAGTTGCGTAGCGAGTCCTGCCGTTGGCTATTACGCTGGCACACCTTAAGTGCTCGTTTAGTTGATCAAGTTTTATTTCATTTAGTTGAATCGAGTACAGAAAAGCACAAATATGCGAGCCTGTTTTTCACGCAACATAATATAAAGTGAGATAGAAATTCTCGGTGGATCGAAGAACGGCGATTAAGCCTGTTTCGCGATGTCTTTTCCCCGCCAAATATGGAATCGTGGCTCGGACTAACTGAGAAAATAGTAAGCCATTCGAAAATGCAATCGATGGGGGGAATCTCGGTCCAATTACGAAATATTACGGCATATCGACGGTTACGTTTGGATCGGGCCTCGGAAAAGTCATTTCACCCTAGCAACTAGTCCATTTTCGAGTTTTACCATCAAGTCGTAGTCTCTGAACTCGTTTTGCGTGACACAACGATTTAATGTCACCGGAATTGGGAATGTTTAAACTCGCGTTTGCATCTCGATCCAGTTCGCGTGCTGCACTCGCGTTCGATATATAAAAGTGGATTTTTTCGTTCAATATGATCGGCAGTATACCTTCGGGGGATACTTCGAGAATGGCAATTTCGCATTAGCTTCTCAGTTTCTTCCTACCTCTGTTGTCGAGTGCAACATATACTTGCATACCGCGTGCAGCGCGCTCCCATTGAAAGTGAAAGCCAACGCGGTTATGCTTCCTGGGGTCTCGAGCTCGCGCGCGCACACTTCTCTAGTCTGTAATCGGTGCCGCGTCGAGTAACTCGCTCATAGAGCAACGCTAGTATCCCGTATATTACGTCTGTACGATGATTGTTCATGAGTCTGATACTTTAGCTTCCGTAATTCGATTCTTGTGCCTTAGTCCGGTAGTATTACGAACGTCGAGAAAATTTAAAAAAAAAAAAAAAAAAAAAAAACGATGAAAACGCTCAGAATATACATGTATCCGAAGTTTTGGTAACAAGAGAAATGGGAGTCGAATAAATGGAGGGAATCCTCTCGATTTTTCCAGATTGTTTTCGCTTGTCTGGCCGTAGCGACGGCGCGCGCTGGTATCGCCCACGGTGGATACGGTGGTGGTCACGGAGGCGGTTACGGATATGGTGGATACGGACACGGAGCCGGACTTAGCGGTGGTCTCGCCGCTGGAGCTGGTACCGCTGCCTCCCTCCAGGGTGGTGCCGCTAGCTTGGGATCCGGTGGTCTTGGTGCCAGCTACGCTGCTGGTGCTGCTGCCGCTGCTGGTGCCGCGGGAGTCCAACAAATCGTATCTGGTGGTTAGTATAATCGATATTTCGGTGTCCGAACGGATGTAGACACTTGAAGAGTGAGTAACGAATCGTTGCGGTTTCGTAGGAGTTACCGGTGGAAGGTCCGACATTGGACCCGCTGAGGGACCCAAGGCCAACGTAGGACCCCAGTCTGGCCCATCTGACCTCGTAGGACCCCAAGAGGGAGCCAAATCCGTTGGAGGACCCCGTACCGGACCATCCAGCCTTGTTGGACCCGCTGCTGGCCCATCCACCCTCGTAGGACCATCCCAAGGAACCGCCACCCTCGTAGGACCATCCCAGGCTACCGCTAACCTCGTTGGACCCAGCTACGGTGGAGTCGCTTTCTACGCCGGATCCGGTGGAATCAACGGTGACGACGGTAGCTCTGGCTCCGCTGCTGCTGCTGCTCCCGGAGGTGGATTCGGAGGTCTTGGTGGTGGATTCGGTGGTGCTGGTGCCATCGCTGTCATCGGAGGAGGAGGCCCCGGTATTGCCGGTGGTATTGGCGGACACGACGCCGGAGTTGCTGTGATCAACGGACCATCTGGCGCCATCCACGCCGGTCTCGGCTCCCACGGAGCTATCATCCCCGCCCCCATCCACAAGTGGTAAGACGGTCTTAGACCCCAGCGATCTCGGCTCGGCGACGGCGGCAAACCCACCACGGTCATACCGGTCAGCGAACGCGTTACCAACGTCGGAGCTTCGTCCAACCTCGGAGCATGGCAGCTATATAGAGTAGTCAGTCGGACACTCCGTCAGAATCATCTAATTGCTCGTCCAATCATCCTAACATCACGTGATCATACCGCGAGAGACAATGAGATACGTGTTTAACAAACAATTCGACCAGTGCCTGGCGAGGCGCGATCAAGCGGTTCCCATTACCCACCCCAAGAGAAATCATCATCTCGTGGGAATATCTAGTAAATTTTACACTTCATCGTGAGACCGCAACCGCGATATCGTGCAGCGACAGTGCGCTACTACGGCTCGATCGTATGTTCATATACGAATCTCGTAAATCGAGCGGACTTCTCATCAACATCGAGAAGATTACGCGATAAGCTCCGTCATGAGCCCAGTCATAGGACAAGCTTTGCCGCTTCTATGGTCGATACACAACCGAGCTGATTCTTCTGTTTTCTGAACAATCCACTCGCTTGCATCTCGACACTTCCAATTCTCTTACATCTTCCATCTTTTGTAGGCCGACGCTCTCACTCACATATACTATCCCTTGTTGAGGAAACCCAAGTTTCCTCACAGTTGTTATACTCACTGCCGCACCCAAGCATACATATTATTATTACATACTCGTCCATGCATATGTCTTCTATATATATATTTATATATATATACACAAATATATATATATATACTATTACTATACCTACTACTTCTTCACACATATATATATCAAGTACATAAAATGCAGAGCCAACGCAATGTGTCTTTAGTATGGACGTATATATATATACATGCATATACATACAAGTACCCGTGTTATGTGAAGGAGACCGGTAGATTATGGTAGGTCAGCCGTTCCCGTGAGTGAATGAATGTACATAGAAGGCGCGCCGCCGCCGGCCCCCGACCCCGCCCGCCCTCGTCATACCCTTTCTATGCGATCACTACTAGCACCCCACCACCACCATAGATAGATACCACGTATTTATAGCGTTTATACATTTATACAATACTTTATATAAAATAAAGCATCAGTATTTAAAACTCAATCTTACCTTGTCTATTGCTATTTTAACCTCCCACATCATTCAAATCTTCTCATCGGTTCGCTTCTGATGTCTACATCGAAATTATTGCAAAGCCATTCACGAACGTACAACTTGCTGGCTGCAGCATTCAGTCCTTCGATATTCCAGTTGTTGAGAATTTAATGATTTAATTGAGGTGTCTCAAATGACTTTTTGGTCTGGTTAGGAATACTCAAATTTGATAAAATCATTTTTCAAATTTGATTGCAGTCACGATATCTTATTCTCGTGGTTTTTCTGTCGTCCATCGTTGAATAAAAATGTTTTGGCAACTTCCGCGCATACTGAAAGTACATGGCATCAAAGTTAGTGAAACACGACATTGTCGGGTTTAAGTGGAATCTTAAGTTTATCATGAGTTTTATTCCAAAAGTGAGAAGAACTTTATTATCACTTTAATCGAATAGTAGTGGGAGAATATTCCGTATTTTCCAATAAGAAAATTAAATATTTCACGAAATTGATTGATATGGTTTGGGGAATCCAATTTTCAACCCGAAATTCGTAATATTTTCAAAGCTACTAAATCCATTTATCGAAAACTAGACCTCTGTTTTGGAATTATACAAAGAATAAATATGCCACCAATTTGATCGTTATTTCAATGCGTTACTCTGCATCGTATTGACAATAGCGTGCGGTGTTTAATCAATATATTTTTTGTCCAGCTCACCAAAAGGAAACCGATGACATAGTTTTCTCGATTCCACTTCCCCATGGCGATGTCGTCGTTGAATCATCGATTCCTTCTGAATATTGATGTGGACCATTTTCTGAAGATGACAATCGACTTCGCTAACGAGCGTTGATTTGGGGCACCTTTTCCATCGGGGAAAACTCGTTTCAGTGACCGGCACACGAAATTTTCAAATGCAGTGTGAATGGAGAGAAGCTTGCATTAGAAATCCTACAAAAGAGAAAAAAAATTCTGCCAGAAGGTAAAATGCATATCAACTTGTCAATACGAATATCACGTTGTCATGATTTTCCAGGCATGATCAGACACATTCCTGAACATAAAACAACGATAATTATAATCAGCTGTCTATGCAGGTGACTCTTCAAGACCAATCATGAACTTCTGTTGTACCATTCACGTAATTACTGCAACCAGAATTCGACCACTCTAGATGAAAGACTACTGGCAATCAGAAGATGGTTTTCCAACCCTTGTTCGCATTCGCTCAAGTATTTGTGCAGAGCAACTCAATTATAGACTGCAAGGGCTCGGAGTAGCAGTAAAAAATTCAGAGACATATTAAATCATTCAGCTCTCAACGTCACCAAAGTGAGTTTGTACGAATTACATATGAGAAAACTTGAGTTCGTGTGACAGGTGTGTACAGACATAGACAAATTCGTAGAAGTAAATGACCTGAAGTTGCCAATTACCCAGCTCCTGAAATTCCACACTTGATAATTCTTCTATTCTAAACATTTCCAGTGAAACGTTTCAATCTCAAGTTGATCATACATTGAATCGGGAACATAATGAAGGGAGCCTATTCACCATCCGGTGAAAAAGTAATTTCGATCCGTTTCCACCAGGTTGATTGAGTTTGAAACAGGATAATTGTACCAAATGGTAGCAATTTTAAGGAATAGCTATATCAATAGTTACAGGTACGTAACAAATTAGCCATTTTGATCATTCAACCAACACACTCGAGCACTTGGATCCCGTCAGTTTCATCGTTTGTGGAAGTTGCCTGCACAATGTTCTGTATCTAATTGATTTTCCAGCAATTATGGCTACCAGTGACCGGAGCATAGCAGTACGTTTTGGATATGGATAAATTCAGCAAAGTTCGTTGGTCCGCCAAGCACTGGACGAACCGATTCGCAAAAGCCTGGGAATGACCAATTCGGTTGTTCAGGAGATTCTACTAAAGAGAACCATCACATTGCTCCCGGCTACATCCGGTCGTTGTCGATAGAATCGCTCCGACATCGTATCACGCTGAAAGCGCTCAAATTAGTTCAATAATTGTCATTAACGGGTAGAGAAATGGCATCGCTTCTCCGCCAGTTATAGGATATGACGGATGCATTATATACATTGCTCTTCGTGGCCGAATGTCACGTTCCTGCACTTATTCGTAACGTGTACCGAAGCCATCTTTTGTTCGATTGTTCGTCTCAACCACTGAATCACGACGATACCCTCAACCGGAGAACCCTCGTTTACAACCAATTCACAGTAATTAATAGTTTGAATTGTCTAATTATCCAACTCGCACCAGTGAGCTTTGCTCGTCTCGTATCTCAATAACTATCAGAGAAATTTTGCGTAACGTCCTCGTTACTCAAAGTGATCTCACTTCATGAACGTATTCAATAGATTCTATAAATTGTTATCGTTTCTGCAATAGAATTTCGTACGAAGTGAATTCAAATTTTTTCTTCTTAGGGGAAAGAAAATGTTACTGGGATTGTAATGTAAAATAAAATAAACGAAAATGAAGGTGTTGTCACCTGAAATTGAAAATTCAATAATTTTGTTACATTGCTTATGCAACTGTGTAAGAAGAAAAAATAAAATTATATTCTGAACTTCAAAATTATTTACGCTACTCAAAAGTGAACTAAGTTTTCGAGGAAAATCGAAACTTTGAATGATTTTTGTGGAATTCTTTCGCTCACGAAGACTGCAGCTTTTTTTAAGGTATTCAAATTCAAAAATCGAATTTATCAACATTTCAATGGAATTTGGCTGAAAAAGAAATGAGTGTTCTGACAAAGATGCTGACAAACATTCATTTGGAGGATAAAACGAGATAAAATGTCCTCGAAATGCAAAGTTTCCGTGCCAAGGTTAATTTACCATAACGTCAAGCAATTACGCCCTCGCACGCATTCGTTCATCAACAGCTGATAATGAAAAAGTGCCTAGAGTGAATTTTGCACAAATTGGAATTCGGAGAAGTTTGCGCTGCGATTATACACTAATCTCGAATGAGAAGTAGGTCATGAACTGAAACGTTTTTAATTTATCGGTAAATTCACAGTATTTGTTCCTCGTGTAAGCCCGAGAAGTTTAACTTCGCCACCATAACCGAAGGTAAATTGCATCTGTAGCAACGGTTGGGAACAATGAATGGAAATGTCAGTCTCACCATTAACTCGGATCACGTTCGATTGGACGACCCCGTCCACCTCTCAATTCTTCTCAACTCAATTTCAATATATCTCACGTGAATTTATCCTCGGTTTCGTCTCCCTTTTACACAAACAAATTTGTTTTACATACTAAACCCATTATTCCAAACGGTTTCAAGAGTTGAGTGTGATTTTCCTTGTATTAAAATTCATGCCACGATGAGAGTTTTATTAACGAAAATTTTTTATTGTTAAAAATTCGGAGCTTGAGATTTCTGACTTTTGCAATGTTTTTCGTAGCAAAATCGAATGAATATTGAACAATTATTTTAATTTCTCTATTCTTATATAGAAATTCTACAAAATCGAAAATTTACTGGACGACAGGAAAATTTCATATTTTCGATATAACCGAATGATGGTTTTCGACCCTTCACCACTTCCATCATAATTAGATGATTTAGTAGGAAACTTTTGTTGCCCAGAGTTTCGTCAGTGAACCCGATCGATCATCGTATAACCTGAGTCCATGATAGAGCGCTCTGGTAACCCAAGCATGCTTTTACAGGTACCCTGTCTTTCGTAACATTCGGTGGCTTAAAGGTCGAGTTCGCGACGTCTCCAGCAAGGAGAAGACTGCTCGTATCATCTCGCGAGTTCACCAGACTGATCGCTATGGATTTAATTGCAGAGTGAAAGAAAAGATCGGTCCAGAGTGCGATCGTGGATGCTGTGCCCTCGTTTCGATAACAATTTTTTGTGCTCTTTATCCCTTATTTCTCTTGAAAATATATATTTACACTTTCAACTCGTACAAAACATCTTGTTATCCTAGGTATGGGGAACTTCATGGAAAATTTTTTCATCAAAATTTAAAATTGAGGCTTCACTAAGATCCACTGAATTTCTGATAACTTTGAATCCTTCTCAGGTACAATGAACGGCAAGAACCTTTGCTACATTTCGTTTCAATACGGTGTTTTTGAAAAATTGAAAAATCTTAAGTAGCTTTTTGAGATTCTACGAATCAAAAGCAATCAAAATTGAACGTTTTTGGTCTTCAATTATGCTACTAATACGCAAATACAAGGATTTTCATCAAAGAATTTTTTTCTTTCTTTTTAACATGATATTTCACGTGAGATCGCTCGTACATAACTAATATCGAGCTCACAGTAAACCTTTTACAGTTGAACTTTTGATTGCAAATCCTCCGATACATAATTGCTGTACAGACAGCCGATAATTCTCAAATTCTCAAAAACCTCATAAACCTATGTGAATCTTATTTCAGAGCTCACGGTATGCGATGTGTCAAGAGATGAGAATCTCGTGTGAAAAACTAGTATGAGCCAATAAATGAATCGCAACGATTATTAGCAGGATTACATAGCAAGTTAATGCGACTTACACTCGGCATAAATAATTTTATGATACAGTCTGACATCACGATCTTCCGAGATATTTTTTTCGCTAAAGTAACACTCTTCATGGACTACAGCCATAGATTTTATCGGGCTTTTATTTATTGGTGACAAAGATTCCCAAAAATTTGTTAGAAAATTTATGACAAGTTTGTTCTCCATAAAATTCATGATTAATCCGTGCAGGTGCATTTTTTTCGTAACAATATTTTTGTAAAATGAAAATTGATCAAAATATGTGGATGTCAAATCAAATTTGAATCCCAGGCCTTCGCTGATGTTGCCCAAAAATTGGTCCTCCATTTGGTAAACAACAAATGACTTTGCCCTCAATCCATGAATTATTACTAAATTGAAAAGCGTTGATTCGTATGAGCGACAAAAATTTGTAACAAAAAAAATATTTTTCGGTAACACTAAATCAACTTTCTTTTGTCGATGTTAAACTGATTTTTAGTTTTGTTTCTTCGACCTTTTCTAAAATCGTTAACTTGCAGATCATTGAATGTTTGAAAAAACAATGCTTCTCGCATCTCTTGGGACTCATTTGTATTTTTTTTTCTCAATTTCTTAAACCCGATGATCAAGAGCACCGTATTTTCTCTACGAAAAGCACCACGTGATTATAAGTGTTTGAGGGCCTGAATTGACTAACAGCACAAAAGTTTCAAAGTTATAATGAGAAAGTTTGAATCTGCATGAGCTTCACATAATAATCGCTCATATTATAGCGAAATTGTTTTAATAATAAATGAACTCGGGAGAGAGAACTCATCCTCGGTAAATAGTGACATACTAAAATCACAAAATTATCTTCTGAATAAAAAAAAATCGGAGTGAAATGTGTTGCCGAGAGCTTAAATTCTGAGTAAAATTCGATTGTACGAGGAAGATTGAAAAGCCCTGAAACTACATCGGCTGCAAATTCAATCCAAAGACGTGTATCGTAGAGTCCGGTTGGAGTTCCGGAATGTACACACAAATGGATACTGTATCGAGCAACAATTAATAATTCCACATAGCCGCAACCATGGTATAAAGAATTTCTCGTGGTACCCCCGAAGCTCGAAGGACACGAATGAAAAAAATGGTGGCGCGAGAGAGGCAAAAGGGGGTCCCCGATGATGTTGCGGTTCCGTAAGAACTTGGGGCGTGGCGTCGGTGACCTTCTTGCGCAACGGGTGAGCACGGCTCCCATCAGCGGATATGATTTGAAGGGATAAAGCGCGCGGGGGCGCGGTGCCGATCCTCGGGATTCTAAGGTATATAAGGTTGTACGTTGGAGTATCTTGAAACACTCAGCGAGCGACAGAGTCAGCGAGATGAAGGCATTTGTAAGTAGAGAAAGAGGAGTTGAAAATTGATTCGATGGAATCAGGTTGGAGTGAAGGCGAGTAGAAGTGTAAGGGGCAAAGATTTCAGTAGCTTTTGTTAACGAAACGTCGGATTATTTTGGCAATTAGAAACCGTATGCCGTTAATTAGTACAGTGTAACCAAAGTGTGATGATAAAACGTGCGGATGACCGAACAGGAGCCTCCCTCTTTGACGGGAGTTTTTCTTTGACCAACGATAAGTCGATGCTGGACACAAACGCCGGTGTGTTAATCAGTGGGAGGCGATCAATTAAAATGTGTGTCGGTGTACGTGTGTCCACAGATTGTTGGATTGGCTATACTTGGAGTGGCGACCGCCGCACCGACCCGAGAACGTCGCGGTGCTGTTTGGACTGGTTACGGTGGTCACGGAGCTTACGGACCCTACGGAGGTGCTCATGGAGCTTACGCGCTCGCTGATCACGGAGCTTACGGATACGGTCATGGAGGGTACGGCGCGCACGGTGTCGCTCTAGCTGGTCCGGCCCTGGGCCATGCCAGCATTGCAGGACCTCACGTTGGTGCTTCTTCCCTCGCTGGACCAGCCATTGGACCATCGCATCTTTCTGGCTCGGTCGCTGGACCTGTCCACGTATCCGGTGCCGTAGCTGGACCAGCTGTCGTAACCGGATCAGTCGCCGGCCCTGCTCATGTCGAGGGCTACGGTGGACACTACGATGGAGCTTACGGAGGAGATCACGGCGGTTATGCAGGCTACGGAGCTTATGATGGACACCACGGTTACGTCGGAGCTTCTTACGTTGGTGGTGAGGGGACGGGTATTTTATAAATATTAGTCACAAAGATTATTGTGAATGTGGAATACGATCTTGGCACGATGTTTGACTCAATGATTTCAATGATAAATCACTTATTGTTGAGGTTATCAATATTTCGAAGTGTAACGAAGAAAAGATAATGCCGAAATTAACTTCAGCACCCAAAATGACTAAAAATTACTGTCACTCATCGAGTACGAATTATGTGTCATTAGACAAACATGAAGTTTTTGTATCATTTTTTTCAGCACTCGATTTTCAGTCAATGGGAGATAAAAATGCCTAACAAGTCCGCAAATTTTTGTCCCTTTGTTCAAGTCAATGAATAAATCACGCGGCACTCCTTGGTCATGATTACCACTTGAAATGTTCATTGTGCAGGCTACGGACACGGTGGACATGGTCACGGTGTGGTACTCGCCGGTCCCGCTTCTCACGGTGCCGTGCTCGCTGGGCCTTCTCATCACGGTGCAGTGCTCGCTGGTCCCGCAAGCCATGGTGCCGTCGTAGCTGGTCCACACGCCGGCGGAGCTGCAGTTTCCGGTCCGCACGCTGGTTCCGTCGTCATTGCTGGACCATCAGGAAAAATCACGGCTCACGGTGCTGGTCACGGAGCTGCGGTCCATACGGGATATGCTGGTCATGGTTACGGTGTTCATGGTCACTACTAAGCTTCGCTTCATTCTCCATGGACACCTCAAATCTTTATAAGTGAATAAACTGGCGTTTATTCACTTTTAATGAATGTAAATCACCCCAATTACATCGAACTCAAATCTACCTGAATGCAATTAGTTGGATTCATGAGCGGAGTGAACATCGAGGAAGCAACGTCGTTACTGAATCCATCATTTTGTAACTCCTAATATACTTATATAAATGTACTCGTATATAAATGCGTTTTCATACTAATTTGAGAATTTGACAATATCAAAAAAAACCCAACGACTTTACCCTCATCTTCTTTCCTTTCGGATTTTCAATTTTAACCAACCCGACTGTGACAGCTTAGTTGAATTATTTGCTTCGAAATTTCACATTAGAGCCATCAGGAAATCTTCGACGAGTGCTCCCTATGACACAAAGTGTAGACATTCGACCGTGCTGAGATTCAACTCGCCGTATCACCGACGTACACAACACTGCGAGACTCACTTCAAGTGAATTTTTCGGCAAGCTCCGAAAATCGCGCATTTTGCAAAAATGGTGATTGCTGTTAACAAAAACTCGTTCGAAACGCATCGATTTTGGAAATTTACAAAAGTCGCGTTCGCATCCACGAAATTCACACATGAAAATAATGATTTTCAAGTCATTGAAATTTCTACGGAACCGAAGGATGCTGGGCGTGCTTTTTCGGGGTTAATAACTCTCGGAGCTGATCGAAAAATAAAAAGAGTGGAAGGCAATAAAGGAATCTTCGAGTTTGTGAATCGGAACGAAAGACTCTCGCGCGTCGCAGTCAATCCAGAAGGGAAACATTCCGGATAAAAATGATGACCTTTATGAAAATGAATAAACGATGCAGATTCGTGTCTTGAATTGCACTGAATTACGTAAAGAATCGGTTTTACTGAAAGGCCATAAAATAAACCACAAAAAACATGAAAACTGGAAACATGAAATAGTTTTTTTCATCAAAATTTCATCTAAAGAATCCGCTCATAGTATTGCTTAATTAAGAAAGTATTTTTATAACGAAAAAGAAAGACAACTGAGCCTCGAACCTTCGGAATGGGGGAAGGATAACGCGCCCATAGACACGAGGCTGCTTCGCTATAGCTAAGCGACACGTGCGGATTCTCCATGGGAAAATTATGCCCTCTGACTGTTCTCCGCGTCCCGAGAGCAATGCATTTCGCAGACTCCACCGAGTCATGACGCGGTAACGCGCATAAACAGCGAACTAATGTATGCCGAAGGAAAAAATATCTGCGAGACAATGAAGCGTGTGCCGTGTGATTGAATACGCACAAAATCGCGATGTCTTCGTTTTTTAGACGTCGCAGAATTGAACGTAAGAGTGCCCGAACCACTTCTGGGTTTCGCCGCGTATTGCATCAGTTTTTCTGGAGCGAAGACTCGTCAAAGGCTTTCCGCAGCCTCTCAGTTGAAATATCACCTCCTCCAAGATCCCATGGATTGTGAGAAAGCCTCAGCTCCGTTTGCTCGAAGTGCGCCGCCGAACCTCCACAAATTCCCAAAGGTCACCCACTTGCGATCGGACGAACGCCTACTCGATAGTCTAACCGTGCGATTTTATAGCCCCCGCGTTAACAATGCGCTGTTTATACTTTTCTCGAAATGAGAACGGAAATCTGTAATTATGGCAGCGAGTGCGTAGACGCGTGAATAAGAATATCGACGCTGCTGCACTCGCACTGCGTCACAAGATCCAGCGATTTCGCCTCCGAGGGAGTTTCCTTTACACGAATAACGTGTAAAAATAAAATAATTTTTTTTCTTCCTATGACGTTTCTATACCCTGACACGTACAAAAGTTGAAACGATAACTGTGAAGAGTGCACGGGCAACACACGGACGTCGCCGTGTTATAGTTATGACACCATTGTGTTTGCAGTGCGGATAACATCGCAAGCAACAATCGATGATGTTGCCCAATATCACGTGGATACCCTTTACTCGCACACTGTAGACAAACATTTGCGAATGAAAGCGTCGTGCGTGTCGTACCGGTATTTGTACTGCATTACACACATATCCGGAACGAACAGTCGGGTCCGAAACCTCGAGGACTCTACTCTCACACACGTGGAGAATCGGGCGCTCCTGGTGGAGCCTCCAATTTTCCCGGTGTGTGTCTATCACTCTCTAGTCTTCTGTAATGATCGCTCCACCGGATACAATACCAAATGTAACAAAAGATATCTCATCGCTGTTTGCGCACATGCTCCAAACCTTTCAAACGTATGAAAGATCTACGCCATCGATAGTTTCCGGATTTTACGAGGCACGTGACGCCAGCAAAAATAGTTTATCGCCGCATACGATGCAAGACAATACTTCGGGGAGTCTAGAGAGAATAATAAATCGTTCGATTGAATCGTCAAACCACATGGTGCCGAATTCAACGTTGGGGCTGAAACGTGTTGGATTATGGGCATTTTTCGAGGGTCGAAAATACTAAAAACCTCGATCGATCCTTCTTGAGTGGAATAGTTTAGTTTTAATTATTTCTCCGGTGCGGCACTCGATGATTGCACTACCCATCGGGATCCTAAATATTTTGAAAAGTTTCAATAGTAAATAGTCCAACCATTGAAACGAAACAGAATTGGGAGTTTCGAAAATACCGGTGGTGAAATACTCGGATTTTGGAGCTCCGGTGTTCACGACACAGAGATGAATTTCGGTAAAAATGCGCTGCTTGCATACCGGCAGCCTGGGTAAACAATTCTCGGTAAAGCACTACTAACGATGGGAATTTGTGAATGAAAATTTTTTCCATTATCAGCGAGTGTGATATCGACAAACATCAAAATAAAAGATGGACTATTCGAAAAGTCTGAAAATATATAACCCCTCAAATGTTGTTTTCCAATGATCAAACGGTTTCGTACTCCCGTAAACGGCACATTGGTCACAAAACAATTTTTCTTGCTCCCCTAGCCGAAAGAACGCACTTTCCGGCCGCATTTCAGGCCGGGAAGAGCATTTTTCGTGGCCGGCTAACTCGGCTAACTTCAGTGCGCTCTGACGATATTTTTGCGGCCGGTGATCCTTTAACATTTCGATATATGAATGTGAAGCCTGTATTCGTTGCCATGATTTTGTTTATTCGTTGCCAAGCATCATTATCATTTGCTTCAAGCGGGTGCGTATAGCGTAGCTTTTATCATTCATGTTATGCGCTATACTGCCATGAACCCGGACGAATAACATACATTTGTTCGTTCAGATGCGAAAACAGAAAATAATGTAACCGAACTTATAAAATGAATATGGTCGTCCGGAATAATGTTGTATTTCCAAATTCCAGGTTCATAGGAAAGCACATATTCATATAAATTGTCAAGTATAGCGGGAAATATTCATATATAAAAATTGTTAACTATCATGGGACTTTGAATCAGACATGTATCAACGAATTATTTATTTGTACTAATAATATTGTTGTATCATTGTGTGATATTTTGTGTGTGTTTTTTTACTTTTTGTTTATGTTTTTAATGCCCGCCCCCCCCTCCTCGCAATTGCTAGTAATTATTGAACGTACTTTCGGCTACGGGATCAAGAAAAATAGTATACAACCCACGGCCCAAATGTTAGATGCCCTGGCATGTGCTAGGGCATCTAACATCCTGGCATCGCACATGCCAGGAAATCCAACTTTCGGGCCTAGGGTCGTAATATACTATTATTCATTCCGTTCAATATATGTTTGGCATTTAATAATTCCTGAAAATAAATTATCTTATTAATTCAGAATGATTCGAATGATGATGCATGATTTTTTGAGAAAGTCGAATGAGAAAAAGGAGAGTAAATTTTATGATCAGGATTCATATTCATTTTTTAGATTGAGAGAACCAAGTTGAGATGGCGAGATGTGCAAGACGGGACTCACACGGTGCGATAGAGTTTTGAGATCGAGATAGATACTACCGTGTTAGCTGAGAGTCATCTAGGTCTTGCACATTACATTCTAAACAATTAAGATAAATTTAAAATTAGTGAAGTTACCTTGATTATAAGAACCAAGAAATAGATGAATGAATCATGTTCAATATACCAGAAGTATGCTTTCCTTAGTTTGTATTCAATCAATATACTTTTCGAGCGATGATCTGTTCTCTTTTCTGCTTTTTCTCAAGACCGAAAAAAACAACTGTGTTTTTAACTCGTTTCCTTGGAAACGAGAGAAATCGTCTTGGCCTCCTCTCAGGCGTGGTTTTTTTTCATGTGTCGATGTTCAGATTGTGCGTGCGTTTGTTAATTATACTTAGCCTCAGTAGGCAATGAACATTTCAACCCTCTTTCTGTTTGAATTCCTTTTTATTTAATAACTATTTGAAACACATTCATTTGCATGACTCTTTACACCACAATTATTCTGGCAGCGTTTATTTTTTATTGAAATTGTACTCTTGAACGGTTCGTTCAAATAATCGAATGTAATTGTCGTCTACGAATACATAGAAAATTGTGTGCATGTCAGGATTGCAAGATCGCTCGAGTGCGCTTGTAGTGCACTGTGCACTTGCAGTTACGAGGCGAATCGTGACAAGTCGAAGGTCGTCTTTGAGATTCAGTTTCGATTTATCTCAGGCCAGGCCCTGGTGTGGGGATGCATGTTCACACCGCGCGTGTTCTCTATACATAGCACACACGTACGATTGCTAACTCAATGTCGCGGTAAATCAATCTTCCATACCGGATAGTGTGAGAGAGTTTATGCGGTCAGCGACTATCGGCCATGCACACTTATGAAGCAACATAAACCCTGGCTCTCTATCTATATCATTGTACTCAATCAATTACGAAGTGATTCGAACCTGGAGGTCAAGTCTCTGCCAATAAAATTATTTCTTGCAAAATCCCAAGATCACGACAATATTATATTCGTTATTGAACTGCTTAGCCACTCAATTTTGATAGTGAACATTTTTTATGAATTGGCACAACAAGCAAGGGGGAATTGTTTATTTCTTGTTCGATAAAAAATAGCGTTTTTATCACGATCTTACCGCGAAGTTTCGACCAATAATACGGGTCAACACAAAATTTGACATTGACATTTAAGCATGGAATTTCGGTAGATTGGATCATACTTGAACGAAAAATAATTACAGGAGAACGTTTGAACGATTTTTTTGAAAACCTCTGATTTCAATGTTTATTGTAACAATAAAACCGTGACACTGAAGTTTCAACTCCAACGTTGTAAACTTCAGCATCATGTAAAACCATAGAAATATAAATGTATATTATTTTCATTAATTTTAGCTATCAAACTAGCTTACTAAAAAGTGGAAAATTATTCAAAAATGAATACGGGCCCTGTTGTTCCATGTAAATCTATGGTCTCTGCCCGTACAAAACACCGGATTATTATTTATCACTCGAGTGCCATCTGGAGACACTGTGCGAATGTAAGAACCCCACTTTTATCCCGGGGTATTGTTGAATGCATCAAAATTAATTGAAATTCTTATGAAAACATGAAAATGAGTATTATTATTATAGCTATCACAAAAGCAAACTTTATATGAGCGTATTTTTTCTTCGTTTCTGTGCATAACTAACGACAAAATCATAAAATGAACTTTAGAACAAACGACAAAATTTTTTTTTCTACAGTCGTGTAATATCACATGAACGCGTGATCACAAAATCCAAACTGATTCGTGTCTGAGTGCATTGCTTTTTTATCGATTTTTTTCTCCTCCCTCCTCGTGAGTCTACTGCAAACACTATTTAGCGTATGATCCACAGTGTTATTACAGCGAGATTGGCCCTCACAAGAGTACGTCTCGAGAGGTGCGGTCGATACGCGCCCGCTGTAGATAATTGTTAAGCCGTAAATGTCTGCGTCTATGTATGTATTTGCATCGCTGACAGATAGCAGCTTTGTGCAACGGATCGGAAGGCAAGGTCGTTCGAATTATCGATTGTGATAGATCTGCTGATAACGCTGCACCGTATTCGCGTGTGTACGAGTGCAAATATTTCTATAGACGTATCTATAGCGTTTTAATCTCTGAGGGAAAAGAGTTTGTCGGGCTGTGTGTACCCGGAGGATTGCTAAACGGATTTCAATAGATTTTTTGCTGACGGAAAGCTCATAATCCATAATATGAATTGGAGTGTATGGAATTTCGATTCCTTGTTTGTCACGTGGTTGCAAAAAAATGGAGATTATTTCTGTATCACGAATTTTCGTACGAAAACATTGGAAAATATTTTTTTTCTAATTTCTCTGATGTTCTCGATGTTATTGGTTGAGAAATCGAGTCATTTGGCGGAATTTATGATAGAAATTATTGGAATCAAACCTCCGCAAACCTTATTGAACCTTATTGAAATGACACTACCATGGATCTCTGTAAACCACGAAACGTATCCCAACCCGATTCTTGAGAATTTGAATTCGGTTTTTTACATAATTTTTGAGGTCTGGAAAAATATAAAATTGGATTTGAGCACTGCGATTGATAACCGCAAGGAAATGCTTCAAGACGGAAGTGAAAAGGTCCGTGTCGGTGGGCACATTATCGATTATCGAGAAACATGAATATCCCCGAGGGATCGATAATTGATTCGTACTTCTGGTTGCCCTGATTTTCAGGAAACCAATACGAGCCAGAACACAAAAGTTGCTAGACCAATTCCAATAGCCACACAGTCGAATGATTTCTTTTCATTCCGTAACTCGTTCCCTTATTCATTGATTACGTTATTGTTAGAGTTCCGAGGAAAAATCTTTTATTCGAGACAAGACGTACGTGGAATAAATTTTTCAAGATTTTTAGATAAGCAAACCTTTGGGTAGCTTTTTGGATAGAAAAATCATTCATTCCAGACTTCCTCACTCGACTCGACGGCCCGTCATTGAGAAAATGACTGCGATCCGACCACATCTAGATAAGAATCGAACGGAATAATTATCCTAAATCTCTCAACAGTAGTCGTTTGCCAGATAATTGCTTTTCTATCAAACCTTACGCTCTAGCAATTTATAAATATTCTATAAACAAATGCCCATAAAGAATTTCTGGTTGTTGGGTACAAAACTCACCTTTTTCAGGGAAAAAAAAAATATTTTTCCGTAACAGTCGTTGTAGTAGATCCCCCCGAATCCGTGGAGACATTGACGCGCGCGTCGATTGAAAGAGAACCTTTATAAGCGGCGACTTATACTCATTGGATCCGTTGGTTCGACAATAAGTGACACGTGTGGGTCGGTGAACTTGCTGGCTAGTGCTATCGTGGGGCAAAGGCGGGGCATGTAGCTTGGACATTGTTGAAGATACAGATAGCTTCGGTATCAGCATATACATCGCAAGGACTTTCGTATAAAAATCTCTCAAAGAAAATACGATCTGTCTTTTGAAAGAAAAAAAAACCAAATAAAAAATAAATAAAAAAGTTGGGATATATTCGTTCGATTCGAGTCGTACATACGTACGAGTGACATTTATTGCCACGTGTGGGGAGTGCTGTTAATACGGAGCTATAGTCGATACGTGTACACATGGTTTGCATAACGGGGTGTAAGAGAGGTGGGACGTGGTGTTGGCGTCGGTGAGACACTTCGAAATGGATGTGTACAAAAACGTTTATGTCGGGAGTTAACACGCACATATGCAAACGATGGAATTTCCGTCATAGAGTCAGTCGTGGAATGTCAATCGACCCTTGGCGTATCCGGGTTTTACATTTACCCTATGAAACCAGTTTCCTTCGGGTCGTACACAAATTTGACCCCGCGTACAGACTCGAACAATTAGCTTAGACTCGTAGGATTCTTTAAGCTCGAGAGCAGGATAGAAATACCGTGTGCTCTTGTATTCAGAGACGCCATGTAACTCGGGTATACGGTAAACAACAATTACTTTCTGTGACAATCGTTCTAACGAGATCTGCAATAACTCAGCATCGTGTCATGTGCGTAAGAAGAGGCCAGGACTGGCGTGGGCTCGCGCACAGGGACTGGAGCGAATCGATGTTATTTTGATCTTCGGATATTTATGTTTCGTAATTAATGTCTAGTTCGGATCGTAATTTAATTTAGTTATTTTTTTCTATTATTTTAATTCTTATATTTTATTTAAATTAATTTAGCAATTTAATCGTAATTTAAAAATCAGTCAATTATTTCTTTTGTATGGACCTTTTGCATCATACCCAACAATAGGTAATAAATATTCATTTTTTACTTCATACTTTACCTTACGATGTCGGGAGGGATAACATCACCTTGGAGGAAAAATGGACCAACTTGTTGAAAAGTTCAAAATTTTCGTTTATTTATTTTGTAACGAGTAACTTATAACGATTTATCTCGTACAACGAGTAAATACGAATAGAACGAATACGCAGATTGGATTTCGTAATGGCGGCTCGTGTAGTTTTTGACGTGTGCGTTTCATTGGCGTTATATCGTGTGCCGAAAATGAAAAGTTTCACCAGAATTTTCTTCATTCATGATGGAAAGGTCGTCATTGATTTTCAGTGAGAATAATTCTAACAATAAACTAACACAAATAAAATGACGGCAGAAAACCGAAAATGTACCGATTCGTATTTTCCCCATTGTCTGATTGCTCCAGTAACGTTTAACTCGTCGCTGGTAATCGTTTCATACACTGGGGCCACGAACGGCTGCGTTAATCCGCTTCCACGTGTAATCGCCATTGTATAATGGAAAATCCGTAACTGCCTACCAGATATGCATTATGTCTCAGTTTCGCACACAGGCACACGTAAACAGTCGAATTCGAAAGCTTTCACACAATTCGCATATCGTAGATGTAAAAATAACGACACCAATAGTTCACGCATCGTGATACAGTGAAGCGCGTATTTATTGGGCATTATTTGCCATTTCGTAGCACGATACGCTGACTTTAGTGTTATTTTCCATTGTAGCCAACGTCTGCATTATGGCGAAATATTTCGCAGTCGTAGCCACGAGTCAGGTGGTACAACGCTCTTTATCGGACGGCGAATGGCACATAATTGAAGTGAACATTATCAGCAAAGCATATAATTCTGTTAGTTATGCAGATTATTTAAATATTATTAACGATGCCTACGGGATCCACGAATGATCCATATCGTTAGAAGCCTCCTGGGGAAAATGTTACAGGGCCTCGAAACAATCAACGAGACAATACAGTTATGCGATTTTCTCTCAACAATCTCGGTCTCACTTGCGTGGGCTATGCCTTCCCTAAACGGATGCACAATGCGAAACTACGACGTCGCAACAGCACAGAGATTAGCCTGGCTCATTGCCCACGCCCCACTTATAATACAAAAGTATCCTATTCTATTCGCATTATCCATGGACAGTACTTTTCGTAAGCTGGAACTCGATGACTCTGCAACCTCTTGGCAAGGTCGTCCCGGTGCGATGACTCAAATTTAATGACGCATCGCGAATAATTATTGATGCTTCGTGCTTCGGTGGAATGTTGAAGCTGCAATGGTGCTGCAATTTTGACGAGATTTTTATCTCTCCTAATGCTTTGGAATATTCGTTCCAATGAGAACTTTCAATCCCCGAATACGACTCAGCCATCGCTGCACGTGCGAATTCTTTCAGCGTTCCGGATGCAGCGTAAACACGAGCCGGTAGGATCTTGATGTCGTTGCTTTGAAGAGCCGTATGGCGACAAGGTTCCTCTAGGGTGGGACGGAGGAAAACTGGAAGGAACACCCAGCACAGCTATGTCGGGGCCTTGAAGGATCGGTGGTAGCGAGATACCAACACACACACACATTTATATTACGATCGTGTTATTGACTCGTAATACTGATAAGAGACGACGATAGTGCGTTGGTGCCAGAGGCGAGAGTTGCAAGTGAGACGGGTGGAGAGCGAGAATGTTTGGCGTGTCCTGCCCCGCCCAACTCTGCAAAGTGCAACATGTCCAAGCACCGGGAGAACAGACAATAGGGTCTCCTATAAAAGCTGGCACAAGCGGAGTACTCAACAGCACATCATCGTTATCCGTCAACGGACAACAGTTCTACCTCATCCGAATCGAAGAAATCTCTTCCGATAGCTATTTATTTGCAAAAACAATAATTTCATAATCAAGCGAAAATGTGCAGTCAAATAGCGATTTTGTTGGTAGCGAGCGTAGCCATCGCCTCGGCAGCACCTTCCGGTCTCTGGGGACCCGGTGCAGCACTCGCTGGACCTGTTTTGGGCCCCGCCGCACTAGCCGGCCCCGGGGTCGGTCCAGCTTCGCTAGCTGGACCGGTCGCCGGACCTGCCAGGATTTCCGGAGCCGTTGACGGAGGCGCAGTAGTTACTGGTTCAGTGGCAGCTCCATCCGTCGTTTCCGGAAGCGTGGTCGGCGGAACTGCTGTCCTTGGACACGCTGGTCTTGGTTGGGGAGGCTACGGATTGGGTGGACACGGGTTGGGAGCTCTCGGTTGGGGACTCGGACATGGTAAACATTTTTGGTCCGACTCAATGTAGTTACAACTCGAGGCCTGGTTTGCATGTTTCAGAAGTCCGAGCGTTAATGCGGACGTTAAACCAGGCTTTCGATCCTTCGCATACCGTTTTCTCCAATTTCAAAAACCCGCCATTAAAATTTGTTTTTTAAATATCCACAGGTCACGGTGCCGTGATTGCTGGACCTGCTGTTGGACACGCCGCTGTTGCAGGACCAGTTTCCGCTCCCGCAGTCGTTGCTGGACCATCCGGTAGCATTGTTGCAGGCTACGGCGGTCACGGTGGTGTTGCTCGTGGTCTCGGAGGATATTGGTAATCGTCGAATCGATCCTAAGAAACTTCTCACCTCGACTGTTCTCAGCGGCCAATCGATAACCTCAAAACCTGACCTCTAAGAAAACGCGCGGACCAACGTCATGATCTCGTTCATCTATTTTATACCGCTATAGTACCTCACACGACGATCGATATTTTATTCGTATTGACACGTTGTACGTTCGGCATGTTGCATACAAAAATGCCACACGCATACTATACCATTTGAATGTAATCCCTCAATAATAATAAATGCATACCACTCAAAAAATCAAAAAAAATTTTCGTAAGCTCGCCTCCTTTTATCATGATCGGTTTCATCAATGCGACATCAAAATTCCCATCTTTTGGTATATCGCTTAAATAAACATCGTGAAGGATATTGAATCCCGATGAAGATTGAAATGAAAATCTGCTTTTAATTTCAAACTTCCCACCTCGTGGCTGTGATAGGTTTCTTTTTTCCAAAATTCATCTCCTCCTTTGCAATATCGAGCATTGAGGTGCAGCAAGAAGGCGTGAAATCTGGAAATAATGGAAACCCGACGGTAGTCTTAAGATTTTGCAAGGATTCCAAGTGACTATTCTACGTCTCTTCCGTCTGCCTTGCGTCTCATTCTCACAGATAATTCCTTCTTTCCAGCTGTACGTATTGACATCTAACTGTATTTTTCTCGTCTGGTATATTATATACGTAACAATACCAGCATCAGCCAGTATTCCAGACTATTCCAATAAAGTATATCGTTACTCTTATATTATTATTTTTATACATATATTTATATATTATGTACAACCTATACATATATATGTATAATAGCATTCAACGGTTTAGGACCTTATCAAGTTTGACCTCTATTTCGAGGTCCATTGTGCCAACAATACGAGGTAGAGCTTTGGTAGTGTGACGATACCGGGAGTCTGCTGTAATTGTCGGAAATTGCTTTAACGCCAGTCCAATCAGTCGAGTATTCTCTGTGTGGTATGGGGTGAGGCTGAGAACGAAAGGTAGATGACGTTAAAGCTGTCTCTTTCTCTGTCTCTCTCTGTGAGGCGATGCGCATGGTGTTCAACCCCAATCCGATATCCTGTACTTATTGTAAAAAAAGATATAGATGAGTTTTTCCGTCTTCTTTGTCAAGCAACGAACCGGATGAACCATTCCTCCAGTCGTCGGTTCCATAAACATCCGGCTTTTCGTTCTTCTCAATTTTTTCTGCCCTATAGTAGTTCCTTTCGTATTGTCGTTATTTTTATTCTCTTTTTCATTTTCTTTATTATTACTTCTTTCATCCCCTTTACCATGGCGCTTTAATCTCGATTTTTCATGTAGACGGTGGAATCGTTTGAGGGAATATAAAAAACTCTGGGATTTGAGGGAATCGAGACTTTTTATACCGAATCAACATTCCCCACGGAAATTTTATTTTATGATTTCATATTCATCATCAGATTTCAAGCCTGCAGCATTTAATTATCGTAAACGTACTATACATGAGCTTGTCGAAAACAGCGAACATCAGCAAGAGCATCCAAGTGCTCAGTCACCTGCACCTAGTGTCGATTTTAATCTCAAAATCAAAAAGAATTTTTATATCTTATAAAACCATTGGACAAGTTTTCAGACACCGCAGCCTCATCATACCAGACGGTGAAACTGTTGTTCAGTTTTATTACAATTTCCAAGCTTTACGATATCAGAAATACTTGTTAAGGAGTTTCGGTACAGCTTATCTTTGGGGGGGGGGGGGGGGGATCAGGGTGGCAAATCCATTGTATTCTAGCAGGGCGCCAACTTCTACACTCTCACTTTTCATTATTAAGAGTAGGCTTTATTACGAATAATATGTGTGTAATTATGTATCCATCCATATTTTCTGTAATGATGAATGTTATAGTTTACTTTACATATTATGGATATTTTTTATGTTATTTCTAAAAATTATCGAAAAATGTGACGCGAACGTGACAACCGCGGCATTGCTCGGTTGTCACGTTCGCGTAGTGATCGGCCTGCTCTGTCGACAGGTCCTCTCGAACAGCTGTGTGGACAATCTAACCTCAATCTTTTGTCAGTAGCGTTGGATTGTTTTTTTGTTATTATCGTAATGGTGCCAAGAAAACGGTGGAAAGGCAAATGGGTGACCGCAGCTGTTCATGATAAAAGAGTGAAACAGACAGAGGTTGGACAAAATATGAATATTGCTCGGTTTCATACGATACACATAACCTCATCCATCCACTCCACTTGACTGTTTGAAATTTCGCGCCAATCCTGACATTGCCGTTACTTTCTTCGACCGTGGCGAGTCAATGGAAAATGAGCAGTTCAGTAATTTTTTTTTACGAAAATCTAACAAACTATGCAGAGAAACTTCTTGAAAATTGAACACAATTATCAGTTTAATACAACGTGAAAGTTGGTGTTTTTATTTTCAATGTATAAGCATTTTTTAAATTATGACAAAAAAATGTGGTTTGTGCCATCTAATCCCGTGTTAAAATGCTTCATAAAAAAAATTTATTTCTCAAAAACTGTGTTGAGAATCAATCTCAATTTTTGCAGGTGAGCCTTGACATTATCGACGAACATATGGAAAAAATTTAAAAATAACCTAAATATTTTGGTTTACTGTATCGAAACTCCTTAAAGAACCGAAATCTCTCAAAATACTCTCAAAATAGGGCTGAATGTAAACTCAGAACAGTGTCAAAACGTTTTTTAATGCTTTGGAAAATATCCTACCATCAGTACAGCTTCATCTCGAGCCCTCGTTCCACGATGAATATTTGCAGTTTTGAAAATTTTCTGCTAGAATACTCGTTTTTATTTGTGCTCAACGTGCATTCATATCGAGTTTCACTGGTTGGATTTGCATACAATAAAAGTGAACAATATCAAAGGCCAATAAAAGTGAAAAATGATATGACAGATGTTACAATTACGGGGCGTAATGCCGTTTTCATAGGTCAAACAACTAATCGAATAAAATTATACGACTCAACCACATGCCTGTGCTTTGACTTCCTGGGTAAGTAACGAACCATGCGATAAAAATAATGAAAAAAAAAAAACCCACCATCCAATACAGTCGTGCATACAATCGAGGTCAGTGGAGCATTATAAAAGCTCATCACGCAGAGGAAATCGACACAGTCTTCGAACACAAGTTCTAACGTTCATTTGAGAAAACCACATAGGAAGCAGCTACCATGAAATTCTTGGTATAATTCAATAAGTTCGTTGAATAAAAAAAGTAGGTTAATTGGACGACGATAATTAAATAGTATGTCTCTCTGTAGATCGTTCTCGTAGCAAGCGTAGCTGCGGTTGCGGCTGCCCCCAGTGGAATCCTTGACTTGCACGGACTTGGGTGGACTGGAACGGTTGTCAGTGGTGCAAGCATTGCCGGACCACACGTGGGCGCAGCTACTGTAGCTGGGCCTGTAGCCGGTGGTTCGGTAGTCTCTGGGGCAGTTTCAGGACCGACTGTGGTGAAAGGAGCTGTTGCTGGACCATCAGCTGTTATTGGCTCCGTTGCTGGGCCAACAGTCATTTCGGAGCCATCCCTTGGACTATCTGTCGTTGATGGTAATGCTGAGCATTGAAAAAAAATATTGAAAAACCAGAAAAATGATGACGCAATGTGTCTCGATGAAAAGCTGCAACGGAAATGTTCCATCTTTTCAGGAGGATGGGTAGACCACGGAGCTTGGGGTCACGGAGGATGGGGTCATGGAGCCCTCGTTGCAGGACCTCTTGCAGGTGCTGCTGCTGTTGTAGGACCTGATTCGGGTTCCGTTCTCGTTGCTGGACCCGGGGGCGAGTCCATTTCAACCCATGGGTCTGGTCATGGAGCGATTCTCGCAGGTCCACATCACGGACTCCATGGGCTATGGTAGACCCGGTTTTCATCGAGATTGAAAAAAGGAAACAACGTTCTTATACTCGACACAGAAATTGAAAAGTTTTATAAACATCAGATCATAACTTCACCTTGTGTATTTTTTTTGCCATAGAAAAATGAATAAAATGAAATGAATTAACGGCGAATCAATATTGAGATATCATTTGTTGTTGACCTTTTATAAAACACCTTGCTTTTTATTGGGAATATTTACAATTAAATTGATTGTTTGAGTTTCCGATGAATCCCAAGTATCTGATTGGGAACAGCCGTTTAATCGATCGATCTGCAAAGCATATTAAGCGGTATTGCATTGTTGTTGCGTTTCTGCTCGAGGTGTCACACTCCATTTCATCTTGGTGGTCGTCTAACGGTGTAATCCGAGCAGACAGAAAATTGACCGCGAGATCGATGATATTCAAATTTCTCACAATTTGCTATGCTTTGCAACGGGCACACTCACGCCTGCAATAATTTTTACCGTCTCAGCACAAATGTTGACTAATACACCACTCGAGTTCGAATATGCTGCCTACTAATACAACAACAAAACGTATGTTGCATGCAGCGGAAGATAGAATTCATATTTGTCACTAGTCCGGAAAACGTACTTGTGCAAAGGGATTCACATTAAATCACGCACCAATGATCGGGAAAGGTTTGGTCACTGGTATTCAACCAAACGTTCAAGAGACCGAGAGAACTGTGCAGCGACGAATTTGTAGGGTCCGTTTGCTCTGCATTGTCCGATTTATTCTCCTCTCCCAGCAGTCACACTCACCACGCAGCTCTGTCAAAGCTGCATCTGTCCTCTTTGCCGTCCTACTACTAATTATTTTGGTCGACATATTCCAAATATTCAAGCGCAAAGGTAAAATCAGCGCTTTTCCATGAATATCGAATCTGGTAGCTTGCTGTATCTCATTCACTGAATTCGGATTTTCAATATTTGATTGAAGACTTTATTTTTACTGACGAGATCCATAGAGAACAGAAGGAAAAAACTGTTTTTTTAGCAGTGACGTCTCATTTGTTTACACTCACACACAACCATAATTTCTTAATTTTTCTTGTGCTTCTACAAAAGCACTCTGGGATATTGATATTTCTGTTATCCGTGTCGAAAAATAATTTAACATTACATCTGAAGTGTAGAATCGAGGTGAAAAAACTAATGTTGAAAATGAACATCATAAATAATGATCGTGAGATGAGAGACATCTGTGAACAATCGATATCGTGAACGCACGACTTATGGAACTCATTCCGTGTAGCAGCCGGATTTTTTGGGCTTTTTTCGCGACTTTTCTGCGGCGAGGAAAAGAAACATAGACTTTTGAAATTTGAAGAGTTTATTTATTGGTAACTCAACTGTATGATCGAATTTTTTAAAACTACTCTATATGTTTCTCCATGGCCTCCACGATTGCAGGGAATCGGTTCAATTGAGATCAAAAAACCAAAGAGCATTTTGATTTGTGAAGCAGTGGCTATCGCCTGAACTAAAGTCATAGAGAAATATTAAAAATCGAAGGCTTTTCAAGCTTTGAAACACCGGATTTCAATTTTCAAAAATGCTTCGTAGCTCAATAATCCTTCAATTTTCAATATTTATGTATGATTTAAAAATTTCAGAGTTGAAATACTAATCATAGAGTTGAAATACCGATAAATGAACCCTTCAAATGTCAAAATTCTATGTTTTATCCTGCGAAAAAACCCCAAAAAATCCGGCTGCCACACGGGGTGACCCTCTCACACGAATCCTCGTTATTTTCTGTTCGTGTTAAGCCCAGGTCATCGGCAATAATGTATTGAAAAATATTGGTATTTCAACAAAATTAATTTCAAATCAAGAAAATACTAAAACATTTATGAAGAGTTTTCATGATAAAAAAAAAACAATGTTTGATCTCATATTATTTAAAAACGTTAATTTCCTTTGTCACGGCGTTTAGGTTGATCTGTTGAAGGAGTAAACATTGATTGATTCATTGAGTGGTAGCCAAAGGCGATGAGCAGTGTAGAAAAAAAAACAATAGAGAGTACCGCTAACGTGGTTTTCCGGTATATGATTTTCTCGTTATATTCGAATTCCAATGAAATGTCGTACAATCAACCACACCCAGTCCGAGACAAGGAAAAGTAGTCTCCGTTTCTGAGTTAATGCTTGCGGGGGTAAATCAACAGGACGAAGGCTACCCATAAGTCTACATAATGGCTTTGTATAAAAGCTGAGACATCGGAGGGTTGAGCATCAGTCAACGCCAACGGTTAACGTCGACACCCGGCTCAACTAACGAAGAAAACATCCAGATCATCATGAAAGTCCTGGTAAGTTAAGAACAGCGGAAAAAACATGCGAAAGCTATTTTTCTTGAGCTCCAAAACTGTTCCATTTTCGTGTCATGCTTCACAGAATCGAATCAATGAAAAAGATCGTTGCTACCGACCATTGTTTATTTCTCATTGCTTTTTTTTGCTCCTTCCATCAACACACAGTTCATAATCGTACTCGTCGCGGTAGCTGCTTCTGCTAGCCCCGAACGTCAACGTCGTTCTCTTGGATGGGGTTGGGGAGGATGGGGTCACGACGGAGCCGTTGTTATTGGTGGTCATGGACACGGAATTGCGCTTGCTGGTCCTCTTGCGCCTGCTGCTGCAGTGATCGGGCCCGTATCTCCTTCCGTTGCTGTCCTTGGACCCGCCGCTCATAGTGCAGCTGTTGTTGGCCCTAGTGCAGGATCAGCTGCTGTCGTTGGACCGGCTGCTGGTGAGTTGTTCCAACGAGAATTGTTCAAGCATTTCAAGCAAACAGAAGAAAAGCATCGTGAGAAAAGTGACCCTGCGTTCGACCGCTGATGTCATCGAGTTTTCAATGCACACGTTATTCTGCAGGAAGCGCAGTCGTCGCTGGACCATCCGGTTCAATTGTCGCGGGCTCAGGACTCGCTGGTCACGGGGCTGTCGTTTCTACTGGCAGTCTCCTCGGTGCTCATGGAATCTGGTAAACGACCCGGTCGACCAGTGAAGAGCGTCGAGATTCTGCAAACAATTAGCTGGACCCTCAAAACAACGTTCTAGCTCATCTTGCCTGATCACTAATCGAATTGAATTTTGTTTATTTTTGTACATTATCCGGAGTAAATACCATATAGTTAACTACCGTTTGATCAAATGTGTGTAAACACTGCCAACAATCAAGTGTCAAAATAATAATACATATTTTCAAAGACTATTTCTCGTGTATAACTTCAAATTGATATTTCTTCACTTCCTTATTTCCCATTCCATTTTCGATGTCTTCATTGGAAACTTATAATTAGCCTATAAGCTGTCTCTCGTGTTTGCACGATCGATCACTACTCGCGGTGGATTCCTCACCGCACTCATAAATCGGGTGACCCGTGCTAGATAAGTTACCCATCTTCGGGTTTTCTCATTCTATTTTGTTATGTCTATAGATAAAGCCACTGAACTCAAAGTTTTTCCATCAAATTTTTTCATTCGTAAACTATATCAACCAAGTTTTAAGGAAGTAATATGTATTTAGAAAATTGAAACAGGTGCGAATGCATTTTTAAGGAAATCTGATATTTTGTATTTGTCGTTAAATTTTTTTTCTATAAACAGTTCTTTTCAATAAAACGTTTTTCCTCTGTATACAGAACAAAAATTTTAATTTTAAATGTTTAATAAAAAAGTATGAAATTCGTTTCTGAAAAAGAGGCTCGGGAAACGTCAACCCCAAACTAACGCGTAATCACCGTGTACCCACATAAACGCAATCGTTTACCGGGACATTTAACTTGTCTAGCATTTTATTTTTATTTGAGGGTTGAACATAAATGAAAAATGTAGTTTCTTCCTATATTGATGACACAATTATCAACTCTTGAAGTTCTAAAAATTTTGTTAGTCTCCAAATCTATACAATTCATTCGAAATTTTCGATTTTTCTTCCACTTTCGTGACTAACTACTACATGAAGTTTTTGTTCACCGTATTAAGACAGACGTTCAATTTTTCTTTAGAACTAAGAAATTTGAAAAAATTAATTGAATTTATGATCAACGTGGGCGTCTCGCTAATGTACCCAAAGCAGTCAAACATGACCTGAACTTTATTAATTCATTTTTCAAAATGTATGCCAACGTGATTAATTCTCAAATTATTAGAAGACAAATTTCACGTATTCCTTACACCAACAGGGGTAGTTGCGCAGTAGGCTTGTAACTTTGTCGATCTACCAAGTGGGCCACGCTTCGAGGAGGTCAATACTCGTTTGTGGGTGCACCAATTTGGGTCTATAACTTCCATCGTGGGTTGCAGCATCAGCTGCAATGTTTTCACTTCATTTATAAAGTGGCAGTTTTCCTTTTTTTTCTTAAGCTGAGTGCAAACGCAATACGGTGGGCCATTGGAAAAGAGGAACTGAGGACAACGTCTGTAGAGGATTTCAGGAGAAAATTGGACTCAGTGAAAGACGCACAAGTGGAGTTAAATGGAAGGAGGAAATCTGCAAAAATCTTTGAGGATAGCGACATTTTAATGAAACTTTAAGAAATTTTGAACGAACGAATTATGCTGCATATCACGATTTATTTCACAAATTATAGTAAAAGTCATTTGTGATTAAGAAACAATGTAGTTTTCCATATGAGTAGATCTGCGTTGTGAAAAATCTTGAGTTCCAACCAAGTGAACTTGATCCAAGTCATTCTCATCAAAAGTATTAAGATTCGCCAGAAGTTCGGTCAGTGTTTTATGTCAGGTTATTCAGAGATCCTTCTCGCATCAGCCCCAGAGTCCATGAGATACAAGAGCATGGCCCCAAGGATGAACGGCGGAGACAACAGTGCCTCCAGGTCCTGCAACTAACGTGGCTCCTGCAAAATATGAGAGAATCTTCACTAATAATAATCTCTTCGCTGCTTTCTTCCTTCGCAGCAAGAATTTTTGTAGCGAGAACGAGCCAAAATTTTTTGCAGTGTCAACATTCCAAGATCTGCAACAAATAAATTGTCAAAACTCACCATGAGCCGGTGCTGTGATGACTGCACCTCCAAGAGTATGCCCGAGGACCGTGGTGGCTGGAGCCAAAAGTGGAACGCCCAAAACACCGCGACGTTCTCTGCCAGGATGAGCCACAGTGGCGACGACAGCCACAGCGAGAATGACGAGCTGATGGAAAGGAAAAACAAATTCGTGTATTCACATTATTTATAAGTGGCAAGACTTTTCGTTGCATTAATGATTCATTTTTATTAATGAAACAAGCAATTACCAAAGTTTTCATTTTCTATTGAATTTTTTATGAGCTCTTAGAACTGACGATGATGAACAACTGATGTTAACTCTCTGCTTCCATCGAGCTTTTATACCAGTTGGCACAAAGAAGTGACGCATTATTTGTCCTCCCTTCGTTCATCTCAATGGTCATTCGAGTTCACCCTCGCGTTACTTTCCATGTCTGATTTGTGACTATTTTTCATATTCGTGGCATTTGCTGATCAGGTTCAGTAGCTACTGAAAGGTGCTTCATTCGGTAAATCGATTAACTGCTTCTGCAGTATTTTTTCTCGACAATACCATTATCAAGTGGCATATCTATTGCGTCAGGATAATCATTCCAATTAGATGCTAATGAACGCGTTCTACTCGATCCAGTTCGAAAGTTCTTGTGATGCAAATTTAACGACGAGAAGAATTATTGATTTAATGTCAATTCCGGAAAAGATACGCGTCACACAGACACGGATAATCGTATTGTCGGTTTTCATTAAAATTTCAACACGTGCGATAATGGATCGAGCATGCTCTGCATTCCATATTGAACTCAACTAATCTCGAGCACGTAGATGGAGGAAGAGAATTCTATTCAAGGAAGACTGCTCCGCTACACTTTCGAACGGTAAATCCAATCATGCACACTCGCGAAAGGTCGCAAGAAGTATAAACTCGCACCGATGTCATTAAAAATTCAAGTTCAACATTTTTTCATCCTATAATAAGCGAGATCTAGGCCACTGATGTATAAATTGTAGTGACGTACAGTCGCGTGTGTCAGTAGTGAAGTGAGTGTTTCATCCAATTCGCTGAGCAGCCATCAGAGGGGACAAAAAATATGATTTTTCTGGTAATCTTTTAAAACAGCTTGTCCGATTGAATATTTGCACTTGGATTCGGATCGATTATCGGCTGCTCCAGGTGTTTTCTTATTCAAATAACTTTTGTTCCGTAAACCGGCTGAACTTCTTCCTTTTCTTGGTCCATTTGTGAAAGGAATTCGGTTTTTGCCAACATCCGGAGGCCAGCGCACCCAAATACTTTTCTTCGTTTTTTCGTTGAAGTTAAACTCGAGGATACGAAACCCCGGTGTATGGTATGAAAGCAAGAGTTGAAAACATCAATTTTCTACAGATATGCATGCGTAAATACATGGCGTGTATGTAGAACTGTGAGGAGTTGAAAAAGAATGAAAAAGTGGAAGAAGGAAGAAGAATGTGAATGTAAAGCTCCGGGCGTACAACTTCGTTTATCGAATTTCATACCACTTGAGAGATCAAAGCTTTTGCGGAATATTGGCCCTTCACTTTTTCCCTTCACCCGATTTTCTTTCGTTTGTTTTTCTTTTTTTCACTATTTTCCTACTTTTTATTTGACTATTTTCATTTGGAATTTTCGTGGAAGATCAGCCTCAAGAATTTTTAGGGATGGTTCGAGTGCTGTAACCTCATGTTTGCGTGACTATATGCGCACGTGTGCGTGCATGTGTTTGTGCGAAGATGAGAAACTCGAGAACATGGGAATATTCATCTACCGGAATTCCGTCGAAGATACTCCTTGCATTTCGAATATATTGCAAACTTCAAAGATACGTGTGCTAATACATTATAGATTTGCTACGTACAACTTATTTTTTAAAAGGGTACTCAATAAATCAATTTCAACGTGGTCATACTCAAGAAATATCTCGGCTTCACAGAATATTTGAGAGGAATAATTTTTTGTCACGTTACAGCGGATCTCCGGATTCGAACAGTCCTGAAAAATGTAGAATTGTCTGCAGCGAGGCTACTTCAATATTTCAATAATTCAATATCCGTTTGAGGTCATGAACTCAAAAATTCAAAAGTTCAGTTTATTAAAATACTTTCAACGTATAAGTGTGATCGTGAAATGCCATGAGGATTATAGCACATTAATATCTCATTGTGAACTCAAATTCACCCGTTTGGCAAGCGAGAGAAGTACTCGTTCCGAGTACATCGACTAAAACACTATTTTTAAGAAACTAGTTTTCAAGTATCTTGATCGATAGCAATTGCATAAACATCGAATGCATTCCATCAGTTTGCTAATTTGCACTACAGTAGCCGGTCACTTTTTAAAATATGAAAGGTCTGAGATCGTTTTTATCCAGACACATACGTAGTACTTTGCTGGTTACATATGCATATGGGAAGTTTGTTTGGCGAGATGGGAAGTTAGTTAAAGCTGTGTTTTACTGCCCTCTATATATTGGCATAGGTAGCAGCGATATGGATCGATGAAATGCCTAGTTATTTTAGTTACTCAAACTAATATCAGCGGTATGAAATTGAGTTGAGCTAAATTTGAATTTGAACGTTGTACGCCTCAGTTGACGAATTTGCACGCCAAGTTGAGAGACAGTCCGAAAGAGGAGGCGAGAAAGCAAGGGTTGCCAGCTCAACGGGCTGGCTGTAGCCTGTAGTGACGTGGGGATAACAACGCTAAAGAGATATTGTTATTATTGTTAACGTGGTATCTTATTGTCAGGACGTATAAACTTGTCAGAAGGTATAAGCCACGGAGGCGGATGCCACCTGTCGCTCGTCAAGTTTAATTATTGCTGTCTAATAGGAAGTGGCTTCTCATAATAATGAGGATGAACATCAAGTTCTGGAAATGTTACGTAAATTTCTATACAGAAGTGACTAAAGCATAACGACCTTATCCGAGCTGTAGCTGGTCGTCGTTACTGGTTCTACGTAGTGGCAGAAGGTATAAGCAAGCTGGAAGCAGACCATGAGCTTGATAATCTTGAAAATCAGAGGCTCCATTGAAAATAATCCGGATAAATACGAGCATTCGGATATGTGCTCATTACTAACATAAATTCCATAATAATAAAATCATTTCTGGCTTGAGTGTTATGAAATGTGACGTAAATTTGGACTCATCAGTAGTTTAAAGTACAGATGATAAGTTATCCAGTTTTTTTCTGCAAACGTAGGGAAAGTACTGTGAAATCTAAACGTTCCATTGCAATAGAGTTCGGAAGTCACAGCAGTTTTACAGCTTCGAAAATTGACGAACGAAGTTCACTTGATCAGCTGTACGGTATATGATGCTTACGTATACGAGAATTTACGACTGCACAAGTCGTGACCCATTTCAGACCTTATTATGGTGGCAGAACTTCTCTCACTCATGCAGTTCGGCTAGCAGAGGCAACATCTACGTTTTATGACGAAGCTCATTTCACATCTTCGGTTACTGATTTTGCGATCCAATATGAAAATACAAGAAGTAGCTAATCAACTGTCCCAAACTTGGTGCCTCACTATTTTATGTCTTGAGCTGTTATGATGCAATTGCAAAATTCTCCAAGTAACAGAATCGATAAATAACTGGAACTTTGGGTTTGCGGTGACGATGTTACCAGTCTTTATCTCGTGTCGAATTTCCAGCGCTGTCAAACTCATCGAAATGATTCGTAATATAAAATATTTACATCAGGTCTTGAAAGGTCGTAAAAAAAAAGTTTCTCCATCCCTGGAAGCCACTCATTCGATTTTATTTTTATGTTTCATAGTTCATTGGATCGATGTTCCTGGTGTCGAGCAGCCACAGCAGTGTTTGGCCGCATCATGCACCGGTGGGTCTGGTACCGCCAGCAACAGGTGCTCTTCTGGCTACTGGTCCTTTGGGCGTCACAATTGCAGAGCCGTTAGCAATCAATTCAGACCCTGTGGAGGCCACTGTCGTTGCAGGTCCGAATTCCGGTGCCACTGTCGTCAAAGGATCTGTTGCTGGCCCCGTCACAATTAAAGCTGGATCAAGTGCTGCAGTGCCGTTAGTGGCCGCTGAGGAAGGTGCGTGCGAACTGGAACAACGAGTGTTAAAGTCTCTTGATGCAACTTGCCAGATGAATCACCGTACAATTTTCAGTTGTAGGCTTGTCTCAAGGATCAGTAACAGTACTTGGTCCATCCGACGGATCAATCACCGTCACCGGGGGATCGGGTGGCCCGCCAACGACAGCTGTAGTTGGTCCTTCAACTGGACCAGTTGTCATTGCCGGACCAGACGCTGTCCAGGTACCAGCAAGCCCTGTGGTTGTTCCTGGGCCAATAGTTGCTGAAGCTCCTAGCGTCGGAGTAGTTGGCGCCACGGGGGGTCCGGTTCTCGTCAAAGGTACAGCTACCACTAGAAAATTATTTAATAGTTCCCTCCGCAATTCTAAACATGCGATGACATATTTCAGGATCCACATCGAGTCCCACAATCATCCAAGGTTCATCGGATGGACCAGTCGTTTCCCAAGAAATTTTTGACAATGCGATACTCGTGAACGAACCAGCAGTGAAGTTGCTTACCCCGACAATACCAGTTGTGGCCCTTGGCTCAGGATCAACTGGTAACGTCGCAATCGCTGGACCACGGCCTGTGACTACTGTTTTATCCGGACCGTCAGGAACCATATCAACCTCATGAATAAATTGAACATTCGTTATGCAGTTTGTGAAAAAGAAGCATGGATAAATTCTAATTAACATTGATGAGTTCACGACGAATAAATATTTTGGTAGCTTCGTAATAATACATAGGACCATTATCTAGCATACGTGAAATGACATCGAAACTTATGCCATGCGTCTTAAACAGTCTCCGTAAGTCCACACGGTAATATTGCACATTAATATCAGGGAGCTTAATGAGCATCGCTCTATGAACCACTTGACACTCGTGCGCTCTGGAATGCTGTTACGCGACATGATATGACATTGCACCAGTTCTCCAGTTATCCGTGTATAAATGAGCGTGTTTCAGCGCGTACACAGGAGGCTTTTCACAACAGTTTTACATTGAACCCTGACCTACTTAGATTCCTGTGGATTTTTTAGGCTGGAAAACAGTTAGAAAGAGCTTGAATTTTTTCCAAATAAACTTTGGTGTAAACGGATAAAAATAATTGAAATGGAATGTTCAGAATATATTTTTGAAGAACCAAAGGAAAATATTCCGGAAATTACTGAATCTGGATTATAAAATTTTACTGGCTGTGAGCAAACATAAAATGGCAAAAGTCACAATAATTCGAAGCTCTGGTGTACCCGATATAAGAATAGTAAATTTAACGAGCAAGGATGTCTCGTTATATTACAGTATGTCCGAAATAGTCATTCCAATTACTTCGATTTCGCTGTTCACATGGTTTTGATGAATTAGCAGTATCTATTTACTGAGACCAGAAAAGCCCACCCAGTTAATCAATCATCGAATGTATCACAACATGTAGTTCTGAAAATTGAGTGGAAAATTAGAACGTGACGCAGTTAAATTACAAGCCTCATCGAAAATTGTTCAATAATGCAAACGAACCAGAATTCGCTATCACATCACCTCAGTCTACGTATAGGATAATATCTCCACTAACGATTCGTACGTCAGCAGGCTATTTCTGTGGGATGATTCCATTGGAATAAAAGTATTCACCAACGATATAGAGAAGACGAAAATAGTGAAAAAAATCAATACGCCGAGCCGAATTATTATTTCAGTGACTGATGGACTAGTCCAACGAATTTCACGAATAGGCATTTGGATATGAGCACGCCTCATTGTACTCGAACGACGAAACGCTTTCCATTCTCGTCATCATATGAGCATATGATGACGAGTTATTTTACTCGGTGAAATTACACGCTTATCCATAAACATGTAAGGTCTGCTGGCAAGCTTGGAACACCGAGCAATCGCTAAAGGAGAGATGCCATTAAAGTTTATAGGGTGTGTACAGGACTAGTATGGAGTTATAGGAGGAGGGTGAATTTTATAACGGTAGTCCCAGGATGCTAGTTGGCGCAACAAATTCGTGTGGCTTTCTTCCTCTCTCTCGCTCTTTGTTCCTCTCTTCGAGGTGCGAAACAAATGGACGGGTGGTTTATCTCGAGCAACTTCCGCCCGGCTGCTGTGGATTTATCTTCGTAATACTCCAACGCCACTCTCGGTGGTTGACTCTACGTAAGGAGAGTGAAAATACCGTGGTCGAGTGCATCTCACTCGGTTTTGTTATACAGTTACAGTAACACGTACACGCGTCTATATATTAGGACCACATTAAAATCCATACAGATATAGTGGAAAAGGAAGCAGACCTTTTTCCCGCGACTAGTACGACGCACGAACTTTATATTTCTTTCACACACGTTCGTTCACCTTCCAATGTATTTATACGTTTTGCTCTGGAAAACTTTCTGCAACTTCCTTCACCGAAGGTAACGTACAGCTGTGTGTGTGTCTATATATTTATGAAATATACAGTTCGTGCTCACCGCGTCTGAGAACTTTTTTCCCCTTTTCACGACGACGACGAATCTTCATGACGTATTAACCACGAAAATTCGTGCACTCTCTGCGGGGGCGAACTCTCGTCGAGACGCTTAGCTCCTAAGCCAATTGTCGGTAAATGCGAACATTTTGTTCAGAGATACTAGACCGCGTGCGCTAAAAGATACACCCTAGGGGAGCGCAAGTGCGGTAATAACTTTTGAAAAATTAAAACCCCAAAATTTCAGGTTTTTTCCCAGCATCCGTAAAAATTTTAATTTTTAATCGTGGCACGCAAGGACTCCACGACGGTCTGTAATATTCGAGAAATTTGGTTTTTTCCGGTAGTTTTTCGAATAAACATCCAGTGACGTTAGATGGGTCGCTGAATATACCCGAGGGCGAGAAAAATGTATTGATCGTGTACGATAAGGGAGCATTTCTCACAGAAGTGAAAACCATTAATCATTCGTTCGCGTGGCTGTCACCGAGACTAGGTAGATGTCCTGACCGTATGGTTAATCGAAAGGAAACTCATCTGGACCCCTGCGCGCTCACTTGCTCCCGGTATGTCACCGAGTGCACATCATCAATTCGACGATTTCTGAGTTGAACGATGTATAAATACACATTCATATTCTCAGGACGTTATAAACGAAGATGTGAACGAGTGAGGGTTCGAATATGGAGTCTTAAGGACATCGGGGGGTCCTAGAGCGTGCCGCCTTTAGAAAATCTGCCATTGTATATTTACGACTCGTATTATTCGATCAATTATTTAAAAATCCGACAAATTATTTTAAAAAACACGTCGGATTTTTAAAAATCCGACAAATTATTTAAAAAAACACGTCGGAACCGACAGGCAGGATTATTCAATCATGAGAGGAAACGAATTTGATCAAATTTGCAATGCAATGAATCATCGATTATTAATACACATGTCGATGGGATATTTCAACCAATTAGTGATTCGTAGTTAGCGAATGACGAGGTATTTTAGCAGCCGAAAATCTGTTGCGTGTGATTAAGGAAATTTGGAATTGTCAGAAATAAAATGATTCAGATACGTACAGGAACTTGTTAACGATAATTATCATTTTGTTTATAACGACTGTGCACGTTGCATACGATTATGGGTGCGCGTTCGTGATAACAGCGTATTGTAATGAACCCTGGAATTACTTGTAATGATAAAAATAACATCTTTCTGTCAAAATCAATTTTTGATTAATTTTATTTTGATAACCATCCATTCTCTGAAAATTTGATATTTTGATTTGATTTGATGATGACAAAAAACGGATTTCGAATAATCAATGTTTTTTTATGTCTATACGAAAAATGAACGAATCGACCACATCGAGGAACACAAAATTGATCGAATTCAACCGCATATTAGTCGTCTGCATATTGAATAACGCAGACATACATTCGACACATTTTTCAATGCATAAATTCGTGCCGCGAGTGTCCAATAAGTTTTGAACCAGAGAAACATGTGTGTTTGGTGGATAAGTCGAAGCAGGGTAACGTACTTCATTGCGTAAATAGAGTGAGTACTCTTAGACGTCAGCCTCTAAAAGCACTCTCGATTTTATAGGAAGACATGAGCAACGCGCAGCTCCACTTCCAGGTATAGTCGAGTGCATGCGCAGTGGAGAAATCTGTTGATTTCGATGCTGAGTTGCTTCTAGCAATGTCGCTGTTTACATCGAATATACATCAGTCTCTAATGACCTCTATTACGATGCTATCGACTTCCTCAAATTCTGCTTCGTTCCAAGAGTTCACTCAATTCTATGATAATCGTATGATTATTTCGTAAATACGCATATCGGTTAATTGCACAGGAAATCGACGTGTGAGTACAAAAATTTATTTATTTTTCACAATTTTCGACTCCGTCGACTAAGCTTCAACAGAATTTGATATTGTAATTCAATGAATAATGAAATGCTCGAAAATATGCACGAATGTAGGAACGAAACAACTGAAATATTGAGAGCGTACGTTTTGAATTAAAGTTAAATTCACGTTTCTTAAATCCTTGCTAAATTCAGCGTTGCCAGCTCCAATTCCAAACCGCTTGTGCTCTGCTTTTTCTCTTTTCTTTCACGCTCTTGTGACTTTCAACTATAATTTCTCCGACGTCTACGTCGGAGTCTGCGTCGCTGTTCCGCGCCCAAGTATACTCGCGGATACACAATGGGACTTTCCTCGTTATTTTTGATTTACCGCTTTAACGAGATCAGAAAAATATGTGTTTGTATGTGTCTCACTGTTCTGCCGGGCCCGATAGAAGTGGATTGTGCTCCGTTCTAATACGTGTACGTTCATGCAGTTCTCCACATAAATATCGTGTGTATAAAACACATACACGCTGCCGTCACACTGGCAACGTTAACGCCCGTGTAAAGCCGTAACAAAGCTTCCAGCAATTGTATGAACTTGTACAGAGCGTTGAACTTGAAGAAAATTCTGCAGGACAACTTACTTTCTCCGGGAGCTTCGTACCATCACGCCTTTTCTCCCGTACCGAACTCTCGTTTTTTTCTATATATTTTTTTCCACTTTTCTCAAGGTATTGCCCGCCTAATGATGGCGGAACGATAATTTATTTGCTTCGTGATTCAATTGCAGGCGTTTATTATTCACGAGATTAACAATTGGAGCAAGAAAATCCAAACTCTGTTGTAGATAAGATAAATTACGTCGAAGTAACTCTGTTCGAAGTCACATATCTAAGGAATGACAAAAAAGAACAAAAGTAATACGCGGAGGCCAAAGTCTAATGAGAACTTTAAGCTTAATTTACTAGCCAATGAAAATTACGCCATCGTTATCTCAACTGGAATGAATTTCCTGGGGCCAAATTGAAGACGAACTGAAAAGGGGAGAGACACGTTCGCTCTCTTTTCTTCCTCTTCTTATTCTCGATGTTTCAACGTTATGCGACCAATCTTTCAGGACATCCGACTTACGCGCACCAATCAACTTCCGTCAAACTACTTTGTGCTACCGATTCCCCGCGTTGAGGAATCGGAATTACATTACTCCATGAACGACGTACACGAGATTCGGTCTCATTTCATTCGCCGCTGATATTTCATTCAATCCCTTATGACTTGGTCCAAGCTTCTGTGTGCCCTGACGTGAACGAATCGTTCCGAGTCCTAATTGCGATTCCCCGCGTTCCGTTGCTCCTTGTACAAAACTTTATTTTTCCGCACATTCCTTTTGACGTTTCTTGTGAAGAACATTCGATCGTGTACTCGGAAATGAGCCGCTTATACCAAAATGAATGTTCCTCGTGATTATGATTCGTTCTCAATTTCAATTAACTTTCAACCATTTCAAACGAACTTCTCTTCATTGGCTAGGGAATTGAGAGAAGAAACGAACACGAACATCATTGCAATTTAATTCATTTAATGCACTACGTTTTCAATGAAAAAAACGAATGTGAAACTCCAACATACTCCATCGAGACCCATGTTTAGAATTCCTCCATTCCTTGTCAAAAAAATATTCAGTAATGCTCGCAACGTATGAAATAGTTGCACGTTGTATGAACAGAGTCAACGCCGGATATGATGCACTCTGCTCTGATGCTTTTTGCGGTTGGCCCACCAGGAAAATGCAACTCGCACTAAACATGAATACGTACTGGGGAACAGTACGACTCATCCTGGACGTATATGCCAAATATTATATACACACGTAATATTATGGGCACCATGTTTGTACATAGACTTGTACATAGACATAAAGACGTGAAAATATGAACTCATACACGACCGTAACTCACACATTGTCTTCCATTTGCACGATTATTTCTCAGAATTGTGTATCGCTCTGGACTTCAACAACGCAAAATATCAACGCACCGCACAATGCTTAATATTTTCACATTGAACATGTGTGACGTTAGTTTGTGTGATGAATGAATGAGGAAAGTGAAGGATGTTAAATTCGGCAAAACGTTGTGATCTACGTGGATTAATATTCCAAATGAACTTTTCCAAAATTTCAAGAACTACAAAATTTTCAGGATCCGAAGATTCTGTGAATTGAGTCGAGTCGAATGATTGCCAAACGCGATCTAGAGCTTTCAAGTTGTTTTTGAGCTCGTTGAATTTTTCGAGGCACAAAAAGGCCAGAAACGTCAGTTCTCGCTGCCATTTTGGAAACGCGGTACGGAATATATCACGGGAAGATAAAAATCGGATGGTGAATAAAGCGAGGCGCACAGTTTGGACGTTTTACTCAACTGACACAGAAAATTGGTTATTATATTGGCCTTCGGCGTCGGTCATGTACGAGCACGCGATCGATTGAATTTCTCAAACGTACGTCACTATTTTCGAGCGAATGATCCTCCAGATCTGCAGTTCGACGCAGTGACTTGTATCGACAGCGCATACGGATGTTAAGTAAACTTTGTGTTCACAAAACTGTTCGATATTCAATGGACAGTGTGGAATAATAGGGGAACGAGAAATTTGAAAAAACAAATCATTCAATTGCAGTCCGCAGGAAGCGATTGAAAGAAGCACTGCGACGTCAAAAAAACAATTGAAACTGCTCACACCGAAGATCTGGTCGTTAGTCAGGATTTTCGGTTGCGATGCGAAGGTTGCAAGTGAAGAAAATCACGAGAGGCCAAAGAGGATACACAGAAAATAGGAGAAAAAACGTCGTCGTCATGGAGGAAGATGAGAGAAAAGAGCTCGCGAAGTGAACGCAAGAGAAAAACGTAAATCACGCTTTTCTTTCTTTTCCCTTGGTCCTGTCCCTCTCCCTCTCGGTTCCCCTATCTCCGTGTCTAGGTAGAGGCTCGCAAACGTTCAAATTCCTGGTCGCAGATTGCGACTCGTGGATTACGCCTAGGCCGTAACTCATGGCATATCACACGGCGACCAGAAAGAACGAGAGGACCGAATGGGCGTGGGGGGGGGGGGGGGAGAGGAGCGGGCGAGGAAAAGAGAAAAAAAGCAGGGGCAAAGGGTAAGGAAGGGAAGTAAGGGATGAGAAAGAATGATAAAGGTTGATAGCTGCGAAAAAGTGAGGAAGGATGGAAGCGAGAGGGAGAGGGAGCACGAAGATGTAGGAGTGAAACGAGCGAAGAACTCAGAGAACAGATTATTCATACACGCATACACACACGTGCATTTATATATGGCGTAGGTATTATAGAGTATTATTTCTAAAGGAGTGAGTGGTCACATGCATAAAAATGTTCTCTTTCATTCCAGGAGAGCAAAGTCAGCACTGACAAATATGCAGTTGACTATTCGCCATTTTTAATAAATGTAGAATTCAACATAGCGAATTAATGATGCTCTTAATGCACCAATCATCCTCGTATACCTTAAGGCTCAGCGCGATACACGTGTGGGCTACTGATATAGTGAAAATGTGGAAACTGGGAAGGACGAGGTCTGGGCCAACGATATACCAGGATTAACGGGGATGATTTCACCACCACAAAAGAGTTTTTTTTCGTTAGCCCGAGCTGGGAAGGGATTATCCGACGATAAAGTGGGGCTGTACGCTGGCAACATACCCGCAGCTCTTCCCTAGCTCGATTATACACGCTGAGAGGCTTTGTATTAGGTAACACGAAGTGAGTCAACACCATTTGCACCTTCCGCACGTTCCATTATAAGCAAAATATTTTTTTCTATTCCTACCATACACAGTGGCGTATGGCTTTTATAAAGCGCTTTGAAATATCGATTGATGACTTTCAATGATTTTCCTATTAACGATAATCATTCGTTGCTTTTTTTCTGTTCAAGGGGGGTCCTGCTTTAGAAAATCAAAAAATCTATTGTTTTAGGGCATTTTTTTAGGATGGACGGAAATCACTCGTTATAGCGAACTTTTCGATACAGTTTCAAGGATCTTTCAAAAGTACAAAACGTTTTTTTAACGTGAGAAATACTCATTTGTACATGCATGACTTATGCGCAGAGTCTGTCGAAATTTCTCAGCTGTGTAAATGCGGAGATTGTAATTATTGGTTACAACAAAAATTCCAATTTTTTCCATTTTCCTTCCATATGAACCTATTGAAAAAAGGAACGCTTCTAAAGAAGAAGAATATCACTTCAATGTGCTCTAAATATAGAATTTCGCAATTTTTTCGGATTTTTATAGGTCCACATGAAGGGAAAATATTTATGGAAATGGAAAAAAAATTGGAATTTTTGTTGCAGAGAATAATTACGATCTCCACATTGTACGCAGCTGAGAAACTTCGACGATCAGACTTGACGCATAAACCACGTAAAAATTAGTATTTCTCACACTAAAAAAAACGTTTTTGTACTTTTGAAATATCCTTGAAACTATACCGAAAAGTTAGCTATGGTAAGTTATTTTCGTCGATCCTAAAAATATTCCCAAAAACAATCGATTTTTTTGACTTTTCAAAGCAGGACCCCCCCCTTAAAGTATTGTGTTGTTGAGAACGAAGAAATTATTTGCACCTTGTAAATGATTTTATCGCGTACGCTCATCACAACGTTAACCATGATAAAATACATCAACTCCTTTCTAACAAAAGGTCATAATACAGAACGCACTTTACCGCGATGTCTTTTATATCGAAAGCTATAAAAAAATCTTAGCCGTTTCAATGTTAATAAAAACTTTTCTTCAGCAGATCGTAAAACCTGTTTTCTTTTTCCGTATCAACACATTATTATCGCAGCCTTCGAATAGACTGACTTTCTTTCCCCCAGAGTAGAAGTTGTAAAAGAGGGAAAAACAATTGTAAAATTGTGAAAAATTGACGTGAAAGTTTTTTCAGCTTGAAATCGATAAAAATAAAATCTTCTTCGCAGTGTTAATTCCAGCGAGTGAATTATGATAACTGAAAATTTTTTTACACTTTTGGTGCTTCCCAATTTCCCACTTGAAACAACGAGGATGATTTCATAGTCAAATACGCAGCCCCGCACATATTTTATCAATCGAAAAGTTATTAATAGTCATGATTGATAGCAACTTTTGAGCTCGAAAAGTTTCTCGCGCACAAATTAAAACCATTACTAATGGGGACGAGGAAGAAAACGAAGGAAATCTATGAACATAATTTGCGCTTGGGATGACTCGTTGGGGAGTTCCTCTAATAGAGGGCACACTGGCTACTAAAATTACGGGGGTAGTCTCATGAATCGATTCTCCGAGAGAGACTTGAGGCTAAGTTTATGATGGATATCTCCTCGAGAGAACCGCAAGACCGGAAAACAGCCGGAACTTACAAAAGTCCGTTTCGTCATTTGCTTTCAAATCTCATTCCCTTTTCTTTTGACCTCTTTTTTTTTTTATGCTCGCCATAGAACGAAATTACATTTGCTGTTTGAAACGGGCGACGATTTCGATCAGAGCTCGGAATCCTTAATCACTTTTCAAATTACTGAATTGCATTATGGAAATCATATTTTTTCCAGCTCTCAGTTTTAATTAAGAAATAATTACGTCCCCAAATAGCAAAATATTTTTTTGAAAATGGAGCAATAAGACGAACGTAGTAAAAAAAGCATCAAAAATCGTTGTTGGGAGTAAATCAGTTCACAGAATTCCTTAATTTATCATTTTTTCTATCAACTGTTCACCCCTCCTTGATAAATTATTATCCAGTTCGAAAAGGCTTAAAAACAAATACTTCCAATCGAGTTTCAACGGAGCTATCATACAAGAGAAGTAATTCCGAGCTGCTCAAGCTGCCCCATGGGCGCGATAAGTTGAACAAGCTCGTGGGGAAAGCCCTCGCCTTAGTTACCTCAGCGATACAATTTTTTTGCCTTATTCTCGAATGAAACCTGGTTTCCGTTCAACACGATTGAATGAAATTTTCAATTTAACTTCGAGAATCGAACCTGGGATTCGTGAAGCTGCGGCTGAGCCCCTTTTCCATTGGACAACTACCTTTTCCCTACTTTTTCATATTCACATCCTCGAATCGGTATTGCAAAAAAATTGTGATGTTTTGTAAATTTGTTTACGCGAAAAATTGACTGAAGTGAAGCAAATGGAGATTTCTTGATCAAATTTTGAAAAAATAATTTTAACTCAAGTGCTCAAACCTTCGCGACTTGGTCAAGTGGCGAAATGTTGCTGTTCACTTAAAACTAATCATCGAAAAAAAGTTCACAGCCTCCGTCAATTATCCGCTTTTTCATCAACGAAACTATTGCGTTTTCATCTCACTCCCCGAGCAGTTGAATCTCACCGAGATGAAGTTGTTTGTGAGATGGATCAATTCCCTGACTTGCCCTCAAGCTCACGGAGCCAAGCGCTACCCCGCTGAAAATAAATGGTCGAATTATTTCTCTGTTTATTGTAAATAATTTTTCTTTTCGTATCATGAAAAATCCACAAGGTTAAATCAATACCGAGAAATTTTCTTCATGCAATGCAAATCCGTGAAAATGAATAGGTAAAGGCAAAATCTAGAAAGGCTTCGAGGGAGGCGACATCGTACGGCAAGATGAAGAAACCGTTCGACATTGCGATCCTCCGACGGTATTATCAGTGGTGGTAAGGTTCGTATCTAAACTGAAGAAAAAGAGAAAAACTGAAAAGCAAACGTACCGAAAGATCTATTGAACAAATGTACACGAATGACATGATTGATTTATCATTTATTTCAACACTGAATTCGTCTTTTAGTGCATAAATCTTACGACAAAGAAACGAAAGTAAATTCCACAAAATTTACTGACCAATACGCCTTGCCAATTTACGGTTTTCCTGCTCAATAAACAGCTCCCTCGTGAAGCATTAAAAGCCACACTTTGCTCTCGTTTCAAACGTTATTTTAAGCTGAATTTAGTCATGCAGTAACGGTACTTGAGCCTTAATACTGGATGTTTTTCTTCACCCACACGATTCATTACCAAAAAATGTTTTTTATTTAGTTTTCCCATCGAAAAACTCGGGTCTCGTACATATTCATCGTGTTCCACAGGCAGTGAAAACAAAATTTTCGAAAAATAATTAATTGATCGAATATTTAATGAGAAAATTATGATTGTACTCCGAAATACATGCGGAATGACGTAGCGAGTGTATTCATGGATGGGGACATATGTCTGTATGAGCCCGAGCCATTGGAGCACTCTGAATCAATTGATTCGTGACCAATATTTGGATCGTGGAAGGGTAACCTCGAACTTACCGCTGCATCATGCACTTCAGCGCAGCGATATACTGATAGCCAGTATGCAACGCACACTGGCATATTTTCATATAAAACTATAAACGCGGGAATGAAACGTGGGTGAAAATAAAGCGGACGTTGGCAGCAAATCTTCTGTTAGTCCGCGTGTGTACAACACTTCGTTGACCAAAACAGCAAAACGTTGGAGAGGAAATGTATATATGAAGGGGAATGAAATATAGAGAAATGGGCACAAATAAAAGGAAAAATGTAGAAGCATTTGATAGAAAGTTAGTGAAATTTGAATTCAAAAAGGCCTCGCCTCGTCTACAATTTTCACCGCCTGTTTCACTATCTGACTTTTCATTTTATTATTTTTCCATACTTTTTCCAATCGACCGTACATCGTGAAATGTTTATCTTCAAAGTGGATGATTTTCATCGACGATACGCTGCGGTCGTATTTCGTCGAATCTATGGAACTGTTTGTTCAATCGAATTTCGAATTTTCTCGCATATACACAGTTTTCGAGGTCGAATGGAAACGCTTCGGAATAAAACCCAAAGAGCGGAGGAATATTCTCGAAATTGAATTCGTTGCAAAATGTTCATTCTAATGCTCAATGATATCTCACGCGAAATTGTAGAATTTCAGGAAATACTTGAGCTGTCGAATCGAATGCTGTCACTCAAAAATGTGTTCGAAAACAAATTGAAATCGAACCGTTCAATTTGTCGACCTCATTCCACGATCGTGCTTTCCAAACACGCACTCGTGTTTACGGAAATGATACAATGCAAAATGGTCGATCACATGAAAAAATAGAGACAAAAACTTTCCTCGGATTCCCATAAAGTATCAAAATGCCCGTGAGACTTTCGCGATGTTCTAATTCGAAAGCCATAATCCGAGTGCGATCCTCGGTGTGGAGTGAAACTTTATGGGGTCAACTGATGAAAATATACGAGCTTCTGCCTCGAGCTCTTTCGGTTCGTCCTGAAATACGATTTTAGCAGGGATTTGATATATGCTATTGGTGCATTGCTCTACATATGCAACCTGCACGAGAGGTTTACGCGTCATAACCGAAGGTTATATGTACTTATGTATATCCACTTTATTAAATACGTGATAACCTTGCTCCTGCCAACCAACCAACCAAAAAAAAGCAACCTATTCCCAGACTGCGTGTTATAAACTGCGAGATAAAACGCCTTACCACGAGAATTTTCACCTCCCAGGTGGTAGCAATGAGAAATAGGTATATAACAAGTCTCACGACGATGGAAAGTAATGATGGGATTTTACGTCCGTATAACAACGTTATAACCTACTCGCACTGCGCGCCTCTCTACTCTCCTCGTCACTTTCATCGTATTTCACTGTTCTATTAAAAAATTTCGCATCTACCTGATATTTTCTATACGTCACTGACGCACTACCTTAAAATGAAAAACTAACTAAGACCAGAATTGCTACAAGAAGTCTTTCGTATCGTATCGAAGCTCGAGGTTTAGAGGAGTTTTATTTTCTCACTGAAAGTGTGTTCCAATTTTTCATCATTTTCATTACTGCGTGCTCTGCTTCGCAGGTTCCATTTGCATGAATGAAAAAATTTGTAACTAAAACTGAGACCATTGAGGACTAGAAAAACGAAAGAAAATTATATTGCACAGGGTTTGCAATTTTTTACGAGTCTAATAAAACGACTCTTCGAAACTTTTGCGTCTGTTTTTATAACTCGCACCCAAAACAAGAGGTTGATGCAGGCTTAGAGTTCGAGTTGTTTGAAAGCCTGGAAACTTTGATCAAATGTTTGTTCGTTGGGAATCGTAGTGGCGTTGAATTTCATCAATAATTTTACAAAATAGAGAGTGCGATTAAAAATATTTCAATTTTCTGTCATTAAGAACCATTCTAAAAATAGGATCTCGAAAAAAACTCGTTAAACGTTCCAAATCGGGGATCACTTTTCCGCGTCGATTCGATTCCACGATGAGTATAAAAAGCATTAATGAATTGAAAAATTCAGCATTCCATTTATTTCGAGTTCCAGTGCGAAAGGAGAAAAAGTCTTCCACGACATGAAAACATTGTGCACAGTCGTATTTCCATACGAATGCGAAGAGGGCTCTGAAAAACGTCGATGTAGGATTATTCGATTAGAGTGTTTGCAGAAATTCTTGGGGTACATGGTCGGGTAGAGAGGTCGAAGATTGCGAGAAGAGGTCACATCGCAGTGGTAAAAGCTCGATGTACAGGGCAACGTACAGTACACAAGTGGGTCAAGTGACCAGCAGGTCGGATTCCGGAAGCTCGAACGGGAATCAGTAGTGCTAGGAGGGAAAAGAGGGAGGCTGAAAGGGAGAGAGTGAGGAGGGGCGATTGAGAGTTCGTATATGAAAAGGAGCTTCGGCCCGTTTTCCCGCGCGTGTTATTAAGGTTGCTCGACACGTGGCGCGCAAGCGCATTTGCCGGAGTAAAGAAGAACACGTGCTTGAATTTCGTTGGAATGTAGGGGGAGCAGAAGCAAGAGAGGAAGTATCGTGAGGCTCGCGCTAGGGTAGCTTTCGCGTCGCGTTCGCGGTACGTACGAACGAAGGGTGGCGCTTCGGTGAGTTTCTCTGTACGAAGAAACCGCGGAGCTTTCAGTCGCGCGCCGGCCGCTGACACGGTTGTACCCCACGTGTGCATTTAATCCCCGTTTCGATAAAACCTTCGTCAAAAATCCAAACCGCACCCCACCATCGAGCCGCTTCCCTCCCTCATTCCTTGCTCGATAAAAAAAGCGCGCGCGCCTCGCATGATATCCGACTTTGAACAAGCTTACGGTTTATGTTGAGCAGTTTATTTATTCAATATTGAACGAATCGATGTAAAGAAACTGCCTTTTGCTCATTGGGAAAATTCCGATTTTTCATAGATTTTACTCTCTTTCAACTCGACTTTTTTTATCGCGTTAAATATCCTTCGCCTCGGTCGCACTTTTCTCAAGCTCCGTCGTATCGTGCATCTCCTTTCTTGCGACCGTGGAACGTCGAACGAGTGACTCGGCAAACTTGAGGCTTCCAGATTACCAGGATAATTCAACAAACTCGACTTTGGCCTGGCAGGAGGACACGAAATCACTTGGAGAAAACCTGTGAGTTTACTCAACTATATTTGTCTAGAATTCTGGAACGCACGTGCGAAAATTGCTTGTTATGTCATCGTTACTGAGAGCAGCACCAGAGGAATGTCGAATTTGAACTTAATGTCGCGCAGAACATTATGAAATGATTAGCATAATTGCCAATGTAGCATTGAATATTTTGGACGTTAAAGCTTCGATTAATTTCACTGTATAATAATCGTGACATTTTGTTTGGCAATTACTAAGATCTAATGTGTTCGAACATTGACACAGAAAAAAACTTTTTTGGTTCATTTTCATAAATTGTGAATTCAGGAGCTGCGAACAATTGTGGATTGAAGTATCGGCTGAATATTCACGAGCTGAAAAATTCGTCCGGTGACCGAACGAAATTTCTTTCTCGCATTCAAAGTAATCAGTTTAATTGAGTAAAAAATATTCTTTAGATAAGAAAAAGTAATTTGCGGATGCTGAAACGCGTTATTGTCTGAATCGACAAAACTGCGGCGCAGCAAAGTGAATTCATGTTGAGCAACTAATTATTCAATTGAGACCCAAAAAAATGTTCAGTTTTCGAATACAGTCTTTTTCGTCCGGTAATTTAGTTGACTGAGCCACCAAAAATATTCAGAATTTTGCTCAATAAACTGAGGCATTGCCACTCAACTCGAAAAATGGTTGGATCCACCATTTTGGTTCAACTAAATCGAATTCGTTACGAAATTTTTTTTACAGTATTTCTTAAATACTGAACGCAGCTGACGTCAATCACAAAATTATTTTGCCGCAAGGGATTCACGTTAAAATAACAGGTAAGTACGGCTCGCTGAGCACGAGCTGCTCACCAGTCAATGGATTGATCAACAAACGGCGTTGCCAGTATTTTTCATATTCTATAAACATCATGTAAATGTGAAAGGTATTGTTTATCGATCTCCATTTGACTAACCGACCATAATATCAATTTGCCATCGAAGTTCGACCACGCGAGCTTTTGTCGAGAAGAATGTAACTGAAAAATATTCTCGACGTTTATTCCATTGTGCGAATCGTTCTAATTTTTTGTCCATTGCGGGATCGAACCGCTGGAAGCGGCCATCATCGCTCTTTGTTTTATTTCCGATTGGTCAGACAAAGTGACCCTTCAATTTAGTCATTTTCACGGAGAGTACGAGAATCAACTTTATCGAGATTTTCGTTAACAGAGTTTTCGTCATGCATCAATGTTTATTCGTACCTTAATAAAATTATTAAAAGTTCAGGTTACATCCAAATTTCAACTCGAAATTTTCGTTCCTCATTTCAGAAGTTTGCACAATGTTTTATTCGGACGATCCTCGATTATTCACAAACTGTACGTTTTTTTTTCTGGAATTTCCTCTTATAATTATATGCTCGAGAGCTTCCCCCTTCATTCCCGACGATTTATTTAACCCGGGCGAGCGGGAATACTCAAGAAAGTCGTGCACTAATATAATCCGCGAGATGAGGTAACATCGTGAAATGCAATTTCGGTCACGTTCCATTTTTCTCCTCTTTTTATTCGTCTTCTTCTTTTTTTTTCTGTGTGCAACGATTCGTAGAATTTTTAATGTTAAAAATTCAATTTTCCACGAGATTCCTACTCATTGAACCGTTCGAGTTTGCTCCCTGTTTGATCACGAGATACGAGATTAAAAAGTATTACAAATTTCATTATCCTTATAACGCGAACTCTTGATTTTATTTCAAGACTTTATTAAAACACGATTTTATTATACGAATTCATAAAGTTATGAAGAAACGTTTTTTTCTCGTGAAAATCGATAATGTTAAAATATTTTTCCATTTAATCCATTACTGTTCAAACTTCAAATTCTACTTGTAAAAATAAAAATATGCACACCTCCTCGCTATAAATTCTGAACAAGTAGATTTTCTTAGCAAGACTGAAAGATATTGCCGAGTTATTATTCCTCGAGAATATTACGTCGGAGAGGTATTGAACGAGAAACGTGAGAGTGAGCATGAATCAAGTAGGGGGGGGGGGGGGGGGGCGGGGGTGCTCGAAGCAGCACCTTCCAAAGTTTGAATGAAAAATGAAATAAAACGTTTCAAACAAAAAAAGTGATGCATTTTCTTTTATGCACTCACGAATACATTAATCCATTCGGTATATGCAACAACTCAGAGGAATGTTCCTAAAAAAGTTTCACCTTTTGACTTGCAGTCAGTGATCAGGCGTTTTCATAGTCTCGACGAATTACCTCTGAATAAAGGGCTATGGAAACCGCAGGGAGATGCTCGAGAAAATCGGAAGAATCTTCTCTTAACGACTTACTCGTTTCTGAGAACGTTGCGGCATCTGACGTAGATAGATTCAAGAGTCTCCTGACTCACGAAAGAGTCATCCTCACCTGTCTTATGCGACTTTCACCTCGCCCTCTCGACCCTCGCACCCTCTTTTCCCACGCTGTCCTGTTATAACAAATGAGCATACTCGTCACTATTCTTTTGCCATGTATGTAGATTTATGAAAATGCTAATATGCCAGCTATTATTTTCACTCTTATATTGTTTCCAAAGAAGGATGAAGACTTTTATTGGATTTATGGAATAAAGTGTGTTTAGGGCTTTTTTAGGTCGTGATTCATTCGTCAAAAATGTTTTCTTACAGTCGTTCATGGTACAAGCTTTTCCTCCGATTTCCAAAATCTCGAAACACCTGATTGCAAGGGTATCTTGCATTTCCTCAAAGTCGCTAGTCACTTTGATTTTCCCAATGAAATTAGGTCAGTTCGTATGAAAATTGGGCATTTTTTTATATCGAGTAGCACTTTCATTATTCTCCGATAATCATCGATTCATAAACTTATATTATCAAACGATCAGGGTCGTTAATCGCGCCCAATCGGCGAAGGAGGCATTGCCGGAAACGTGTTTCGAAGAGCTCCCGAGACACGAGAAACTTTATTTTTGTTTTTATATATCGAGCATTTTTAGCCGGAGTTTAGCACTTGGATTTACCAAGTTTTTTATTTCTCCTCCACCCTTTTCAACGTACTTGCCTCGTACGAGGAGCATGTCCTAGGGAAGCGATAAACCCGGCGAGAACTTTGAGCACGCTCCCACCTCTGGAAGCCTCATTCCGGCAGGTTGCATAGTGTCGTGGGAGCGAGGAGTAAATCTACAAGAGAAAAAACGTTTCGTTGTATATATGTATAGGCAAATAGACACGATGCTACCGTGCGCCGTCTTATATCCAGGAGGAAAACTGTCGTAAAGAAACTTTGGGTTACTTGGACATCGATTCATCTAATTTAGCTCAAGGGTTGTTCTCTCGTAAATGTTGTAAAATTAAAAGTCGATGCACTCTGAAACTCCGATAACGAGAAGATTTATCGGATAAATATATCGGCATGGGGATTAGCCAGAAAGTGGTAAAAAAATTAATATTGATAAAGACGAAGCCACAAAATGCTCATTCAGAAGTGTTGATTTTCACAAAAGCCATTTGAAAACTAAATTTTCATGTTTAATTAAGAAATACTTCGCATAAGGATTTCTCTCTGTTTCTTTGCTCGGGATACGACACCTTGAGAGGAGAGAGCCAATGAAAATGGGAATTGGAGATCCAATGAGACCCTTTGTAAAATACGTTTTTATCACGAATAGTTCGAGTAGCGGAACTAATCTAATTGTCCAGCTTGTTTGCTACATCAGTTAGCCTTAACGTTTCGAAGATCTTGGCTCGATATAGACACTTCCGAATGTATACTTGTATTAGAAGACAGTAAGCCAGAGATCTGGGGAAGCAACAAAAGCGAGGAAAAGCAGGAGAAGAGGGAAATACAGGAAGCAGCCATAGTCGAATGCCCGAGCAAATTTCTCCGTATCGCATCGAGCCAATCCATTAACCGTTTGTCTCTCATTCTCTCTCAGTGAGTCGCAGATGGGAGAAGAAAAAACGACGAGAAGATAATATTCCAAGTGAAGAAAACACATGAAAAGAAACGACTTTGCCCACCTCTTTTTCTTTATACTCCCGCGAGGGCTGAAGCGCATTTACGATTATTTGTGGTCGTGTATACTGGTGGCCAAACGACGATTCCTACTTTGAAACAGCGCTCGCGATCCCAGCAGTGAACGGAGTACGATCCCGATCGCATTTCTCGCCATAAAAAATCACGAAAACAGTCCACTGTAGATTTTATTTTCTCTTAATATTTTTCAAAATCTCTTCCTCGAATATGAGTCTAAAAAAATTCTCTGACTTTGAAAATATCAGGAATTTGGATACTACTGACGTTGATGCTATCAATGCTGATGCGGAGACTCTAAAAAACAATGAACCTATCCCATGCCAAAAAGGGAATAAGCCGCATGTTTACGGAAGATGAAAAGTTTATTGTATTGTACCCAGGGAGAGAGTGAGAGAGAGAAAAAAAGTGAACAGAAGAATGTAAAAGCGTGGGGAAGAGGGAACGAGACAGTCTCGGTTTTCATTCGAAAAGTCGCCAAGTTTATACTCAGTAAATTTCTCAAGAGTCCAACGTTCGGGAACAAAAAGGCAGGAGGGGGGCGAAGGGGGCACAAGAAAGAGGGTGAAGAAAATTATATTCCCCAAGTGAATGTTACCGTCTGTTGCGGTAATTCAATATCAAAACTCGAGCTGGATCGTAGTTTTTTATTATTATTACATCCGGTATGATTTTTCCCACTTCGTGTACTCGTCGTGTATTCGCGTGAATATGAGAAGCCTTAGTACGAGGGGGATAGCGAATGAATGAAATTCATTTATCTCTTTCTTTTTCATCTGCAAACTTTATGCATAGCTATTCAAGGCTCTTAATATAAAAATGAGGTGCCGGGAGCAGCGTTGAGTTTAACGAATAAAGAACACAGCAGCGTATAAAAGTGGACGTTGAAGAGATAAAACAAAGTAGATGGAGCCATTCGAGAAAAGAAAAATTGTGACTGGCCGATCCATCACGCAATCTGCGTGCATGGTAAAATGCTTTCGAATGTATCAGGAAAAAATTCCCTTTTCATGAATTTTTTTACTCTCGTTTTCTAGGGAGTCAAATGCTTTGACAAAAACGAGTTATTTTTGGTAGGTGGATCGACGATAAAACTCGATTTGCAGTGACACAACGATAAAATGTTGTGGAATTCCGTAGGAAATGTCGCCTATGGGGAGAAAAAATCACCGCACCATCTGGCCTGAACCTTTTTTAACAATGTTTTTCTCAGCCCCCTTTCCACCGACCATCTATTGATCTCGGCGTCCATACATGTGCCAGGACCAAAAAGTGCATTAATCAGAAGTAAAAGCAAAAAAAAAAACAACACGAGAGCGTTTTACTGAGTTATTGATCCCTCTTGTTGGATTCGCTTTATTGAATTCAATTGCGATATCGTTTTTTCGATAAATTCAGCCCAATAACCGAGGCTTGAGAGATTAACCGATTACGTGATAAAATTTCTTCACTGCACTTTTGTGAGCGATGAAAAATATATTCGAGTCGATATCGCCTCGAGAGATACACCAAATCAATTAATGTCCAATAAAAATCCCACATTTTTATTATTTTATTGGTAAATGAGTTTGTTAATTACTGTATCGTGTTACCACAGTTAACATATATTTATTATTCTTTCGTATATTAGAAATCATAATGAACTCCTGACAGCTACATTTTGGGATAAAGAAAAATGGACCCACGATGTAACTCATTTCAAAATAAATTTCAAACGAAAATCATCTCTTGAAATAATATTTTTCACTGCACGAAAAAAAAAGTTGACAATGATAATTAATCATTTTTTCATATTCATTTACAAAATCATGCTTCAATGTGGAGCGAACTTTTGAGTCTTGACATTTTTCGATACTTCTTCAATTAGTTCAGAAGCTCTCGCAGGTTATGTTTCCATAATTTCTGCAATCGTTGATTTTTTTTTAAATAAATGATACCAAAAAAAAGACAAAAAGACAATCTCAAATCGGTGTAAAATGTCCCTCCTTTGGGTAGAGTTTTACAAGAATTTTCAGTACAATGAGCAACGTTCGGGGAGTGGCGAGGTTGATGAAATGGATTGTTTTACTCATATGCTTATAAACAAATTTATCAAAAGTCATGAAACAAGAAAGTTAAGTTTGCTGTGAGTGTCAAAGACATCAAACTTCCGACATTTTATCCAAAGTGGATTCTTTGGCTAAAATGGAGCATTTCGGCTTGGCTCATATGAGCAAGAATGACGAGTATGTTCTTTTTCTTCGAAAGTCCTTTAATTAGTACGGATAAAGCACTCTGGAATTCTCAGTATTTTGCATGGCTGAATGTGCAACTATTTGCATTTACAACGATTGAAAGCTTCCTCTAATGTGCATACTGACCCGAAGGCACTCGACTTAATCCTTAAAAATCTGACAGTGCATGCCGGAGATAGTTTTGGACTACGGATTAAGGCGAAAAGTAGAAAACTTCCATTAAAAAATCTTTTATTCAACGCACGAAAAAGACAAGAGAAAATTATTGATCTCCATTGTAATGATTTTTTACGTATTGATCTCAATTTTTTTTCTATTAAGGCCTTGTATACACTTATATACGCAGCAGACGAAAAAACGTGATTTTCTTGTTTTTTTTTTCGACAAGAAAATAAATGTTTATTGAAAAACTATGAACGATATTCATTAGAAAATATGTTCATGTACTTGTACAATTTTTTCATCAAAAAATATCTCAAAATGACGCAACTCCAGCTGTATTTGAGTAGCACCTTTTTTTGAGCATCAGTTGGGGTGGACATGATAACTAAAAAACTATTAATCCGATTCATAGCAAATTTATACTGCAATTGTTCATTATAATAATAGCTTGGGCCTGGAGGAAGGATTTGTAAAAATTTTAATTAAAAAAAATGGCAACAGTTTAACAAAAAATTAATTTTTTGAGGTGCTAAATTTTCGGTTTTTTTGTTACAATTTTGTTCTCCAACAAAATACGAAATTCTTCGTCCAGACTCTAGCTATTATTATAATAAATAAATGGTATGAATTTCGTATGGATCGAATTAATAGTTTTTTAGTAATCGTGTCCACTGCAAAGGTATTTAAAAAAAAACGATTCTGAGATAATCGTGTTTAAAGATTCAAATATTAATCTTTATGAATTTTGGTGAGAATATTCTTCAGACATTGTACTTGAAGAATATCTAATAAAAAAAATTTCGATTTCCCATCACAAGTGTATGTAAGCCCTTAAAATTCACTCCCATTTTGTTCATCGTTATTGCATTGCCAATATATTTATTCAATTTCTCGTGAATATTTGTGATTACAGACGGAATGTAGAAACATTACGACTCGTTTGAAGTTCCGAATGGAAGAGCCGGCCGTAAGAAAAACACCACACAACAGTACAAAGTGAAAACGCCGGTTGGCATGCGTGCGCGAGTACACGAAGGTGCGGTTGTGTGTGCGCGTGTGTTCGCTCGACGGGTGGAGCGCCTCGAGGGTGGGTCTTCGAAATGAGCTATGAAGAGCATCCTGGGCTGCCTGCTAGCCTCCGTCTTAATTTTCCAACTCTCGAACTTTCACGTTACAGCTCTACCACCCGTGGTCAAAATAGGTGAGTGAAAATGAATTTATAAACATTGATGATATTGTTAAAAACTTTGATATTTTGCCCATTTTGCTCGGGGTGGTTATTACTCTGGTTTCTCCGAGTCAACGTCATCCCAGTCACTTATTAGTCCCGCGTCATTCTCTGCCCACACGTCACATCCACTCAGCTGACAAGATTTGCGTCAATCATTTCGTCAATAATTCCCTGACCACCAGCTCGATTGGGTGTGGTTCGATAATTCTTCTGTCCTCCCGCACCAACGGTGACCCGAGTGCAATTGCACAATTAAAATTCATTTTCATCAATCATCGACCAATCTCTTGATTGCATTTGCCTGGTTATCGTTCAACAACTAATAATCGAAACAACAGTCACAGAAAAGAAAGTTGCGATTCCCGTTAGAACTTTGGGTTCACAACACTCCGAAATTCGGTTTTTTCCATTTGATAAAAAACGAATTTTAGATAGAAATTTTCGGGACTGAAAAGCTGATGAAAAATGTTTTCCTGCTTGTCAGATCGATTGGCTCGAGTTGGAGAATCGTGTGTTAAAATTTCGTTATTTTCCATCGTAACGTCAGTTCCATTGGACTTGAATCCGAATAAATAATTACGTTTTTCTCGATAATCAGTTAACTCCTTCATCACGAGCTGTTTTTCCATTGCTTCCAACTCTATTTTCCGTTTACGGAGTAAATCCCGAACTCCTTCCGGCCTTCGGCGGGTTACTTAACGTTTGCAGCATTCTTTGCGACCCTCCGAAAGCAGTACGTCTCGTTGATCCGCGCACTTTGCGCTTATGTTAAGGGATCCAAGGATGAAAAGGTCCATTAAGCAGAAAACAGCTAAAGTTACATCGCCTTCCTGGTCTTTTTTCGCAAAGGATGCCAATGATGATTTCCGGGAAGCAAGACTCTTAACCCTTCGTAAATTGTATTGGCCGGAACTGTTTGGAAGCAGAACGTGCTTCGTGCTCGGAAGCAGACGAGAATGGGCGGCGTGTATCGAGCGCTGCATGTGGATCTCCTTTCGTACGGTCGCACGGAGCTTTTTTCTCCTCCGCTTCCGTGGAGCATGCCGTATAAATTCCGCCCGCGGCTCTTTACTTATCCACTTGTCCAACGATTCGTTTTCCCTCTCAAATGTAGAACCAGAGAAAGCAAAAGTAGGCTTGAAACTACGCACCCTGGAGCCTCCAATGAAGAACAGTTTTTTTTCTAAAACGTGGAGTTGCATGTCGCTTCGTCGTCGCATTATTTGCGCTTTTAGTCTCATTCGCTTTTTCGTTGATGTCTCTTTTCCAGCTTGCTGAACAACCTCGTTCATTGCTAAATTGAGCCGTACATACGTTCATCCCCCAAAAAAGCTTTTGTCTCTGGGTACACACACGGGAAGCAATGACGCGCATGTCCATTGTCCTTCGAGCATCACTACCTTCACGTACACTTCCGTTTTAGCACGACAATGGCCCTTCAATCCCGACAGCAGATCTTTTTTCATTCTCAGAGTATATCGAGAAGTGTTCGCGTCACGAAAAGCTCGATCGTACACTGCGGTCGCCTCGCGTTATCTGTGAGAGAGAAAAAATAAAGATGATCACATTTCTCCTTAATAAAGTTGCAAAAGTCTCTCGATTTCGATCGTTTCAACAACGTTTTTTGTACTGATTCGAGAGAAGTTCCTGGTTTTGTACGAGGCACTGGTTATGTACTGAATTCTTATGGACGAGGCTCTTCCAGTCCTTTTTCATCGACCTAAAGTTACGAGCAGATTCTTTAGTGACCCTCAACTTCTCGAGGGTCCTTTAAGTCGATAAAAATTCGCATTTTCCACACTCCTGATCCTCGACCTCCTTACCGTAGGCTTGAACCAGTTTACAGGATCAAACTCAAAAATCTTGCTTCACTCTTTCATCCATGGGCGTCAAATGAGCTCCTTTCACCACTTGAGACCGTTTGAACAACACTTAGAAACTGGCCCGGAGCTTCGTCGGAACGAAGGTAAACTCAGGACGCTGCGAAAATTTCAACTCGTGTGTTGAATAATACGACGAAGGATCCGCTCTTGAAGAGGGACCAAGTCCATTGACGGAAACTAAATTGATAAAAGTTACGCAATTTGATATTGTAATACGTGTAAGAATAGTCTTGTTGCACCTCCGATAAAGAGGGAAAAAAGTTAATCTTCCGCTCAAAACTTAAATAAGAAAACTAATTTAGTGTCTCTAGAGCTAGTAGATGCTATTGAATCTCAAGATAATGGCTTTTCACGACTCGACGATCGCGATCGCCCGAGAGCAGGAGGGAACGAGGGTTAGGCAGAGAGAAAAAGAAAGAAAGAGATTAACGAAGCAAAAATACCCTGAAGCAGAGCAAGGCGGAAATACCGGATACTTGCTTTCAGCTTAATCGTCCGTGTCTATTTTCCGCTATAAATCCTTATCAGTGCTTTTTTTGACATTTTTAATTGACTTCCCCCTTGTCGATATATTTAGTAGGATTGGGTGCGGTACGCGGAAAAAGTTGCGAGTCGATTTTATTGATAAAATAGTGAAATCGATTTAAAAACTCATGGAAGCCTTTTTTCTCACGATTCTTATAAGTTGTTTGCAAATTTTTGGTTTTTATTAAGAGTGAAGGCAAAAGCAGGACAAAAATTTGATTCAGAAAAATCTTTCCTGTAAGTTACCTCTCTGGAAATGTCGGAAAGAAAATTTAGTTTTTCAGAATCCAAATAAGCAAGGACAGCTTTCAGGTAACGAATTGAAAAGACAATCAACAAAGAACTCCTCCTTCTTCCCTCTCCGAGAACTCACCGCTCGTATGTGAAAAATAAAGTCGAAGTATTTGCTACGAAATAGTTCCACCGAGAGAGGAAAAGTTGCTCTGTTTCTTCCATTTTTTTTTCACTATCCACTGTCTCGTCTGACGAACCAGGAAGTTACGCCGTTCTCTGGTACGATGAAAACTTTGTCCTGCTTCTAGTATACACTCACATCCTTTATTTTTTTCCTTATGTCCCTATGGACCATCGTTGAGTTTTACGCTACTCAATCCCCGCCTTTCCTGCCTCTACGCCCCCTCGAGTGTCACCATGTTTAACCAGGCGCAGAGTCCCTTCTCGAGTAACTCGATAAAACGAGACACGAAAACACTACAGACCTGCCTGACGCAGCAATGTCCAATGTAAAATTATCTTCCAACAATCGTAGTGGTCTATGATCGACAGAACAATAACACGAAATCTCCTATCAACTTTCCTCATTTTTTCAAATATGACGACGAACATTTTAACAAAAGAATTTTCAAAATCATTCATGAGATAAAAATAACAATTTGACAGTCGTAATTATTTGAAGTAAAACAATAATATTTATGATAATATTTTGTGAATAAAAATGACAGTGTTGGTGAGAACATTGAATATTCCTTTTTTGTTTCCTTACAATTTTGCATTAAAATGTTGCCATATTTATGAATATCCAAGGTGAGCTTAAGCGTTGGTGTGTGCTCCAACAAAACACAATTTTCACAATTACGGATTCCTCGTCCTTCCGAGCGTCCTCCCGAGCCCTTTTTCTTACATTTTCTCTCAAGCTGTAACTTTTCTCTGTTTTTCTTATCACTTGTATGCAACGGAGGTAAAACAGACATAAAGAACCTTTGGTCGTACACGCACAAGATTTCTGGCACTGCAGAAGCTTCGCCCTCCACTCTTGCCAGGATCGCCGTTGTGCAAAAGCTGCGCTGCTAAGAGGAAGAGAAAGATGGTCTGCTATGCTCAAGACACTGGAGAAATGAGCAGCACGTTGAGTTGAGAGATACCATGGTGTAGAATAAAAAACAAATGAGCAAAAGACAGAAGTACGTGAGTCTACTTTGTGTCTTGGTGAAATAAGAACATGAAATGGTCGTAGAATGGGACGATAGAAGACGATATTACAGCCGTGAGACGCCACATTTTTTTTTTAAATCGTCTCCCCCCCCCCCCCCCTTCTTTCTTGATATTTTGCTGTTCGTTTATTAAATATGGAGATGGATTCGAATAGTCATTTATCTTGATTCATGAAGACTGTTTATGGTTCCTTCATCTAAAAAGATTTAAATTCAAGTTAATTGTGTATTAAGAGTAAAACCAGAAGTCACAATAAACAGTTGTTAATTTCGAATAAATCATGGGCTCATGGCAACGAGTACATTAGAATTATAAATCCAAGAAGGTCTCACAAAATCGACAAATAAACTCCAACTGGAATTTAGTGAGACGGCTAACATGAGCAAACGTAATAATCGAGGTTTGATCTTTTTGCATGAGTATTTAATATAATATTTTGCATGAAAATTTGATAGGTGAAATTGTTTCACCGTGAATGGTAAACAAATTTATCTTAAAACCAACGGTTGAATAGATCGACGTCGTGATCTTATTTCGTCAAGATTTATTGATAGAATAATTATTGAGCAACCAAACAAAAGCCGCATCAAAACTATTTTTCACTTATTTCTAGTTTTTTATGTTTTAGTAAATCATCAATTATAAACCGGCAATTTTCACACTTGGTGAATTTTGAACACCCTCCCTCGGCTATGATATTAACAAATTATCCAACGATTCAGACACTTTTCGAGAAACTGACTTTGTAGTGGATCGAGTTGAATCGATTAATTTGAGATTCAGATTCGTTTCATCGTACACTGATTTCATGTGAATCGTCAAAAATATGCGATTTAGCTTTTGGTTTTCGTGTTAAGATATTTTCATTCAGGATGGCTTATAGTCTGAATGGATTATAGTCTGAAAAATGTTTACTTTGCTTTCTAGAAGTTTCCTCTTTTACCAACATTTGGAAATTTCTTATGGTCTCGAAACTGCAAGTTTGCAACCATCAGGCTTCAAACATGGAGGCAAAGCTCCGTGAAATCCGATTGCTTTTTTTGTCTGTTGGGTGGAAACAGGAAAACGCTTTTAATAATTCTACAGAATGGTGGGGAAAGGCAAGACAACAGTCTTTCGTACCCTTTGGCTGCATAGTTTTCCATCGACTCTTCAACTATTCGATATTCGGAATATTCGATTTCAACCTCCTCTGAAGAAAAACACTTGAGGCACTCCCCGTTCCAGAATATTTTCGATCATTTTCAGAACGCTCCTCACCCAAAGCTACAATTTATTTCCAAATAATTTGTTTTTTCTGCTAAAAAAATCGCGATTTGACTCTCGTCCGAAATTTTTTGCTCCGACTATAAAATGTGGTTCTGACCACACTCAAACCTTTGCTGACCGTTTTCATAGCTGTTTTCCTCAAGCTCGTGACGGATGAGATAAATCTCTGATATTTGTCGACTAGCTTGATGATGGTCCAGTGTTTGATGAGGCACTGATAACGATCAACATTGATGTTATCTTACGAAAAACGAAAAGACTGATGGCGAGGGTCGGTTTGAGGGAAGATCGATCGATCTGATGAAATGAACTTTGTGTGGGTGACTGCGACGAGGAGATCGAATTATTCGTTGAGTGGGAGATCAACTTGAGGAACATATTTTTACGTAATCACTGAATTTACTCGATACTTTGATAGCCTTTGAATTTTCTTGACAACTAAGGCTGACCACGTACTTGTATTCGAGATTGGGCAGCTACTATTCACTGATTTCCCAGCATGAACAGCGATTTCCAATTTTCCTTGTTTCCTCTACTGTCAACAGACGTTGGTCTCGCATCAACCCTCATTCGCTATTCTCGAACTCCACCCAATACTTCCCTGTCTCTTAGTATGTTGACTCTCAAGTCTGGTGCCCTATCACGATAAACCTCTTACAGGAGTCCATCCCATTGTAAACACACGATACCCTCCGTCCGAACGTATAATAATTGCGTAAATGCTTCAGGGAAGTCTGACGGTCGAAAATAGAGGTAAGTCCTCGATATTACCACAGATGACGAAGGGAAATAAAATCGAGCTCCGATAATTTTTGTTATACAGGCTCAAAATTTATTGATAATGAAAATTTGTATTGACGAGAAATTTCAAAAACGAGTTATGTTGACTGAAACATCATAGTTTAGCAGTAAGAACTACGTTTTAGAAATCTAGAAATAAAAATAGAAAAATTAAGATAAAGCCTCTAACTCACATCGAATGAAGAGAAATGATGAATTCCCACAAAATATTAGCAGTACAATGACATCAATGACCAGGCACTCCGGATATGAATTTATGTCACTTGAAATGGTATCGAAATCCAAGAAATTCCGTGCGTCGAGGAGAGCCGACATTGCTTCGTCGTTGCCTTTCGAGAAAGTGTGGACATGGTACGATGTCACAAGAAAGGATTCACTTTAGGCCGATTCTCATTCGTCAAGGCGTTCAACCACAGCGGGCGATCCTGGTTGGCCAGTGCGGTCATCCGGAACGATGAACATGCCTATATAAACCGGGGATCTGGCAGCGGAGCATCATTCTGCAATTGTCATTGCAAGCAGCACGAAGATGGAATCCTTTTCGCAGCTGATGAGCTCCATCGGAGCTAACAGCTGCGAAGTTGACTTCATTGCTAGCTTGCCTTTGGAAATTGCCGAACTAATACTTCGAAAGCTGGACTCTCAATCCCTGCTGAATTCTGCTTTGGTCTCCAGAAAGTGGATGAAAGTCTGCAAGGGCTATTCTCCTTTGAGAAAAACCATCGGACATCATCTGCACACGCAGAACCAAAGCAGAATTCGCAGCCGAGGACCACTTTCGAAGGTAAATAAAATAAAGCCACAAACTCGCTGCAAGCCTACTACAATTCGGCCCAACCTCGTTCCTCAACCTCCCGTCGTACTGTCATTCCCACTCCCGAACCCAACGAAACATGTTCGACAAAATTCATGCGACAATAAACGCCGCCCCCCAACCCGCAGCTCCTTAAGATTACGATAGTTAGATTAGGATTTGGATTAATTGTTAGAATTAAGATAGATTTATTTGTAGAATAAATTCACCGTTGCTGCGCAGTAACTTCCTAAACTATTTTGTACTGTTCGTTGTACCAAAAATTGTTAATTTTGTAAAATCGTACTTTAGGATCAAACTTTAAGTTTAGCAATAACCTGGCGCGCCACATATTCGTTAGGCTTTCTATAAATAGTTTTTTAATATCTTGAAGACCTCGCGGAAAATGCGGATTAAATAAGAATTAGTGAATAGTGACGATTTTTCGTGTGGATACGCAATTAAATTCAAATGAGAGTTTACTTGTTTTAGTGACTTGTGGCAATAAATCAAACAGTTAGGATCAAATTTTAAAATGATCTAGTGCGCCACATATTCGTTAGGCTTTTTATAAATAAGTTATTATTTTATTTTTATGAGGACTAGGATAGGTCGAGGTAAGCTTGTAATATGTTAAAGTATTGACGAATATCGTTTGCCACGATAAGCATTTTATTTCACAATAACCTGGGGCGCCACATATTCGTTAGGCTTTCTATAAATAGTTTTTTAATTTATTGTAGACCTCGCGGAAAATGCGTTAGAATTAGTGTATAGTGATCATTTTTCATGTAAATACGCAATTATATTCGAAAGAGGGTTTACTTGTTCTAGTAACTTATGGAAATAAACCTTTTTGATAATCCACTCAAAGGAAGCCTATGAGAATTTTCGAAAAAATAGAAAATCGAGAATAAATAAAGTGATAGGACGAGCTCGTGAGGGCGTACGTAACAACAAAGAAATTCATCTAATTCATCAATGTATCAAATAGGCTACGCAATAAAAATAAAATGAAAATTACCTCGATCTAAAATTTCGGTAGAAAAAACGAGGAGCAAATATAATACTCAGAATTAATTTCTTAAGATGGGTGTATCGCGACGATACAATGTTGTCATACTAAACCATGTTAAAAATATTAAAAATTTCAAAATGCTAAGAATTGACAGACTTCCATCCCCACCAGAAACATCTCTACCAAAATTTAATACTACCAATTACATCTCCACCAAAATTTATGTCTATTCATAAAACAAGTCCCGTTACATTTCTACCACGATAAATCACTACCCCGTAACAACTCTACCAAAATAAATATAATACATTTTATAAATGTCTACCACATAACATCTCTACCACAAAATATTTTCACCACATAAAATGTCTATCCGTATACATCACAATCTCCACTTTTGGTGGTAAAGAAGGGTTTTCCATGTCAACAACTTTTATAAAAAGATAACCTCATTAATCGTGAAATTTGAGCCATTAAAATCTAAAAATAAAGGTCCATTCGACCACAACTCTACCACTAAACTTCATAATATGATTACATTTGTACTATTATAAAACCTCTAACCACATAACATCTCTTATAAATGCTTATAAAAGTTGTTGACATGAAAAACCCTTCCTTACCACCAAAAGTGCAGATTGTGATGTATACGAATGGACATTTTATGTGGTCGAAATGTTTTCTGGCAGAGATGTTATGTGGTAGACATTTATAAAATGAATTATATTTATTTTGGTAAAGTTGTTACGGGGTAGTGATTTATCGTGGTAGAAATGTTACGGGACTTGTTTTATGCATAGAAATGAATTTCGGTGGAGATGTAATCGGTAGTATTGAATTTCGGTAGAGATGTTTCTGGTAGGCATGTAAATGTGCCGAGAGTTGTTACGGGGTAGTGTTTTATGGTGGTAGAAATGTTACGGGACTTGTTTTTTGGATAGAAATGCATTTTGGTAGAGATGTAATTGGTAGTATTGAATTTTGGTAGAGATGTTTCTGGTGGGGATGGAAGTCTGCCTAAGAATTTAGTAAAATTTGGTAAATGTATTCTTTAAAAATGTATAAGACAATATAATTTTTTTTTTTATTTTTCTAGTAATTGAATACTAAAGTTCACGTGTATAAGCATAGAGTTTACATATATACAGTTATACATCTCGTGCATAAGAACTTCGATTTAACGCTCAATTATGCGATAACCATGTGGTCAAAAAATTAAAAAAAAATTGTGTAGGAATATGAGTGTAACAGTATTACGTATGCTTTGATATTAAAATAAAAGAAGAAGGAAATCAACAGTCCCGATAAAACCCTGATATCGCGAACATGTCGCGCTCATAATTATTAATCAATAAAATCGTTATTTATTATAAATATATAGTCTCTCAATATGTATTCATTAGACTTATAAAAATGGTCTATAATTGTATTTGTATATTTGATGCCAAAGAATGTTATCAGCAAATTTTATCAAATTCTGATTATTTTGATTTTGTAATCCCCCCTCCTTAAGGTCGACAGTCCCAACCAAAAATTATGTACCGTCTGCATATTAAAAGAGTTCGTTCGGATCGTAATCAATAACTTTGTAAAGAGCCTATATACGTACTCGGTGCCAGCAGATACAGTACAAATATCATTTGCTTTCATGAAATTTATTCGAAAAGTATTTTTGATCTGACATCGCGAGTAAATTTTTTCACGGAATTATCCGGGCTACCCTTCAACGCACAGAAATGGTTGCTTATACAGACGACATTCGCTTGTTCGCTTGCAAAATATATCGTATGCAGCCTAAACCTTCGTACTTCTCGAGACTATATCTGTCAAACTAGATGGTCAATCACCTTGATTTTTTTCACAATATTTGGGATATCCTGCTCTAGCTCCTCCTCGTCTTTTATAAACTTCCTAATTTTGGTACTAGCGGCAGAATTAATAATGCGCTGTTTGCCTATGCATGGTCCATTGGTCCATATATTACATGTTAATTGAGTCAACTTCAATTACATATATCTCGGGTTCGGGATGGTGAAACTTGTTAAAATTTTATAGAGGTGTTGTTCATATGTTAAACAACACGTATGCCAAATTTAAATAATTTCCTAATTTAACTGTCTCGTGGAGGAACGACCTTAAGCATGAGAAAAAATGCGCGGGGTTTTTCACAAATCGTTTGAAATGCAATGCGTGCTCCGATAATTTTTATTGCCGAGTCTTTTATCATTGTTATTAGGAGACCCACGCGATTCGGATGTTTCTATTTAAGTATGTATAAGCAGCACCCGTTGGAGTTTCCTATCCCCAAACGCGTTATACAAAGTTCGAACTAGTGAAAATCGCAAGTACCGAGTCTCGAAGGCTCGTCGCACCAAGCTTTGTACTCTTGAGTAGCTGGTAAAGACAGCATTATACGTGTATCCTCCCCCTTAAAGGAGTACTGCATTCGGAGTGCTACGCGGTACCTTCATGTTTCGTCCGGAAGGCAACAAAATTCCACTCCGCCTTAAATGTTATCTGAGTGGCTCTCGACTCCACGTTCTTGCACTGTCGTAGAAATGTCAAGACAATGTTAAAGGAGATAAAGGTAGTCTTACGTCCTCGGACGATCGGAATACGAGATAACTCGAGGAGCAACTTTAACGCAATCCGGAAACGCTCCACCCTGTCGCGCGTTCCTTGCTTTATAGTGACTGCTTACCTGTTAAGGCTACTCTCCAGTGAGATGTGTACCCAGTTTTTCAGAAGGCATCGAAACATTTTGCTGCAGTGATAAAAAGAATGTAACGAGGCTCTCTGCGATTGCTCGAACAACGACATTTTTTAGCTACTTTCGTTACATAAAACTAAACAACACGAGCTTCGCCTTCAGTTTTCAATCTATATTGAGCTTCTCATCTTTTCGTGGTTGCACTCTATGTCGATGTCCCGACAATTTAATCGAGAAATTTTCGTCCAAAAATTCGTAAAATGTCGATGATTGCCTAAGTTTTCATGGAAAAACAGATAAAATCTCTAAAACGAAAATCATAAAATAAGCGTCCTGTTTTCAGCAGGAGCGTTCAATTTTCGAAGAGAAATTGGCAGAGAACAAGTACGCACGTGATCGTATAAATTTGTGTTCGTGACGGGATAAGTTCTCTCGAAACTTCCTCAAAGGAGGTTCATAAGGAGAGAAGGATCGAACTCTCGATCGAGAAGACAAAACTTTCAATCACGATGTGAAAGATAACACGGGACTTTCGTTCAATCGTAAATTTCTTTTGGTGTGATATTTCTCAACGATCTTCGGGAAATGAAAAGTGAAGAAACGCTACGACGATTGTGGCACATTTTACAGATTTATATTTTTGTTTTTTCATTCGTTGACGTAAAATAATACCAACGTAAAATTAACGGTTGATCAACAGCCAACGGTGTTTAAGACGACAAAAAATAAACGAAATGGGAGCATATAAAGGGAGCGACCGTTTTGTATCACTCTTTTCGCCTCATGACGTTTATTTTATTACTCTAGAAGTTGAACCTACTTGGAGGTTCTCCTTCACGCCATTACGTTTTATCCACTATATACACCGAAAAGCATACTAGGCTTATAAATACATTGGCCCATTGGTGGTTTAGGGCTCGAAAGGAGAGGGCTATGGAATATCTGGATCCATCGAAGCTCGTAATTCAAGCCTCGGTGGAGTATAACATCGACGATTTTTGGCTTCTGTAGGCCAAGGGTGATTCCTCGTAAAAGATTCTTCTTCCTTCGCTCTCTGTTTCACTGCTCCGCCCTTCAACGTTCATATCGACGATATTTTTTGTCGTTTTTTTCTCTTTTTCTTCCTTTTTCCTTCCAGTTTACTCTGGAGCTTTTGTCCTTCCGCCCTGGTCTTGTTATCCCCAGAGGGCCTTGTGCTTTCGCAATGACCCTTACGACACGGCTGACTAAACACAACCCTCAGGACATAACCTTCAAGACCCTTTCATATTCACTACGGTGTCCGATTTCCAACCCAGCCTCCGTTATTTTTTATTCCCTTTCTCGTGTACAGAATTCGTAAAAATCTGATAACACGTTTTTCGTGAAAGCCCAAGAGGCCGACAATTTTCATTTAAAACCGTATACCGAAGCTCCCTAAACAAAGTCCTCAACAGAGACGTTGTAAATTCCAGATTCTCTATCTTCAAACTTTCCTTATGACAGAGTTTGAGAATTCTTGTAAAATTCTATTTAAATTCGATGATTTTTTCACCAATTTACATGCCTCAATCATGGCTGATTAAGGTACTTCGATAGCTAAGCGTCGTACGAAAAATAGGGTGCAACCCTTCCTGTGTGAACATTATTCGTTGTGATATATTTTCCAAAAATCATTCAAATTAACGTTAATGATCAGTAAAAAAATATATGGTTACGTTATTTTACTAAAATTTCATAATTGCTCGTATTTTGGAATTTTTATATTTTTTCTTTTACGTACGCCCCTGCTAGAATACATCCTCATGCCGTATGCACAGATACGAGCATACAAATGAACGCTCAGAAGCGCGTGGCAACACTGTACACGGGCAGTGTACACTTTTTTTTATCGATTCGTTAGATTTTTCTACGTGGCATATATTTGTTTCAAAATTTCCGTAATAAATCAGATTTTACTATTGAAGAACCCTAACGTTTTCGCGCAATGAATGAACCACGAGTATTTTCCACATTATTGTTAACTCGTCTGAGAGGGACTGGCGACAAAGTCGACTTTTTATTTGTAAGTGAACTTTTTTAGTGTTCACACGGTTGACCTCGCGAGTCTCTGTGACTGTATATATTCGTAGCTGTTATTCATCGCACGTCCATATACGTACATCGATAGATTTAGTTCGCTCGATAATGCGGTGAAAAGGACGAAACAAGTGGAACAAGGATGCCGACGCCGAGGGGGGGAAACTCATAAATATCTATGCTTATATCTATACATCGTCCATTGTCGACTTCATTTGTCGTCAGGAAAGAAACTTCGATAACTGGCCCAACGCTCGAAACAATTGCCATAAACGTGGTGGTGAGGTTTAAAGAGAAGAAACTCTTTTTCTCTCGATTCGAGTTTTCACGTTCTTGCCTCCCTGCTCTTCCTTCCTCTCCTTTGTCCCTTTCACCATCTTGTATATTCTTCATCTTTTTCCACCATTATTCTGTCAGCACAAAGAACCCTCGGTAACTTATATTTGGTCACAAGTGACCACAACCATTCGGAATTCAGTCTTCGTACGTTCGAACATCAAGGAAAATGCCGATCAGACCTATATACAGATGAAAGAATTTCTTCCCTTTGCAGTCGTCCGAAAACTCGCAACGCGCAAAGTCCCCTTCTCTGATTTCTTCTACATTCATACTCTATACTTATATACGAATAATCCTATTTGCACAAAATTCTTATACGAATTAATTCCGCCGAACCAGAAAACTTTCGAAACTTTCGGCAGACTCAGCTTCTTGAAATCTTAACGCAATACCAACTCTAAATCCGTAGATTTGCATAAATGTATTAAAGAATATATTTACCCGATCCCATTACTTTGAGGGTGCATTCAAATAGCTGAGTACCCTGAACGTAATTTTTTTTTTTTCTTTCAAACCACCACATTCCAACTGTTGGTTTTTCCAAACTTTTTTTCAAATACATTCAGATTCAGATTCCCGTACGTACAGTCATACATGAAGATTATCATCGTAATCCACTTTTTATCTGGGAAATAAAAATTCAAACAAAAAATAGTATGTGCCAGTTCGTACGATCGAACTTTGGCTTCTATACTCTTTCTGGTGCTTCGACAGTGGAACGGAATATCGTCCAATTAAATTCGACAGTATACTTTGCCAAAATGTGAAAAGTTACTTTTATTCTTTTGCAGGAGAAAGAACTCCTCTTTTTCTGGATGAAACATTTCCGTGTTTTGCTGCTCTTTTATAACTCGAAATGTAAGAATTTTTTGCTGATAACGTTACCACTCGAGAGGTATGTTTACATGGAGAGTAAAGTTTTTCTGAATCGCGCGGACTGAATGGGAGATAGACAAATTTTCAAGTTGCTGAAAAACATTTTTTCGTGCAATCATGCCAAAGGAATAGTCGTTGATAATTCATTGGAGGAATTCAAGTGTATTCGATTTTGAAGAATCATTTTTTCAAAAGGTCACACAAAAATGGCAGTTTTTAGTTGATGTTCTGGTTAAATTCTAAGCGTGTGTTGGCTTAGAGATTGCGCTCTGCATGGCGATGCGAGATACTGTGTACGCCAAGGTGCGCAGTAATGACAGAGCTATAGACGAGAGGGCTCGTAATGCGATTACACTAGAGGGCTTCAGCCAACTACCTTTCTGTGGACCTAACGGATTTCAACGGCTCTTGTCTGGTGTGGCTACCGGTTAATCATTCCACTAGGTTCTACTCATAGCCCAATGTGTTAAAACGAAGAAAAAAACCACTAAACGTTGAAAACTTTAAAACGAGAAGGCTGATTTAGTTCCACGCTCATATTCGCGGATACCATTCATATTGGATGTTGACAGGAAAAAAATGTGTTCAAAATGAGCTTCATGATCCAATATTTAGGGACGACCCGACGAATATTCGGTGATGATGCCCTTTTCAATAATTTTTATCAACTTTTATTCCTACTTTCTTGTTTTTTCTTGAGGATTTTTTGATCTTGTTCGAAGACAACTTGCGACTCTTCAGCCTAAATTTCGGTGCTTTTGATCGCAATCATCGCAAGAAAAACTTAAGAGATCGTTAATCGTTTTGGATTCGTAATTATTCGTAACTATCATTGGAAGATTTTACAATCCAATGGAATTTATCGAATTAAAGCACGATCGATACTGCTGACCGGGAATCGTTGGCTCATTATCCAGGCCACACGATGATACGATCCCGAATATTCATTAATCCATTCACAAAATGTTTTGATTCTACGGAATATCTCGAGTTCTGTTGACATAATTTGGCTCTTCATTGAAAAAACAATTTTGAGTTTTATCGAAGAGTGCTGTTCAATTTTGATCGACTCTCCTCAGTTAATTTCCAGGGAAATTTGAGCAATTTATTAAAGTTTGTCTACAGATTGCTCGAACATCCAGAGCTCTGATACGAAACGAAACAGTGAACTGTATTGGTGCTCGAATGATTCACAATTATTCCCACGAAAAGTAAATTTATAAGTTTTTATTCTCGACAATGCGTGAAGAGATAAATTTCTCCGAAGTAGCCAGCACCTCATGACAAATATTTATCGTCAATAAATAAAGATAAATCTTCCATTATTCAATAAATTTTTCTGCTACGGCAACAACCAGCCCCATTAATTCTCTTCTGCTTTGTACGAGAGTACGCGGAAAAGAGCTTCCAAATACCTTATCACCTACGTCGAAATCACTATGACTGATATAGTGGGTACTCGATCATCGAAATCCCGCGAGACTACGCCGCGAGCGAGGAGGAAAAACTTTCACGAAATTCTCCGCGTTGCTAGACGGAGGTCAATGTTTTTCAGGAAATAAGCGTATACAGCGGATACAATTTCAACGAACCGAATGGAATTACCTGCTTTCGTACTTTCCACTATTTTTTATGTGTTTTTTTTATCATTTAGGTGAAAATCCTTATAAATTATGTGAAATTAAAAAAAAAAAAAAATAAGAAACACCGGAGAACCTTGTTGTAGGATTTTTACGAGCTGACGATGGCTGGTCTAAACGTTATCAATTTGTGGCCCTCGAGTCGAACCGACACCGAAGCCATTATCGAAACTTTCGGATACTTTGCTATAATTCGATTATCAAGAAATAACACGTGTTGAACCCTATCAAAAAATCCATTAGGGCAGGGATAAAATTTTAGAATGACTAAAATTTCGAACAGCTAAAATCTCGAGTTTATAAACTTCGAATGATAATATGGAAACAGATGAATACGACTAGAGCGTTGAATGTCGAAAATAAATAAAGTAGAAACTTCAAGGTTCGAAGTACGTTTACATGGAAAATAGAATGCAAAAATCGCCCATAGAACGACGACTAAAATATCGTTTTTCCGAAAATTCGACTATCACTCTTTTGATTCATAAATTACTGCAATCAGCAATACTGCGAATATTCACAATTTCGAAAATATAATAACGAAAGACTAAATATTACTGAGCTTGAAATACTCAAACACCAAAAAGTCGAAAGTTAGAAAGTCGACCGATCAAAATCAAGAAATTCAGTGGAGCTCAAAATACACGCGTCTCACTCCCTCACTTACTCAGACTTGTGATCTCCAACTTCAAACATCGCTTTTCGAGCCATCGCTATTCTGCATATCCAAGACTTATAGGCTCGAAAAATTCACTTTCGATTTTTGCTACTCTATATTTTGGTGTATCGATAAAACAACTACTTTCCATTTTGAATTCGAAAATATGAACTTTTGACATTCGTATGGTCTGTTAAAATTGCATTCGAAATGAAAACTATCGAAATATATATTTTCGAGTGGATACGAATGCGAAGAAGGAATATTCGTTTGAACACGTAATCTGCTAAATAGTCGATCAGAAATAAGAATTTCCAATTACTTATTTTTCTCCAATCTGATATTATAACTTTAAAAATTTCGAAACATCGACCGTTCTAAATTTTGGTTATTTGACATATTGAACCCTACACAAAATAATTTTGAAAGTACGTTGAAATGCAGATACACTACGAGCTGGGTCCACTGACGTGGGCGTCGTGATGTCGAGCGGTTTACAGTAAATTCGAATTTCATCAAAATTATGTTTTCAACGTAGATTTCCGTTTGAGTCAAATGCACGGTGTAGAGAAATTCCGTTGGATGGTGTCACCGAGCATTGATGTACGTTGCTAAAGGGCAGTGTTCTCGGAGCGGACAATTGGAAACTTGCCAGGGCTTTTCTGGTGCAAAAAGCAGCCAGAGAGAACACGGCTGATGCTCCTTGTTCTCAATAAGAGAGAAACAGCCCCTCGAATGCGACCACATGGTTGATCCTTGAACGGGATGGTTTCTCGAACTGGTTGGCAACCTCGTACATGTAGAAACAAAAGCGAGAGAGAGAGAGAGAGAGAGAGAGAGAGAGAGAGAGAGAGAGAGAGAGAGAGAGAGCCTTCACAAAGGTACTTGCGGTCAGGAGGTACGTGTGCACCGTCGAAACTACGCGCATACTCATTACTATGCTTGAAAATATCCGATCTTCGTATGTGTGTACGTACCACGTGAATGAATGCACACACATGTGAGTTAGTCGAGATTTCGTGCTACTCCGAAGCGCTGTTTCCATTGGGGTTCACGCGAACGTTTCCTCTGAGGACATTTCCCGAGTACATAGCAGATTTCCTTCCCATATGTATGACAAATATACGTGTACGCATGTCGTACCGAGTGTGAAGGAAGACTAAAGTGCACTAATTGCTCATGGTTACGACCTTAATTAGACCTTCCTGTATAATGGTAACCATTAGTCTTTGGGCATACGTCAATATGGTTGAGGTATTGCAATCTTTTGAGATATTGGGACACCAGAAATTTCCTTCAGTTCGCGTTAATCATTGTGTGAAGAGTGATTGGGTTCGAGGTAATATTGACCATTTCATCAAGATGAAAAAGGATGTTTGTGGGAAAAATCGTTTCTTCGAGGATTTTCTTGTCATTCTTTTGAATATGAAAATCAGTGATTTTTATTTTTTATTTTTTTTTAAGGAATAGAGTTGGCTGAAGTCAGTTTGTAATATGTTATAATATCGACGATTCTCATTCGTCAAAGCGTTCAACCATAGCGGGCGATCCTGGTTGGCCGGTGCGGCCATCCGGAACGATGAACATGCCTATATAAACCGGGGATCTGGCAGCGGAGCATCATTCTGCAATTGTCATTGCAAGCAGCACGAAGATGGAATCCTTTTCTCAGCTGATGAGCTCCATCGGAGCTAACAGCTGCGAAATTGACTTCATTGCTAGCTTGCCTTTGGAAATTGCCGAACTAATACTTCGAAAGCTGGACTCTCAATCCCTGCTGAATTCTGCTTTGGTCTCCAGAAAGTGGATGAAAGTCTGCAAGGGCTATTCTCCTTTGAGAAAAACCATCGGACATCATCTGCACACGCAGAACCAAAGCAGAATTCGCAGCCGAGGACCACTTTCGAAGGTAAATAAAATAAAGCCACAAACTCGCTGCAAGCCTACTACAATTCGGCCCAACCTCGTTCCTCAACCTCCCGTCGTACTGTCATTCCCACTCCCGAACCCAACGAAACATGTTCGACAAAATTCATGCGACAATAAACGCCGCCCCCCAACCCGCAGCTCCTTAAGATTACGATAGTTAGATTAGGATTTAGATTAATTGTTAGAATTAAGATAGGTTTATTTGTAGAATAAATTCACCGTTGCTGCGCAGTAACTTCCTAAACTATTTTGTACTGTTCGTTGTACCAAAAATTGTTGATTTTGTAAAATCGTACTTTAGGATCAAACTTTAAATTTAGCAATAACCTGGCGTGCCACATATTCGTTAGGCTTTCTATAAATAGTTTTTTAATATCTTGAAGACCTCGCGGAAAATGCGGATTAAGTTAGAATTAGTGAATAGTGACGATTTTTCGTGTGGATACGCAATTATATTCTAATGAGAGTTTACTTGTTTTAGTGACTTGTGACAATAAATCAAACAGTTAAGATCAAATTTTAAAATGATTTAGTGCGCCACATATCCGTTAGGTTTTTTATAAATAAGTTATTATTTTATTTTCATGAGGACTGGAATAGGTCGAGGAAAGCTTGTTATATGTTAAAGTATTGACGAATATCGTTTGCCACGATAAATTAAGGCGCTTCGCCTAACTTCCAGAATGGTCTCTCACGCACCATTCCGGGGGACTCGTGCAGTAGGATTTAACAGCCTCACACATGTAAATAGAAGGACTAGCATGCGCGATGAACCTGCGACGTATTGGCAATTAGGGACTTAGTTAGCGTTCAAGATTGGAGCGAGAGAGGCGATGTGTGTACGAAGGGTTTGTCACAGCTGTGAAACTGGCGATAAATGTTTTAACGACCAAGATGAAATTCTCGTATGTCGTCCCGGTGATTCGATGGTCTCGAGCACATAATTTTAGCGATGTCGTCAATTCTTCTGCATTATGTAATTAAACTAAGTTCCAACAAACCACCCAAAAAATTGCAAAGTACTCCACTGCTTTTAATTTCAGCGTTTTACAAATAATTCGAATCGCCCTCGTGTTTTCGAGGCCAAGAATAATGCACAGTTGAATAAAAATGAAAGACAGCAAAAAGAATTCTTGGCGTTTGAAATAAAAATTTAAAAAGAGCGAGAGGAGGAAAGCGATTCCTTTTTGTCTCACGTCCCCCGAGCATCTCATCCCCGAGACTTTAATGAAAATTCTTGGCCTCGTTAAGGGGAGTGTCAGGCTCGGCTACCGTCACAATAATGTTATTACCATAGGCACAGGTTAACTTTGGAAAACGCGTCAGAAGGAAAACCAAGTTTAGCAACGCAACACTTCCCCCTCCCCGCTCCCATCTCTTTTCGCGCCCTCCCTCACTCCCTTTCAGTCTTTCCAGCTTCGGACGACGTTGGGACCTTCCACACTAATGTTTCTGTCCCTGGCGGTGTAACTGGGAAGCTGGCGGGTCTTCCCGTTGGATCCGTTGAATAATTCACGAGTCTATTCGTTGGGTTGGTACAACCGGTTCTCCTGCCACTCACCCTTTCCACCGGGGCGATCCTCGCGGTTCGTGGTTTCCTGATGCGTCGCGCATAACGTTATAGTTTGCAGGTGTATCGTATAATGCAACGGTCGATGTAGTTCTCCTTCATTCAATATAGTTCGAAGCTTCGTCCTCACTCTTCGTTGCGCTTTTGAGTCATCAATAGTACCTCTATGTCTATAGATAAAACGGAGCTGCGAGACGTCGTCAAACACTCTTTTGCATACATGTATATGCAACCCTTCTTTCCTTTCGATCCTTTTTCCCGAGATTCGCAACTCCTTCGCTATTTCCTTCGTGTTCTGAATTTGACGGTGATCGATGAATCTCCGTAGCCATTGGCTGGCGAAGAGAAACGGCCTTTATAGGTGTGATTCTTTTCTCGGAGGATGAAAACATCCGAGTTTTATATTTCCACATGATAATACTGCGGAAACTATTCCGTAGGGGGCGACCCCGCGTTTACTTTCCACTACATTCATATCCCATTCAATATTTTCTAAAATTTTCCGTCCTCCGGACCTAAAAACTTCATTGTGTTTATTCTGAATAAATTTCAAATGTGAATTGTTTTCATAGACTTCCATATTTTCTAAAATTTTCCGTCCTCCGGACCTAAAAACTTCATTGTGTTTCTTCTGAATAAATTTCTAATGTGAATTGTTTTCATAGACTTTGACTACTTCGTCACTTGCATAGAAAACGAAAAAGGACATTTTTTTCATTTTTCTTTCGTTCGGCTTAGATGAATGAACAAAATACTGCGATATTCGAGGTCATTTGACAATTTCAAGACGTCCCTTTATCAAACACTGCTTCATACCACATCTCCAGATACTCTTTCACATTATATACACCGAAAATCATCATTTTCCTGAGCTCTCTTTGGTATTTAATTTGTGAGGTACGTGTATTTATCACGCTGTAAAAGACGCTCTGATAAATGGTCGAGAAGACAGGCGACGAAAAAACTTCTTGGTGAATCCGTCAGCCTTGGTGAAGTGTGACAAATTACTAGAACCGACTCTCCAGGCTTTCAATCTTCAGTTTTTTCATACAGCTATCGACGAGGGGCTAACGGAACGTCGATTTTTCGACATAATTATACATTCGAACTTAATATTACTACGCTGCACCATTTCTTAATGAGTAATTGCTGCTGCAATTTACTCTCGCTCATTGCAGTGGATTTTCGTATTTTGCATTTTGTTACTTCTAGTATCGAGCTGGAAACTCGAATTCTTCATTCGTAATCGGCGTCGCACCGTTATACATAATAAACAAAATTTTTCAATTCCAAATGGAGATCGAAAATCAAAACATTTTCGAACAGAAGCTTCTATTTTCTCTCACTTCTAATTTCCATCGTTCGTAAAATACCAGAGAACCCGGATACACATTTGCTTAATACTTCGTCATCGTGTTTCCTGTCCATACTTCCAACCTTCCGTCCATCCCTCGACCATTGACGCATCCAGTCCCGTAGAATTTCGACCGTGCTTGTGTGCATATGTGTTTGTGGGAATTTTAACGCGAAAAATACAAAATTCGAGGAATAAAGGAAATCCAATTGTTCTCTGATCTACTATTCATGAAAACCAACAAAACTTCGAGCACATCCATTTGTGCAAGAGCATGAAACTGACAATATGGGGAACTGCCATTTCGAAATTTTACGTCAATCGAAATGGCTTCACGGGCCTCGAAAAAGAATCAAATTCGAAATAGCTGCAGAAGAGGAAACCGCAGTATTTTGTGAATTCCTGTTCGAAAGAGTTCGACAAAACTGTGCATTCGTTTCAACCGCATACGAAAGCATTCGAGCGACGGAGTGAACCCTTCAGAAAAATTTGAAACCCCGAGCAACATTATCGAACGAATTAGGATCCGGTTCATCCGAATCTTGCGAAGCATAACATTGTTTATTGAAAAAAGCAACCAAAAAATGGGATCTCCTGAGACACGATGATGACTATAATTGCATTCGATTTCATTTTCCAGTGAACGTCCTCTAATGTATGATATCGAATTTCAAAAGTGAGCAAATGGAACTCGAAGCGTTTAAACGAATCCACGACAACACGAAAATATTGTCAAATCAGAACTTGGCAGTGTTTATTCCGTTCGATGGAAAGGGGGAAAAATAAATAGCCAAACTCGCAAGGACCCTTAAATTAAAAAACTGTAAATTGGCATTTTATTTCAACGTATCGAAAGCGTGACCAGATCACAGCAGTCCTGGGGATTCGCGTGGTTGCGACCAAGTTTTCTTTTTCGAACAAAAATAAATCGTTCCCCGGTTCACTGCAGGAGTAAATATAAACAAATAACTGTGAATCGTAGAATAATCGTGTCTGGTTAGATTTGTTAAATAGAAAAGAATGAAAATAATACATTTAAAGGCGATAAATTTGAGAGAACAATCGAGAACATCGATCACTCCTGAACGAGCCTTTTTTCACTCGCAGAGTTACAACTGCGGTGCGCATCACTCGATTTTCCAGAATTCAACACATGCCAGAATTCCTCGTGCTGTTCAGTGCCTATATATTTATGGGTACATACATGGCTACTGCATAGAGAACATCGAAGCGAGCGCGATGTTGGACAACCAGGGGTGACTAAATGGTCCCACAGGGACGAGACAGAGAGAATGGCTCGCTCGGTCCGACGAACTTCGCGCGTCGGCCATTGTTAATGAGTTCAATTTTCAAATTTATATCCACGTCCGCTAAAACTATACAACGAAGCAAGAACAATTCTCTTATAGGCAAATTTTACTTTGGTTCATTATGCCCCTTGCCCCTTGTCTCTTTCTCTTTCTCCCTTCCCCTTTCCGTTTCTTCTCCCCTTAACGTCCTGCGACGGCAAATATTTTCGGATTGGTGGGTCGAGCACTGTGGACATTAACAATGCTAAGCTGACTGATGAAAAATTAACTATAATAATATGAAAAATTAGTAAATAATATTAAAATTATTAATATTAAAAATTGATAAATTTAATATTTTATTTAATAAACAATCTCCGTTCACTGGATCAAGAATTTTGGAAACTTGTGAAAAACCCTGAGAACACGCAGTTTCCTTAGGAACATGTGCAACTTAGCAACATGCAAAATGGTTTGATAAATTATTCAGTTTGGATGATGCAATTATTTTTCGTTCCAACGATTCATATTGAGCTGCTACCGCATCTCTCGATATTGTATGATTACATTAAATGTAAATACCACGCATTTGCTTCTGTACACTCGAGAAGCTGATGCTCATACTTATGTGCACTCAACGCGCCTCGAGACTCCGCTATCGCATGTTATATCTGTACAGAAACATTAGTTTAATAACTCGTTACCTACACTTCAACAAGGCTTCGTACAGCGAACTACAAACTGCGTGCACAAGCCGTGGCGTTAATGCACTGAATTCTGGTTTTTGAGCACGTGCGCAATTCAGGCTATTAATTCAGGGATTCCACGCGAGGTTCCTTGAATCCAAATGCACTCTCAATACTCGCTTATCAATTCTGCTTGTTGCAAGTTCATTTGTGACCGAAATATTTATGGGGAACCATCGTATTATTCACGGGATGGAATATTATTGGGGAAGTTAATTCACTTTGATAAATAACGAATTAGAATAATTGGTCTCTAATGTTAATGCAACATAAATTCAGACCGATTCTGATGCGATAGGAAATAATATTGGGAGAGCCCATAAACGGGTTTTCACAGCCTCAAAAGTTAGATTTTTAATTCTTACGTCATGCCTTCGTTTTTCGTATCGATATTTGAATTTTTACGTGGAGCTCCCACTTTCATGTTAATGGTACGTCCCCCTTTGGGGATTCTGGCGTTTCGATGTCTACGAAGGGAGTAAAACTGATGCACAGTTCAATGATTAAGTGCACGAGGGACCTTTGAGATCGGAAATTCGACCCAGAAACTACCGCGTTACGTTTAACTTACATTGCTACGGATTCGATCACGTTGAATTAGGGTTGACCGTCCCGAGTTTGAGGAGTCTTGATGCGACAAGCTCAAGCCATCTTTGACGTAATGGTCCAATGCATTCAAGTAGTTCAAGTACTCACAGGTTACATGGCGACATTGGGTGGAGAAAAAATATTCGTAATGTCGACGTAATTTTTATGAAAAAATATGAATGACTAAAAATATTGAAAAGTATTAAATACTAAATATTCAATTTGAATGTGATACTAATTTTACGAATTCAATTGTAACGTGCGAATGTACGAGTCATCGGAATCTCTCGATTCACGCGTCTGATTCGTGCTCAATGCAATTGAATAAACCCATAAAATAGTTTTCTACTGAAGCATGTTTCAATGAATTTCGAGCGTGTTAATTTATCGTCGATTCGATAATCATCGAAGCTCAATGGGTTCAAAAGCATCGCATTCGCGATATTGATCGCGAATTTAAAAATCGTTGGTTAAAAAAGCATCTCGATATTCATTGGAGTTAAAAATCGTTGGTTCGAAAAGCGTTCATGGGTTTATAAGCTGAGCCAGTGGCATTGAATGTACCCTGCGCTTCTAACTTTAGGCGACGTTTTTATTTACACACACACACACACACATACGACACAAACACAAAAAGAAATCTATTTTTCGAAAAGAAAATCTCTCTCGTGAAATGTAAGAATACTTTTTCACGAATTGTATTCCATCCCGCTGTCATGGAACGAATAAAAAGAAAAGCGTGGAAGGGAGTGATCATGAGAAAAAGGAAAATAGCGATGGGGTGAGTTAAGGACGTGAAGTAAGGAACGGCGATGTACAGAGAGGGACGACGTGAGAATCGAAACATCAGTTCTCTATGTAGCCACTATGGCGAGGTGAGAATTTTCCCTGCGAAAAATCTCAAGTTGAATAAAAAGACGAGAGATCCGAGTGCATCGAGAAAATCTGATTCGTGACGATAAAATTTCACTCGCATCTTTCAGGCTGTACACACATCCGAAAAGTTGCGTTGAGAAAGATTCTCCCTCGAAAATTTTAAATGCGACAAGCATAGAGCGATAAATTTCAACGTGCAACTTCGAACTTTTCGGATAACGCGTGTGAAAATCGAAACTTTGCGTTGAGCAGCATTGGTCGTCCCGGAAAACTACTACGAGCCGAGCCGAGGGTGAAAAATCACGGAGAACTATCATAATTAAAATTTCAATTATTTAAATTAATCAGGAAGATACCGCAATGAGAAAAAAACGTTATCGATTCGTAGTACGCTTTGACCCATTAGTTTGACAACTCAAGAGCAAATTAGTTTGAAACCCGATTAAAAATTTAACGATTTTTCCCCATCCGTATATAGCACCGCATAAATTTGTTCCATGAAAGTAAAATAGTACTCGTGCGAAGTTTCGTGTAAAAGAAAATAAAAAATCGAAGGGATTCCAGGTTCTCGGGATGAAAATTTATGGTAATACGAATTTCAATCGAGCAGAGCCTCCTGATTAACTCACCTAATTCGATTAAGGGTATAATTATTTTGTCCATTCCGTAATATAGCCCCGTTAAAAATCGAGTTCTTTTTCTTGATCCCACACTCATTTTTTTCTATACATCCTTACTTTTTTTTACTCACATTATTTTTTTAAACCGGTGGTTCCGTCTTTATCAGTTTCATTTTCTTTGCCATCCCAACGGTTCCAACCGCAAGCCCTATTATCCCGTGGTAATTTGAATTAGTGAGAGAGAGAAAGAGAGAGAGAGAGAGAGAGAGAGAGCGCGAGAGAAAACGTTTCGCAGCCTTCGCGGTGTTATTCTTCCTACGAGCGAAAAGTTGCCGTCTCGCCCAGTTTACGAGCTTCCTCCACTTTGTTACTGCTAGATCCGCTCGAGCATGGATTAATAATGGAAGCAGGCGACCACAAAAAAGGAGCAAGAAAAAAATTCGCGATAGAGGAGCAAGGATATATGGAGGACCTTAAAAAGTAGCAAAAGAATGAATAATAGTTTTATAAATCTAGAAAACCTTTGAGCAATTGGTCGAGAGTATGCTTGTGATCTTCACCATTTTATTGATTTTATTCTCGATTAGTTGTACATTTTTTTCGAACAGCTAACTCACTCGACGGTTTAATTTTCACGACGGTCGCAATAATCCTTCCTTCGTCAGGCTTCTTCGATTCATAGGAAAAAAAACCCAGCAAAGCGAGCAGAAAAATAAATAAATAATTCTAGTCGTCGAAAATTTCGAACAAAAGTCTTCTTTTTTCATGTACGATTTTGTAAGTAGTGCAGTGTCAGAACGATAACGATGGTCTCACGTTAGTACGGAATTGAGATAAAAGACGAGTGAACGACATCTCTGGATAACACTCTTTCCAGCAAGATTCATGGGATCGTGCTCGAGGAAAGTCGACGTGCATGCGAAGAACAAGCATGTGCGAAAAAACCCTTCGCCCCCACAAAGAATCCTTTCACGACTGTGACGTTGTTTACTGCTCAGGCGAGCTCGTAAAATTGTTGTCCTATCTCGCGGACTGTTATCCAGGATTGCAGGGTACGAAAGTTTAGTGTGCATGTGTATGTTCATTGAGACGCAGATTGACCCACGCACATATCAACTGAACTGAAGCCCATGCAGAGCTCAATTTTCCACCGAGCATTTGCGTAACTTTCACTTCAAGTTTTGTCCACATCCGGAGCATTATTTTCACAAAAATTCCGCTTCTATCGGTATATTTGATTCATAGATAATAAAAAATTCTATAAAATCATGGTGTGGCTACATAAAATTCGACACTCCAGTGAATAGCTGACGAAAAACCCCCGGAATTTTGTTCCTCGAACGAAAAATACTGCAAAATACTTTGCCAGGAGTCTCACATGTTCCATCGAATTATCGGGATTCGGTTAATCTTCAAATATGTGCACGAATTCTCAGGATAAATAATGCGAGTGAAAAATATGAAAAATTCGGATGAAGTTTATCGGGAATTCTCGATAAAATTCAGTGCTTGTGACGGGACACTGATTCCACAAAGTACATTGTACCCGCGCATGCACGAACTACGTAACTAACGTTACAGAGATTGTGTACCCATCGAAACTGTGTTTACGAGGCATTATCGAGATTAACCTCTCTGAACCGGTATGGGCAACGATCGAGCGGCTAACCAACCTTAGATCCGAAGGATCTCACTTAACATCCTAAGGGGATTGTTTAAGATTGCTTCGTGTAAATGGAGATTTCGAGGCACAAGCCTGCAACACGATGTTTATGCGGTGTACTTGTGTTACTAGATATCCGTTCTCGCAATTCGATCGAGTCATGAATCAAAGCAGTGTTTACAAGCCGTCGACAAACTCGTGCGTATAATCTTACCGGAGACACGTCCCTGGAATTAGAAACCAAAAACGATGAATTTATTTTTTGAGAAATTTACTATGAGGGAGGTGAAAGAATCCTAGCTCGAATAAATCTCGCTCAAAATAAACGAAGCAAACCAAAACGATTTTAAAATATGTCTTAAATTAATCTAACTTTTCATTTTATTTTATGTTTTTAAATTATTTAACTAATTAAATTATTTGTTTTTTAATATTACAAATAAATTAAAATAATAATTTTAAACAATTAATTGAAATAATTTAGAAACAAATTTTTTAATTAGATTGAATTAAAAATAAATAAAAAGTTGAAAAAACGATCTTATAATAGAAAAATAAAATGAAATGAGGCTGAAAAACAACGTCAGTTTATCGTGGATTGTTTCAACTTACACGAGACAAATATAAGTCAGCAACAAACGAAAAAGTAAAAATGATCGTAAAGCTATGCAACGATCAACTCCCATAGCGAAGATACAAATAAACTTGAGAGAATTAAATCAACAGGGAATAAAATTTCCACTGAGAATCGTAAATGTTATCAACGACACAAATCTCAACGGAAACCAAAGCAGGTAAAAAAAGGTGGGGCATCAAGAATCATCGATACGCAGTACGTGTTCCAAAGACGAATGTAACGAGTAGCCCATTCACATGTTTTTTTCATCAACGATCATTCAAGCCGTTCCCCAACGTTTTGCTCATTCATCTTGTTTGGGACTCGGCCATTGAGAATGAATAACACCGCGGTAAAGGTTTGCCGCAACGGAGGTAAACCGATGGAACAAAAATGAAGCAGCAAGTGAAATATTACTGGAAAAGGGGAACAAACATTGTAAGGTTGTCGAGAAAGGAGGAAAAACGGTGCGAAGGACCTTGCGAAAAAGATACTCCGATGCAGCCGGTCGCACACCGCAATAGGTGCTTAACACGTTAACGGGTTAACATGGATGAGAGACTCGAAAGGGAGCTGGAAGATGTGCAGAGCAACTGAAAAAAGACATTTACTTTGAGAATATAAATACGTATACAAGTGTATGGATTTTCGTACGGGTTGCTGTGAATTTTTGCTTTCTATTTTTATCACTTATACACACATGAGTGCATGTATGTTCGGTCCGTGCTGGCCACAAGCGAAGATAAATGGATTAGTTAGTTACCGGTAGAGGCACGTGAAAATAAACGAAGCGACTGTTGAAGGGGTCCTTTTGGGACTGGAAAGAGAGAGCGAGCGGAAGAAGAGAGACGGGGAACTGGATGATGCGCTTTGCACGTGCTACCGCGTTGCAGAAAACAAGAATAAAAAGAACTCCGATAAAGCCATCGAGACTCGGTTAGTGTCGTTGGGGCAGATCTGCGGTAGTTCCCGATGCGTTTCAACGTACCATTCGTTTAACCAAAGGCATCAATCCTCTTTCACACTCTGCACTGGTGTACGTCACGTTTTCATTTGTCCCTGTCGTGTCTCCTCGCGATGTATTATATTCTGTATGCACGAACGATCCAACCAAAGCCCCATACCTCGACCTTTTATTGCACTTTGTCCGAATTCCAAAGAACGAATGTTCTTCTCCACTTCCAGGACTTTGAAAGTCCACCCAATTCGGACTACTTCGAATGCATCTCTGGACGATACTGGTACCAAGTCCGATGGCTGATTCAGCGTCTTTAACTTTGATGGATTTTGAAGATAATCTACTTTTACGTTTACTTTCGACGTGCTGATCATAAGGGCTGTACACTTGTGGTGGAAAAATCGAAAATTTGTTTATTAGATATTCTTCAAGTATACAATATCTGGAAAGTATTCTCGCCAAATTTCATAAAGATCGGAGCATTAGATTCGTAGCTACGAACACTTCAACCGAGCGCCCGGTCTTGAACGCGATTATTTCAGAATCGTCTTTTTGAAAAATTCCTTTGCGGTATGTACACGATCACTAAAAAACTATTGATCCGATCCACACGAAATTTATACCACTTATTTATTACAACGATAGCTGGCCTCTGGATCAAGGATTTCGTATTCTGTTGGAAAAAAACAAAATTGCAACAAAAAAACCGAAAATATAGCACCTCAAAAAATGAATTTTTCGTTAAGACTGTCGCCATTTTTTTCAAATCAAATTTTTTACAAATTCTTCGTTCACGCTCAAGCTACTATTATAATAAATCAGTGGTATACATTTCGTATGGATCGGATTAATAGTTTTTTAGTTGTCATGTCCACCGCAACTGATGCTCAAAAAAAGGCGCTACTGGAATACAGCTAGAGTTGTGCCATTTTGAGAAATTTTTTGATGAAAAAAATGTGCAAGAACATGTGTACTAATAAATGTGGTTCACAGCTTTTCAATAAACGTTTATTTTCTTGTCAAAAAAAAATCAAGAAAGTCACGTTTTTTCGTCCTCTGCAAGTGTATATAAGGCCTTAATGCTGAATATTCAGCCAAGATTGTAGTGTTTTTCAACTGTTGCGTGAAATTTCTATGAAAAATTGATGATGCAGTTTGGTGAATTTGAGGCGAATAATAAAAGCGCGCATGTGTTGTAACGCTACAAAAAATTGGGAAAAACCTCAAAGAGAACTTCATTGATTGAACGATTTATGACTTCAAACGGCTCATGCATACGTCGCTCATCCACGTACATTCATGAGGTGGATTAAAACTCAGTGTACGTAGACCTGAATAGCAAATGAGAATTAATTCCACCGGTAACCCAATTTATTTGTAGCCTATGTGCGCGGAAAAACAGAATTGAAGATTAATTTGCAGAAAGGATAAAAATCACGAGGAATAAGCGTCTCTTATATTCTTCGTTGTTGAAAAAATCTGACGAAAATATTTTTCGATAGAATTATAAGCAACAACTTTTGAGAGCTTTCTTCTACCCGGAGGTATCGGAAATGTCAGCCATTTTTTTCAACGCAAAACGATTGACAACTGTAAAAAAGAGTTCGCAAAATTTATCATTTTAAAATATTCCCTTGACGGCAACTTTTGTTCCTATTTTTAGCAATTCAATCCTCTAGTTTTTTTCGTAACGTAGTAATCACAGTTTTTAAAAACTCTTTTTTACGAAAAAGACACTTTTGGAATCAACATGAATTTTCTTTCGTATACTGTAAATGATCAGAATATTTTTGCCCTTGTTCCAAGTGCATGTTGGTCTCCAAGTGAGCCAGCATGCTAAATTCATAAACGTCATTCATTCGTGAGTTCATTAGTAAACCAAAGAAAAAAAATGTAAGTGTTCTGAGGATTCGGTGTTGAAAATCGTGGCTCAATAACATTGCGCACATCACGTTCTATGCTGTCAATGTGATTCATCCATAATTTTTTTTCTCCCATATTGATAAGCACCCCGAAGAAATGGGACGTGACTCAGCCTCGAGGTTTCCCATGCTATTTTTCTTCTTCATCTTTTTTCTCAACACGAGACATCTCATCAAAAAATTTCATTCATTCTTTGAAACTCCATTTTCGTTTAGCCATCAGAAGCTTTGCTCGTACAAGACGCGATCTCAAACTGCCAAAGGCTATAGGACAACCCCTATGAAGTGTGTACCAATGATCGTATATCTCGTTGAATTCTTCAGAACTGCCTTTTAACCCGAAAACTTCAACTAAAAAAATCCATCTTTCCTCAGCTACTCGTAAGCTGAACTACAAGAATTTAAACCTCACACGGATCAACAGATTAAAAATCAACTTGTGAAAAGTGTTTGATGCTGGAAGTTGAAAAGGTTGGAAGTAGAGCGTTGCGAGGGTCACTGTTTCAAAGGGGAACTACAAACAGCTATTTTTCAAAAAAATTCAAATTCATTTCTAGTAACAGATAATTTGCATTTATCATTTGAGAGATTGGCAAGTTTATATTTCAAAACGAATGTCGTAAATCAAGATTGAAATCCTCAGTTTTATACAAACAAGAATTTTCTGGCACTCAAGAAAACTTTTTCTCCCATTTTAATAAATCGTTCCGTTGATTTCTCCAGTGAACTGTCGGCCCGAGGATTGCAAATTTCTAAGCTAGAGACAGCATCGTCCGGATTCGAAAAGATCCTCGAAAAACTTTTTTTTCTGACAATTCAACCGACCATCTAACACGGATTTTCGAAATACATTGATTATTGGAAAATCTTGCGAAGAATATTAATCCACCCATTGCTTGACCCACTTTATTTGCTGAATTATACTCTTCGGAAAAACCCGGAAGTAAAAAAATCATTTATTGTGATTCGCAGGTGCAATATTCACTCATGACCAAAAGGACAGCAGCACCGAGCTGGCATTCAAATACGCCGTATACAAAATAAACAAGGACAAAGTTATACTGCCAAAGACCAATTTGGTCTACGATATTCAGTACGTGCCCAAAGATGATTCTTTCCACGCGTCCAAGAAAGGTGAGTTCAAACGTAACCGAAATCTCAACCAACATCATCGATCCAGCAATTTGTTTTTTTACTGCTTCATAAATTTTAAAATAAAAAAAAACATTTTAATCTCAATTTGAAGTGAAACTCCTCAGTCGAGTTAAAAGCAAAAATAACGAAAATATGAAATTTGAATGAACATCAAAAATGGAATTATCTTCTAAAAGAAATTATTTTGATGTCAACTTTTTTTCACCTTTGAAAAGTGCATGAATTTCCGACCATTGCAGCAAAAGTTTGGTATTTCATCGGTGAATTTATTTCTATCCTCATCGCACTCGTTTTCTCTCTTTCGATACTGCGAAGAAAATGCAATGACAAGTGATGTTTCGACATTGTCAGCCACAAATTAAGTAGGTGAGAGGAGCAGTGTGAAATGATCGGGTTCGTCTGATATTTACAGCATTTCCCATCTCTATTTCCAACCAGAGAATGACCTCGATCACAAAATTAGGGTTTACTTTGTTCCATTTTATTGGCGAGGGTCTCCTCTGACGTTATTTTAAAAAAAAACTTTGCCAATAGATGCAAAATGAATATTTGAATTCACACTCACATACGTTGAACTCCGTACCGCATTGACATCTTTCCGAATCGATTTTCTCGAGATCTGAAATCTACTTGGAGCCTCGGTATTCTTAGCAATGCTTGGGCACCGAATATTTCAGCAGGTCCAACGGCGATCGGTCCGTGGCCTAATTTTTCGTGTCGGATTCCGGCATGGCAGTGTGGCAGAAAATATCCGTTCTACTTTTTGTTCGGTTGTCGTCGAGCATGACGTTTCGCAGGAGGCAGCGACCAGAAAACTTTTCCTGCGCTCTGCCTCGCAAATTTCGGGTCATCTATCACTGGAGATAAGAGATAATTGTGCTCGAAACGAAAAAAGCTATTATAGAGCAGTTCTGACGACTTGGAGTAGAAAATAGATAAGGAAAATTAGCCTCCATGTGAAACTACTGACAAGAGGCCAACAAAAATAGTCGGAGGACCACATACACGAAGAGTGATTCTTGCTGTAAATATCCTGCGAGAAATATTTAATTATTATGGACCAAACAACAGTGGCATTGATTAGACTCCAGTGAATATTGTTTACTATTTTTTTCCATGATATGGAGCTAAACAAAATCACGTTCCACATACGAATCTTTCTTGTACGAAAAAGATTCTTTGGCTAATACCAATTCCAAGTGAATTGGGTCGTAGCCTGTGCAAGCAATTCTCGTAGGGGATGAAATCGCTCGAGGAGGATTAAGTGATTGTCTTTTTTCGGATTGTACCTACAGATATAGCTGATGGAGGGTGGCTCGTAGATGTCACGTACCAGCGTAGTTACCGCATAACTGTGTAACCTAATGTGGGGAATAACATTAGGGGACGAGGTCCCAAAGATTTTGAGTTCATTGTAACATTTATTTTTTTACTCAACAACAAAGATGTTGATCAGTTTTATAATTAGGGAGGGAAATAAACGATTTAGAAAAACGAGAGGTTAGCAGTGAAGAAATAGAAATTTCTTAGAAGTTCGTTATAAAAAAAATTACACATTTCGATTATTCTATAGAAGAAATTATCTTGTGGAATTATCGATCAATTTGTCTCTTAGGACACCAAAAAAATTAACAAGAAAAGTTATACCGAAGAATTGGCTCACTCTTGCATACTTCCACACCATCACACCAACTTCTAACAATCTTCTCGTAGCCCTTTTTCTTTTTTAAATGAAATGAATGATATTTGTCATTGGCACACTAAGTTTTTGAATTTTTTTCCATAATTATTTTATTAATAAACTCATTTCGTGAGTCGCTCACGAAAGCTTTCGTGAAACGTTCTGTTGCCATTCAGGCAAGGTCATCTTACTCGTGGCTTTTCTGCTGGATTTTTCAATTCAATTTCCCCCTTTTCATTCTCCGAGTACATTGTGATATTAAACAGGGGAAGGCATTTTGTTTTTTTTTCTCGTCTCTTTTCAAATACGACGATTCGAAACTCTATTATTTTCATGATTTAATTGTCGACAATGTCGAGACCTTTTCAGCGTGAAATGTTCAACGGATACAAATGTGAAATGGAATATCGTCGATAACGAGACAATGCTCACGGAGCGCTTGTCAATTCGATTATTTTTGCATGGTTTCTTCCCCTCGCAAAATACTGTGGAAATAAAGCAAGCCGTCGAAAATTGAATCGTTAATGAGACAATCAGCGGTGGAGAAAGAAAAATGAGACAAAGAACGAGAGGGACAGGGCAAAAAATCGACGGATGGAGCGACAGTGCTTTTTACAGATGTAGCATTTTTTCCTTCCCTCGACCCGATTTTAATGAAAGTTTTCGAAAGGAATATTACGTACATTCACATCAGTACATTCTCAGTCTTCATTTTGGACGATTGTGTCTTGAACCCGAAAATGCTGATGATTGAAAATGGAAAATTCCTAAATAATCAGCAACGATTTTTCGTTCTTATCCATTCACAATGGTTTCCCCAATTTTCCAACAATTTTTCCAATTCAACAAGTTTCAATTTGCACATAAAATTCTGCTCGTCATCGAATGACATTGGTAAAAGGATGAAAATAAATTCGTTCTTCACAGCACTGAAACTGCGACATCGATGAGTTTGCTGTACCAAAATTTCAAATGAAAATCTCCAATTTCTAGCTTCCATATACACGAGTGAATTGTCTCGAAGCGAGAAAAAGAACGGTTATTGAACGTGGTTCGCAGCACATATATAAACTCGGTGGAACCGTAGTTCAATATCTCGTCTCTCGTTAGTCTAACGAACGATTATTCTGCACTGTTCGTGGGGATGTTCACTTCTTGCTCCGTGGATCCGACGACCCCTCGCATTCATTTCTATGCGTCCTCATTTCTTCCGAACTCGAATCCCTGACAATCCGATGTACAGAAATAAATCGGAAGCAGAAACTACTGATAGATCTCGTCAATTTATGAGCGAACCACGGAATCCTGTCGCAATGAGTTTTTTATTCTTACTCGAGGTTCTTTTCGATTTGACTTTCCAATTTTCATCGAATCGCTGGGACCAGGCTGGCAGATTTTTCCAAAAAAACAATGCAGCTTCTTTGGCATCAGTTTGTTAACGATACGAACTGAAAAGGAGGAAAATAATGTTGGAATTGCCGAGAACAATGTTCATGGGACTGTGAAAACAATCACTGAAAGAGTTGAACAGGGAATGAGTCGAATTCGAATAGCAATAAAATAGTATTGCCAACTGTGAAAATGTTATGTGCTAACTCATATCACGAGAAAGTCTCGCGTTCATGTTTATCATAATAAAATGATAATCGTGGAAGTACGTCTTACGATGTGAAGCACTCTTCACAATCTCCTCTGGCACTTGCTGTTCTGGCGTATGGCCCATTCGTTCCATGAACTTGAAGCGTTATGCGGGCTCATCGACCATATACATTTACTATTCCACATAAGCTCGTGAACTCCCAGATTTTACTGTTATATCTGTCGCTCGTATCACAGTTGTGAGTCAATTTATAATGTGAAATTCAGAGCGAAACAGTTTCACGTTGCCTTATCGATCGTCAAGTATATTTTTTTATAGTTCGACGAAATGAAAAGCTTTTACGAGATTACGGTAGCGATCGGAAGAAATGAGCTTCGATTTTCATCTGGAAATTCTATTGACGGGAGCATGAAAAAAAGTTTCGTCCTATTGTTAGCTATTTTTCATCTGTAATGTGAAACAAACGTTTCTTCGAAAAGGGTCATCCTTTTTGTTCACACTCGAAAATTGTAACTCTTCAATCTCTCAGTCGTAATTTTATGCAGGCAGAATATTTCCCAAAAATGCTTCGCTCACGACCTCCAATTCGTGGACCTTGGAATGAAAATCAATCTCATCGAATATTGCAAACGTTTTTACTCCTCGTCGATGCGAGGCCTCGGAACGAGACACTCGTGCCACTTCATACCTCGAAAGTTCGAGGGTTACTGGCAATATCTACTAGACACATAGTCCGAGGAGGCCGTATATCGGGTTCTTTAGGAAGGCCACTTTGTGTCTACGAAGGGTACGCTGGGTCGATGTATATGGGGCACTTCATAACGAATTATCGCGATCGTCTTGTCGAGTTTAACATATTTAACTCTCATTTTTCGTGCATCGAATCAACGAAATTCATGTCCGAATTATCATTTCGAACATGCAAATTTTTTAAATTTACACAAAAGAGTGAAACTGAAGATGTTGGAATGAAAAAAAAATCGAGAAATTTTTACGGAATCTTTGTGCTCGAGAAACGGAAATAGAATTTTCCAATAAAAAAATCCTCTTTCGCTTTCGAAGATGTAAGACAGCAGCAGACGAATCGAGAGGCCATTTTCATTTTGTACAGAATCCTCGGTTACAGCGTTGTGTCACGTGTTCGAGTGGGTCTCTTCAAGCCCCGATGCCCTGGTTTCGACACCATCCATAGACATACAAAACAGACTTATGTGGGTCAATTGCCAATATTCATATGTATTTTCACGAGAATAAAGCTTCAGTCTCAAAAACATTTCTATTTGACTAACATTCGAGGAACGTTTCTTTCAGTAAACATAACGAAACGAATACATTTCTATCAGGTCAGAAAAATAAATAATTTTTTATACGATCGGAGGAGCGTGATTTACTTCCTTTCTTCTTCACGAATCTTGGCAAGATGACCATCCAGATAATTTGTCTCCTCACGTTTTTTAGGATTCTTAAGGTAGATCGTGCCCGAAGGATCGTTTTTTATGGGTGTCTAAATTGGACCGATTTTTACTCCCTAATTAAAGATATTATCTCTTTAAATTAATGTCAAAGTTATTGATTCAAAAGTGTAAATACATTTTTTTATTAAGCCATCAATTAATCGGAGATCCATTACTGGCTGAACCCGAAATTTCATTCATCCCTGGCGAAAATACTATTGTTTTTTTATGTCAAAAATCACATTAGAGAGCGTAAAGGGAAAACACAACAGGAAATGAATCGAGAAAAAAGTATTAATAAAAAGCAAATGTGAGGTTATACGAGTGCTCATTATCAATTTCGTTCAATCTTTAACGAAATATATCTTTATTACTGGTAAGACAATCGTCTCAAAGTTTTTCCCAAACCTTCAGTGTATACTTCATTGTTGTTGTGTATTTTATTCATAAACTTAGTAAGAAGTGTTCATTCGTTGTATGAAAAGATAAACGATTTTTTACGCATAGTCCCTGTGTATTTTTCTTCATATTTAAACACGTTTATCTCAATAACCCATAAGACGAATCCTTTAAAAGTTGGAATGGATAGCAGTCGACTGCGGCCCATTTAAATTTTGTGTAAATTTCAAGACTTTCTTAAGAAAATCGTTTCGTGCATGAACTACCTTAACCCGTAGACACCACACTCCCTTTGAGGTCACACACTCACCACACTGGTGCGAATTTGCACTTGGACTTTAAAAAACTTTTTATTTCATCCATGAACGTATGGAATTAATCTTACAACGAGACTTTTTAGTAACCGATTATAATGATATAAAAAATTGAAAAATAAGGTTTTATTGTAGAAAAATGGCCAAATTGAAAAAAGGAATTTTTAAATTCTACATACTTGAAATTTTCGTCGATGCAAATTTGCACCAGTGCGGTGTCTACGGGTTAAGCAATAAAGAACAGTCAGTGAATGTTCCAAGTGCAAAAAAAAAAAACAAAAAAAAACTTATATGAAAGTGAAACGAAGAAAATCTCTCGATGCGAAACTGCTCATCTCGAGGAAAGATTCGGTTGCGTATATGCGACGTTCTATACACCCGCAAAATGGCCCCAGGTTAACCAAGTTTCGGTCGTGATCGCGTCGAGACGTTTGAGAACGCCGTCCATTTCTCTCATTGATCCTTCTCGAACGATCGTACATGTATAGGGATAGATGGACAGAGATAGAAAGCAATGAAACGAGGCACAATGGAACAAGAGGAACCTCGATCCCGGTGTAGATGGAGGTCGAGGAGAAACTGGCATCAACGACTACGACAACGAGGAGGATCACGAAGAGCCGGCTCTCGCCGGAAACGACGAGATTCGGGCGGCTTTATATTCCCTCTCTCGTCCTCTTCCTTGTCAGAATGAAGCATGGATTCGAGATTTTCATGTTTTCTTTTTTCATCAGTAGTTAAGATCTGAGAGGCTGTCGATGATAAAAATGACGTTTGATAAACCTGATTCATCAGCTTTTGGAGGAAAGTTACTGTTCGTAATGGGGAAAGGATTTTTAACACCGATTCCCTGCGGGCTCGTTTCGCGACTAATTGGAATGATAGAAGATTAGATCGAGCAGCGAAATTCGATTAGCGATATTCCTGCGTCTTCCTCGGGCCTGAAAATAATTGATGTCAAACTTTATCAATGTCAAATAAGATTCAAAAGAAAGTTCATTAAGAAACTTTAGAAAAATTACACCGGTCTTTGGGATTTTCGAACGAGTTTATTCATTTTTCCAGTAATGATTCAGTTGCCTTCGCAAAAGAAAAAACAAACTTTTGCACCAAGGCCAGAGAGATTCTTAACGAGCCGAGCAGGAAAAGTTCTTCACGAGAAAAATTGCTGCTGAACATCTATGCACAAATTAGCTAGAAGTCAGAAAATGAAAAACAGCAACTCGCCTCACTCCGATAAGACTGGCAGCAGGATTGACTGCAGAAATAGTAACTTCGAAACTGAAGCATTTTTTCCTCCTCCCTTTTTTTTCTGCGAGTTGGAAATTTTTTAACAGAGCTGGAGAAACTCCCGAGTCTCGTGAGGCCCAACGCACAAATTTCAAACTCGCTGAGATCTTTGAGCACTGGAGAAAGAATGAGCCAACGGATTTATATGGAAAACTGATCTCGCTCGTTCGATTGCTTTCACTAGCGTAAATTGATTCCAGTCGAGCGTAACGGATTTAACGCGCAATTACTCTTATTGAAGGAAAAGCTCCATTCAAACCCGCAGAATATCTCAGCTGTATTCCTTTTTTCCACCATTTTGACAGAGAATTCTTTGCCCCTTTAGATGAATGGTGAACATCAAAGACTGTCGAGCATTCGTTTCCTTTCGTGCTCCGCAACGTTGAGAAAAGACGCACGCGTCTCTCCATCTGCAAAGCTCACGGATCGCTGCACTGCCATTTATCGAATATACAGACTGACCGCGCGTCTCTCCTTTCACTTTTTCCAATTATGAGAAATGATTCTCGTTGTTAGATTCATTTGGATTCATGAACTCCTGATAACAATGGTATTTTTTGAATGTCGGGTGCGCACAGCATCAGGCTTTTGGGGGGTAAAATCAGGAAAATTTTCCAATGAATCTACCACCTAACACTTTAAATATAATACATCATGCTATCTTCCCTTTGAAAGAATATAACGTTTGAAGTATGAAAAACAAAAGTGCACTCACTTTTATTTTGCAATAACTAAAGCACGTTTTCATACAGCGCCAACTCAAGGCGAAACGCCGGCTTCATATTGACATTTCGATGGCTTGAAGCAGTTTATTCCTTGGTTCAGGAGTGTCTATGGTGCAATCTAACCTTGCTTGATGGAATTAGGCAGCTAGAACCCCGACCTTGCTGACCGATGCAGTTTTATGGGACCTGGAAGCGCGTGTTACGTAGAAGCAGCATAAAAACCACAAAGTAACACAGGATCATGGAAAAATTCGTTTGCCCGCACGAACAAGAATGTCCGTCACCATAATAATTCTCACTCAGACTGTTCAGCCTTAAGAATTGCCCATCTACGAAATAACGAAGAAATTAATAAAACAGTTGAATGCAATTATCGCAGTCAATGAGCAAGGCTAGCCGGAGGCGCGAACTACCGGAAGTTCACGCTGCGGGCTAAGCGAAAAGGAGAGTGGAAGTGAGGTGTGGAAAAGATAGACGAAACTTCAAGATCGGTGCTCCTCCTTCTCTTTTCCACGTGTTCACGAGCTTATAGAAATTTTAATGAAGTCCGCTCGAAGCAGTTAGCATGATAACTCATACATATATTCTCGTTGGAAATCGCTGAAGGCACCGCATCGGCGGAAGGGGGTCAAGATGCATCTCAGATTATAGTTTGCACCGTCAGAGCTCCAGTAGCCAAGTCACCTCACTCCCAACCTCACCTCACCCCTGCAACCCTACTTCGACGCGCATCTTCTTCGTTGCTTTATAATTCAAGTGCGCCGCTTTTACTCGAAGTTCAAAGCCAATTTTACCACCGCGGAGTTTCGTCTTTGCACTGCCTACGACGAGAATCCGTTCACTTTTACCTCGTACATACTCTATTTCTCTATCGCTCGCTTTTCAAATGCGTTCTCGTGACAACCATGCACACACGAAATTATAGAAATGGAAGCCTTTAAACTACAATGAGTCTAAAAATAATTCATTCGTATTATTTATTTCATGAATTCTTATTAAGTTTACACGTGCAATTACGGAAATTCGAGGAGTAAAAATGATTGCGATCCGATTGATGATCAGCTCGAATCAAACGAATGAACGTTTTCATTCCATCGAAAAATGTTGTACCGCATGTGTAAGATACAAAAAATATTCGGCTGATTAGAATCTTTAGATTTTTCTCGAGAACACCCTTTAATATTAAACCAAAGTATTCCGATTATGCCATCATGGAATTATTGTATTCACCACGCGCGACTTTTGTTAACGAAAAAGGGTGTAAGAGAAACGAGAAAACGGGAGTGGGCGAGAGGTTTGTGGAAAATTAAACCGGAAAACTGTGAATGATGTTCACAGCAGATTCGTCGCGTCTTTAATCATAAACTAGAGACGGGAGGAAACGAGGGATCCTCTATCTCCGATTCATACCTCAGAAGTCTTCGTCTTGTTCTTTCATTCAATTTTCATGAGACTCTCAGTATTTTTGGTATCCGGAAAAGTTCGTCGTCGCACAAAGGATGTTCAGCATAAAGGAGTTAGTAAAAACAAAAGCGGGACTGGCGAGAACTCACCCCTTTATGTTTGCCGCAGGCTCTCATCGTCGGATATCGAGCGTGTGAACGCGTCAGCGAAAACTCGTGATGCAGAAAAATTCGCTGTCCTGTTGCTCTCGCTTACTTATTCGCGAGCGGCGCGGCGACGCTTCTTTGATGTTGTTCTTCACTCAGATTTTCTTCCAAATAGAACTGTCCCTTGGCACCGAAACAATCCCTTCCTCGTCGATCGAAATTTTTCGTTAAACACTCCTTTTGTCGAGGCACTGTGCAAAGTTCGATGGAGGAAATGAAAAAACGATTTTCAAAGCAGTTTTACAAAGTGTTATTGCGGAATAAAGTCCATTGTTTTCTCAAGTTTCGTCACAGATATTGGACTCGTACGAGCACTCTGTAAATTGGTTATCAGACTCACTCATAATTTCATTCAAACAGGCATTCGTCTCGATCCTCATAATCTTGGAAATGCAACGAGGAGATTTTCTCCGAATGTTTATCCCTCACGAATATATTCGGTTGCTGAATTTTTGTTCACGCGGTAAAAATTGACCCGTGGAAAGTCTCCAAGTATGAAGAAGCAGGGAAGCGGAGGGCATTCCGGGTCAGAATACATAGAGAAGGCGTGAAAGACCGGAGTTCCCTCGTAAGCTCGCGAAGTCCCCGTTCTTGGCAAGTAGAAATGCAATGGAAAGAGTTTCTTCCTCGTCCCGTATTTTCACAGGCTTCCTCTCACGCTCTTTCCGTAGTATCTTTTGGGTTCTTACTCAATATATGCCTCAGGGCTCTTCACCTCGACGATAAATTTCTTGCCAATGGCATCCGCGTACTCTGTGACTGCTTCTTATACGAGACTGGAATAATTATGGCCAGGTCGAAACTCGAACAAGCTTTCGGGGTTTACAATATTTCTATCGTCAACTCAGCGGTGGAAGGGCGTCAACACTATCGCTTTCTCCTGTCAAATATCGTCTTTCACGACTTTTTTTTATCCCATTACTTCGGTATGCGTAAGCACTATGCAGCACCATCAAAAAATGTCTTTGACGATTATTTTAAGAGGTTCCTCCCTTCGCAATGAAATTACCTGGGGGAAGAATGATGAGGCATGTGAATGCTGCATATTCGCGATAGAAAAAACACTTTAATTCAGGAGCGTGGAATCAGATCGAAAAACTTTGTTTTCTAAGCCATTTCTCATTTTGAAGACTTGGGTATTCTCGTCCATATAACATCGTCCTCGTTACTACTGATTTTTACATTGGATTACCAAGAGATTGTAAAACGTTCACCCTCCAAGCGTTGATTTAAATTCTTTATTATCCAATCCAATTTAACGAATTGCACCGTTTTCAATATCGAAAAAGTCTCTCACAATGAAGTACTATCCAATCAATAAAGAATGTAAAGTTTCGGATGAAACATGCGACGATTGAATTTCTCAAGTGACTTCGATTGTCAGCGATCCACGAATTTCAATCTTGACAATCGCACAGTCCTCCAAATTCGAAAAACTCGATCGCATTTCATCCTTTATTTCAATCGCATAATACAACGATCGTATCCATCAACGCGATACGATATCGATTTCATCGAAAACTTGTGTCCTGCGACATTTCGTCGATTCGACATTAATCCTGAACGGGGAAGTACAAGGAAATCCAGTTGAATCTTTTCCCAAATATTTTTCTAGTTCACCAGCCATATATAGAGACTGCTCAAACTTTTCATTCCAGTTTTTTCCTCTTACGATTTCGCCGATAAACGCCGAATGAAATTGCGTTTTGTCCGATAAACCATAAAAATTGTCGTGCGTATTTCGCTCGGCGTATATCGGAAGAGAGATCCGTTCTCTCTGTTATTCGGAGCTGAAACTGGATCATAACTTTGATAGGGGATAACACTCTAAAAGACTATTTTCTGTATACGTATATCAGATAGGAAAAAAATGTCTATATGAGTCGTATACAGATATGCATTAGCAGTATTCCAGCGTCGAAGAGATTAACTTTACTATTTATTTCGCGGGTGCTCTCTGCGCCATCAGCGACCATTCAACATCGCGCGTTCTCTTTTTCACTCGCGCGTGCCCGCTCTATTTTCTCGCGTGGTCTCAACGTTGCAAAGTTTTTTTCATTCTCTTCGAGAGACCGTAAACAAATCTGTCGGGCTAGTTTCATCCGACCGCGAGCCTGCGAAGCAGCTCTTTTTTTAATGTTCACTTCCATTTGGTCGGAGAGCACGGCATTCCTTTCAGACCTACAATTTTTGTATTTGTTTTTTTTTTGCTTGCCGCCTATTTCTATAACGAATCGTATTACACTCCCGCATCCGCGAGCACGCTTCCTCCACTCATATATTTACATGCGAGTGTGTGCACGAACTTCCATTCGTGTGTCGAAATCGAATTGCCAAAAGGAATCAATAACGAGAATAATAAAAATTGAGGACTGTCGCGTAGACGAAGAAACGAGAAGGTGTGGAGTTTTTGACTCGGTTGAGAAAGCGCTTTCGAATTGATTTTTATTGCAATTTCTCAATCCGTCGATAGCTCGGTTCATTCTCACGTTCTACTCGTGGGGCTTTCACCAAAATGAATTCGCACCTACGAGAGGAGGGGAGAGGAATAATGAGAAAAGCGTAAACTAATTATCCTCGATGGGAAATAAATTGATGAAAATTCCACCGTAATTGAATTTCTCTTACATAGAGAGAGCATTACTGCGATCAATCTGCTCAATGAGACGTAGAACAAACATTTTATAACGAGTGGATAGGAAAATACATAGTTGGTCCTGTGTACAGTGCACAGAACGTTGGCTATGCTGTGTGTACGCCTATCGTGTCGTCTCGTTGCGAATATCATGTCGAGGAACCTTCTTTCAACAAGCGCATCCGCAGTTCACCATCCCATACATCCCCATCGTTGTGTCGAGCAAATCGAACGAATTCCGCGTTGAGCCGCCTGTCTCCGCGTTGCTTCACCAAAGAGAGAGACCGAGAGTATCGAGATTGTAGGCAAATAGGGTGAAAATCCACTAGTCCTCCTCTGCCACACGCGACGTAGGCAAACATCGACATTACGATATCGGTAAAGCATTTCTCGATCCCTCCACATGTCTCTCCCTCTCTCGCTCTCTCTCTCTCTCTCTCACTAACTGCCTAGAGCGAGTTCTGCAGTAGAGACTCGCACACTGTGTACGGAAGCACTATTACGAAGCCTTCCGCATACGCTTCTTGGGCCGGGAACCAAATGCATACGATGTTATTTTCTTCCAGTAAATTCACGAGAGCAAAAGAGACAGATATTGGAGTGAAGAGAAAAAAACAGGTGATAAAAAAAAACAATTGTGAACGAGAAAATTGCTTTCGAAGATAAGCTCGTGCGATGTTTTTCCACGATTATGGGCATGGGGAATAAATACACCTACGCTTTACGCCTCTGATCTTCGGCCAATTACATACCAGCTCGAATCGCTAGTCGAGCGATCCGTGACGCAGATTTATGAAGGAACAGAACTGCACTCGACATCGGAGTTTCTACTTTTTTCTTTATGATGGAGTAAACATAAGATCGTGGGATAACGTTGTGTTCGCGAGTACATAGAGAGAATTAAAAGATTCGGATTTTTGCTACAACTAAAGCGTCGTAGGACGAATCGAATGTTTGGAAATGTTTAACACACTGTGGAAAGCGTCAATTTTCATAAAAACAAAATAAAATTCCTTGCGTTCGTGGGACGAAATTTCACTTTATTTTCATGAAAATTTGTACTTTTCTCTCGGAAAGTTTCGAAGGATTCGAGCTCGTCCCCGATCTCCGTTGCTGTAAAGTAATTTTGTCCTTTTACTTCCCATCGAGTATAAGCAAATGCTTTGGGGATTTTGCTATTGGGATTAGGCCCTGTCCCTTTTTCCCCTATAAAAACGTAAGCTGCTTTCTCAAAATACTTTCCATCAAGCAATCAATTTAAGGGGTCTACCCTAATTAGAATTTTCAAAAAATCAATTCTTTTTCAGTCATTTTTGAAAAAATGAAAAATCTCCTGATATGCGCTATAGCCCATTGAATCTAAGACCATTTTTTTTCTCCGATCATCTTTCTGCACGAAAACTGAGTAAAATAAATATAAAAAAATATTTTGTATATTTTAAGAGTGTATTTTTTAGCCCTAACACTTTTTATATTCATATTTATAATTTATACGGGTCAATAAAATCGTGAAAACAGTCTTTTTTGCCCATTTAATTAGGCTCGACCCCTTAAATACCCCTCAGATGATAAAGAACATTAAAAATCATGAATTTTGACATTTTGCTTTCAATTAAATAAAAATTTATTCAATTAAATAAAAAAAAAATTAAAATTCAATTAAATAAAAATTAAATAAAAAGCATAATGAACACGCAATTATAAATATCCGCTTAATTCGGCGAGTGAGGTTACGTGTTCAAAAGGGTCATCATTCAACCAGGATTGAAAGTGCCATTAAGCCATCTATAGCCGAGACCCTAGAGACTACTGTTGACGGTATGACGGAACGTTTTAATCCTTGCGGCATTAACCCGACGTTTAGAATGGTCGAAATGAGGGTTGGCTTGGGGCAAACGTCCCCCAAATCTACGTTAGTTCTGGCAAGGCGTTCGTACATAAGATAGGATTCTGTTTGACTCTGTAACGACCCTGTTCCTAATATATAACCAAAACTAAAGATAACCAATTCCCGAAGGAGGTCATGCGAGGGTTAAATCTCGAAGAAGTTGCCTAATATGGGGGGAGCATTTTGAGGCTCCTAAAGTGCAGTGTTAACTTGCTTATATTGAAATATGATTAAGCATGTGTTTACGTCGAGCCACGAATCACACCGAATAACCAGACAAATGTCTGTAGAACGGAGATGTGAAGAAAAACATAAAGCCAAATTCGTTATGTTAAAAAAGTGTTTTAAAATGAACTCACTCAACAACGAACTACATCCTCGAAATTTTTTCCACCGACTCCATCAAGAATTTTACGAGACCATACTGACCTTTTTTCCTCGTTGACATAAAAAAATCCTGCTATTAATGTTTTACGAGGATCCGCGGACGAGGGACCCCTGCTATCGGGAATCGAAATCACTGTAATAGAGTACGACGTCATATTATGGTTTTACGATCGAATCTTTTCAATGCATTTATTATTTAATTGTCTCATAGCGATGGAGTGGTCGGGAAACATCGGTACTTGGGGAATCAAGAAATCTTGTATCGGGCTGAAAAGTGATTTTTTTCAGGACAATTTTTGGTTGAGAATATTCCAAAAATGCAAACTTTAATGGACAGCGAAATTCTTCTGTGGAATTATCCACGCGGTTGGCTATGGCAATTCGTTCGATTAAAATTTGAAGGAAATGGAGTTAACGATTGGTGCTTCTTCCGCAGCTTGTCAGCAAGTCAAATTCGGGGTACAGGCCGTCTTCGGGCCATCCGATCCCATTCTGGGACAGCACATACACAGCATCTGCGATGCCTTGGACATTCCGCATCTGGAGGTCAGGCTGGACCTGGACGCGGAGGCGAAAGAGTTCAGCATCAACTTACATCCCGCACAAAAACTGCTCAACGCGGCATATCAGGACGTCATGGACTTCCTCAACTGGACCAAAGTCGCAATCGTTTACGAGGATGATTATGGTGAGCTCATGTTTTTACGTGGTTTTTACTTCGTCGTGAGGATAACAAATTTTATGGGGAAATCTCATCGCTGACTCTTTCATCATCCTTTTTCATAGGAAAATCGCATAAAATTTTTAACGGTTTGATTGCGCTTTGATGTTTGCGTTGTAGAAAATTTCATTTTGCATAATAATGAAAACTTGAACGTTTTCTCTTTTTTGGGATTTTTTTTCTTTGATCATTTGAGTCCCCCGGAGTATAATATTCGAGCTATGTAATAAAACCGGGACAAAACTAGAACTTCAAAAATTGCGGAAATTTTTCGTTTTATTCTTGCTATTTTTGACATTCCCTCAGAAAAGGAAAAAAATTATATTTTGTTCAAAATTTTCGAAAAAGTAAACTCCGAAAAAAAGTAGAAAAAACAAATTTTTTAATAAATGCGAATTGGATAAAATATGTAAAAATGGGAAACTTTGAAAAAACTTGACTTTTTCAATGCTTCTTGGACGAATTAGTCAAGACACATTGAAGTAAAGTTGCAGTAAAGTATAAAATCATCAAATCAATTTTTCAAGGGTGGATTCACCTCATGGAGCCCAAAAAAAATTTATTCGACAAATACAACACGCCCCTTGACGTTTGGGAATGAGGAACAAGTAAGGCTTTCCAAACTTCAAGAAAAATACAATATTTCCTTAAGAACCCCCTTTTGCCCCGTACTCTCCTGCAAAGAAGACGCGTCTTCGGTAGCAAGAACCTGACAAGCATACAATGTTGTCAGGAAAGTCAAATATCGTGAGAAAATTAACGAGTAAAACGATGACGTATTTGAGATAGAAGGTGCTAATTATAAAATGAAAAGAGAAGTTGGCGATCGTGGCTTTCAGATGTTCTCAAAGCGTGCTCTAAGAGATGTATTAAGCGTCAGAGTCTGAAGAGTCTCTTGGTGGTTGAGAATTTCTTAAGTTGTCTATTTTTATCGTTGGGCTTCGAGGATCTAGAGCGTTTCATGCATATTTATAATTCTCTCGACATGACATTTCCTACTACTTTTTGCTCGAGCAACCAACCATTCTGGCTTCACAGGATTACATAAATAAAGACGTTTTTCGTCGTTTTTTTTCTGCAAGACAATATTCAGGACGCGAACAAAAGTCGAAGCGTCGTGGCATGGAAAAGAAAGGAAATCAGTACAGCAAAATCGCCTCCGGAATAATCGACATTTGTCCTTTTGCCCTCGCCAGGTCGACCAGTTTCTATTTAATTCACGTAGTCACACGTAGTCGAGGCCTCGTCGATCGATTTCGGGCCTCCATCCATCGAGCATGCTGAAGACAATTAATAGCTGAGCTACGTCGCAATCAGGTCGCACCTAATTTCGTTTTTATTTCGGTCCTCCAAATCCAAGTCTGAATGTTTAATTGTGCTTGCTGTTCGACAAACGTGCACTGAACTCTCTACCAATCGGTTGCACGAAGCGACTCTTTTTCAACGGGTAAAAAATATTTTGGGAGATGACAAAGTATTCAGAGCTCAATGCTTTTATTTTCTGTAAATATGTGAACGAAAATCGTCCGAAAGCAAAACACAGGGTTGCAATCAATTCATCCCTTTTCTTTCCTCCCACTTAAATCCCTGATTTCCTCAATGTGTATTTCAAATGCAGAGTTTCATTCAAAGCCTGCTTAATCGGAGCTTCATTAAAGCCTGTAAATAGAATCAATATTGAATTAAGGCTGGAATTAATTGCATCAAGGAAATCATCAAGAAATTCTCTCATAGGATGTAGAGGGGGCACAGAACGATGAGGAGATCGATTGTGTAGAAGGGAAGCTCCTCAAGTAGGCCTTAAACACGTTCCCCATTCTCCCCTTCAATCCTACCCTTATCCACGACGTATATAACTATATTCAGTGCGTCGATCGATCAGTCGTTTTTGCGACAATGAAAAAAGGCAGGTCACACGTAAGTTTTCTCGTAATACGCACTTTTAAATGAGAAACGCCATCATAATGAATACTTCGATGTCGACTCTCCACTACGAACTCCCCATAGAGTTACCCTTTGCTACAATTTTTCGTTGAATCGAGCGCATTGTCAACAGTTTTATAAAAAAAATGTCGAAGCAACTCTTTTCGACCGTTGAACGTCCTGTGGAAGTCGAATCTCAAATGTAAAATCGTCTTTCGATCGAAGCGAGCTAAATCTCAAGAAATGAAAATCCTATAATAATTAGAATTGAAACCGAATCGATAGAAAATAATCGAACGAATAATTGGTCGATCACAATTCACTTGTCCAGCTGGAACTTTCGTTGGCGAAGTCGAAAATCGTTAGAAAACATTCCACTCAAAATAATTCGCGCTCTTCAACAATGTTGAGCTAAAGACGCTGCGAGAATTTGGATTTTCGGTTCTTTGAAGTCAAGTTAGACCGTTTTATCTGTAATCGTGTCTATCTGTAGAGATACCTGCGCTCGGGTATTCGAGGAGTACTGGTATGCGAAGCACGATCATAAACGGCTTGTCATTAGAGGTTATATGACGCTCGACATAACCGAGAAAACGTCTCGGTTATGTGTTTCGTATGAGCGCGAAGCAAAAGGACTTGGCAAGATACTTGAGCACGCTACCGACACTCACGATCCTCAAAAGTCCCTGGAGAAATTATCTTGCTCTTCCAGACTCGTCGATTTTTTTACTTTCTCTCACTACGTTTCTCCTTCTCGTATTATTTTTTTTTCTTTCTTTTGCTCCGTGTTACCTCTTTTTTTCTCAAAATCTTTTTTTATCGCCACGTTTTTTCTCGCTCCCTCGTCTCTCAGGTACGCGACGAACGATTCGCAGACAATTACAACTCTGACATTCGTTTCCTTGCGTCCGCGTCTCGCGATTTCCTCGACAAAATCGGATTTATATCCGATTTTCCGATCCCCTTTATTTTTATTTATCGTTATTTGTTTTTCTTTTCTTTTTTTTCGCCTTCATTCCTCGCTCTAATGAGATCTTTCCGTCGGAAACGCAGCTTGATCCTTTTTCGAAGAGCCGAGAAATCATCTCGTTTTTATCGCTCACGATGCGCTGTTAAATGTCTCCACGCAAGAATGCGACAAAAGCACACCAACACCGCAAAATTAAAGGAAGTTTCAATGCTTCGAAATAGATCGCTCAGCTCTGATCTATTTTATTCAACGACACGAAACAGATATGTTCGGCAAATATATATTCAGGCAATTCTCCACCATTTTTTTAAGGTACTTTTTAAGGTACGTTCGACGTCGCGAACCTTGAAATTCTTCCACTCAAATTCTCATACGATTTTTATTTTGTTTGACGATTACCATGTGTTCAGACCGAGAAACCATAGAACTTTAACTTGCAATATCTGAAAAACTATGCTGCAGAGCTACTTTTTTTTTAATCAATTCTGTAGATTTTTCTGAGCGTCAGAATTTCCGTAAAAAATTGGGTTTTGCTATTGAACAACCCTAAACGCCCATATCATTTATTTGCATTGACTGTGCTGTCATCCGTACAATTAAAACCACTGAAAGCTGTGCACAGGATGATTGAACCTTGCGCCAATCATCATCCAAATAAACGACAACAATCAAAATCTGCGAACACCACTTATTTGAGTTGAGAAAAAAAAACGCCGCAGAGCATCTGGGAAAACTGCTTTTCTGTCATCATGAATATTAAATATTCAAGTTATTTTTGAATAAACGAAATTGACGAAATTCATTGATGTCTCGCCTCTGTAAAAATGAAGTGGGAAAAAGGCTGAAGGAATCCACGAGATTTTCACAGATAATCAAATATATATCAAACCAATCCTCTAATTAGCAATTGTGAAATTGCACACGAACCGAAAAACCGACACCGGGTTTCCTGCTGGCTCGAACATACACCACCGCAATTGTGCCGGTATGCACGTCAGTAGTTTATCCAGAAAGCGCGATGAATCTGTTTTATGCATATATTCGAATGGCGATAGCGATCCGACGGTTTCTGTTAAACTCTCTCCCTCACATCGGATCTCCAGGGAGATGCGAAGTCTCGCCGATCATCGATCCGGTACTCATGAATACGACGAAATATTTATCCTCTTACACGAGTTCATCAGATTGCAGAAAAGAAAAATATGTGCTGGCGCACTAAAATAACAAACAGTAATTAAATCGCGCGATGAACAAAAGTTTTTGACTTTTAGAGCTAACTGATTTTGCTTAAAAAAAATTTTCACGAATTTCAATACATTTTGTTTCCGTTCTGATTAAGTGAGGAGGGAATTGTGAAAAACTATTTCGAAGGTTGGAGAGAGGATTAAATGATGTTTTACAGCGCCCCAATTGTTATTGATTTCGTACGAAAGTTGAAAAATTGAATGTTCTTTCATTGTTCGTCAACTTTTTATGCAAAATTCTGAAGCAGTGGCCAGAATCTGAACGTCAGTAGATTCCGAATTCCCTATTTTTCGACTATTTCAGACTGTCGATAAAAACTTTCGATCATATTAATTTCTTAACGCAACGATTGCCATCATTATTCGTTGAACCGCTTAGAAATAATGATGACTTAACGACTCGCAAAGTCTTTTTAATTGATATATTTCTTCGTTCTGTAAACTCAAACGTATAACTTTGCTCGTCCGCAATTAGAGAACTTCTTCACAACTCTCAATTAAAATATCGTTAAGGCAGTCTGTTTGAAGACGTTAAGGTAACAGTGGATTTTATGGAATCACGAGGCTTCGACTGAATATCAAGATGGGGGAGTGCAAATAGTTTTCTTGCGACGGGCCCTTCCGTCATCATAACTTCCAATTGATAGTCCAATGTCCCTTTTAAGGACGAAGTAGCCTTGAGAAAAAAGTTCCAGCAACTCTGACAAACGCAAGTGCGTCAGTAAGCGTTAGTACGTGCGTACAGAATCGAAATATCCGGAAGTCTCTGTAAATGCATGCATTTTTCTAACAGACTAACTTACGCAAGGGAACGAACGAGAATTTCAGGAAGACCCACAAGTGGAGATGATACCTTGATTACTTAGGCACTCCGACGTATTGATTTCATCGGGTGACGCCCTATTTACAGGTTTCCGTTGGAAATGAGCATCATTCGAATGGAACATCATTCAACTTTCCAGGCAAATTGTTACGAGGATAAAAATGATGAAAAAAAACATTTTCGCACGCAGGGAAGCCCAATATTTTCCGCATTGAAAAGTCCTTCGTAAACTGTTATGAATTAAACTAAGTATAAACTGAGTAATCGTGTTCGTAAACTATTATTACTTGTTTCAGGTCTCGTAAAGTTACGAGAACTGGTCCGATCGCCAAGATCTCGCGACCTCGAGATCCACCTCAGACAAGCCGACCCAGCCTCCTACAGGCCAGTGCTGTCTGAAATCAAGTCCAAAGAGATTAGAAATCTCATCGTCGACACCAAAGCCGAGCACATGCATCATTTCCTACGAATGGTGAGTGCAATAAATCCAGCCTTTTATTTCAACGTTTTAGAAAAATGGAGCTTTTGGATCTCGAAACTCATGAAGACCTTTTGTAACTCCAAATTCACAGATTCTCATTGTCTCATGAATTTATATATTCTCATTGATTCAGATACTGCAGTTACAAATGAACGATTACAACTATCACTATCTCTTCACTACTTTTGTGAGTAACGTTCGACACTAATAATATTTTTATAATCGTTCCTCTTGCGAGGCTTTCATTAAAAAACATTTAATTCTTCCCTCCGAATTTACTTGCCCGTGAACCAGGATATTGAGACTTTCGATCTCGAAGATTTCAAGTACAATTTTGTCAACATCACTGCCTTTCGATTAGTCGACGCGGACGATATTGGAGTTCGCGGTGTATTGCGAGACATGGAACGTTTTCAACCTTCCGGCAATACGATATTGAACAAGTCTCGTGTGATTGAGGTGAGTCAAGCCGCGCTCCGGTTATTTAAATTATTGAAAAAGCTTCACAACAGTATTAAATTGCCTATGAAACGAGGTGTCTAGAAAGTGGTGGAGGCAATCGAGCTGTATTTTTGAAAGAGAAATCTTCAGAACATGAGAATAAATTGAGAAAAAAGCTTCTGCGAAGGTATTAAATTGCATCGAAAAGTGTGAATCGTCAAAGAGAAGTATTTCGAAGCTGTCACAGAGCCACGTTTGTTGATATCATTGTTCAGTATTAATTTCACGTTTTTGCAAACACTCGAGCAGCACAGCGAATATTTTCATTTGACAATAAAGTAAGAGAGTCACGTGACCGCCGTTACCAAAACTGTAATCGTGTTCGTGAGCGCCCTAAAGAATAAAGCACGAGTGTTGAGCAGGTCAGAAGAGAATAATAAACTCGAATAATGCTGCGGTTTGGAAAGATCGAGGGCAAAGTTCGAGGAATGAAAGTTACATAAACGTAACTAGTCTGTGGGAGCACGTGGTTCACCGAAGATTACACGATACACACGAGAAGCGAGAACACATACACGGCTACACGTCCATGTAACATTGTGCGAAATAAACGGACAGGGAAGGTACGAGCTTTTATGCCCCGAGGCTCTTGGAACCAAACAAGCTTTGTTAAACCACCTCGGAGTCTCTATAGCACTCGTGAGATTGTGCATAGACACACTGCATTCCTCACCCCCTCAAGGGCGCAATTCGACACGGTGCTTTTTTCTACTCGCGTACTTTTCTCCACACCGCCGAACGGTTAGCTCCCTTTCTCTCTGTTTCTTTACGCCTTCTGGCCCTTTCCTCACTCCCGCTCTTTCGCACTCTCCCTCTCCCGATGTTCCTCGCTTTCGACTCTATCGCCACTCGAGCTGAACGACCAAATTAGCCTCTGCAGTGTACAAAAAAGCTCCTTCACAATCAACATTGAACTGGAGGCTACGTTTTTTTCGCATCCGGACCATAACGAACCGGCTCGAATTTATTTTTTCTTTGTCTCACTAAGATAACAACGCGGCGCGATCCTTCGTGGACTTCAGGTCAGACTTTTTTCCAAAAATTACATTTTTAAGGGGGTCTGTCCGAGTGGCAGCCGGATTTTTTGGGGCTTTTTCGCGACTTTTTTGCGGCGAGGAACAAAATCAAAGACTTTTGAAATTGGAAGGGTTTATTTATTGGTATTTGAACTCTAGAATAGAAGTTTTTGATTCCGATATCTCCGGTTAATTCGGTGTAAAACTACTCCACAGAAACTCATATGTTTCTCCATGCTCTCCACGATTCCGGGGGATCGGTCATCTGAGATGAAATAACCGTTGAGCAATTTGTTTGTAAAGCAATGGCTATCATCTGAACTAAAATCATACAGGAATATTAAAAATCGAAGACTTTTCACGCTTTGAAACACCTGATTTCAATTTCCAAAAATGTTTCATAGCTCAATAATTTTATCACAGAGTTGAAATACCAATAAATGAACCCTAAAAATTTCGAAAGTCGATGTTTTTTCTTCGCCCCAAAAAAATTGACTGCCACGCGGGGAGACGCCCTTAAATATCAAATTTTTAATAATATTTCACAATTGACAAGAAAATGAAAATGATGATAGAAATAGTGCGACGTCCTATAATACGGAAACGAAGGCAATATATTTTGTCTGCAGTTCTACCGATGAGATCTCTGCCACGAAATCACTGTCCATCAAGTTATCTCGAAGGCTCACAGGGATTATTGAATTCTCGGTAGAAAAATCGAGCAAATAGCAGATCTTCCGGCCGGGAAATGAAGTGAAAAAACGACAAAAGTACACTAGAAGAAAAGCAATTAACGGAGGTATATCGTACGTCAAAAATATTTGGTAAAGGTGAACACGAAAACTGGAGCGAATAGTGCATTTGACGGGAAAAGCTGGGGTCGGGTGGAGCGTTCGTTCGAATTAAGGGGCGAAAAAGGTCCCACGTCGAACGGGGAGCGCACACAGACACACATGCATAAGTACACATACCGAAGAGAGAAGTCTAGCGCGATATGATGGAAAGGTAGCTCAGGAAAAAAGTGTCACGACGAAAATTGTGAACTCAAAGAATGGAAGAAATGAAGGTGAAGTTGCGACGGGGAAAGGGAAAAAAGGGTTTCCTTGTTATAGCTCAGTGGGAGACCCAAGTTGCATGCTGATTTTCATGTCGAGAGAACGCTTATACGTACACATTTTCTGTCCTCGCTACACCAACGCACGAAGCCCGTCTGGCGACCTTTATACTTGCCCATCTCGACGCTCATGCCCTGCGACTGACACGAACGCAAAACCATCCGTGGGAAAACTTGAATACAGAGATGTGTAAGCAAAGGAAAGAGGAGGAAAGAAAGAGAGAGAGAGAGGAAAAGCAAATAAGGGGAAAAGAAAAATAACTGCATTCTCCGGTGCACCTATGGTACAAGCTTTTTGGAGCGTCGCCACTTCTTTATGCATGTTCCCTATTTCTACTTCGTATTTTCCCATTGCCTGTCCACTTCGTATCATCATCCAAGTGAAACAAATATCCGTCCTCGTGACACAGAAATATCACCAATGCTATAATCAACGTATGAATATTATCAACCTTTTGGTTCAGGTTTATATTAAGGGGTTTGTATACACTTGCGGCGGGCGAAAAAATGTGACTTCTTGATTTTTTTTCGACTAGAAAATAAATGTTTATTGAAAAACTGTGAACGACATTCATAACATGATCATGTACTTGTACAATTTTTTTAACAAAAAATTTCTCAAAATGGCACAACAAATGGCTGTATTCCAGTAGCACCTTCTTTTGAGCATCAGTTACGGTGGACACGATAACTGAAAAACTATTGACACGATACACACGGAATTTATACCACTTATTTATTATAATAATAGCTTGGGCCTGGACGAAGGATTTGTAAAAATTTTGATTTAAAAAAGAAGGTGATAGTTTTAATAAAAAATTAATTTTTTGAGGCGCTATATTTTCGGTTTTTTTATTACAATTTTGTTCTCCAACAAAATACGAAATCCTTCGTCCGGACTCTAGCTATTATTATAATAAATAAGTCGTATAAATTCGGTATGGATCGGATTAATTGTTTTTTAGTAATCGTATGTCCACCGCAAAGGTATTTAAAAAAAAAACGATTCTGAGATAATCATAGCTACGAATTTAATGTTCCAATCTTTATGAAATTTGGTGAGAATATTCTTCGGACATTGTACTTGAAAAATATCTGATAAAAAATTTTCGATTTTTCCGTCATCACAAGTGTATGCCCTTAAAACTATAAAAGCTCGAACACTAAATATCGAGTATGGTTTTCTGTTCGTTGAAGCTACTCAAAAGTTGATTTTGTATCCATATCTCAAAACAGTATTTTCCGGGGGCAGCAAACGAATACGTTCTCTTGATAAATTTGTAAATAGTACCTTAGTTTAGATTTCAATGTAAACATATTTTTGCGAACGCTCACTTTCATTCTTTCCCAGTAATTCATCTAAAATACAATTTTCTCAGTTTTGTTGCTCACTCGTGTAGCCCTTCCTTGATAAACCGAGTTACCACACAGGAACCCGTGTATCTTCACAATACGAAGTACGTTCAAAAAAACCTGCATAAACAAAAAGGTATCAGCGTTCCGTAAATCCGTTTTTCCAGCTCCGCCACCAAAATGCATTCCGTCCAAGCATAAATTTAGTTTAACATCAAAACAAAAGCAGAAGCCAAAGAAATCTGTGTACCCAATCACACTGATCATTTTGAATAAAACAACTGGATATGCCAAAACTTAATCAGCTTTCAACCAAGCCAATTTAGCATTATTCATTAACTTAATGGAGAACTCAGGTTTTCGTACACGTGAGGTATCACGACGATGAACAACTGTCAGTCTTCCTCCTTCCATATTCCTCTCGCTCCCTCCATCCTTTTTCTCTCCCTCTGGTGTGAGCATTCCCCAGTCACGTGGCCCTCAAAAACTCTTTCCCCAAATAATATACAAACATACACGCAACAGGCGCATATATCTATTTATCACACTCTGTACCATCAGCAAATCACAGCACGTGAAAACCGCTGCATCTCGCCACTCAGCCGCCAATGAATCACCGAATTTCCTGACTGCTCGTTGGATAACCCCGACCGTTTGCATCGTAAATCAACGTATATCTCTGCGACTCTAGCCCTCCGTCTGCCCTTCTCTCTCCTGGGTCTCCCTCCCTCTTTCTCCTGGTCGCAGGTTTTCCCTTACGCCACAGGAGTATTGCAGATGTCTCTGTATGTGTTTGCGTCGCGTATAATTCCGACTTTTTATTATTTTATTTGCCACGGAGTAGGCATCTCTTCTGTGACGTCTGTCGCAGCAGATAGAAGCTTTCGAAAGACCGGAAAACCGCGTGCTCGCGCGTGTGTGTGGACTCGACTACGTGCACCGCTGTGCGAAGCTCGTGAGAGTATTATTTTCGGTGTGAAATTTTCGTTTCGAAACGAAGAAGAGCAAGTTAAACAGAAGGATTAGAGAAACGTATGGAGAGGAATTTCAGGAAGAGAATGTCAAAGGGAGCAGCGGAGGAGACGGGAAAAAAGGGAGTAAAAAGATCGTCGCGAAATTGAAGGAGATATACTGACTCCGAGGATTGCGCTTCGTGATTTATATACGTCAGCCTCGTGTACGTATACCATCAGATAAATCCCAACATATCGTCTTCGACCTTTATCGTGAATCAAATTCTGTCATTCCCAAGATACGGGAGCACCGCAACCCCGTCACTGCGATCCATGGATGAGCCTCGGGCTCTTGAGCCCAAGACTCCTCTGCATTCTGTATGACTCTCCTGTAGTGCCTCTCGCCTCAGCCTGCTCCTCTCTCTCCGCTGCTCGTTCTCCCCTTTTCCGCCACTCGATCGATCTCCCTGTTTCCTTCTCTCTATTCCCACCTTCTGCGCTCGTTGCTAACTGTTTATTCATGCCACAATCATTGTTTTGGGTCATTAGAACTCGACGAGTACATTTTATCAGACACAGAACGAACCCCATCCACTTCTGGGTTGCGAACTGTCCAAAAATCACTCGCAATCGATATGCGTCGTTCCATATCTATGGGTGCACGCCCAGCTCTATATAAGAAGCCATACTCCTGCATGCCGGGCATCAGATTTCCTGGTGCATGCCCATTTCATCAGCTTTATCCTAAAATCCCTGAAGAAAATCGATCCTGAAAGATTATCGTCGAAAATTGAAAGCGCGAGGGGAGAGAAAAATGTCCATTCTTCGCAATACTTCACTGACCTAATCGCTGAGTGATGCGTATTTCATTTTTACGGTTCTCCTGCCCGATAGCCAAGGACAATGAAAATTCAATATACGCGAAGGTTCGAGCTTCGCTATATTTCAATGGCATTTTTGCAGCTGTGCAAATTTATTGAATCATTGCGTCCAATACGATTTCACTGATAATTATTAGTCGTCAGCTGGCTGAGATTACGCGAAAATTTTATTTTCACGCGCGCATGAAAGCGGCGTGCAACGAAATGAAGCAAAGATGTATACACGCAAGTTAAGTAACATCCGAGAAAAGCTTTTTCTATTTCGTTCTAAATGCTAATATATACTTCCGTCGCATGTGCTGCCGCGTTACGTGGGACGTACTCGCCGAGCAAGGTAAAAAAGGCATTGCAAACCGCGTAGAGGGTACTTGAAGTACGGGGAAATGGGAAAAAGGGAGTTGTGCGGGTGACAGAGAAACTGAGCGCGACGCTTGTTGTTCTCGCGTCTCTGTGACGGAATAGATGATCGATGAATTTAGACCGGAAATGGAAAAGTGTAAGAAACGTTTGGCCGTGGTTATTCATTTTTTTCCGTTGCTAAAAAAAAACCCACTCGGCAATAATTTCTTTCAACATTTTTTGCAAATATTTGTAACGTTGCGGTTGGTGAGGGAATTTCAATAAAGTTCACTCCTTATTGTAAGCTTTTTTAACAGACTTTCGCGAAACGCGATTGTAATTTTTATCTATCAAAATTTCATTTCACTTGCACGGACGAGACTTTGAGGAAATTTGCCTGAGTTCCTTGGGAATACAAATTGTAACGGATTCATCGTGAACTGGCGAGTAAGTGCGCTACTTCCTCTCACTATTGTAGGAGCGAAGAGAACAGCCAGGAAGCCTCGAGGCGCGTGCCGCTACGAAATGCCCACGACAAACTTTCGTAGCGTCGTTCGGTGAAAATTTCGCGTGCTTAAACCAACGGAACCGAAACTTTGGCTACACGTGCCTCGTGTAGCGAACACTTTCCTTATAATCACAATCAACAATGATGCTGTATGCATATTTGTTGAAAATAAACGATTCGAAAAACTTTCACGACCCGACGATCTATTTTTTCCAGGGTTTTCCCAACAATAATCTTCCCCTTTATTTCCAGATCCACATCTATGCACATAAAGTCTCTTCGCGTCTGTCCAGCCTCGACTTTTGTTCGAATCAACCCACATTTTTTTCAACAAAATAAACAAGTGAAAAGTTTGACTCTCGTATCTCGAGAATGCAAAAAGTGAGTGTAATCAAACAGTTGGAAATTAGTTTTCCCCAATTTTCCGGCCCCGTTTGGCTGTCCCTTATCTCCTCTGCTTCGCCAAAGTCTTCTCGCTCGTCTTCGTCGCCTTTCTTCTCTCTTTATTCTCACACAGCCGAGCTGAGGTATAATATTTATCCGTACGTCCAAGCTTTGAACTAGAAATAATAACAGTCCATTTACGGATGGATCTGCGCACTCTACGAACTCTCACTACATCCCTCGGCTGTGTGCACCAGGGCTGCGTTGTGTTCCGTAAACTCACTCACGAGAACTTCCGGTCAAGTGAGTAAACCCGGGTGAATATATACCAATTCTATTACCTTGAGCAGGCGAGCGTGTTTGTATCCATCCGTGACGCAGCAATGTTTATTTTACCTCAACTCCAAAATTTCCTGATGTTATTCTGACTTTGTACTTTTTCAGCAAACACAGAGCATATTTGCAACAAAATTTTCCATTCCGAATAAAAGGTCTGGCGAAAAGTTGGCTTCAGTAAAATTACTATTTATTCATCAGGTTCCATATTCTCCAACTCTCGAATATGATTTTATGGCTCAATCGTATATACGTAAACGAATGATAGCCATTTAAAAGGATTTATAAAAAATATCAGTTTTTAAGGAAAATCATGTGTTACTTGTGATTCAAAAAAGCAACTCAACTTTTTTCCTCTTTTCATGATCAAAGAAACGATTAAAATTTATCCTCGCAATTATTAAAATTACGTGTAACTTATTTGTCGAGATTGATACATTTTTAATATTATGATAGCGGTTAAAATACTTCCGTAGTTAATGAGATCATGCCCACCACACGAGCGTTGAACAACTGAATTTTTTGTCATGATAAGGGATTGGTGCTATTATGTTCTCTCAAAATTTATAGATTTAAAAATTAACATAACTAATCAATTAGTCCGTTGTAATTATCAATTATATAAAAAAAATATCATTATTAGTAAAAATTTGACTAGTTAACTTTTTGATTTGGCAACTTTGTTGTTGGTGGAGAGATATATCTACCTTGCCAACGGTAAACTGATGGCTTGTCACTCACATATGACTTGATACACATAACCAACAATTTATTTGAATTTGAGATTACGTCATTATTTGTGATTACAAATATTTTTGTTATCACAATATTTGTTTAAATATGAACAAAAAACATTTTTCTATTAATTATACCGAGAAAGTATACACGCCTGTACAGTACCGATACACTAATGCAAACACGTCACAACTAAACACGATATACGTCGATATACATATATATAAACAGCTGATAGAGCGGTGTTGCCGATGTCGTACCGAACCTAGTATTCAACGATTCATCGTGAGCGATAATCGTAGTTAATTTATGATTTCATTTTTAAAGTTTCGGTGACCTGATATTTTTATAACGCCATTAACAAGATAAATGTTCAACGAATACGTATATGATTTAATTTTTTTTTTCCAGCATTTACGATCCCTTAAATTTAATTGAAAAATCACGATCCATTTACTGCCACTACGATATCCAATTTTTAATACTTATTTTCTTGCTTAAATGTTCGGTAACCTCCCCTCAATTTTTTTTACCGTCATTTTCGAACATTTTTCTATGCTGTGTAAAAAAATTAGATTTTTCTGCAGATTTTTAAATAGTGGCCATGATCTCATTAAATCGTCAAAGAAAATGCGACAACAGCCATTTTCTATTCATATGCGTATGCATATCTATATTTCCAATCAGCCGGCTCATTTCAAACCTTCCACCATTTGTGTGTCGTTATTACTCGTTAACCTCAAATGAGGGTTTTTCTTTTTCTATTCCCAAGTCATTTTCACCGGTAACAAGGCTTTCTCGAGTCATCATTGATATCTAAAACCATTCTATTTTCTTATTCTCGGTTTTGGCTCTTTAAAGTTGGGAGGATTCTATTTCATTAAATCCAAATCGTCGAACAGGAAGTGTGCCTGCCACAAGAGCGTGAAAATCACAAAAATGTGATTTTCGTCAATTGTTTTCTCGACGACTAGACGGTAGATCCTATAATAATTCCGGGAACGGATGCATAAATTTCTGGCACATTTCCAAATTTTAACTCTTAAAGTTAGAATTTTCGATTTCCATTGGATTCGCGTGAATTTCCTCGAGTTAACTGTTGTTGATGGGATTCGACTCAGTGATGAGTTTATTAACCTGAAAAATCCCTGGATTCATCGTGTTTTTATCAAACTAAAAAAAATTTTGTTCAATAGACAATTTTTATCGATTCAAAACATAAATTTTCGTGATATTATTCGCAGAATCTCTTGCAACTCTGAGCAAAGCTCATGCAAAGTTATCACACAAAACAGACAGCACATGTCGGTGGGGCTCATAGAAAATGTACTCTCATTAAATGATATTTAATGAAATAGCGAGTAGAGTGAATCCCTCCGACGTAATAAACTCGTTACGCAAAAGCATTTCATTGTCGCCTCATTATGGGTGAGCCTATTATATTACCGCATTGTTGACAGTCGATATAAGCTACCTCGGCTTTTGTTTGATCCTAATTTAATCGTTCATTTATATTGGCTCGAGATCGAGCACAGTTTTTATATTAATTATACAGATGAATTGCAACGAGAATTCAATTTCAATTGCATTAAAGTTTTTGTAGTGAAAAGAAAAAACGACATTTATCATAATAATGCGATAACCATTTCGATATTAAAACACTTTACTATCATTAGGAGATTCCGATCATTTCAACACTTCAGCTTTCTGGTAAATCAAAAACTAGATGATTTAAAAAATCATTAAACATTTTGGATTCGAGAAAAATTAAAAATTAATAATTCGTAAAAAATCGAAGAGCCCAGATTAGTTTGAACGTGTAGAATTATTTGATGTGAGGAATCTCGACAGACGCTGGCACCCGATCGCGAACATAATTTATTAAATTACAAATTTCCTACATTTTCCTTCGGCAGACAAGGAAAATTCGCTTCCAGAATTTCTCAAATCAGAACACAGTAAAACGTCTGTGTCCCACTTGATCTGTCTGCTCCGAATCAATAATTCCTCTCTGATCTTCGAGAGCCGAATTGCATACTTACATCGATGTTGTCTGTGCACATAACCCAAGGCAAAGTTTTCCTCTCCGAGACGTCGTTGAATATATGTAGACCTGCATGTGTGCTTTGTCGTCGACAAAACAATTCCCTCGCCATCGGCACAAAGTTGAACGGATTTTCGGGCTAAAATCCTCGGTTTGCCGTTCTCTCGCGCTCTCGATTTCCCCAAACACGTTCAACTGTACACATACGAAGTAGTAACGGTAAATGCTCTAGACTGGACCACATAAGACGACGTTTCGTGCAGATGCGCCACATCGCATGAAATTTTCCTCAAATATTAACTTCCACAATATTTGTACAGGACACATTTTTATTATTTATATAGTAGGTAAAAATTGCATGACTGTTTGAGAGATTTTCGACGATTCACTTTATTCTGAGTCTCAAAAGTTGGTCGATCTTAACTCCGCCGCATTATCGGCTCGAGTCTCTCCTGCGCGACTCGTCAGATAATTTATTGGCCCATTAATATTAGTTTTTCTCACTGAAAACCATAGATATGCATTCGCATCTGAGCTTTGGCGATCTCCCAATTCAGGAAACGTTGGCCTCAGCCTGCCCCATCTTGGGTAGGTGACCCCTGTTCAAAGGTCATTCAACAAAGACTTTTTTCCTACTCTCTCTTGATAAGAGGCGACTAAAATACGTCTTAATCTGACAGTGAAAGTTCCTTTGCAATGTTCAGTGGAATATTGTTGAGTGTGTAAACTGTGTACATAAAACGAAAGCGGACACAGTGCTCCAAGACTCTTACCCAGAAGTGGAAAACCGAGAAATCAAAATTCCCAATTCTTCAAGTCAATTGCATGTTTGAGTATAAAGATTCATGAAATTATTTACATTTGTAGAGTTTCTAGTGCTCCTTAAATTTGTTTAAGATTTTCTTCGTGTACTTAAGTTCCCACGGAATTTAGCATGTTTTACATCCATGTTACTATCCAACGCTGCAGATCCCCGGGGGTAATTTCACCCTGTGCGAAACCGCTTTCCAAGCAATATCGATACGTAAATTAATTGCTCGTCCATAATTCCGTTATGCACGAAGCAAAAACAATTTATCCATTAGAAATGCTTTTAACCTTTGGAGTCAACCTGAAGTGGGATTCGAACATGCGCAAAAATTTAGTCGAAATTCACAAAGGCCGTTAGACGAGTCAAACTAACTTTTGAATCCGCTTTCCGCATTATCAAACAACTTTTCGTCAAACATCGTTTTTAATAACAAAATAAACAACGACACTACCGCGTTGACGTCGATGAAACCACAGGAATAAAATCGAAGAAATGAGCCAATCATGAAAAATTTTTTTATCCAATATTTACTTACTAAATTACGCGAGGAAAAAATGTCAATGTGACGTGCTGACATACGATGACGCAGTCGAACTTCTTAAAAAATGTTTTCTTCGAATCACTGAAATTGTTGACTCGCGTCTAGATTCGCGCGAACTTTTCTCGTCACATTTGAAAATCCACAGTAACAAAAAATTGCGAGAATTTTGGAAAATCTTTCAAAACGCGATGCTCGCTGTAAAAAATGTGATCAACGAGATTCTAAATTAGTGTAAGTCAACGTGCTTTCATTAGCCTCGAGTCCCTACCGTGCTTTTACGTGTGGACTCCGAAAGTTGAGCTCCACTCGAAGCTAACTCTGTGTTAAGCTGCTGTGCACACTCGTTAAATCTCGCGCGTCTCGTAAAAGTCGTAGATAAAAAGAATTGAACTCGTATAATTAAGCGTGCGTTCCATATAATATTAACGAATCCTCTTGGTAGAGTTAAAACTTGGAGTTCTGATGTAGCAATGAAAAGGATAATCCGCTACCAGCTCCAATTGTTGTTTGGACGCTCGTATGCCGCGGGAGTTGCCAGGGCTTTTTGTGCAAATGGAAATAGAATGAAAGCAGCAGTCCCGGGTTTCTGATTCCAGAGTCATCTTCATCCTAAATGAATAATTCAAAAACAAAGTAATCAGTTTAACTTCGTTCGGGGTGTGCAATAATTTATCGCAGCAACGATATAATTGCCACAGAAACCTACCGCGAGACCGGAAATCTTCTGTATGCGAGCGTTCCCTACATTTGTTTTCCGGGCTGAACATATTCCATGCACGCCGCGCGGAGTAAATAGCGGAGGTCTGTTCGGCTCGCATTACACCGGTGTGCATGTACAGCGTAATTGGTGGCAATTTGGACCATAAATTTAATCTCCACAATACATTTGAATATCGTTGAACGTGCAGGAGCTCTTCAGCTCCAAAAACTTGGAAGCTTTCGCGAAAAGATTTCAAATGCCGCTACTTTTACTCACGAACCTTCCATTTATCAATCTCTAAAATGGACCGAAATCTTCCCGGTGTTCCGAATTCACACCAAAACATCCACATGTATAGATCGTTATTGTGAAACAAGAATAAGCTTCTCCGCAAGAGCTCCCATCTTTTTGCTCGCTGTTATTCGTGTCGTTCTCTTATTCCACTATCCCAGCCTCATCTCGTTTGCCCTCCCTCCATCGCACTTGTGCATCTCCCGGCTTCACTTGGCCTGCACCGCGCACCGCTGCTATTTATTTCTCTTCTTTTTTCGTACCCTTCGTGTTTCTCCGCCCCCGTGAGAATCGCGGTTCCGCGTCTACTTCCGCAAAAATAAGACATGTCACTCCAATAGTCTCGCCAGGGGGGCAGATACCTCAGCCGCGGCTGGAAGCTGCATCAGGTTTTGTTCCACATTCGCCTGACATGCCGAGCAAACTTCCACGATGTCTTTTATCTTGGGCTTTCTATACATGTTTATAAATATTAGAAAACCACGAGTCACGCGTGCTGGAGAAAAACATCGGTGGCATTGTGAACCGCTGACAGGTTTGACCATGCCAGAACATTTGGAAGTACGCGGGAAGAAAAACAAGAGATCAAATATTGACTTGGTCGCTCCGGGAAAATGCAGAAGTTTATCTTTTTATGGGTAATCGATGTAAAAATAATCTGAGCTCCAACTAAAAAAACGTTTGTCATGAAATTTCCTGAAATATTTGATAAATAAATTGAACGATTCGAGAAAATTGCGTGGACGTGAATGCAACTGTTGAAGGCTTCAATTTGGAGGTTCATTATACGATTGTGTGTTGAGAATTCTGTGTTAACTTCTCAAAGTTTTTATGAACATAAATTTCCGAAGTCTCAAGCGAAATCGGGAAAGTATGTTCCCTCGTCGGAGAGGACAATCCAGCGCACAACACTGTCTCGAAGTTTAACAACTGCGGGTGTCTTCATTAAGCGAGAGATCTCAGACTTTTCAACAATTTCAGGCTGAACCGGCTCTGATGTACGACAGCGTGCAGGTTTTCGCGGTTGGTCTCCGAACTCTGGAACAGTCGCACGCCCTGAGACCCGCAAATTTATCCTGCGAGCTCGAGCATCCCTGGGACGGTGGACTATCCCTCATCAACTACATAAACTCGGTGAGCTTTTGTTTAGTCGCGCTCCCTCCCTCCGCCTTCCTGCAGAAATTGTTACGTCAACCCAAGTCTGCCTATACACCACTGAAATCACTCGAAACCTTTCCTCGTAAAACGCCCTCACTCGATGTCCCATCTATATTGTGTTACTGCTACAAATCACAGAGAACCCTCACGTAACAATAAACCAACTAGGATCCCCTCTTGACCTCCAACCTCTGCGATGGCCGACAGACAATTAACGTGGCTTAAGTGAATCCTAAGTTGGCTCGTCCAAGTCTCTGCAAATCTCGTGTCATCTTTTGGAACTTCAAATCGCTCTCGTGTATTTGCATATGATCTTTCAACGGCAAAGACTTCAAGTTCAAGCTGAGAGAAAATGGACCAATATCGAGCACACTTTGCCACGAATATTGCGACGGATTTTATGATTCTTTTTACACGAGCCTTAACGTGAACGTCAACGTTGTCACTTGGAATAAAGATACTTGGAAAAATTGAATTTCGAAAAATTTAAGACCACGTGGAACTCATTAATTAAACTAAAGAAAAGAAACAATAAAAAGCCAAATTCAAAGTAATTGGAATCCCCAATAATGCATGTCGTGTTCCTTCTTCATAATATTCCCAGTGATGCTTCGAATTTTATTCTGTTCCTGCTTGCAGTAAAGGTGAGGGGATAAAAGATGTGAGATATTGTAAAAGTGACGTTGATGCACGGAACGAAAATGTCCAAACGTCATTTCAATGTATGAAACGATGGCAAGAAAACCTTAAGGTATTGAATCCATTCGCGTGGAATACCGGCGACAACATTTAATATTTTCGTTTTCCAGAATTCATTCAACCGTATGAATTCAATATAACAGTCTGCGTTATATACGGGGCACAGAAAACGGTGTGTAATCTTGTTCCAGTGTGTTTCGAATCTCGCAGTACGAGTGGGAAAAATGGGGATCAGCGCTGTAACGCAGTTCCATCGTTTCGTACATCCTTACGAGTGAAAAAAAGGAAGATCGATCGATAAATAGATATGCGGAAATAAAGGGGCGACGTAGAAATATAAGACATTTATGACAGCGCACTTTTCGATAAAGTAGATCGGTAGAAAATATGCTGGACAAAAGCAAGCTTCGTATGTAGGTCAAAACTTTTCGAAAGTGTCACCCCCATGGAGATACGCAGCATGCAAACGTGTATATCCATAAGGATACATCGGCGCGTCCGTATATATAAGATTAGAAATGTATGAGACCAAACGACGTCTTACCAAGCGCAAAGAGAGAAGTAGCGCAAACGCGGGCTTACCGTAATTTACGGTCTACGAGATCTGGCCTGAGGCCAAAACGAACGATATCCGGCCTCGTGTCCTAGGCGGGCTGCACCAGCCTCCTTCCTCGCTTGATCCGAGCCGCCTCTTCCATCCGCCAGAAAGAAAAATATTTGGTGGTCACAAAGAATTGAGCCACACGAGCAGGTCGCTGCGCCGCTCCATCAAACTCCTTTTACGAAGCAAAACAAATCAGATCTCATTTCTCAGCCTTGTTCCACACGTTGATCAAGGTCATGGGGAACCCTTAAGGCCTTATGCATGCTTGCAGCGGGCGAAAAAACGTGATTTTCTTGATTTTTTTTCGACAAGAGAATAAGTGTTTATTGAAAAACTGTGAACGAGGTGTTTATTAGTACATATGTTCATGTACTTGTACAATTTTCTGCATAAAAAAATTCCTCAAAATGGCGCAACTCGAGCTGCATTCCAGTAACACCTGTTTTTGATCAGTTGCGGTGGACGTGATAACTAAGAAACTATTAATCCGATCCGCACGAAATTTATATCATGTATTTATTATAATAATAGCTTGTATATCGACGAAGGATTTGTAACAATTTTGATTTAAAAAATGTCGAAAGTTTCAACGAAAAAATCCATTTCACGAGGTGCCAAATTTTCCGCTTTTTTGTTACAATTTTTTTCCAACACAATACGAAATCCTTCGTCCAGATCCTGGCTATTATTATAATAAACAAGTGGTATAAATTTCGTATGGATCGGATCGGTTCTCTAGTAATCGTGTCCATCGCAAAAGTATTTTTCAAAAAAGACCTATTAAGGTCTAGTATTAGGCCTAGTATTAGGCCTTAATAAAGATAGATTCGAATCGTACTGAGTGAGATGTAACACGACGATCCTGATCTCATTTTCATCGGTTTACATGCTCGTAAATGTTTTGATTTTATATTTTGCCACTCCGCGGCTGTCTCTTGGAGGCTCATTGCCGGAGTGAACTCGTCGCGGGAGTCATTGCCAAGAAAACCGAGTATAATGGTATACCATAACTTTAATGGCTGCCATGAATTGAGCTGGCGAATGTGGTATTTGCAATTCGATCGTTCTGATCGAAGGGTTGAATTGGTTCTCGATCATTTATCGTAAAACTGTGAATTAAGGTTGAACTCTGGATTGTTCCCGGTAACAATGGAGTGGTATCGAGTTTATTATTTAACGACGTCGCGGCGGGAGGTCACTGGCATAAATTATTGCCTGGCTCATCAGTAGGTCGACCGTTGAAATTATTCATACAGTCGAACTCTCTAGAAAGTGGAGTTGAACTTATTACTTATTTTTTCCTTATTTTTTATTTAATTGGAAAAAAATTGTGGATTCCAGAGCTCGGATCGCTCCGCGCGCGTCTGACGGTGACATGCTTTATCTACTGTCGCTTGGCTCGTTGATAATCCCTGCCAAGGCCAGCGGGACGGGCCAGTTAAGTAGTCAAGCTGCTGCCCTGCTCGCGATACGATAAGTTTTTCCTCTGAATTCCACCGTAACGCAGCAGCTTAAAAAGCCTCTGTGAATTACCGTAGTACGTGACTGCAAGGCGTTTACTTCCCAAGAATTAAAAAGAGGGATAATAAACTCGTCGGAGATTATGAAAGTCGAGGGGGTTGCATGAGGAACCGAAAAATACAGATTTTGAAATGGTTATTATTAGAAATTATCAAAAATGCCTGAAATTATGAATTAGCAAGAGTGTCTACTTTTTTAGGGACGAATTATTATTTCTCTAATGCTGGGCCACTGAACAGGCGATCCGGTGAATGAATATCCCACCGGAATACTTGGAAATTGTTCAAAATGTGATTTCCTCGGATATGAAACAATGCTGCGAAGCATTCGAGCTTATAATTCCGCCTGCGCATTTCGATCGGAAACTCCATTAGCATAAATATTTCAAACCTTCAAAATTCAATCTCCAGCAGCCTGCGCATCGAGCGATCATAAATAAATTGGAAAAAGAAAGAAGACATTTGAGAAGATGAGTTTTTTCGAGACTTTTTTTCGAAGCACCGAATCCACCAGGTAAAATCCTTCGTCATGGGAATACTCACACAACGAAAATATTGGATAAGCAACTCGTCAAATAATTTGCATCCACGAACCCATTGATAAGCTTCTGCTTCCACTAAATAATGTCGAATGTCCGTAAACTTGCTACGTTCACCCGCAGCCTTTTGGCACAATTATGGAGTCGAACGTACCGGAAAAAGGAACGTTTTAACATCGGTAATGCATATACGTACACAGATAAGCACGGAGGATGTCGGATAGAGGTAAAGAGATAGAGTTTGGCTCGTAGCCCGCTTCGAAATGTGCCACTAAGGCGTTTGCTGACGCCATTAGTAAAAACTCTTTAAAAAGCACCCTTAAGCTCGTGCGATGCGTATCGCATCAGGTAAACCAGATGTTTAACGTTCTCGTTCGTATTCCTGTTTTTTGTTTCACACGAGTAGCATCGGGCAAAAGAAAAGAAAAAATGGCAGAAAAAAATCCCAGCGAGATTTTATCTCCGTGCAATCGGGCGGTGCGCATTCCCGCTTAACGTCGTTAAAAATAATCTTCCAACTCCATTTTTCTTCTACGTCTCGAACTCTAGGACGACCTCGACGCGAAATTTCTATTCGATACATCGAAAACTCTTCCGTCCGCAATATCGTCCGCCTCATAAGCATTGCGTAGGATACAACACGGACATCCCTGATCGCTGCTTAATACAGTCGCAGAGAATTCCGTGCGGGAGAGACGGGGAGAACGATTAATCTAATAACTCGAATCCCACCCGGGGATATTCCAATATTGCCTCTGGCACTGTCCTAATAAAGTTGTAAATACCTATAGGTGTGTGCCGAAGAACGTCAAATATTTGCAGCCGCACATCCGCCATCGGAATTTGGGGGACCCTCGCATACCGGAAGTCAAATTATTAATACGCGCTACACGTGACTCGACTCCCAGCGCAGCCAAAGCTCAAACGTTATTGCGAACTCTTGCGGTAATTAGCGATGATGCATTGTAGAGACTTTCCTTCCACGCAGTTTCTTTCGTTCGTTGGGGATTCACATATTCGATTTGTTGTCATGCGTGATACGTGTACGTAATGTTTTTCCTCGATTCCGCCAACTTCCCCTCGTTTTCCTTCCCCGTTTCCACGTACCTTCCATTTTCCTGTTCTCCTTATCCGCTACTATTTTTCATTTTTTCTGTCGAGTTTGATTTCTCTGGGACGTAAAACACAAGGCCGATCTTCCGGTTGTGCGTCATGTCCGTACTGCTCCTTCCTCCGTCCCGATCCTCTCTGCCTCGGTCCCTCTGGGCTACAAACGATTTTCCAAGTTAAATGAACTTGGTTCGACCAATTCCCGGGAGGTGGATCAATCGGAGCGATCTTTCCGAGCTTGTGATTGATTTTACGTCTGTTTCCGTTACCGCCTGTCACCTTTTTTCGCTGTAACCGTGCAGCTCACTTCGATGTGATATTTCTTTGTTATGAGCGAAATATTTTCTGGCATAAAAAACGTTGGGAGCTGGGTTTAATAGTTACGAAAACAGGGCAGATTTAATAACGACGCGTGACAAATCAAAACGGATTTATCGATAAACGTGCACGCGTGAAACTAGGCGAAACATTTGATATTCAAATTTTCGTTATATTCGTAGACGAAGACAAATGTTTTCCGCCGGTTGCAGAGCTGGAATTTCATGGACTAGAGAGCCACAGAGATGTCCGACCGAGATAAAGCTCAACGGAATCGGATGAATGGTGAATACACGCTACACTAGTCCAGCTCAGATTTTCCCTCGCGCACCAGAGACGAAACAAGAGACGCGGAGACAATGGACCGTGAATGGGAAACACCAAAGAAGCCGCTGAGCCTCGCAAGAGAGAAGGATGCTCAAATTGAAACTCGAATTACAACTACGACTATAAATTACGAGAGAATGGTTACTGTCCCAGTTGGGCTAAAACTTCCTTGCCAAACTAAGTGTACAAGCTAAGTCTTAGCATCACAGCGAAAACTCTTCGGAATCTTCTCCCGCAGTATACATACGGGGCCTTCAACACCGATGTGACTTGGATCTAAACCTTCACCCTTCTGATTTTCTCCCCAATTTATCATTGTTCGGAGTCTCTCCGAGGAGCACTCACTATTTTGTGACTTATTTTTCGAGCTATTTTACTCACCGACGACTTTACAAACAAATATCCCGTTGGTTCGAACCCTTCGTTTCTCACACGAAGGAATTCGAGGGTCAAATAAAGTGAGCGAACTTTCCCAATGTCATAAAAAATCTCGTTTCGAAAAAGAAAATAAAAAAAATTTCCGATCGAGCCCCAATTCCAGTGCAATATCACATGTGGCTGTCCCGGAGCTTCCTTTCAATTTTTTTCCGAGAAAAGCTGTCCAAGTACAGAAAAGAACCTCGACTCACTTGGTTTCGAACGATCGAAATAAATTTAATGACTTTTTAGCTTTCGAATTTGGCCTAAAGGTACAATTCCGAGTGCCGCACAACAAAATTGCGAAATCAGGCAGCTCAGAGGTCAGGCCCAGGTCGAATCGGTTTAGAATGCCCCGTACATTGACATACACGAGTACGAATTTATATAAGCACACACACAGCCCCGAGTCCATATACCGAGAGAGTGGTAAGGCCACGTGCACAAGCTACTTTGTAACGTTTACTTAGTCCTCGAGATACCTGCAAAAGCTCGAGATCAAAAGTGTTACACGTAGGATGGATCTCATTTGCCGTGTGAAAGACGTGGACGAGTATTTCCGCAACGCTATAGTTATGGGGAGTGTCTACGATTACGTAGTACGTACATAAATTTGTATATACGGAGTTGCACTAACAGCGGTAAATTCCTTCGTACAAATATGTGTAAAATATTAGATATTCTACTCGAGAAAAGCCATCTCGGGTGTATGAAATTATCCAATTTCATCGTGAAATTATGAAATTATGGGGCTGAAAAAGTAACTGAAATTGGAAGCATTTTTATTTCTAGAGTCAATTCGAGCAATAATTGTAAGTGTATCTGCTATTCGTCGTACTTTTTTTTCGAATTTTCATACAGTTTTTTAAGGACGAACAATTAATTTCAAGCTCGTTAAATTCGAGGAGAAAAAAAATTTGTCAGAAATCACTAACCGAGAGCAGCTCATGGATTGTGGATTCGCTGAGATTCGTTAAACCACATTAGCCTCCTTAATTAGACGGAAGCAACGTACTTACGCGAGTATTTTAACGGCCGGGCTTGGGTTTTGATCCACTCGAGTTTAAGCACGTGCCCTCACGAGAATATTCCTTGCGGGCATTATACTGGACCTTACAGAATGTGAAATCGTTTTCTATAAACTGACGAAAACTTTATTCGTTTTTTTTTTCAAAGTGCAGTCTCCACTTGACTAATCGATTGATGTTTTTGTTTGCTTCTTCGAATCTCTATTGCCTTAATTCTGTCCGAAACGAATTCGAATTTATAGTTTGACTCTCCTGCTCGAGGATCGCGTCGTCCTTAATGGCAGACACCAAAATCATTCAGCCCCAAACATAAAGGCCGAAATTCCACGATATCACGCGCCCATATATTTTCATATAACACGATAATATATTCAGTGAAAGTACTTGGAGATTGTTTCGTTCGAAGTCAGACAACGTTACGTTGCGTATCGTGGCATGGTTAATGAGGTCTCCGAGAAATGATGTTACCAATTTTCTTGAAAGCTCTTTCAAGTGTTGCGCGCACACCAGTCGCACTATAGAGAACTGAGGAGAGAGCTTTTAGAGACAAAATATGACTTGTGATCAGGGAAAGCTTTTTTCCACTTCACATGGTAGGAAACACCGAGGCAAAAAGGGATACCAAACGAAAATTCTATTCGTCACACGTTAAATCCATGACTAATTATTTTTAAAACGATTTTGCCATTATATTGGAAATGTTTACGGTCAAGTTGATAGAAAAGGCTTGAATTAAAAACGTGGCGATGAAAAATATTTTTTCGTTCGAATAGGGTGGCAGCACAAGTTCCTCATTATCGATGAATATCGCACTGCGTTGGGAACACTCGCGACCTGACGTCACACGCTTTGGAAAAAATTTAACATTAACATTTTTTTTTTATTCTACTAAAGCTCGGAAGAAATTTACCTATTTTGAAAACAGTACCGAACTAGTTTATTTGAAAAAAAAGCTACCCCAGTTGTCGAGTCAGTTTTGTTAAAGTTTTTCAAAAACGCTTATAAATTCTAACAATTCAAGAATCGCGAGCTTAAATCCCATTTCGCCTGGATCTCCCCTGTATAAATATGCACATATTTCTTGCCGTACTCCCTGGGGATGAACGGGGGCGGAGGGGGGAGGGGGGAGATTGAATGGTTAACAACGTAAACTGGAGTTCTGGATCGAAATTCCGAGGTTAAAAGTCCAGTACCATTTTCCTCCGAGACTCCTTTTCTTATGAGCCATTAATCCTCGAAGTTAAAGTTTACGCGTGTCGCGGGGCGTTCGTCCTCAAAATGGTTGGAGGTAAATTTTTATATGGGATCAATTTCGTAGAGGATCGAAAAATTCTGCACAAAAAACTCCACTCCGGTGATTTTTTATCTTTAGTAGTTTAGTTTCGAAAAGAGATTTTAGAACGACCTTCGAAACACTTACTCCAGACAGACATTTCGAAAACGAATAAAAAACAGAGAAACGACGAGAAAGTACAGTCACTAACCGGGTGCTCCTTATAGTAGGGTTCAATATGTCAAATAACCGAATTGTAGAACGGTCGATATTTCGAAATTTCAAAAGTTGTAATATCAGATTGGAGAAAAATAAGTAATTCGAAATTCTTATTTCTGATCGACTATTTATTAGCAGATTACGTTTTTAACTGAACGATAGTTTTCATTTCGAATGCAATTTTAACAAATCATAAAAAAGTCGAAAATTCATATCTTCGAATTCAAAATGGAGAGTAATTGTTTTATAGATAGACCAGAATATAGAGTAGCGAAAAATCGAAAGTGAATTTTTGGAGCCTATAAAACTCGGATATGCAGAATAGCGATGGCTCGAAAAGACGAAAGTTTGAAAATGTTTGAAATTGAAGATCACCAGTCTGATTGTGAGTAAGTGAGTGAGTGAGACGCGTGTATTTTGAGCCCCGTTGCATTTCTTTATTTTGATCGGTCGACTTTCTAACGTTCGACTTTTTGGTGTTTCAGTATTTGAACCTCGCTAATATTCAGTCTTTCGTTATTATATATTCGAAATTGTGAATATTCGCAATAGTGCTGATTGTAGTAATTTATGAATGGGAAGGGTGATACTCGAATTTTCGGAAAAACGATATTTAGTCGTCGTTCTATGGGCGATTGTTACATTCTATTTTCGATGTAAACGTGCTTCGAACCTTGAAGTTTCTACTTTATTTATTTTCGACACTCAAAGCTCTAGTCGTATTCATCTGTCTCCGAGTATTGTCATTCGAAGTTTATAAACTCGAGATGATTTTAGCTGTTCGAAATTTTAATAATTCTAAAATTTTATCTCCACCCCAACCCCGATAATTTAATATTCTAACAAGCTTTTTTCGTCAGCATTAGAATTCGCACTAACCTCAACCAACATTCGATATCCAAACCTCGTTCAATTCCCTTCCTCGTTATGAATTCTCCACCTTTCTGAGCTCACGTCATATAAGATTAAACAAGTTGGCAGTCTACGGTAAAGTAAAGACTGACATAATGAGCGTAAACTTAGAATCACTGTATACATGCTCGAAACTTTGCAGTTCCCTTGCAACCCTTTCCGTGAAGCATCGATACCTTATCAGTTATATATCTCAGCACATATTTAACCACTTGAGATTCCGAATGTCGTATCTCCCAACGTTTAGCATGTTAACTCCCTTAACAAGAGTCCTTTTGCGACTGCGAAGGCCGCAGATAGTATGTAAACTTGTACGTAGCCCATACGTACATTTTCCATCGCAATTACTTCTCGTTCGGTTCAATTAAGCCACTTGGTGGACGGTAATTTCGACGGTGCGGATTCACCGAGCGCTGCCGAAATGCCCATTAGAGACCTGCATAACTAACTCGGTTATACCTTGTGACAATCCTTGTGCTCACTTCCAATGTATTACGACTATGGAAAACACACATGTATATGCACATAGTTTAATAAAATTTTGCATATGTACAGGGTGTTCTACGTCGATCCACATCATTTCATCTCGACAAAATGATACAGCAATAAAAACAAGATTTTTCACAGGAAAGTTGGACGCTTCGAAGGGCGACTTTGATCGATGATTTTGTCGCGTTTTGTTAATTTTTAGGCTCACACGAGATCGTTGATAGCTTAAGATGCTTCGGTGACCAGAAAAATATTGAGCTGGATTCGAAGAGCCGAAGCACTTTAGTTACAGGTTAAAAAATCAAGAACTTCCAGTTTCAGGGACTCGAGGATTGTCAGATTATTTTCTCCCCCGATTCACACTCGACACCTTGTATATTGATACGTAGGGAGTAACGAGACTTAGCGGTATCCGGATTTCTGGTTATATAAACGCGATTGCTCAGGGGCCAAGTTTGACTTTGTCCCTCTTTGTCCTCGCATCCATATTTGGCCTCTTTAACAACGGGGTGGTTCGAGCAGCCCTGTGAATATTCACGACTAACCTCGAGTGATACTCACACGGGGGAAGTATCTTCGCGCAGATTTTCCATGTCATGTGAGCACGATCGGTGCAGCATGGAGATTGAGTGGATATGGACGTTGAATAGTCGGACACCCACGGTTGGGAAGGGCATCGGCGCGCGGGTATGTTATCGGGGTAGAAAATATCTGGGAATCTTGATACTTCAGCTCGGAGCAATGGATATTTGCGCTTTCGAAAAATGCTATTCAATTTTCGATAATTCACTGGCTCCGCAGTTCCACCGGAGTAATTTCGCTTAATTGATTTATTGTGGGTCCCACGAGAGGGTGAAATATGAGATTAGTCAAAACGCTTCTCGGATAACGAATTTATCCCACAGTTGATTTATTAATCATTCGATTTACCGATTTGGGCAGTGCAAGGACGCGAATTTTATTTTCGATCAACTCGATTGTGTTTTTTATAAAGTTCTTGCTGTTTTTTTATAATAATATATTTTTTATTGTTCTTAATGGATCGCTGTGACAATGATTAACTCGTCGTGGCTTAAAGTCTCACGATTCCTTGTTGTTTGCGGTCTTTAGGCTGCTATTTATGATTTTGCTTTGCAATGCTAATGACTGACGGGAAAAGGGGGAGAGAGCGAGGGAGAGGGAGAGACATTTAGACGATATTTGGAAACGTGCCAAGTAACAGTTTCGCTTCGACGCCCTTTGCTGCTTGTAATCCCCCTTTTGGGCAACCGCACACGAATCGTAACGCCGCGATGTACTCGCTCGAAGCTACAGCCTCGTGCTACATGACACCTAACTATATACGCAGGCGCATGTATGCATATGCGTGTCCATTTCAATTCTAAGGACGAGCCCACGATCAACGAACTGTAATCGTCCCTTCGAACGCATGTGTCCATGTACGTGTGTATTAATCGCGATAGTTTGTCGCGTGCACCCTGTGACGATTTCACTCTAGATTCGCGTTCACACGTCCGTACGTCAACGCAATGCGTTATTCCAGTCGGAGTATATGGGGATCTCGCACTCTTCAACGGGGAATTTAATCATACCCGAAGGATCGTATTTTATGGGTATCTAAATTGGATCGATTTTTACTTCCCAATTAAAGATATAATCACTTTAAATTAATGTCAGAGTTATTAATTCGAAATTGTAAATACATTTTTTCATCTTATCTTTCGGCGAATGAAATTATGTAGGATCGGATATAATAAATTTGAAATTCTTTATTTTCAAATTCAATTTTAAACGAATTATAATGTTTTTATAAACTTCGTTCCTCGAGGTTCGCGAACAAAACTGTCATTTCTCTTGATATTTTCTTTTTCTTTACTTTCAATGATTTTTTAAGAAAGAATTGCTTTTTTTATCATTGCTTTTTTCAATATGAGCTATCACATTTCGAATACGTCTTGCTCTTTCATGTTTCGTTTCCACAATTACAAGTCATTAATTAATCGGGGATCCATCTCTGACTGAACCCCAAATTTAGTTCGTCCCTGGCGAAAATACTACAGTTTTTTATGTTAAAAACCCCATTAGAGAGCGCAAAGGGAAAACGCAATGGGAAATGTATCAAGAAAAATGTATTAATAAAAAGACAGAAGGCTATGACGAGAATGGACCAAGCAAAGAAGAAACAAAATGTCGAAATAAGCAAATGTGAAGTTACACGAGTGCTCATTACCAATTTTATTCAATCTTTAACGTAATTATTACTAGTAAGACAATCGTCTCGAATTGTTTCCCAAACCTTCATTAAATACTTCATTGTTATTGTACACTTTTTCATAAACTTCGTAAGAAGCGTTCATTCGTTATATGGAAACGTAATAAATGATTTTTTACACATAATCTCCATAACCCTGTGTTTTTTTTTTCATATTTAAACACGTTTATCTCAATAACCAATAAGAGGAAACCTTTAAAATTTGATATGCGTGTCAGTCGACTGCGCATTTAAACTCTATGTAAATTTCAAGACTTTCTTAAGAAAATCTTTTCGTGCATGAACTACTTTAGTTAGCCAGAGAGATTATTTTATTCACACATTCTGTCGATCATAGAGCCGTGGCAGATGTAGATTCCAATCGTAGATTTTTTCGTTCGACACCGCAGGGATGTCAGTGATATAAAATAAAAATTTTTAATAGGAAATCGACGGGTTGAGAAAATTCTCTGAACGTACGTTTGCTGGGAAGACAGAAACAGCGTTTTTATTTCCCAGTCAATTTTACCCACCTCACCAGCAACCAATTGTACGAAGGTTCATTTTAAAGCGACCATCTGTAAATCCAATTTCGATTATCGACTTTGATTTTTTTGTATCGTCAGGCACGCAGTACTCGTAAATTTTCATTTGTTATTTTTCACCGCGCAGCTTTTTTAATGTGGAAAAATTGTAAAATCCCTGGGCATTATTGCCATGGAACAAAAGAGTATTAAATACTGACGTCGATAGGTTGTCAAATCTTTATCGGTATACAAGAGCGTTAACAGGTTGAGGTGTTTATCGACACGTGGTATGAAAACCGATACAATTTATCTCGTCGTTAGTTCAACGTCACATATACAATCTGCTCGCACACAGCATTCGATTGCCTGGTTTATGTAAAAGCATACACGAAATAACAAAATGCATGAAGCGTTTGAACCAGCGCCGCTGCTCCAGCTCGATTGAACCGTAGAAAAAGAGCGATCAATTTGTCCATTTCGAAACTGCCTCAGGCAGCCTTCACTGACATTGTAAATTAATAGAAACGCACACGTTTAATTCCACAATGTATACCTCAATTATTTGTACTCGTCGACGATACGAATTCGCGAATAATGCAATAAAAAGAGGGAGAAAAAGCACGGGACTCTCGCACCGATACCTCGTAAATGATCCCTTTGATACCAACTAGTAGATCACTCCCTAAATTCCAACAAAACCAATAAAACGTTCGCCATAATTACGAATCGAGATAACGAGTCGCGTACGTTTACAATGCCAGCTGCTTCAGTCGAAAATGAGCAGAATTACACCGAATTGGGGTTAGCTTCACGAACTTTTTTTTCCTCATAAATATTCAGAGGTGCATCTCTCCCTAAAAATGTGGGGAAAAATGCATCATATGTTTTGGGAAAAGCTGCGCTTCTCCATATTTACCGTTTTTTTCAAATCCTTCCAGTGGTTTATATATTCCTTTTGGGAAGTAATTTTGCTCAAACAAATGAGAATCTTATGATTTAAAAACCAGCAGCATTGGTCCATTGCTTGAATATGAGTTAACGAGTCTTCATTTTTATCTCGGATCGAGTTGAAATGACGCGGAGAAATGTGTGAATGCGATATCATCTTTTATTTTTCGTGAAGACCCCTCGTTGGGTTGGTTCCTTCTTACGGTAACAGCTCCGCTCACCGGTATATGTAAAAAGTTAATGTCCCCTTAGCATATTCAGCATTCAGTCACCTCTGTGAGCGTAGTATCACTGTGAGCTCGGTAAATATAGTGGATAAGAAAATAAAATTGCTGGAAGACTGGATGGAGAGTTAGTATGCATGCTCGAGAGGCGTCGAGACAGAGAAAGGGAAAGCGAGACGGGTACAAAAGACTAATTAACTTGAAGCAAGTAATTAAGTGGTTGTGTGGGCTAATGTTGCCTCGGTTACAAACGAAGGAAAAGAGCGAGTACTTTGCAAAGATCTGTAACCGACAATGCGAGCGTCCTGGCTGCACAGTCATGTGTGCGCATGTGAACGTGCAGCTTGGCTGGATACACACTCGTGTCCCAAGCAAACGAGGAAATTCATTAGATATTTCATTAGAATACGTGGTCTGCGGAGAACAGCTGAAGAGTGAGGGAGGATCAAAAGTCTCCGGGGGTGTGGAAAATGAAAGGTTTATGCAGCATGCAGAAGCGCTCGAATCTTTTTATCTGCAGACTGTAATCGTCACTGTGATATTTTCAATCAGACGAAACTTTCACGCGTGAGAAATCACTTTCAGACCATTCCCACAATGAAGTGCATTTCCCCATCCACCATAACTTTTTTCCAATCCCATCGATTTCCACCTAAATATTGAAAGACAAATTCAGCATATTTTCGTCCACTTCCCTGCCAATGGCCCGGATAAATTTTCATACACGTCTGTGTCTGTGTGCGCGCGCGTGTGTGTGTGTGTGCGTGTGTGTGCGTGCTTATGTCAAGCTAAATTTTCTCGTCCACTTTGGAGGCCCTGAAGCTGGATTCGTACATGCAGGGAAGGAGAACGACGAAAAGGGTCACGTAAAGGAAGTTTTCGGGTTAAGTCTGTGAAACACCGGGAGACGAGTCCATCCCAAGCGCTCAGCTTTCGCTAAGCCACCCACTCATATTCCCGTCGCGTGCGAAAGATATACTCTATCTTGCTGCCTTCTCTTATATGGGAAGGGACGACAGTAGGGTGTCACCCCCATACACCCAACGGGCAGACACACCATAACGTCACTAGGACCTTCGCGGTCCTCTCTGAACCTGTTGTCTGCTTCACGTCCCATATATATTCACTCACGTGCACATACATGCACACTTATAACGCTGTATATGCTTCGGACTTGTGAAGCAGGCTCTAAAACGCAGGATCAAATCTCCAGCATCAAAAAATTATCTTCTACTCTAGGAATTTTCAGATGCCAAGCCTGGCAGCGATATTTTTTACGAGTACGAAAAAAAGCAGCAGGAGAAAAAGCGTAAAAGACTCTTGCAAACTTTCACAATAAATTCCATCATCGTAATCGTGATGAAGAGGCATCACTGTCGAAGCAGCTTGTACGAAAATCTATAACGATTTTACAAAAACGCAATAACTCAGGATTTACTACCCTCTGCAAGGGGATCGATGATTCCAAATTACAGAATAACCAGTCCGAATTTTATGACGAAAGAAAACCCTCTCTTTCAATGAATTCACCGAGTTTTTTTTTCACTTTTCTGCCCGATATCACGGCACGTTGTTCCTGCCACATGACGATGGGATAAAACAAATAAATGTAGCTTATACAGAAATGATTATGGGGACATGAAAATATTTTGATACGTCTTTTTACTATACGATTCTTTTTCACTCTCATAAGAAAATACGGAAGGATAACGACACCGTACACACAATCTGATATTTTCTGTGTCTCATGATATTTCGCGACTTTTGTATACATTGGAACGCGCGCATAAGCGTTGGACCGGGGCCGTAACGACTTTTTAAGTACGGAATTTTTAAAAGCAAGCTTCGCCCCCTTCGAAGTGTTATCGTGAAATGTTCCGATGGTGGTAGCAACTTCTCAGGGAATTTCCGTAAGCCTCCAATCCTCTTTTGCAATAGACTCTGAAGATTCTCCCTCGCCTTGTAATATATTCCGTTGAGTTTCGCGCACGGTATAGAACGTCGATGTATGTATGAGCAAACATATACCTTGCACTAAATGATCCTTGATATCGACTAACAATAAGTTTTCATCGTCTTTATTGTAGGTTGAGATGAAGGGGATTTCCGGACCCATAGAGTTCAAGGAGGGAAGGAGAATCCAGTTCAAGCTGGATCTGCTGAAACTCAAGCAGCACTCTTTAGTCAAGGTAACTCGTGATACATAACTGTACTGAACTTTTCATTCGCTACTATTTGCGTCCACATTATTTCGATTGAAATAACAGGGCACGCCGAACAACATAAAAGTTGCAACTATATATGGCTCCTGGGAGGCTCGTATTGCTTTTAAAATCATGAGGATCAATACTTTATAGCTCGCTTTTGTCCTCGCATTCATTCATGCGAACTTTAAACTTTCAATGCGCGGAGCTTGAAAATTGAAGCTTCGTCGAGCACTAAACGAGTTGGAGGTTTCAAAAGCAATACGTCAAAATGTAAATGATCCAGACACGATTTTCGGCCAAACATCGGGCGAACTGATGCATTAGATTTTTTTATCTCGTTCATTGAAGGTCGGAGAATGGCAACCTGGGGCCGGAGTCAATGTGACAGACAGAGCAGCATTTTTCGAGCCTGGTATTGCAAACGTGACTCTCATCGTCATTACTATCCTGGTTAGTAAAATGTTCCTTTCCATAGAATGCAAAAAAAGAATTTACGACAAATTTTATTTCGAGGTTGAAAAGTAATTGTTTTTTTCCATGCACGTTTGATAACGCTCGATCGATGAATTACGAGAAATGTTGGTTTATCAATAGAAAAATTAAGCAACGTGAATCATTTCTCTAGACGAATATTTATCGCTATACGCCTCCGGATTTAAAAAATATAATGATCCCCCTTCGAACGAGTGTGCTCAGCACTCCTCATTTACGATCAATTGATTTGATATTCATGGCTCATATAATGGAATAAAAATGCATATACTCAGGCAGGTACCCTCTTCGGGACACCCCGTGGGAAATCATTCCTTAGGATAACAAACGGTGCTCTGCGCGTCACCCCACCCGAATCGCGTCGAGATTTGCAGAACTCGACTCCCAAAATCCATGACATAATACGCGTTCTAGAGAAATTTAAAACCTCTTCTGAAACACGATCGAAGAAAATGAGAATGAATCGTGTAATTTTATAACTTCGTACAATAGAGTTTTCGTTTTTATGGGGAAAATTGAAACGGAGCTGAGTGGATAATAAATTTTGAATAATTTAAGCAATTTATTATCTCATTTATACATTTTGCAAATATTATTTTTCAAGATACCAAACTTTTCAACACCTTCGGTAGACACAATTTCGCGTTTATTCCGCTACAACGAGCCACGTAATTCGCAGCAAATCCTAAACATCCACAATCATCATTTAAATCGTTGTTTATTGTCAAAATATTTTACTGATCATTCGAAAACATTTTCTCGCGTCTGGTTATTTTGTAAGAATTTAGATAAAGTTCCAAAAGCATTGCTAACCATAAGCGATCCTGTAAATTCGATTTTGAAATCCACAATCGCTCATGGAAAACCGTTCATCAAACTTCGTCATCAAATCTCACTTTATTTTCTCCATTATTGCGCTTTCATTTCTCTTCTTTATCACATGCTATTTCTTTACTATCGTTTATTTTTTCATTTCACTTGTTCGTCGGTGTCACCGGTGCGTGGTCCTCATTAATTTAACTTGTTCCGAGGGGGTCCAGGAGAAACCCTACGTGATGATGCATCACGAAAAGAACTACACGGGGAACACGCGGTTTTACGGTTTTTGCGTGGATCTCCTAGAAATGGTGGCGAGGGACGTAGGCTTCTCGTATCGTCTGGAACTCGTTGCCGATCGAAAATACGGTGCTAGAGATCCGGAAACCGGGGAATGGAACGGCATGGTCAATGAACTCATGCGACATGTATGCTTTGGTTTGTTTAATTTTTTCATTTGTTTTTCTCACACATTTCTCACCGTGACTTCTCGATCTCGTGTGTATGTACGGAGATAAATCAAATCCCCCAAAAAAAAAAAAATTTAGAAAATCTCGCAAACGTGGTGAACACATAGAGAAGAAAATCAATTATTGTGACAATCGGAAACGTTATTGGGCCAAAACCACTTTAAATTCAATAAAACGAATGCAATTTTTGTCAAAACATCTTTGCTCGTAAAATTAGTAGAACATTAGAAATCATTCCCAAAATTTATCTCACTAATTCATTCGATTTTTTTCGTATTTTACTCATCAAGTTAAGGTAGATCATGCCCGTAAGATCGTATTTTATGGGTGTCTAAATTGGATCGATTTTCACTTCCTAATTGAAGATATTATCACTATAAATTAACATCACAGTTATTCATTCAAAACTGTAAATAAATGTTTTCAACTTATCTTTTGGCGAATGAAATTACAAGCCATTAATTAATAGCGATAATGCTATAGTATTTTATGCAAAAAATCGGACTAGAGAGCGCAAAGAGAAAACACAAAGGGGAATGGCTGAAGAAAAAAGTATTAATAAAAAGACAGAAGGCTGTGACAGGAATGGGCCAAGCCAAGAAAAAACAAAATGCCGAAAAAAGCAAATGTGAGGTTATACGAGTGCTCATTACCAATTTCGTTCAATCTTTGACGTAATAATTTTTATTACTAGTAAGATAATCGTCTCGAATTTTTTCCCAAACCTCCACTATATACTTCATTGTTATTGTGTATTTTTTCACAAACTTCGTAAGAAGCGTTCATTCGTTATGTGGAAAGAGGAGCGATTTTTTACGCATAGTCCGTATAACCCTGTGTATTTTTATTTATATTTAAAACACGTTTATATCTCAATAATCGATAATACGAACCCTTTAAAATTTGATATGCGTGTCAGTCGACTACGCATTTAAACTCTGTCTAAATTTCAAGACTTTCATAATAAAATCGTATCGTGCATGAACTACCTTAATAAATGAATATTCGAAAGAAAGGAAGTTACAGGAAAATAGAAAAACATGTGTATCGCTTATTTACGATAATAAGTTCGATGTTTAGTGTTCCTGTGTGTGTGCTAATGATTATCGTGTTCAAATAAATAGATGCAACTTAATGCGTAGCTAGACGTAGTTTTCTCCGAGCAATACGACGTTCCTTTCGTAAAATCTTTCGTATAATTCAAACCGTATAGAATTCACCGTAGGGCCGAATATTGAATAAACGCCAAATGTGTATTTAACTGCAGCGTGTATTTCACGTGAAGTCCTCTTTTCTGATAAGTCTGTATCTGTTTTAATGTGTTTTGTGCTCCTCGCAACCCTAAAAGTCATTTTATCCGTCCGTTTGTACGCAGGTGATTAATGAGTCAATAGATGGGAGCTCTAATGAGATAACAGCCGAATCAATTTCATCGCCAACGAGTTTCACTCATTCGCGTCGTACTCGCAAATAACTGTCGAAGCTTTTAAATCTCTGTGTCTTTCCCCTTTTCAGGCTACCTTTGAGCTCTCTCTCTCTCTCACGTGTGTGATTCCGATAATAATTTTCGAGTCAAAGAATCAAAGTCACTGTCGTCACTGTTGAAAATCATGCGTTATCCATAATTTTCTCATTCGAACATTTTTCCAAGCCCCGCACACTGTCATTTCGCTTGAAATACATTTTTTTCAAACAAATACATCATCCTCACCGATATTCGATGAGAATATATCGAGACACTCGACGCTCATGGGAAATTCTCGTTTTTCACTGCTCCCTTTACGATTTTATTCGATCAAGATATACTCGAGTGGAAAGGTCTGGCGGTACCGGCTGTTTCGCTATTTCGAACTGCTTTGATCATTGTTCGTCAGAGTTCGAACGGTTAGAAACGTGTTAACGAACACTCGATGCCGGAATTACGATTTTTTGTCACGCCAATTACAGAACGTTGGAGAGTATCTGCAAAAAACAAGTAGGAGGCTCGAAATTTCTTCCCTCCAATTCATCTCATTTGTGTCATTCTATTATCAATTAAAGATCCCGCCCGGCTGGATGTGTTCAAGTGAGAAAATTTTCACCGCTTTCTCGTGCTGCTCACATGTAGCACTTTCTTCAGCGAGACCTCGTCGATCTTCCGAGAACGAGGTCCCGTTGTCACAAAACGTTTTACTCTCCTCGAGCAACGAACCGCGAAAAAGGACAGTGGGAAAAATAAAAAGAAGCACACAAACGCACACACACACACGCTCGTAAATAGAGTCGTAATAAAAAAAGAGCAGGCATAAGAGAAAAGGGTAAAGGGCGCAGGGGTTAAAACAGGTAGAAAAATCCAGAGTTCCTCTTTTATCGCACCCGTAGGAACAGCCGTACGTAATGCTGAGGAGCCAAGGAAATTTCAGCGGTAACGAACGTTACGAGGGTTTCTGCATCGACCTTCTCAGGGAGATTGCCCAAATGGTCGGCTTCACCTATAGGATCGAACTTGTGCCTGACGGAAAGTACGGCGTTTACGATTATGAGACCGGCGAGTGGAATGGAATAGTTCGCCAATTGATGGACAAGGTCAGTATCCGTACACACAGCATAGATCGCATTTACAAAGGTCAGTGGGGGTGTTGGTGTGCGCGAATGTGAAGTGTAAAATCGTATACCGAGTGTAGGCTGATCGAGGGAATTGCCGGATTAAATGAACTTTTCCCAACGAGGAATTTCAAACTTTTGCTTTCAACTCTTTTCCTCGGGAACTTCGAGGAATTGGATTTTTCCAAAGAGAAACACTTTTTTTACTACGATCATTGAACCCCGAGGAATTTCTTAGGAAACACCGGGAAAAAGCGAGCCTCGCCAAATGTTTTCAACGATTCAGCACCACTTGCAGTATCGAAATATGAACGTATGACGCGATACACGAAGTTATAGTTGACTTAATGTTTCCCTCGTACTATAACATATTCGACGATAAATGCATTCACGTGTATGACGGATGCAACGAAACCGAGCTTCAGAGGGAGGCTTGCTTGCACAGTGCGAATGTGCAATTTCACCACTGAAACTGACGTTGCAACGATAATGTTGCGGTCGTGCGTTACAACCACGTGCAAAACTAGCGGCCGCGAATTTCAACCGATACGTATATACTGCTTGGACGGAGAGCTGAATAGGAGCTTTTATCAAAGCTATAACAACGTGGAACAACGTGCAAAATAATTGATTCACTTCGACTGTGTTACTAAATAAATTTAAGGGTCAAATCGACTCGTTTAACGCATTAACGAATCGTGTCAATTTCAATACATTTCGGACCCCCAAAATTGAGGAATTGGGGAAGTTCTTTGTCAAAAAAGAACTTTGATAAACAATGCACGAAGTCCTCTAATTTCTGTTAAATATTCCATATATTCGGTGTGTCTCTCGTTACGATCACGAATCATTAATTTGGCATAATGAAAACTGAAGAATTGATTTCTCGTTAATCCGTTGGTCAAAGAAAGTTTGACGACTGCATGAGCCGATACGCGTGACCTTGTCAAGCCTGGCGATGCTGTTTTCCCTTTTCCGCAGGAACTGAAAATTTTTACTGGATTTACCATAATTTTCACAATTCAATGCGCATCTACAGAGAAATATCACTCGCAGTTGTGTTTAGGTCGAACGAGAGTTTTTTTTCCCGGTATAAATGTGGAAACATGAAGATCCAGTGACTCGCGATTCATCGGATAAGCCAATGGCCGGGCTCCTGCGTAATTCCGTTACCGATGCTTAATCGCCGAGGCGAGAAAATCTGTTCTATGCATTTTTCTTTCCATCTCGTTACAAGACTTTTCGTTGAGGCGGGATGTGAATAGTAAAAATTTCTCGGTGCAATCAAGTGCTCGGAAGCTGTAATTAGAGGAGATGAAAGAAAGCGGATGAAAAGCGAAGTTCAGGAAGCAAAGTCGAGAAAGAGGGGGGGGGAAAGCAGGGGGCAAGAAAAATATCGTAGTGGAAGAAAAATGTTGAGAAATCCAAGTTATAACCCCCAAGAAATAGCGAGAGACGTAAAGAGATGATTAGTGAGAAAGAAAGACGGAAAGTGAGAGAATCACAAAAATTCTTAAGTCCCTCTCCCTGAAAAACAAGGAACAGACGTTTGGAACTTACGAGAATTTGAAAAGCCAAGAGATTATGTTACATTTCCGCCAAGCCAAAGTCCCATCGTTATAATCACATCGCTTTGACCCTCCAAATTCTCATCGCAAAGATTTCGGATTCCAGCTTATGAAAAATTCAGGAAGTCAGGAAGTAAAATATGCGGAATATCTTAGCGCCGGATGAAAATACAAAAGAGTCACTTCGATCGCCCACGAGAGAATCATTTTTACAAATATCCAACTCTCGTCACGCGAGACCCACATTTTCGAATGACTTCCAAAACCATAGCAGTGTTTTCGGAACCTGCGATACGTGAATTCGTCAATTCTAATCGGCTCCCGAACTTATGTTAAAACTCGACGCTTCCACGAGTGCGCATATATTCACGAGGGCAGAAGCAATATGAGAGTTTCCTCGATATTCTCGAGCACGCAACTTTTCATCGTACTTTATCTATTCCTGAAACAATGAAACCTTCCTCGCTGAATAAGGCTGTACTATTAATAATAACTTAAAGTACAAATGTGTATGAATACGAAGAATGATGATAAATTTGTATACGTATACGATGAACTTGACAAATGGCAAGTTCTCGCTGGGCCGAGTGAAAATTTCCATTGTCGTGAGCACCTCTGCTGGCGCAGGTGTTAGCGCACCGCACCATTTCACAAAGCGTCGGTTTATCACGAGACGTTTTGTATTAATTTTCGTTGGATAATCATTAATTTCGTTGAGAAGGAGTGGGGGGGGGAAGAGGAGCGAGAGTTCGGTTCACGTAGGTGAGCCGAAGCTTATGAGAAAGTGGTGCGAGATGACGGTGGTGAGAGTGCAAACGCGATGTCGTGCATTTAAAAAATAGGGCAAAAAATGTACAGAGAAAAAAAAGTTAAAATACACGTATAGCGAGGGAGCGAGCGCGGCTGGGGCGAGAGTGAAGTAAAAAAATAAATGGACCATTGAAAAAGTAAAGCGGATACGGTCAGAGCTCGGGGATTCATATTTCAGAAGCTCAACCTTTTTTTTCACCCCTCCTCGCCCTGTTTGAAGGATTTCCCGAAAGTGCTACGAGTATGGGAACAAAATGTATTCACTCGCGTTTCTTTTTTATTCACAGTTTTTCCATTAAGTGCTCTTGAAATTCTACCATCTTTTTTCCTTCTGCCGGTTGACAATTTTTTTTTATTCATCGAAACACAGTTATTCTGCTAACAACGTTTCTCGATGTTCGTTATACAGGCTCTTTCGAACTTTGACCTCTCCATTCTCAGCTTCGATGTAAATCTGTCGCTTTTTGTGTGTTTGTGTACGCGCGCGTGTTTAACTTTTGTTTAGTTAACCCTCGATCGTGTGTAGCTTACCAAGACCCTGCGTCGTAGTTCTGCACTGTTATTTAAACTTTATAAGAAATCAATGTCTTGTGCCTCGTGGTTCAATGTTTTGATTGAAATTCTTTAACGTTTTTTGTATTAAAAATTACAGAAAGCAGATCTAGCCGTGGGCTCGATGACGATTAATTATGCTCGCGAGAGTGTCATAGATTTCACAAAGCCTTTTATGAACCTCGGAATTTCCATTCTTTTTAAGGTAAGTTTGAAATTATGAGTACCTCGGGTTAATACCTTGAAGTTAAAATATCGTGGACATAAAAGAATTCGGGATGACACGGAGGACTGAAATTTTTAATAACCTGCGAAATAAATTTTGTCGAATGAAATTTTGACCACTTTTTCCATCCCAATAATTCTCTTATGAGTATTTTTTAAAAAATCGTCAAAAAAATAACGGTGGAAAAGTCCGAAACATTCGTGCGCCAAAGGGGATATTTAGTATCTTCGCCATATTGTGGTCGAACGTAATTCTGTCGTTGAGGACAAAAGCACAGACTTCATCGTCGCATTCGCTCGACGATTTCGGTCCTCGATAATTGCTTCGTTTAACCAGTATCGTTTGGACGAGCTGGTCGATAAGACCGAAACGGAGACGATGCGCGAACGTGTACTCGTCGACGGGCAATTCCCCTCGTTAATTAACGTACTCCAGACGCGTCCCTGGGGCTTTCTCCGTATCACGATGTCTCTCCGCTCCGACAATCCGCTTCGTGATAACGATTAGATTTGCTTGTGATATTTTATTCAGCTTTTTCCCTGTGGAATATCCGTTTTTCGAATTCACTTTATTTCCTTCCTCCAATTGAATTCGCCAGTAAATGTTCAAGAAATAATTCACGATTTATCGTCAGCAGGAATTCTGCTGAGTCATTTTTCTTTAAAATACTCAATTTTTTATTTTCACGTCCATTTGCAGGTGCCCACGAGTCATCCAGCTCGATTATTCTCCTTTATGAATCCACTGGCGATCGAAATCTGGCTGTACGTACTCGCAGCATACGTACTAGTCTCCGTTACGATGTTCGTGGTGGCACGTTTCAGTCCTTACGAATGGAACAATCCTCACCCCTGTCATTCCGGTCCCGAAGTTGTGGAAAATCAATTCTCACTGGCCAATAGTTTTTGGTTCACCATCGGGACTTTGATGCAACAAGGAAGTGATTTAAATCCGAAGGTACGTCAAAAAAACATTCTCTGTGAGGAGCAATAACTCATATTAATCCGGAAGTATCATTGACGTTCTACGAATCGAGCGATTTCAATTCGATCATCAAATTTTAAGGTAGATCATGCCCAAAGGATTGTATTTTGTTAGTGTCTAAATTGGGTCGATTTTTTACTTCCTAATTAAAGATATAATCACTTTGAATTAATGTCAGAGTTATTAATTCGAAATTTTAAATACATTTTTTTCAACTTAAAAAGCAATGGGAAATGTATAAAGAAAAATTGATTAATGAAAAGACAGAAGGCTATGACAGGAATGGGCCAAGCCAAGAAGAAACAAAGCCAAAATGCCGAAAAAAGCAAATGTGAGGTTACGAATTTTTTCCCAGACCTTCGTTATTATACTTCATTGTTATTGTGTGCTTTTTCATAACCTTCTTAAGGACCGTTCATTCGTTGTATGGAAAGATAAACGATTTTTTACCCCTGTGTATTTTTCTTCACATTTAAACACGTTTATCTCAATAACCAATAAGACAAACCCTTTAAAATTTGATGTGCGTGTCAGGCGACTGCCCATTTGAACTCTGTCTAAATTTCAAGACTTTTTTAAGAAAATCGTTTCGTGTATGAGCTACCTTAATCGAATATAAGCGCAGATGGACATTTATTTTCAACAATTGAGAAGAAAACGTCATTTTTTTCAATATCCGATGATAAAATAGTATGAAAAGTCAATGAAAAACGAATAACAATGTGAATTTTATAATATGTTTGTAAAAGGTATTCAACCCTCGTTGTATTCGAAACCCTTGAAAAATGGCATTTGGCCTACTTTGAGAAGCAACAGGTTACACTGACAGGTTGTACCGCACAGTCGACACAGATGAGTCTCAATTAAGCGCTTTAATGAAACGCGAAAATTAAATTGGCACTAAAGCGAGCGTCGGATTTGATGAACAATAAAATTAGACCCTTTGGGTTCGTCGCGAATAAAGCGCGAGAGAATGGGACGCGATGGGGTGGGAAACATTCGAAAATTTTAATCGACCGAACGACTTTAATTGCCTTTCAATAATAACATTTTTTCTGAATTCCACTGGACGCGACTGGCTTAAAATACATTTCAGTTTTCCTGTTAATAAAAAAAAAACAAACGAAAGTAATGAAATATATTGTTATTTTTATCGTGGCCGTTTTGCATCGATCAACCCAACCTGCATAATGGGCGTCATGAAACTGAATGTACAGATTTAAATTTCCACTGTAAAGAGTCAAAATAAAATTCAAAATGGACTTTTCAACCGCGGATAAAAAAGTTTTCTCATAACAGGCTATTTATCGAGCGGGACAAAGCCGTCTAAAAGGCACATTATCGTGTAACGACCAAAATGATTTTCACCCGACGAGCCATTCAACGCGCTTTCATTCATTACTTTTATTTGGCTTAAACACCGCGAATAAATAGTCGAGCCCAAAGTGCATTCGAAACGATTACGTGTTTCATACAATTTAACGCCCGTGATTTCTCTCCACGCGATTATCCAACACGTGTATACTGGCACTCATTGGTAGCAACAATGAGCCGGGCGTATCGGCTTTTCATCGAGATTTAACAAGTTCGGTTAACCGAGTTGCTGCACCGAAGTGCATTTGCTGCTCGTCTCGCTCCTAATTTTTTTTTTTTGTTTCGCTCCTCATTGTTTTCGTAGGTTGGCACGTAACTTTTCACTTTTATTGCTACGATTCTGGGCACAAATAATAACAAATAGTGAGAAAAGCTAGCGAGAGATTTCATTTTCAAATGTTTTTCTCGAACGATAGAAGTTGCAAGGATGCTCTCGAGTCACGAAATCGACGGGAATCTAAAAGAGTCCATTCGAGAACCAAAGATTTTCACGTACATTCCGTGCTGATGTCTCAAAACGTGCCTTTTTTACTATTCACATCTGCGGAACTCTCTCGCTCTTTCTATTCCTTTCATTCTTCCTCCCTTTATTCACTCCGCGATTTTCCCTTCACCTTTTATCTCATTTCTCATTCCCATTTCACCCGGTGCGAAAACGCGCTATTATATTTATCTACACTGACGTTTTACGGGGGTTCACGCACTCAGATTTTCTCTCGCATCGATGAACGCTTACGTACACGTTTGTCAAGGCTCTTTATCCATATTTTTATATTTTTCTGTTCTGTTCTGTCGTCGAGATATATATTTTTACTCTCCACTTCCGATTCAAGTCTTCGAGTATTGCTGGGCCCTGCAAGAAAATACTTGACGTCAACATAATACCGAAAATTTAATGGTTTTCGGTTCGTTGTTTCCCTTCTTTTCTAAATTTATCTCTCCATCGAGTATCTCCATGCTTTTGTCAAATGGGAGCTGAAATTTTTGGTGCCGTTCGAGTTTCCAAGTGCAATTATTCATCCCTTCATCACAGGCCACGAGTACGAGAATCGTCGGTGGGATCTGGTGGTTCTTTACTCTCATAATTATTTCGTCGTACACCGCAAACCTCGCAGCTTTTTTGACCGTCGAGAGGATGATCACGCCGATTGAAAACGCCGAAGATCTCGCTGGCCAGACGGACATCACTTACGGGACTCTCGAGAGCGGCAGCACGATGACGTTCTTTAGAGTAATTAAAAAGTTTTTCATTTAAAAAAATGGGAAAACATAAAATTTGTATGTTTCAACGGTGCTACTTTATCGTCTGAAATACTCTTGAACCATCGTCGTATTTTCAACGTAATTGCATTGGTATTACTGCACAGGATTCTATGATCGAAACGTACAAGAAAATGTGGCGGTTTATGGAGAACAAAAAGCCATCAGTTTTCGTGCCAACGTATGAAGAAGGTATTCAAAGAGTACTGCAAGGAAATTATGCTTTTCTCATGGAATCGACGATGCTCGATTACATCGTTCAAAGGGATTGTAACCTCACGCAAATTGGCGGGCTGCTCGATACCAAGGGTTACGGAATTGCAACGCCGATGGGTGAGTGCCTCGTCCCGTGAACACCATTATCGATTGTATCGAATGCTAAAATGTTCTTTTTGCTCAGTTTCACTTGGAAAGTGCCAGAAAACTCATTTACATTTTCCAGGCTCAGTTTGGAGGGACAAAATATCACTTGCGATTCTAGAACTTCAAGAAAAAGGTGAAATTCAAATGCTGTACGACAAATGGTGGAAAAGTCCTGGAGACACTTGCATGAGGACAGAAAAGGGCAAAGAAAGCAAAGCCAATGCTCTGGGAGTTGATAACATAGGTAGGCATTTCGTTTCATGATTTTTTCGCTAAATATCACAAAATTGCACAATCTTGTTGCAACAATTTTCGTTATTTTAACCGTTAGTGGAAACTCCGATTGTTTGGGCTTCGAACTTCGTTCCCAAGCCGAATTCGACTTTCCGTACTACAATGTTTGACGTCAAAAAATCACTGGCCTCTCATTCATGCAATTTTAATTTCGTCCTTCAAAGGTGGAGTTTTCGTCGTCCTTCTATGTGGCTTAGCGTTTGCTGTTCTCATCGCAATTTTCGAGTTTTGTTACAACTCCAGAAAAAATTCACTCCCTGAACGCGTGAGTTGAACAATTCAAATGATTCTGTTCCATCAATACTACAATGTTTTTAATCATCGTTTCTTTGTTTTTTCTTTTATGCATGGATTTTTGTAACGAACACATTGCATGCTCTAGAGAGAACTGATCGACTGAAAACGACGATTTTACACTGCCTTTATTTCCGGACCTAAAATATGATCACGGGGTAAGATTTCAAGTACAGCAATCCTCATCAGACAAAGTTTCATAATCTTTTTGACGAAATTAAACGAACGTTTCGTAAAAACACGTACGAAGATTTTAATTCTTCAAAAAATTATCTAAAATCGGAAATTTTCGAAAAATAATTGAATTCTTTGAAAAAAAAAAAAAAAAACACAAACAGTGTACAATTATTGTACACTTTTTTACGATTATACCCTTTTTTCACAATTATAACCCTTTTTTACGAGGACTCTAAAACGTTCAAAAATTTTGAGATTTTTCTCCAATGACAGACTTTTTTTTTTAATACAAATTCGAGTCAGAATTATTCCATTCCAATAAAATGAGAATGCGATCCAATAAGTTTCGAAATGAATAGTCATGAGACGTGATATTTTGTTCAGCAAAGGCCACCGGTACCTGCACCACCGCCAACTTGTTCAAGCTCACTTCAAGGCATACCTCAAGCATTGCAGCAGCAAAGTCAACAGCAACAAGAATCTCTGTGTTCGGAAATGGCACGAGAATTGTGTCGTGCTTTGCGCTGTCGAGCATTGACTCGGAGAAGACAAGCCTGCGAGAAGTGTTCGACTCATGTTGTTGGCTTTTCTCTGGACAATCCCACAGCAACTCCTTTAAATGGAATACGATCGCAGGTAAGAAATAAACCAGAAAAAAATGAACATGGAACGTGAGATAAACGAAGCAGGATAAGAAAGTGAGAGCAGAAATTTCTGTCTTTCCAGAGGAGCAGTCTGGGCGTTTCCGTAGAACTTCCGGGGCACATCCACCACATGCATCATCACCCGACTTCCCACGATTATGAGGGCAACTGAATCGTCCTTCGATCCCATACACCGTTGATCTATCGAGATAACAATTACGAGCACAGATAAATAATGAATTAAAGAATTATAGAGAGAAGGAACAACAAAAATTGGAAGCAAAGTGGAAAATGACGCGAACGATATTGTTGGGAAAAAAATTATTTTCTATTGAACTCAGAAATTTGTGGTCCGCATGGTCCCGTAGCCGATGAGGGCAAACGTTCGTATCCCCGGATTCGAATAAATAATATCATGAGACTTCTGTAAAATGAATTACAGAGAAGAATGCATTTGTTACGAATTTTTACGAAATTTATTATGAAACGTGTTTGAGTGATGGAAAATAAAAGTGCATAATCTCACCCGTCGTTCGTTGGAATGTAACGAAAAATGTTCGATGAAAGTAATGCAGCGGTCCACGCCCGTTTTCACAACTGCCCTCGCAAACCTCGTCGTTATATTCGTGGCAAAGGATTGATTCGACCAAGTCGTCGTAGAGTGGTCAGGATAGGGTCCGCACCGTGGAATCACAAAACGAAGAAAACTCGATGCACAGAAATCAGATTTCTTGTACCTACGTAAACCCCAAAACGATAGCGAGAATTCTCATTGAAAATATGATGCAATGAAAATAAATGATTAAATATAGAAAGCATGGCCAGAGGAATGCTGTGTAATGATACTGTAAATATCGTGAACTCGAAAGATGCGCAGAAGAAAAAAAAAGAATGAATCTACATTTCGTACTAATTATTATAGCACCCAATGAGTAATGACTGTCGATCGAATAATATTTGATGTCACTTTACCTGTACACAATGGACTTAAAAATAAAACCGTTTTCTTCCTGATCAGAAAATATTTGAGAATAATAAAGAATGAAAATGTTGAAACAATGAAATTCGAAGCACGTAACATTCGCTTAAACCTTATTTCCACACTCGCACTTTTTCCAATTTCCCTTTCACATTTCGAAGTCTTAAAAATAATTGAGGAGTCGTGACATAAAAAACTGACCAGAGACGAATAATTTCATTTTATAATATAACATCATTTATTAAGGGATAAAATAAATGACAAATAACATATCGCTTATACGAAACTATAACATTTCTTAAAGTGTTCATTATTTGTTACGATATAAAAGAAATCACATCACATACGATCCTCCTATCATTTGCATATTCTTTGTTTTTCATATTTTTCTCCGTAACGATCATTGGCCCTTGGATTGCGTATTGAGAATGCTCATATATTTAATCGATCGAGCACAAGTATTTTATATTCTCTGCATTGATCAATCGATTTTTCGTCCGAAAAGAAAATTCCATAAAGATTGACGAAAGAGTTAGGCATTGACCGCTCAGCTTAACTCGATCGTTAAGAGCTTCATGGAAAAGATGGTTTCCTCATTCCCGTAACGAAAGAAAGTATAATTGTTCTTTGTTTTTTTTTTTTTTTTTCGAACAGTGGATGAAACAGATGTTTTAAGGTACAATGATCGTTGACGATTTTCTTTTTCCTGGCCACTCTCACAGGCCTTCTCTATCAGTTTTTTCTCATACTTATTTTCTCACTTGTCATTAAAAAAATCAGTATTCATATATAATATATATATTTGTTTTTCTCGGATCCATGACACAGAGCAAATTCAGCTCGTAAGAATTATCACACTATACATTGTGGTAGCATGGTATACAATTAATATGGTTGATGGTTTCGAAAGATGGGTTTGTTGTTGGAATCGCAAAAGAAAATATTACTTCGTACGGTTCGATTTTTCGTTACACATATATTCACAGATTTCTATCATTGTGTTTTGCTCGTCAAGCGCATCTTGCTGAAAAGTTTGTTGACTATAAATACGAAACGCTTGTTAAACAGGCGTATGAAAATTTAAACGTGTTTTTGCTGACGATCTAGTTTTTTGCAGCAATAGCAGTCTGATAAAAGAGAAGAAGATGGATGAAACATTTCGACGAAAATGAGGCTCTTACAACAAGAAAAATAAAGATTGAAATTTCGGAAAAAAGCTCCAAAATCAAGGGCCACTATGATTTAATGCTGACGAATGATCATTTTGTTCTTTTTTCTCTTCTCTTAATTTCGTCCTCACAGAAGTAACGATTTTTTCTTCGATAATTATAATTTTTTTCTCATATTTCTTTCAATCGTTTATAACGGCTTCTTTTCCTGACAAGCCTGTCTTTGTTGCTAAATAAATTACAAGAGTGAAAATAATAACTATACTCTGCCATCTTTCAAATTTTCATTTTTTCCACCAACAAAACATTTTCTGTCGACACACATTTTCTTTCTCTTTTTTTTTCTTCTCCAGAATATTTATCTGTTTCATTCTCAATATATGAAATCACACAGGCTTACGTACACTCACTTTCCCATACACACACACACACACACGCACACTTCGGAGGATCTCTCGCGTAACGTCACTTCGCGTTTCTCATCTCCATGTTACACGCATAAAAATCACCGACCAACGAGTCCTGAATCTCGCTTCACAAAAAAAGCATCTACCTGCCTCGAATACAAAAAAAACAAACGAAAAACGAAATCTACAATTATATAAGAGAACAGTGTCTTGATTTGTTTTTAAGTCTAAATTTTTTTTCATCTCTCAGTCCCTCGAAGAGATCATTCAGCGAGAAAATTGCAAGCGCACTCGCGATTCTTTTTGATTCAACATTTTTTTTCCCCTTTGAGGGTTTTTTTCTATGCATTAATTCACTTTCTTCTCGAGAAGCGTCGAGGTGCGTTCGCAAAAATTCGCATTCTGTGTATGCACGTTTGTTTTGAATGAATAATGATATTTAAAAAAAAAAAAAAAACGAAAAAAAAAACAATGAAAATAAACAGCCCTGTGAAATCTCCACAGGGTTTTGGCATATTACAAATAAGGGACCGATTAAAAAAAAAAGGTAATTGGTTTCAATAAAAGTTAACTATAGATAAAAACACGATACATAGAAAAATAAAGAGAATAAGAGAAAAACGTTGATCGATATTCGTAAAGATTTTCTTTACCGACGTTTAAAAAAAGAAGAAACAAAATTTTCTCATTTTCTCCTTTAAAAAGTTTTCTCACAAGGTCTCTTTCTCATTCTCAATTTTTTTCTTCAACGCTAATAATCGATTTGTCGTTCCAACTGATTCACGTCACTTCTCTCTCTCTCGCTCTCCCTCTCTCTCTCTCTCCCACTCTCTGTCGCGTTCGCTCTTTCTCGCTTTTCTTCCACTCCTTTCAGTTTTTATTTTTATCTGTTTAACTCTCCCGTCCGATTCGTGGTTATTTGCCTCATATGACTTCTTTGGACGTGAGAATTTCAAGGTAAATAATTGCAAACCACGTTTCAATATTCTATCGCGACGAACAACCGTAAACAACAAGTGCAAACATTCGTAAAATTCTTCGGATGAAAATAAAAAGGATTGAAACGTAATGTAAAGAGAACACAAGAGTCAAAGTGATAAAAAGAGAATGAGAGAGAAGAGATTTAAAAAAACCTGTCGAAATTAACGGTCGATAAACAACTTATAACACAATACTGTCGTTTTAGAATCCACAAGTTCTGCGCTAGGCCTAATAAATCGAAAACCTTCAAGAAATATTGTTTTTGTTTTTGCTGTTGTCCAAATATATTATTTTTTCTTCCATAAACAATGCGTCGATAACGAAACTACCGAAAACTTTGCGGAGCACCAACGAGAATTTAGTATTATTAAGGATTTACTTCGTTCTTTTTGTTCAAGTGTTTTTTTTTTTTTTTTTTTTTTTTTTTTTTCATTAGTTTGATATGTAGATGTTTGCCTGTAAAATAGCCCGTCGTTGTGAGGATCGACGGGCGCGTAACTATTGGTCGAAGATTGTGCAGAATTCGTAGAGTTTATTTTAATTTTTTTCCAATCAATATATTATTATTTCTCCCTCTTTTTTCTCTATCTTGACAAAGAATTCGTAGCCGGTTAAGGATGCAACCGTTTCTGCTGACAAAAAAGTAACTGAAAACCGGTGGGATCGTAATTTCCGTCAAGTTTTTTTGTTTTGTTTTTTTTTTTTAAATGTCGTCCGCTCTTGTTGAATTTTTGTGTGAATTTCACTCAGTGAAATCAGAAGCTTGACGAAAGTTTGAACACACACATTGAAATTTTAATGTGGTGCACAATTAAGAGGCTCGAATTTATTGGTTTACGAGTCATCTTCAATATTTGATGCACACACTTTCTTTATCTTGCCCATCTCTTGCCTCTCTTGCCTTCGTTCTAATCGTGGCCGCAATTTCCCGTCATTGTTTCACTTTCTTTTTACGTTCTTTTCGCTTTTCTCTTAACACGCTAATGTATACAATATATATATATTTTTATATACAGATTTGTTAATATATACGCGATCACAGAACATGTATAATTCGTATGTATGCCTCGTGACGCCTCATTTTCTTCTCATTCTTTCGTGACAACGGTAAACTTTTTTTTACATGTCATTGTGTTTCGCATCGTTGGAACACAGCGAAAGATGTGTTAATCTTTGAAAATTCTTCGAATTTTTTAGCAAATTTATATTATTTTACGACAAAAAAGTGTGACACAATTTTGTAGCCGTCAAAGTGCCAATGGATGCTTGACATTGCGAGAAAAAAAAGAGGGAATTCGTTGTTTTTCAACGATGCATAAATTCAACATTTCGTTTCCCCTCCTAATATGTTGCCTCTTTGCCTTACGAATTACACTGATTTGATTCCTCTCGAACTAAATCGTTTTATATTATTCCGATGTAAAAGCGACTTTTATGGTGCAACGCAATAGTTGATTTTTTTTGTTACAGAAAGATTCGAGAATTTGAATATCTGTAAGCTCACCGATCAACTGTTATCGATTGTACTCTTACCAGTTCGCAATGGATTATGATCAACTATGAAGTTATGCTTTTTCACTCTGTTCGTTTGCTTTTCTTATGTTTTCTATCAAACTCTCTTCAAACCCATTGTTTTCGTTTTTTAACGAACCAACTGTTTGCGGGGATTTTCTTTCTCATCGAGCATACGATACGTTTAAAAGTACATCGAATTTGATAAGCTTAAGGTTTCTACAATGCGATCGTTTCACTTATCCTTCAGTATCTCATTGGGTATCACGTTCGTTAATTATATCTCCATCATTTTTTTTAATCGTACTTGAACATGAATGTGTATGGATATATAAATATATATCAAATCATATGCGTATATACATATACACGCATGTACAACGTACAATCGAAACGCACCGTTTTTCAATTCATCCATATCAATAGCTAAGCATACTCACATCGAAGGCATGAATAATTCGTTGAATACTCGCAATGTCATCGACGTATGTTTTCGAGATATCGATATATATGTATATGTATATATTTGTTTTTTCATTTATTTTCGTCTGCTAAAAACTGCCTCTCTTGTTAGCGTTATTCTGGACTTGTGAATCAATCGACAATACACTTGCCTATCTAGGCACCCTTGCATCTCGAAAAATCTCCATTTGACGTCACTACTTTTCAATATTTTTTTTTCATGGCGCATGTGAAATTCGATGGAAGTTCTTTCAATCAATTTTCCAGGCCTCGTTCCGCATTACGGTCGCAAATTCAAACGTAGAAATCAGAGTGCCTTTATTGATAGAAAGTTTTACGGCAGGAGTTTTGAGTGAGAATAAAAAGCTGACAATCAAACGATCGCAATGGACGAGAGCCAAAGAAAATTTTTTCACGGTTTTACGCACGTGCGAACGTAGAAAAATACATGCTTCGTATTTACAGAGTGAAAGTTATTAATATTTTTTTTTCTCCTCAGTTCTAAATGTTTAAATTATATTTCTACATATTTTATTTTCTCGAAAATCTCACAAAGATTGGTGACCCAAACATCCTCACAGCTATTCTTTTTTATCCCGCTCTTTTTCTCTCTCGATCTTTCCCTTCTGTATCTCTTCATTCCCTTCACTGACGGAGCTACAGCTATTATTTGCTTCCAAGTTCTTCGAATCAACCTTTCGAAGCTTAAAAACATTGATTTCATCTTATCGCTCTCCATTTTTTAATATATATCTATATATATTTATGTTATATATTTCATTTTTTCTGAAATCCTTCAATATATTGGACTTTCAATAGACCACTATGCTTAACCGGCAAAAGGGCATCCACAAATTCAACCCAAAGTTTCGTATTCGAGATTAAAAATTACATGTGTGTGTGTTGTGTATGTGTTTTAACGACAAAACAAGAAAATCAATATAAAATCAATCAGTACGATCTATACGATACAGCCCGTGGGGCTAATCGAGTCATTTTTCTTATTTCATCATCGAAAAACCATCCCCATTCTTCCTCTCTCTTTCTCTCCAATGAAGTTGTTAAATCAGCGTTAATTCTTTCGCTTCTTTGTCTCATTGTATAATCTCGAACTCTCGTGTTTTTTTTCATCGCTCGTTCGAGTTTGACGATGCAATAAAAATCAAACAATTCTTTCTCAACACGAATTTCACATTTTATTTCAGGTTTCTCCGTCTTTCTCGATTGCGTTTCTATTTCTCCTGTTCTTTTGTTCTGCATTTGCAGCTCTCTCTCTCTCTCTCTCTCTCTCTCTCTCTCTCTCTTTCTCCTCGTCCTATCACGGAGTATAAGTATATATGATTATATCACGAGGAAAAAAATAGCCACGTGGACCTATTTCTGGGGCGAGAGCAAGTTTTTTGCTTGTTATTGTTGTTGATGGATCGATCGTTATTATCGAAACAAACCAACCGTTTTCGCTTTTACGGAAGAACGAACGAGTCTCGAACACGTCTAAGTCATATATCGCATCACCGCACGAAGAGCGTACAGTAATTCCGCTTGCATTCGTGCTTCCAGTATCATTAAATTTACGTGAACCTGTTGAAAGAAAAAAAATGTGGTTAGACGTTATTGAATGACTCGTTGCACATTTACAAATTCAAAAGAAAAACTTTTCGAGAAATTATAATCTTCATTGTCCAAGTTTTATGGAAAAATAATTTTTCAAACTGAATCTTTCGAGTTCTCTGTCTTTCATTCAAAGATGGAAATGAAGATATTCATTGGACAATATCAAAGGCATAACATAAATGAAACGCTCACCTTTTCACTATGTTTGAATTCTCGCATGACTCGATCGTAATCTCTCTTTGTTACTCGTTCGGGATAACAGACAGCGCTTTTTATGAACGTCTTCAGACTACGTTCAAGAAGCTGATTGACCTCGTTGTAGTCGTAATCGTCGTGTCTTATGCCGAACATACATTGTATGTAATTCCATATGGCCCGCCTGAATCTCGACGTGTCGACCTTGTTGTGTGTGCCCATTGTGTAATAAGTTAAATTGTAGGCCGTTTTGAATTTGTCGTCGAGGAGATTTCCAACGTCGTTGTAAAGTCTGTTTACGAGTGAGTAGCCATGATCGTCCCAGGAATAATCTTGTACACGAAACGTCGGTATATCATTCAGCTGACCTCTCTAAAAAAAAAGCAAAAAAAAACAACATTTCGTATTTAGTATTGAAAAAAATGTTTGTTTTTTAAAAAAATATCATTTTGCCAATTATTTTCAAATTTGTAGTCCCATTAGCTTCCCCACATCGTTTCCGTTAGGAGAAAAACTCACTTTGGCAAAGTCTTGATAAATGAAGGTGGGATCCTCGATGAAAAGGCCGATGTCTGAATCAAGAACAGAACTACTCCTTTGAGGTGCGGCTGCCAACTCGGCTGATTGGGTTTCGACAGTTTCAAATCGCTTAGACAATTCTTCCTGCGTTATTTGATACGATTCTGACTTTTCGGACAAGCGTTTCATTCGTTCCATGAGGGTTTCGACTCCGACTTCCTGTTCGCCGACGATGCTAGGTGACAATGGTGGCGATGGGATTGGTTCTGCGAATCCCAGATAATCAAATCAAGTCACATTGTTTAGGAGAAAATATTCACTTGAAACTCCGATAAAAACAGTTGAAGGTTAAGCACGCTTTCAAAATTATTCTGATACAACATTGCGTCACATTTTCTGTTAGCTTACAAATAAAATACGCTCAAATCTTTACGTTCGTGTTTCAACTCACTTGTGTCTAATACCATTCCTTAATCTTTATTCAACGATACGACAATCTTTTCTCGATAAATCCTGAAAAAACTCACCAGTCTTGCCACCGCAGTTGGGAATCTTTTTTGGGCTGGTTATCAGCTTGTCTTTGGAAGGTTGTACAGTATTGCTATTGTCCTGAACATTTTCCTTGTAATGATGACCCGCAACGTTGTCAAGTTCCTCGGTAATACCACAAGAGAATACGAAAGACGAAAGGGAGTGGAAATGGGCGAGAAGTACGATCGCGTGAACGACCTCGGCCAACGACCAATTATCAGCGCCTTTCGTCAATTTCTGCCGGACAAAACGAATCAAATTTTAGTCGCTGGTAGTAACCAACCGGATAATATTCGCTGTACGTTCCTTTGAAGTAGCTTACCTCTATGTGGGTTTTGTTCAGGAGCCATGGCCTGTGTGCTAGGATCTTGTTGATTTCGTACAAATTTTGCAATTTGTCCGGTATCGATCTCAGTCCCTGAAGCCAGTGGGCGTCACCACCCTGAAGAATGAATTCTCCTTTTTGCAGATTAATCAGATAACTGCATTGATGTCTACCAGCAGCCTGGAACGATCAAAACGCATTTCCAATAAATTACAAACTACGCTATGAAAATGGGATTTAAAAAATTGTGGACTCCAGTAAAGGGATTGAGAATGGCTTTCGATTATGCATTTTGTTTCGTCCCATGATATCGAGAGAAATTCTTGCGAAACGAAGACGAATTCGCCGCCAAAGTTTCGTTACGTCTTTCAAAATGTTCTCACGAGCTCAACATAAATAAAATGGTGCTGAACGGTAAAACTAATCACATAATTACGGAATACCCTCGAATTGTCGCAATTCTTAAACTCAATATACGCTCAGTATCAGAAGCTAAAATAATTTTTACGGTTGTTCACATGTTCCATTGTAGCACGATCATTTTTACCGAGAATTTCGACCTCAATTCAGCGCATAATTGCTTTCGCGAGGTTTTTTTCGATAAGTTATCTTTAAATCGTGAACTACCACTCATAAAAAACGCTCTGACTTTTTCACACTACTCGATTGGGTTCGAAAAGCACGGGAGAACAATTCAAGTTTTATCTCCAATCGCGAGTCGAGAATGAGTCACATTTTTGTGTTTTTTTTTCCCCCAGTTTACTGCTGGGAAATTTCACACTTCTTGGGTTAAACAGCACGTAAATTTCATCGATCGTATGACTAACATCTGGAGAAACATATGTTTTTACCGGCGACATCACCACTCGTGATCACAAGAGGCACTTTTTTCTTGAGGTGTTTCCTCAGGTCAGAAATAATGAATAATCGTGAAAATGGTTTGGAGAAAATTATTCGGCCGTACTAGCCGCAGTCAACAAGTTTTTCAATCGACTAAAATAGACGATTGATCAGGTTCACTTGTACGGTAAACAGCCGAGACAATCATAGTATTTCGCTAAGCAGGCATCGGTAATTTTCCACCTGAGAGAGCACAACACTGATAAGAAGAACAGGCGATATCATTTTGTCGCGTGATTGTCGAAATCTTCTAATCTATGGAAAGTTTTGATAACCCGTTCGATAAGCCTCACTCCCGCAGCCACGAAATGAAGAAAAAACAAGTTTTATTCTCTCCTGTGAATCCTCTGAATGGAGAATTTTGAAATTTTTTCCATCCTCATCGCGAATTCGCAACTCAACCCTGCGTTTGCACGGGAGAAGCAACGATTTACCTCAAAGTATGACGCCAACGTTCGAGCCCAACGAAATGATGTAAAAAAAAAACTCTCGAATAATTCCAGTAACCCTCCAACTTTGTTCCCCGACGAATTTGCAATTCTTAGTTTTTCAACCTACACCAATGATTCGTGAAATAAAAAACTGGTGAATTACGAATCTTTTTTCCTTCATTTCGTCGCACTCCAACGTCGCAAACTTCAGCGTCGTCTCAAAATCGAAAGAGGCAACAGCTAAACGTTCTAAATGATCCAACGATTAGTGCACTCACCATTATGGCAATGAGGTGACGGTAATCGTAAGGTAGAGGTCCGTCGCCTCGTAGAACAAAATGTTGGGTCCTCAAAAAGTGTTCAAGGTACGAGGGATGCGATGACATTACCCTGGAGACATGGTCCAGTCTGTTGTTTTGCAGGAAGGCATCCATCAACAGCATGTGTGTCTGTAACACAAGAAAAATTCGCTACTTTTAAAGGATGTTTTTCAAAGACGTAATTTAATCAGTGTAAACAGAATTACAAGGAAAAATATTTCCTCATTATCGATCACTGATCGTAGGACCTTTGCCGGGGATTGCCGAAAGGCGAGACGACGAGTTTGGGTTTGTTTGACGTGTCGTTTTCGAGGTCAGCATACAAAATTTCAATCCACACACTAAATCTCGATTGTATCTCGCGCAGCGAAGATTTCTCCCTGACATATCTTTAGAACGAGCTCGCCACACGAGAAAACTCGTTTTCTCGAGTCGTCTAGCTCGCGAGAGCGCGTGCCTCATTTTCGAGCACGCCTCCAAAGTATTTTTCACGTTCGCCTATACGAATGTATGCGAGAGAATCTTTGAGTTTGCACGCTGCAATTGCTGCTCCAGGTTGCGTCATATCGTAGCTCGAAAGCGATAAAAAACATCGATGTGCAAGTTTCGTTGATCCATTTTCGCCAAAGTGAGATTTAAGTGCACAGCCATTTCGTGGGAAAAGTCTTTTTCACTAATAATTAAAGTTTCGTTCTTACAGTGCCCATGTGTGCTCGTTGAGTATCGGCGCGTGCGTAACGGTACAGAAAGTCGCGGAAAAAAATGAAACGAAAATGTCGCTCGACGCACGAGACAAGGAAGACGCGTGTCACTGAACGAGACAGACAGCGCGCGATATTTGGTTTTATGATATACAATAAAACGGATGACTTCATCCTCGAGTATAGATATGTAGTTCGCATTCGTAGACCGGGTGTCGCCGTGTCATAATCGCTCATCCTACCGACGCATCGACGATCACCACTTTGGAAACCTCCCGTACGAAACGGTCGGTTTAAACTCGTGTACAGTCAGATGATAAGAAAAATCCAGGGAGGAGCATGACTAATCGGGCGTTGCAAAAAATACGACAGACAATAGAACTAATTTGCGTATCTGTTTCTCAAACAGGCTTATGCACTATTCTCGTTCGTTTATTTGCGAGATTGAGAAATGGCGTCGCCCCTTTCTGCCTGCTCGTCGAGTCTCGATCCTTCCCCCGGTGATTTCGGACAGGAAATGCTTTTTATCCGTGATTTATTACTGTCAGTGATTTTATAGTTGCAAATGGCAAGAAGCGAAACTTCTCTCGGGTCAAACTGGATCCCGGTGGGATCGCATTATCTCGAGATTATTGCAAAAAGTTTAAACGCCGTGCTGGTTTTTCTTCCATTATTTTTTTTTTTTATTTTTTCCATCCAATTCGCATGACGTTGCTCGCTTATCGATGTGAGAATATGCAACGAAAGATCGATGCGACGAGCACGGGGGCTTTGATCGATACGCCGTCTATGTAGTCGCACATTAACATGTCGTTGATTGACGTGCATCGTAAATCTATATAAAGGCGATCATAACGACTACATTTTTCAATATTACTCACAATACCGCGGGGAAATAAATGATTTCGGAAGAAAATATTTCAAGGCATTTATTCGAACAAACGTACGCTCAATCTTGATTTTTTATTAACCGCGAAACTTATTGGCTGCAATAATTGATTGGGATGTTCGAAAAAAATCGTTACCACTGTACTTTGGTGTAAAAACGTATTGAATACATCAATCAACAATGATTGCCGCCGCTTCGATTTGCTTAGAACATCGTTATTATTAACCGTGATTGCTACTGACGTCCTGTGCTCCTTCCATTTGAGGGAAGCCCGTTCAACGATGTTGAAAAATTGAAAATAAAAAAAACGATTAGAATAAAAATGATGGAAGCTGTTCAACGTCCGATATCATTATCATTAAATATAATTGGCACCGGTAGACTTTTTGTTCGTCTTTTTATCTAAACAATCGAGAGTCACGCGTACACCGAATCTCCCTCTCATTTATTCTTCCTACAAAAGAAACAAAGCGAATGAGATTCGTATTGAAATAAATTTTTCAGCAATTAAGATCAATTGACTCTAATTGCCTCGTAATTTCGCAGCCATTTCTCTCGAGAAAATTTCTCTCATTCGTTACAAGAAGGAAAAAAGTTTTCGGAGCAAACTGTATGAAAAGCCATTTCCTATTTCCAATTCCGCAGGATGAAAACGAAAGGGCAACACTTTCTATGTGCAACGCAGAGGAACTCCCCACACTCCGTCGCTCACTCTAGTCGCAATGGAGAAAAAATTGACCGCAATAAATAGAATCACGTGCCAGAATATAGATAAGTGACCCCAGAGAAAATGGATGGGGGAGGTTAACCCATCGAAGTACAAAAACACATTGTGTGCTCGTGGCTGTAATTAATGTCGCCTTTTTTTGCACGCTCGACCAAGCGTGACGTGAATGTAGCTTCGTTGTTGTGAATTGACTCTTCTTGGTGTATTTCCGTGTGGGTAATTGCGTACACCAACCGAGCGTGTGCTATGTGTAACGCGATCGTTGGGCTATGCCAAACAGGATCGTATACTATTTCGTTAATTATCTCTCTCGTACAAAATATAAAAAGGATTTGTAAAACGCTACGTGAAATTGAACCATTCGTCAATTAATATTGACCATTTACAGCGAAAACGCGATCCAAATTTGCGGAGCTGGATAGGAAACAAAAATTTAATTATTTTAATCGTATACAGTCCGCTGGAAATATTAATCACGAGAGAATTGAGTCAAAGGTACAAAAAATGTGGAATAGTTGACACGAAATTAAACGAATCCCACATAACTTAATCAATGAATTTCAAAGAATTTTCATCCTAGAAATGGGAAGGAAAGGAACTGAGCATGGATGCTACTTTTTGATGAAACTTCTGCGCCTTTCACGCGGAGAGGTTTATCTAAATCTTCTGCTTTTTATGATTATACGATAGCGGTACTTGCCTATTATTTGTATATTTTATTATTGGCTATTCGCGTACTCGTGACGCGGGCCTGTAGAAAGTAGATTCTCGAAGTGAAATTTTGGCAGAGGTTTTTGGCTCAAAGCTCGAATACGAGAAGGACAAACGAAAGATCTGAAGTCTATGAAAGAGGAGCACTGTTTTCTACTGAAAGATATACGCGAGACTTCTCGACGGCTTCTCTCTTTCATCCAAAGGAATATCCTGTTTATTCAGTGTACCAAGATTTTTTCGGTATTGAGAAACATCGCGGGAGCTGTGAGCGAGATCAAAAGAGTGATCCCCGCTAATTGGAATGTGCAATCGAGGGACATTCTGAGCCGGAAAAACGTGGAAAACGCCTCTTTTTGTTGACACAGCAAAATCATCTCGCGATTCTTCCCACTTTAGTATTTCGTATTTAGTATTTTATCGAGAAAAGTATCGGCCCAGAAAAATTTCATTTCGAGCCTGTCGAACATTCAAAAAGCTGAGAAAAGCTCTGTGATCGATCAACAAAAAGGAGACAACGATCGCAACGATGTGAAACATCGCGATCATCACGATTATTGTTCGATCCAAAAATAGCCTTGATCCAATCAACAAAACAATGAAACGAAAACAAGCGTGCCAAACATACGTAAAAACGAACATTTTCAATGTAAATGAAAAAAAATCTATAATAAAAATATCGTCCACCGCAATGAATGCACGACGTTTTCTCACTGGCTATAAAGCAGCTTGATTGCAAGTGCCGCATATATCGTACACTCGACGACGAGACAAAAAGTAGGCGAGAGAGCCATGATCTCGGTGAATCTCGCTCTCGCGGATGCCCCCGCGAGTTGTCCCATTACATCGTACGTTGTCTTTGAATCATACGTGACTCGGTTCGCGCGCGTATTCCTTCGATGCACATGTGGGTTAAGTTATAGGAGAGCACACGTAGAGATTGGCCTCTCTATGCTATTCGTAGTTGGAACTATATCTCGCGGAACGTCGGACAAACAACTACATAAATTTAAATAGAGCTTTACTTTTTCAATCTCGTCGTCCCGCACGGAGATATTTGTATACGAATACACGAGCGTTGCCGCACGGAAAGGGAAATGAGGGGGGGGGGGGGATGAAGAACGTGAAAAAAGGCAAAAAAGTTGTCGTTGCACAGGAACGCCGAGGAATTACGTGAAAGAAATGATGTACGGGGAGGCAACATATTAACAAATGTTTGAGAAAAGCGAAATTGCGGAGCTCGGCAATCGGTGCGATGAGGGAAGGAGGAGGAGGGTGAAAAAAGGTTGGCACGACAATTATTTGTGGTAAAAGTACTGAAAGTATGATCAACGATAATTCTCTTATACGAGAACAAATCATTTTAATGGCGAAGGTAATTACTTACTTGACGAACATAAGAACAAGTGATATAATAAATAAATACGAGGATGTGCGAGGGAGCGAGTGAATCCCGAGGAAAGCGTCCAGGCACATGTGCAATTTAGCTCTGTTACAGTTGAGGCCACTTGAGCTACTATCCTCGTCAAATATATCGAGGTAGATATACAAAATGGTCGAGCGAGAGAGCGCGTCGTGAAAACAAGACTATTAACGAACTCGACTTAATCATCTCGATCATCCTCGTTGTCGTCGCGAGTGTGTGATGCATTAACATAGAATTAAAGTCGTCTGGCACGTCCTATAAATCACAAGACAGCGTGTAATTTGTATTATCACATTTTATAGTGGTATTAAATGATAATATTATCTATTTTGGGCAGTGGGTTTAGCGGGCCTTGGGACCACCGTCGAGAGAGTGCAAGAGAGCTTTTGATAGTTCGATGACCAACGAGACTGTTGAGGGAGTGACGAATTTTTCAAAATTTTATTTCGGCGCAATAAAGCGCCACGCGTCGAGGAAAAATCGTGTCAGGATTCCTCGATCGGGCGACTAATAAATTTCCTTCTTTTCACCGCATCTCCAAGCTCGACGTTGTCTAAAACCAAAAACACACGTTTGCGAAACAAACGTTTGAAACACACAGTCACGTTTTTTAGCTGCGTTATATGCTCCGAGAGAATTTGTACTCGCAGCCTCGAATCTCAAACGAAATTTAATAAATGCCTGCGCATTACTAAACCCGTCTGTCGTTGTGTGGCAACGAAGCGGTCGACGTCGCCCTTACAGCGACCAGATGTAGCCTCGTAAAAGCCCGTAAAACTACGACCTTACATGGCGGGACTGAACGCACGACTTTCGTGTGTCTCTTCGAACACCGGCTAAGCAAAACTCCCAGAATTTTTGTCCCTTCGGATTTGTGACTTTTTCCCATAGAAATTTCCACGTGCGTGTTGCATTCCCTCCGAAATCGATATCCCTAAACTTTCGTATTACGACGATAAATAATCAAGTAGAAATAATGAAAAAACGTAGTGGGCCAGCAGAACTGGACGGGGGGGCCGAGTGCTGAGGGCACATAAAAAGAGTATTCCATTATTTTAATAGACGAGTTACGTCGATCCCTTCTTCGTGAAGGAGTCGCTAATAACGCGCAGCTTGACGTCAAGCCTGTCGGTAAGCGATATATTTGTCGTGTAAAAAGCTTGCGCAGGGACTAAATAGGTGTATAGGGTCAGAAACGAGATAAATTTATGATCATTTGCCAATTGCTAAAAATAACAAACGAGCGCGTTGCGATGCAGTTTGGTTTCGAGGAACGAAATGAAAAACAAAAAAGGATAAACGAGTTAGCTATTCATTTTCGAAATATGTAACTGGATCGTAACGACGAGCTACGCGAGATCCACGTTGATAACAACAGATGCCACAAATTGGACCTAATTGCTCTCGCTCCCGAATAACACGTTTCACTTTACGATATATGCGTTATTTATTTCTTGCACAAATAATTCAACAAAGGAACAGGACAAAGGTTCCGGGAGGATGAACTTCGTAAATGCCTTGATGATGTATCACCTTCGAGAGGATATAAGCGATCAGAGAACACCACAGGATTTTTTATGACACTTCCGCGTTGTCTCTCGACCACGACAAAACAATTGTCCATGACGAGGATGGACATGAGCAATATATATATATATTTACAGTCCATGGCGTATCATGTGTACGGACCCGATCCAAGCTTCTTTTCTCTTGGCTTCCGGAGTTGAATTTGAGCCCTTGTCTCTCCCCATGAATATTCATTTCATTCTTCTTTGTTCGTTATTATATTTTTTGTTTATTCTCAATGCACGCTTCCGCGATCCTAAACATTGCGTGCTGATACAAATAAGGGAATAGAGCTGTCGAGCATGATATATTGAAAAGCGATACTCCCCATTCGGAGTGTAAAGTAAGTTTCCTGTTGCAACGTCATTTTTTTAGAGGCAACAGTCTTCGGGGATCTTATTTCGATGTTTTTTAATGGGAATCGATCTGAAACATTACTCAATAACATTTTCCGACCCTCGATCATCAGTTACGACGTTAAACATGTGTTTTGTTGGAATCGTTATCTCATCGGTCCTTGAGTTTCATATTTATTCATCATTTTTCACTCTTATAACTTGTTAGTCGTGTCGTTTCTCTTTGTCACCTGATGGGTAGAAAAATCAATATTTATTTGGTTGATGGAATGAAAAATAGGAAAATTGTTAACTCGAAAACATAGCCGTGGCCTCCACTGACTGACGGATTTTAATTATTGTTCAAAAACACTCGAATAATGTAAAATATTTTATCACGACACTCTGATAATGTTAAGGAAATGTAATTTACAAAATTTTCGAAAAAACTTGCCAATCACTCTCGAGTATTTTCATCGATAAGTTACGGAAGTTTTCACATGAAAAAACCGAGTGCATGATCGAGCACCGGATCGATGTCAGCGACGAGAAGAGGCGGTTTCACTCAACTTCTTCGAGGCCAGCGTCAAGATTAGAATCGTTGAAGATACAGTGACACGAGAACGTTTTGAAATTTCGTAAAAAATCGTCGAGCCATGCACAGCACTGTGTTAAAATACAGAGAGATTCGAATATGCCATTTGCTGGAAAGTTCGCAGATTTCGTAACAACATTTACACGACCGAAAATAGAAAGATCAAGCACGAGAGTGTGTGCACGTGGAAGATTACGTGCTGGGACGTTAGAGCGTCGATGCAGGGTCCTTGATATGAAGTTTTCTTATCTGCAATCGTCTACGAAAAAAAAAAAACATTTCGAAAAATCAACCGACGATGAGTATAATTATCTGCGTAAATTTTATAGACTTTCCAGTCAATATTATTTTCACGTATACTCAAGCAATTCTACGGATTCATTAAAAATCATTATTTCACTTGTTTTTCGATGTTACAGATAATCGAAAAACTTCTAACAAGCAGCAACGGTAGAGAGGAAAAATAATTACGACAAAACGATATACGAAACGTCCTGAGAGCCAAATCAAATAAATTTCATCAAACTATCGTACGAATCGTGCGTTTCTGTGAAGGTCACCAAGTCCCCGACGGTTTTACGCTCCGTTATTAAAGCTAATTTTTCCTTCCACATGATGACGGCTCCCGACTGCGAGAGTTCGACATCAGAGAGCATCGAGTGTGAGTTCAAACGAGAAAATAAGCGAGGGAAAGCTCACGACGATCCCGATGTAACGGTACGGTGAACCGAGACAAGAGACACGTGACTATTCTCAACGATATGCATACTGACACGTTCATATCGATGAATTCGTGTATAAAGTTAAATGGACGAAGAACACTGGTTTTTCTAATTTTAGGCTCGGCCAGGTTCGCTCCAAGATTATCAAAAACATGCACGCCTACGAGAGAAGCCGGAAGAACTAACACGCGATCTCGCTGTACGAACGTGTCAGCTATAACGAAACGTGAACGAAAACCAATCCCAAAGGTTTTTGGAGCTTCGGAAAACTTAATAATTTCGTTTTTATTCCCAAGTGCAGCTCGCACACCCGCGCACAGTACATGACCTGCTAATTGGCACTGTGCGCCGATGTGTACTCGCTCTATCGTACGATATGCCACACAGTAAACAAGAAAATCTCTCAGCTCCAACTTGGACAAATATACTGCAGAGACGAGCAAACACAAGCTGCCCAACTCGTTCTCTCTCTCTCTCTCTTCAGACACGTTTTTTCACTGCGAACACACTTCCCTCGACAATCTCGAGTGGGGCGAATAACGCGAAGATGCAGGAATTAAATGCTGCGATCGAAAATAAGACGAAAAGGGCTTTGAACGAACTGTTGGACTTGGCTCACTGCAAAACGATTTTTAATTTTTTAGCAATGAATCATGATTGTCATTGGATCATTGGATTGTTCGACGACAAGAGATTCGTGGAAAAAACCCTCGTCAAAAGTCCCAGGCGTTTTACTTCGAAGGAGGCTCAAACTTTATTTTTCGTAATTTTCTGCGCACAGCGAATCGAGTTTTTCTTCCTTTTTTCTGTATTTTTATTTTCCATTATGCGAGACAAGTCTCAGTGGAGCCATTCTTTTGTGTAGCTGAATTTAATGCACGTGAATTTATGCGCGTACGTTGTTTTTTTCTTGCGGACGGAAAAAGGTGAAGTGTCAAGTTGCGCAACTGCGTTTTCATTCAAGGTAGAAACCTTCCCTCGCGTTGTTGAACGAGGACAGAGGGGGAATCCCTACAAAAAGTGCGGCAACTCTCGCGAACGATTTATAATATGCGTGCGTGGCCGAGCACGAACATCAGTCGCAGCACGAGTGTGTAACGAAAAGAGACTGCGAAAAATTTTATTTTCCCATGATGTTTTTCCGATTACTCAATTTCTCGAGTAGGCCATTTCGCAGCTCGATAGATGTCACAAAAATGGTGACAAATATACCAACCACCGTTCCCAGTTACTCAGCTCATGACAGCTTCGAGTAAGACGCTAAGTCACCGAATTTAGTTCAGTATACACGAGCACTCGCGCGCAGCAACGAATGAACGCGTATGAATGTCGCTCTGTGTCGGATTGTTCAGATGAACATTGACATTAAAAGCTTCACTTCAAAGGCGAACGAAGCAAACGAGGCCCTTCGAACGCCCCTAATAAGTGAGCATTTTCTATTTAAGCCTGTCTAGATGCATATATATAGACAAATGTATAAATAGATGTTTTATATTTGGGCCTTAGCTAGTTCAGGAAACGAGGCCCTCGAGGTCAAAATCGAATTAGTCGGTTTAGCGTTAGCCAAGGCTAACCACGTGTCCGTACTACAACATCGCTTGTCGAATAATAATAATAAAATAAAAATGATGATGATATCGCGTAGGAATGTTGCTAAAAGCATTGAAACGGTGCGAACGATTTCGATTCCCGATTAAATACTGATCGTTAATTCATTTTTATCGTGAATTAAAAAAAAAAAAAGAAATAAATTTAAAAAAAAAGAAAAGAAAAAAAAACATCGTGTATTCCAAGAACTTTTTACGATGTTCATTGAAAAGAAAATAATTATACAATTGTCAATTACATCCTCGTGGACGTTGTTGTTTCGTCGAATAATCATCGGTTTTATGAAAATATAAATTGAAATGTGAGAATAATACGATGACTTTTTAGTACACTCGTGAAAATTCGTGTGAAAGAATCGTTGTGAAAAACGAAAATGCGAAATGAGCTGGCGCGAACAAAGGGAGGGGGATGCGAGCGGGAGAGAGAGGGAAGGGAACAAAGCAACTGATAAATTGCATCGGAGCAACGCGACAGCCATCTATGTCGTGCGAGAGTTCGATGCACTCTCCTCTTATCAGTGAATGGTCTGCTCACTTTGCAGAGTTCTCGTTCCTTCTTTTAACACGATTGGTCGAAAGCTACTTGCCGTCAAATGACGTCATCCAATCGATTATTGCGAACCATGTGACTCGCGGAGCTGTGTGTGCATTTATACGTGCGAGTATTCCAGCTTTTTCACTTCCATGTTTAATAATATGCTGTTTTGTGGATACTTTTTGAAGTATTTTCAAGTCTCTTTTCTCTTTTAGGCTCGTGAATAGCCGGCTCGTTTTTCTACTCCCACATCTTCGTTTCACGAACCCGTGACAGGTGAAACGAAGAGAGTAAAATTTCATTTTCAAAAAACGTTTCTTCGAGCCTCACATTTTGGGGCAGCGACGTGTCGTTGGCCAGTTCCAATATTAATCGTGAAATTTCTATGGATGCTTCAATCATCCTGTCCACGTGTTCGTAAAGTTTTTTATTTTTGTAACATATTTTTCAGTATTTAGACAACCAGTGTTTACGCTGGCTTCCAATTGATAAAAATCTGTTGAAATGGTAAATGTCGAAGCGACGTTGACTCGCTTCTTACAATTTCCTAAATGAATACTGCTTGCGTTCTCCGCTCTCTGTTTTCATCCAATTCTGAATTTGTCGATCCTGCCTTGTTTTCCTGCCGATCTTGCTGATTCTCAATCGTTGGAATACCGATGGCATGCATTTTTCCAGGGACCCAGACATTCCTTTACTTGGTGGCAAAGCGACCGGGTTAAAGGAAAAACTGGATCGCTCGTTATTGCTTTTCAAATGTTTTCCTCGCGTCCGAGTAACTGGGCTTTTTCGGGACTTCGAGGCTCCCAAGGCCGCTCACAATCCATCATCGCTCGATGTTCCGGTACATGACAAATGATATCGACTGAATAGCGGCTTGGCCAAACAAAGAAAGTCATCCAGGTGACTAACTCGTGTTTATTGAACCAATCGAACTCATCTCCGAGGACGATCGAATTATGGGGGAGCTTCTGAAACGTTGTTCCCCTTTGGGGATCATAAATGTGCGGGGAGAGACAGCCGAGGCTTGTGGCAGCGATGAAATACTCGTTTTTTAACGACATGTGTGTGGATTAACGCAACCGGTTCTCGAAGGCGTCCTCACACACTGAACATCTCGAGCAATTACTTCCTAACTCGGCTAGGCGGGTGCGCACAAATGTTTTAACGAGTACGCTTGAGACATTTTGGCAGGAAATCTTGATAAGATGGGAGTGTCCAGCGATCAGTGAGCTTGTTACATGAAAAATGGGGGCTTTTGAGCCAGAAGAAATTTTCATTGATCTATTAATTGTAGGAATGCGAGGACAGGGAGCCCACAATCATTGGACAAGCTCGTTGTGCCTTCCGAATATTTCGTAAACGAAATAAATATTTATTTATTGAAGTTATTTACGACGTACCCGTTTCACAATCGATATGATTTCGAACGCGTGATGGGAGAAAAAAAGTTTATTTATGAGAAAGGGGCTCGAAAAGCTTTCACCGATTTCTTTGGAACGTTATTTTCTCTCTCTCTCTCTCTCTCGTTCTTCACAAAACGAAGCAAATTAAGAGAAACGAGGAAAGAGGAGGGGCTGAATATACATTCGCATCGGAAATGTACGAGGCAATCGATTTACGCACCTCATTCTCGCGATAAAACCTGTTTTTGTTTGATATGCATCATACGTGTAATACTCAAATGTATAAGAAGATGTTGAGAAAGTGTGTGAGCGGGGACGGTTCTCGAGGTCTTGGAAGCGAAGGCGGCCTATGACCGGACGTAAACAACGTTGGAAACGAAAACCCAGATCTGGAGAACCGGTCCAAGCTTGGAAAACAATTTTACGGGAGTGAGAGTGAGAGCGAGAAGGGAGAGATAAATACGAAATGCATTAAGAGATGAAGCTGGTGTTAAGGATGCTGAATCAAATTGCAGCGAAGCAGACGTACGAATCAACGCGGGGCTAGGCTGTGTAATGAGAGATAATTTAATAATTACGAGAGCGACCAATTGATCGCGGCGGCAATTTAATTGGATCGTAAAAACACTAAAAAAAATATATAAAAAATGTACTATAAAAAATAAAACCAAAATTTAAAATTATTCGATGATAAAACTTCGAATTGCTGAATCAGTTAAAACATTTTTAGTGTCGAGCAACCATTCGGAGTTGTAAACATCGAACGGACAAAAAATTGAATAAAAAAGTGACGAAAAATTACGAATTAAATAAAAATCGTCGATAAAATACAATCCGAAGTTTATAGACGCTTAAGGAGGCTATTGAAAACTCATTTGGCTCGTAAATCAAAGCCCCACGTTTCCTCGGTACGTTCGGTAACTTATTTATAAGCTCATCGCTATCGAGGGCTACGTGATTCATGTTTTTTTTTTTTTTAATTTTTTATTTTTTTCAAGTCATAAAAAGAAAGTCGGATGCATTTTAAAATTTGTTTTCCACCACGGTTCTCTTTACCGAAACATTTATTATATAAAAATACGAAAAGCAAGTGTGTACGATGGGATTTGAAATTGAGAATAAAATTGCATCAACGTGCGTTTAGAAAGTGAAAAAAAATCGCACGAATAAATAATGAGCCAGCGAAAAAGTCCGCAACTCGAAGATGCCCGGGGAGGAAGGTCGAAAAACAAGATGAGCATGACGAAATCCGATGATAAAATTGAGATATATATAACACCGGAAATACCTACGGAGCTGTAACACCCGCAAGCGAGTTCATGCAATGATACGACACGATATCGAGGGTGAAAAGACCCTTCGCATCGTACTACCTGTAACTTTCGAACCCTCGCAATAGCTCGTACATTTCCACTTGCCTATACATCTATACTTAGCCAAAAGCCTTTTACCCTCTTTATTGCCTGCTCGTCCTCACTCGTTTCTCACATCCGGGTTTTGGGTCGCCCACGTGTCATTGCCTGATATTGATTCGAAAATCCACCAACCGAATGACCTTGAGTTCGCTATAATAAATTATATTTTTCTCCCTCGCGCTTCCAAATAGAGAGGAAAAAACGCCCCCCGAAAATGGCAATATGATTGCTCGTTATTATCGAAGAAAATTTCTATTGAAGCCTCAACTACGTTCCCGGCTCGCACGAAATGCCGAAAAAAATAATGGCCACTCTACAAATAACGGCGAAGAGTAGAATTTTTTCCATCAGTTTCTGCTCGGCTAAGATAAAAAGATACAAACTCGTAAAACACACTGGTGCGTGTCGCCCGAGTTTGAGCTAGTGTGGAAACACCGATGGAAATTCGGCTGATAAGGATGTCAAGGTAAAAAGGAAAATAACTTTATTTTTCGATCCTCCAGTCGAGTTTTATTTGTGGATGTTTTGCATTAACCGGTAGAAATCTAATCCGGTAGAAAACTTATCAGAAAAATGCACTGAAACAATTCTAAAAATGGTGATTTTAATCAAGTTTTTTTATTTCGATCAATTTTTATTACGAAATCGTTCATTCGACCCCATTCGTTTGTTGGCATCGAGCATGGAGACGCTCATCTTGTTATCGATGTACTTACATTTCAATAACGATCACATAAATTCGTCAATAGTTCAATGAAAACGATGCGAAAAATATATGATAATAAAATTCAAGTGTGAAAATATTGTTAAAAAAAAAGGCGAAAAAATGTACAAAACGACAATCACATTCGATGATTGCGGGATAGAATTTGCGAAGGAACTCACGTCATTTCCAATTTGACCCATTATGCCGGCACCGCTAACGTTAGCGAACGTATCCGCCTCTGGGCAGAATCCTCCCTCGTTTGTCACAGGAATTTTGAGTGTGTTGAGGTTGAAAACGCACTTTATACTTTTTCCTATTCCTATATTATTTTCACAACGATAACCACTCTCGGAGCGAATTTAGAAAGATTCTTATTTGACGTGACGAAGGTTGATGGGAAAAATATTCAAAAAATTTGTACCGTCGCGAAGCTCCCTTAAATATCCAATGTTTCAATTCGTACGAAATATTTATCAAACTTTATTTAGTTTCATTAGACACGATGATTTTCTTATCCACAAATATTCGCGATGAATTAAAAAAGTTGTCAAAATTTCACTCGTTGTTACAGCAATGATGAATTTTATTATTTTTATTAAATAAACTTTATTCGTTGCTTCAAATGTTTGACTTTTTGTACGTAATATCTTGTGTGCAAAATGAATTATGCTTTCCTCACTTATACTTATTTTTTAATCCAACGATTTTATCATATTTGTATATGTACACGTATATAAAGACGTCCGAAAGTTGTCACTTTTAAATAGTAAGAAAATGAAATAATCAGTCATATCACAGACTTTCTTGACATTTATATTTACAGTCAGAGACTATGAGTTATCATGAACAGGCTTTTAGGTCGTCTCTTCGTGCAGATTTTTCACCTCGAATATACTGCAATCGAAATCGTGTGCTCGTTGAGGAAACGTTTTATTCGTAGTCCAATGTCAATAAAATCTTTGCCAAATAATCTGTCGATTTCATCACTCACTTTTCTTCTTTCTTAAGCGCCCTCCTATTTTATCCTCAAACAGCTGAATGATGCAAATCTTTCAATTTCGATTCACTGCTTCACGTACATACGTAAATATATATTTTTATATATATAGATTTATTTTTAATAACCGGCACACTCGCAGACTCTCAAGTTACACTCAACATCATAAACGTGTATGGATATAATATGAATTGATAGATGAAGAGCGAGAGAAGAGGAGGATGAAAAAAAGGTCCGCCTACACGGTAACAGAGCCGGTTGCTAACTGACGCCTCGAGAAAATCGTGTGAGACCGCCATGCGATCATCTGGCCGGGGATCTCGCCGAATGGAGTGGGGATAAAAGAGCCACGAAAACAACGTTGGAGGGGCAAGCGTGTTTTCCTATATATTTATACGCACACGCAAATCAACGTGTATGTACACAATACTCTCTAGCTTTTCCTATATTCCCTCACATTACGCAGCCAGTAGCGTACATGGAGGAAAGCTATTGAACATCCAGCACCGATGTTTGTCCTTTTTCTGTTTGGTTATCTCTTTGCGAAGTTTTATCAGGCGTATGTACATACGAATTAATTCAACGAGCGTTCACATACACCAATGAAATTTTTCAGACATATTCCAGTAATAGAGATTGACATGTTTTTTTCGTATAAAAATTATCTGGAACGTGAGTGCGAGCGATTGACATAACGATTAAATTTTCGTTTTAACTCATTGTCGATATTTGAGCACAACAAGAGCTCATTATACTTATTGATCGCGGGCGTTACCATCTCATGAATTCGACCAAATATTACATGTTTCGAGGCTTTGTTCGGTGATTTTTTCAATACCGAATAATGCTTTTTGCTGAAAAGAAATTCCGCGTTTTCGTGTACGTTCGCCTCAGCACCTCCAATCTCGGAGAAGCAACGACTATTTTTACGAGGATGGACGAGGGCTCTCTAAGCGTTTTTAAACGGGTGAAGGATTTTTTGAGGAAAAATCGAAATTTCGAAAGCCAAAGATTCCAGCGAGTCCTTAAATCCAAGGATGAAAGAACCAATCGGAGAAACGTTCGCAAACAAAGAGCGCAGGCAGGGGCATGCGCGTGGTACGTCACTGCCAAGAGGCCGGACTGCTGTTTCGGATCAGCTGATGTCCTAGCAACAAGAGTTACTAACCGTCCTAAAAATATATATTCCTCTGACTAGTCAGCGGACTCGACACAGTCGAGGATTCGTATACAGCGCGTGATGCAATGCATTCGCACGTGTGCACAACCGCACGTATGCACATATTTGCATATATGGATTTGCACGAACCGATGAACGACGAATGGAAAGAAATAAAAAGGGAAAAAATCACCGATTTCAGAGTCGCCTTTTTAAATGTCTCGTGAATTAAAAGTGTCAGGCGACGAATTAATTATGGAAATTTGCGAAAATCAGAGTACTCAATATCGTCCGTTAATTAGCTGCAAAATCGCATAGTTGCGAAGTGCCTTTTTCGACATTTACGTAGTTCGTGAAAACATTGTTTGGCAATTTTTGTCACCAGCGGATCAGAAAAGATCGGGGAAAGTGTCGATAACGTTGGGCTTGGAATGTTGGAAATCGAGAAATGATCTCAGGCTCGGTGCACTCGTTCGTTGGCTGCTTTTCATAAGTCATTGACTATCACAATCGCTGTGAACATTCTGAAACACTTGGATGATCCACAATATGCACGCCGTCTGATTTACGATTCAAAATAACTCGCGATAAATATGAATATCCTCGTCTACCATTGAAATCGCGTTCAATGTTCTCGCGCAGTCTGTAATTTGCGAGGTAAAAAAATGGTGTGAAAAGTTAAGCGTCGCGAGTTTTCGAATCGCGCGTCGTTATTCGAGTGCGCGAAGCATGAAAATACTGTCGACAGAAGAAAAACTGGTTGCAAGGAAACCAACGATCGAGCAGAGCCGAACGATTTGCTCGTCGAGCCCGCGAATAAAACACTCCGGCCCAATCGACGTTCGTCCGATTGTTGTTTTGCTCCAATCGAGTAAAAATTGCTCCCATAAAAACAAGCAGCCCCGATTGCCCGTCAGCTTCAATCGCGTCCGTGAGACTCGCATTTTTTCTGTGCTCGTAAAACCCAGCGCATGTCCACAGGGGTGGCTCTTGTTTTCGTCAAGTTAAATGGTACTTAGTCGAATCGCGTGCTCGCGATGCGTGTCGTCCAACCTTGTGGGTTTCTATCTTTACAGTTTCCGGGTGCGCGAGGCATGTGCGTGAACTCATATATCAACGGGCGCGTATCTACAGGGTGTCCGATCGTGGGTGTGTTTAAATGGCGCATGAATATTCGGCTGTTTCGAGAAGGATTTCGATGCTGAATAAGAGATCGGAGCATGAATGTTTAATGTGCGAGGGCGCCCTGCATATTCGTGTACGTTCTTAGTCCCTCGGGCCCAGGCTCTGGGATCAATGAATCCCGGAGCAACATGAGGCGTCTTGTGAGAGGCGAAAATGCGGCGTTTAGAAACGACGGAGGAAAAACGAAGAAGGAAGGATCGAGAGAGGTGGACCACACGGAAAATTTGCGGGTGAAACAATGTGAAGAGTAAGTAGCTCCGAGTCTTATTCAACGACTGAAGAAACGCGGAGCAACAATGTGAGTTTTCTCGACTCTTTATTTACGCAAACGTCAAATCACGTATAATACCATCTATTGCGATGTTCAGATTCGCTCCGATGCTCGCATCCTTCCTCATACGTGAGCTCACAGAAACGTTAGACGTTGGAGCACCTCGGGCATGTGATGTAAACAGGAAAAAAATCGGATTCGACACAAAGACGCTATCAAATCGGACGCGAATCGAAGCTAAATTCGACGCGTAATATCATCAGGCTTACGTGTGTAAGCAAGTTGTTTATCACACACACACACAGACACAAAATGATTCTTTGGCAAGCCAAATGCGCGTGTATACCTCAGGGAATATGTAACGAGCCTCCTCCAGAAGCGCTCGCAGTCCCCACGCAGTTTCGGAAAAACATGTACGGTGCCGAAAAAAACAAGGTGTTTTTCACGGGTTTCGTATTTCCTTAGGTGCGCGTTGGTTGCTCAAGCTTCTTTTCATTGTTATCGAGAGAGTAAGCCATAGAAGAATCGTACTCGTGTGAGTGTCTTATCGATATTGATGTCTGGAAGAAGCAGACTTTATCGAATCGCTGCTTTGTAGAATCGTTTGTAAAAATAACGAGGAAATATAGAGGAGGATTTATTAAGAAAGAATCGTTCTGTTCTACGTCCTGTACGTTGAGAGATTTGAGAAGGAGAAAAAATGAAAATGAACAAAGACGAGAATTCGAGTGCATCGATGGACAAAGAGACGGAAAAAAGCAGCGACGTGCAGCTCGAAATAGGGAGAACATGCATCAAATTCTTTCTTACTGTACTTCGTCGTAGGTTACCCTCTCCGATGAATAAAGCACGGGGGAGAGGGGTCATTATTATCGGCCTAAACCTTTGTCTCCGTACTCCGCAGGACGGATAATGCGACACGGTTTTCCATCCCCTCCCAACACGTTTCTCTCTCTCTCTCTCGCTCTCTCTTTCTTAGTTTCTTTGTCCTCGAACGCGAACCGGAAAATGGGGAAGTACATGGAAAAAGGGATCCCCTTGGTACGAAAAACATGCAAGCATTAAGGGAGTTTGAGTATCGGCGAACGAGGCTAAACAAAGGATGAAAGAAAAAGGGAAAGACTTGACTCGCGCCCCTGCTCCTGCTTTCCCGCGGTGAATTCCCCCTTGACGAAGCAACAATCCCTACGAAATTATTGCTCCTTCGAATCAAAAACAATGCCGAAATCGCTCATTTTTTATATCCAACGTCATTATTATGGACAAAATAAAGACGAAAGTCGAACGCAAATCGAGGGAGGAGCATATTCATCGAAATATTTGTTCAACGATAACCAATCGATTTCTCCAAGAATTTTTATGCCTCACAACGTTTTCCCATTAAATTTTTCAAATATTTTCTTCGGCTGGCACCAATTAAATAAAAACTTTTTCAAACAACGACGCATTTGCTACAGTTTTTATTGTAAATTTTATGAGAATTGTTGTGCCGAATAAACATGTGAAATGGTGCGAATCGGCAACGAATACACGCCGCTCGAGCCCATCGAACGAGCTTCATGTAAATAAGCGAGACTACGAATACATCAAACCACCGTAATCAAGAGCAACAGGAGACACTGGATTCATGCCCGTACGATCGTATTTTATGGTGTCTGAATTGGGTCAATTTTATACTTCCTAGTTTAAAATATCACTCTAAATTAATCTCAGAGTTATAGATTCAAAATTGCAAATAAATTTTTTCAACTTGTTTTTGGCGAATGAAATTACAAGCCATTAATTGAGTGAGAATCCATCACCGACCGAACCCCAAATTTCATTCATCCCTCGCTAAAATACTACAGTTTTTCATGTTAAAAATCGCTTTAGAGAGCGTAAAGGGAAAACACAAAGGGAAATGGATCGAGAAAAAAGTATTAATAAAAAGACAGGAGGCTGTGACAGGAACGGCCCAAGCCAAGACGAAACAAAATTTCTCATTTCACCAATTTCATTAAATCTTTAAACTTAATATATCTTTATTACTAGGAAGACAATCGTCTCGAATTTTTTCCCCGGCCTTCGTTATATACTTCATCGTTATTGTGTACTTTTTCATAAACTTCGTAAGAAGCCTTCGTTCGTTATATGGAAAGATAAACGATTTTTTACGCTTAGTGTACTTTTCTTCATATTTAAGCACGTTTATCCAAACAACCAATAAGACGAATCCTTTAAAATTCGATACGCGTGTCAGTCGACTACCCACCGAAACTCTGTGTGAATTTCAAGACTTTCTCAAGAAAATAGTTTCATGCACGAACTACCTTAAACGCAAGGATGCGAATGCAGGATTTTGTTCTACCAGGCTATACATAGAATCGTTATATTCATGAGGCTATTTTATAAAGAGTTTCAATTAAAACAGCGCAATATACGAATCGTGGTGTCGACACAATACATCCGACCACGAATAATCGATGATTTGGAGCAGCGTATTCGAATGTTTTGAAGAAAAATGTTTGGATGACAGAATGGCAGGAGCGAAGATTGGGCGAGGTTAGTATCAAAGAAGAGCGTGCGAGGTCAACGTACGGGAGAAAAGCAAGCTGTAAAACGTTTTCTCGTGGTCGTTACGGCACTGGCATCCATACTTGTACACATTTATAGGTTGTACGTACGTATTACTACGGTGCATACTGGCGTATGCTGTTTTACAGACTGCGCGGCCGTTTGCTCATGGCAATCTCTCGCTCTTTTTTTTTTTATTTTTTTTTTATTTTTTTTTTTATCTTCCGTCTTTTTCTTCAGCTCTTTCTCTCTTACTCGTTCCCTCGTTCTTTTCTACGCTACAAAGTTTATAGAGAGACTTTGTGCGCTACATTGCAGTCTCCTTCGCTTCAGGAAGTCTATAGAACTCGCGCGTCTTCGCCGTTCTCCGCCGTGCCATCCTTTATCCGCGCCCCACCGTTTATCCCCCACTTTCAGGGTGCCGTTATTATAACGGCGAAACGGACACTTTATCGTGGCCGCCCCTGCGCTCGCCACCGCAGCCACTTTTCCTAGGCTTCCTATCTACCATTGACAATGAAACAATTCGAACAACTTTTTATCCTCTCTTCGGAGTCGAAGAAAACGCCAGCAGCAGCAGCAGCAGCAGCAGCAGTGACATCCCCTGGGAGCCCATTTCGTCCTGAATTATTAATCATTATTGTCTCGACCTTTCGTACACCTTTTCTCGGGCTCGCGCCCGCTCGCACCTCCTTAAATAATGCTTCCTCCACACTCGTTTTTTCTATATTTATATAACTCGACTAACGTCCCTCTTCAATCTCATGTTTTTTTCACACAAACAGAATGCTCCTCGTAATGGAAAAACTCCATTGTCGCTCGTTTACTATATATCGAGCGCACCTGACGAAGGCTGGCGAAGCACGAGTTTCTTCCAATACGTCTCAACATACACGTACAAACGTGCATATCCTCGCAATATGCATGGATATAAGAAAAGAGTCAGACCAACGTATTAATGTATACACGCATCATGTATTCAACCGCGCGTTCTACCGGCGCAGCCTCGAAATCTGAGAGGAAACATACAAACTTACGTATAGGAATAAAACTGCATTCGGTTGCATTTTAGTGTATCTCTCCCGCCTTCGTGTCCCGTATGATTCGTAACGATGAAACGAGAATCGTGACATTGAGAGAGATGATCGGAGCGCGACTCGACCGAGACGAAGGTATCTCGGTGTCGAAAGAGAGAGAGACCAAAGGAACGACATTCGCACCTCGATCGTCGTTTTTCATCTTAAAAATATTTTTCACAATTACTCACCTTTTCAATTCTCCTCGGAACTTTGAAGAATGCCAAAAATTCTATTCGATATCGTCGAAGAAAGCGAGCATCGCTCCACACCTTGGAGGTGATTCAGTACGAGAGTATTTTATTCACTCATTTTTTTAGTGTACGAGTGCTAACCTCGATGCAACGCTCCAAAAACAGAAGCTTGAAACTCGGAGAGACACCAGTAGCAAGTAAATATCGTGCAGCTCTCGATGATTCCTATCTCTATATATATACATAAATATATCATCGACACATAATGTGTAAACACACGTGTGTATGTGTGTACAGGCTCCCGCTCACTAAGAAAACCGGTTTTTCGTTCGATGCTACCTCCCCGTGGACACCGAGCTTATAAAACTCGAGTTTTGCAATGCATAATACTTGCCGAGCGTATATATGCTTTAAACTTTGTACTGCACTCGTTATATATGAAAGAGGGCCCTTTACGAACGATTTTATGCATTTTCTCCGCTCCGTTAGAGTCCTCGCGAGCTGCAAAACGTATCATGAATTTGCACGTGACTTCCTATTGCTCGTAAGGTCAATGCGATTCGAACAGTCGAAAGTCGTTCGATCGTACGTGTCAATATTGTTTTTTTTTTTCAAGTTTTTTTTTAAATTACTTTTTTTTGTACGTTTTGTTCAGCAATCATGTTTACGGGCGGAAAAATATTTTTGTCGTTCCCGGAAATCTCCATATTTTTATGCTTATAATTCTCGTTCGGGGCTCGGAGGAACAGCGTGAAGATATAAATCGGAATAGAAAATTGATGCTTCTCTGTTTCCCATGTAACGATTCTTTTATTCGACTCCTCCAAGTCGATCTAATTCGTCATGAGTCAGCTCTTTCGCGGACAACCTCAACGCGGTGCTTTGCCACTACTGACACACAAACGCGTGTATAAAATAAGTACGTATTGGAAGGTTTTTTATAGAGCTTTTTCGCCCGTGAAAAATAACTCTTGCGAGGATGACTCACGTTTCTCGTCACGGGCGAACGGCCTGGTTAAATAATGGCGATATTGCTATCTATTGTACTTAACGAAAAATTCATGCTCAACGAATGACCGGACAAAGAACACGGGCGCGTGATAGAGTGAGATGGAAATGGAGACGAACTTCGTTTTTTTTCGTTCGATTCCCACCGAGTTAAAGCAAACACGAGGCTCTCGTGAGTTTCGTCATTTTTTCCTGCTTTTTTTTCAACTCCAGCGAAACAGAGGATAAAAAAACATGGACGGGCGCGTATTTGCTAAGCTGTGGATAAATGGAATTGGGATTTTCCCAAACGTCTGAAGAACCCAAAGTCACTCCAAGCCGTTAGAAAGCTTTTTGATTTTATTCATGAGCATTGAAAAGGCTCAGTTTGTTGACTCTTTCGCTCCTCATTCAAATGGAAATCGGTATGAAACATTTATTCGTTTCCAATTAGATGTTCCAGACGCACTATTGATGAAAATTAAACCAGGCTACTTGAAGCACTTCTTTCGACAGAGCTCACAAATGTTTTTATTTTCTCGTTCTCTTTTCTTATCGCACCGACGACACCCTTTTGTCGTTTATTCATTATGTTGGAACGATACGCAGTGATCAGGTCGAACCTCGAAATCTATAAATAGACTTCAAACTCCTGACACGAGACAAAGAACGTGAGAGGCTCCCTCGAGATTCTCTTTCTTTTTCTTCCATTCTAACTCTTCGTGATTCACGTCTCGGACACTTGTGGTTTCAACGATGATACATCTCCCGATCTATATACGCGTATACGTGCCATTGTCAGCTGACTCGCGAAATCGCACAATTTTTATCTTTTTTATTGAAAGTCAATTCTCACAAGCGTCGATGAGTCAGGCTGCGAGCATTTGCATTTTAAATCCGAAAGTTTTTCGACTATAATGCATTTGCAATTGCAGGTTATCGAACAAGTTATTTCGTTAATAATCAAAAGTTTGAAAGGACAAAAAAACTATTCGAAATTGCCAAGCCAAGTTCGCAAGTTGCGCACTGCATGTGAGATCATCGGCGTGGTTTTCCTGAATGGAAACTCATTCGAAAGTATCATAAGAACGAAAAAAAAAAAAATCTGAAAGGCAGCACAGTTTGTACAGCATTTCACTCAACGCCCTTTTTTTATCTGCGGATACGTTCTTTTCCCATTGTTTTTGTTTTTCACGATGCACGTTTACGACTCTGCGGAGAGTGCGTCATTTCTAATCTCGTTTTACGAGCTTACATCAGCTTGCCAATTGCGCCAAATGTTGAGGAATCGATATTTTACACTCCGACAAGTTTTATTCGATACTCGAGAGTTCATTTGCAGCACGCGATCCACACATAAGCAAAAACCATTTCTACGAAAAGTGGACCGAGCGAAAGTGCATAAGCGTTAAAGAGACAAGGAAGAGCTATAAATATCGTTGACTATAAACGGGATTTACTATTACTCGCTTTGTCACTCGATAACTTCGCTTTTTCGTGCTTCTTGGACATTCGGGGGGCGTAGCTCAGATGGTAGAGCGCTCGCTTAGCATGCGAGAGGTACCGGGATCGATACCCGGCGCCTCCAAAATCTTTTTTTTTCAAAAATATTCCGTATTTTATTATAAAACCCTCTCTGCCTCAATGTTTCTTACTCCGATCACGCGTTGCAAGAATTTATCGCGTTGAAACGAAGAATAAATTCGATACGAATGGCTCGACACTCATTCACAGTTGATTTTCAAGAAACTGTATAAACGTGAAAAATAAATGATGAAAAATAAGGTGTCATAGATAACGTTGTGAGAAAACCAACAGCTGAACATATTGACAAATGAATTATTTATTCGTCCACTCCCTTCATTCTCTAGTTCGTTTTCGATCGTGCGAATATTTTTGAACGTCGTTTTTATCTACACTGATGACGCATTAACTTGGTAAATGTTTTCATTTGAAATACGCACCATAAAATGTACGTTTGAAAGGATATTTCGTCTTCTGAATGTTGCTCTTATCATCGCTATCAGAGAAGCGGGTATCCATGCTATGGTGAGTAAATGGATCAAACGAATATAAGAGAGCAAAGTGTAGAGTTTGCATAACTAACGTTGCTTATCGCGTAAGACGGTAATAATAGAAAGAAGCGAGTATATCGCGAGCAACGTGACGAGAGGAGGAAATAAAAAAGGACAAACGAGAAGGCAAGATGAAGCATCATCATTTAAACGTTTGCGATTCCACGGGTATGTTGACCGTCTTGTGGCAGATGCAAATTCGAAACCGATAACGACGCGGCTACAAGATTTGTCCAATCTCCAATAACATTTTTCAACGCGGCGGTACACGTTTCACTCGCGTCTTCGTCGTGATTCTTATTTATTTATGAATATCCATCTAATTGTCTATATTTGTTCGTCTGTTTGTCCGTGCCCTACATGGTGTGCCCGTCAATGTCGAACGATAATCGAGAACCGCGCGACCAAGATCACGTATTACTTCATTCCAAGGAAATAATATACGAGAAGAAAAATAAAAGAGCAAATATAGATTTACGGGCGTCGGACAGGCTCGTGAGCAAAGTTCGAGTAAACAGATTTTAGATGTTGATAGCGTATCGAGGTAACGAAGAAATTAGTGATCTCTGGAGATCGATTCATAAATATAAATGGATTCAGGCTTTTCGGCCAGTGGCGAATGATTTTTTTTCTCTGTTGCATCATTGAGGATGTACATGTGCGTCGTACCAGTCTGTTGGCAGCCCTTCGATAATAGTAAAAAAGGGTTATCTTCATTTTTTAATCGTAAATAATGTTAAGGTCATGCATGAAACGATTTGCTTAAGAAAGTTTTGAAATTTACACAGAGTTTCGGTGGGTAGTCGACTGACACGCGTATCGAATTTTAAAGGATTCGTCTTATTGGTTATTTAGATAAACGTGCTCAAATATGAAGAAAAGTACACTAAGCGTAAAAAATCGTTCATCTTTCCATATAACGAACGAACGCTTCTTACGAAGTTTATGAAAAAGTACACAATAACGATGAAGTATATAACGAAGGCCGGGGAAAAAATTCGAGACGATTGTCTTCCTAGTAATAAAGATATATTAAGTTAAAGATTGAATGAAATTGGTAAAATGAGAAATTTTGTTTCGTCTTGGCTTGGGCCGTTCCTGTCATAGCTTCCTGTCTTTTTATTAATACTTTTTTCTCGATCCATTTCCCTTTGTGTTTTCCCTTTACGCTCTCTAAAGTGATTTTTAACATGAAAAACTGTAGTATTTTAGCGAGGGATGAATGAAATTTGGGGTTCGGTCGGTGATGGATTCCCACTCAATTAATGGCTTGTCATTTCATTCGCCAAAAAACAAGTTAAAAAAATTTATTTGCAATTTTGAATCTATAACTCTGGCATTAATTTAGAGTGACATTTTTAATTAGGAAGTATAAAATTGACCTAATTCAGATACCATAAAATACGATCTTACGAGCATGATCTACCTTAAGTTGAGTTCGTTGCAGAACACACTTAATTCCGAGTCTTTCCCACATGACTCGATAGTACCGATTGCGAAAAGGCAACGTTTGACAAAGTTGAACGTAGTCAATTGAGAGATTAAATCAAAGATCACTATATAGAACCCTGAAGCTGTCACTTCCATTGAGAATATGTCGCCTTCAACATTTGTCGTCTTTAACTCAATATTTCTAATTCAGATGGCCATTGATCCCCCTTTTTCGACCTACCATTAAATTCCTCGCGATTCAATTAATCTAAGTAATATTTTTAATCTTCGACATCTAATTTTGAGTTGAAGATGGTTAAAGGGGCCAGTAAGTCATCGTGGCCATAAGCGACATGTTAATTTGTGTACTTTTCGACTGTTAATATTACAACCAAACAGTCGATAAGGAGTCTTGAAATTTTACATGCACAGAAAAGAAATCCTGTATTATAAAAGATTAGAATGCTATATAAAAACAGCCCTCGCGCCTGACATCCTTGAAATTCGATGAAATCGTTAACCATTGACAGAGGCAATTGTTTCAAGTATTTTCTGCAGATGGAGTCTCCCTATTTCGAGGAGTTCAAAATACTGTAATGGGAGCGACGGTTCATCGGGATGGGAAGCTTTAAATTTCGATTCTCCCTTTCACTGCTCCACTCTGAATTTACTGTCGCATTAGTTACGTAAAGTGTCACTCGCAACGTTTCCCTTTTCACAGTGTATTTTCTCTTTGCCTCCGAGCCAAGTCCACCACACGAAGAATAGCGTATATTTGTTTGTGTACCGACGAGAAAATTTCGCCCAAACTTTTCGCGTAAACACGACGCAAAGTTTTCCGTTTGATCGCGGTTAACGACCCTGCCGCTCGCAAATCCGAGCCCTCGTGGCGCCCCGGTGGAAAGTCTCATCTTCCTCGATCACACACAGACGCGAGGGGTCGACCGAGGAAATATTTACGATATCGAATGAAGCTTCCAGAGAGGCTACAAGGGGAGGAGAAAATTATATCGACATCGCTTCAAATTCAACGGACACGAAGGAAGAAAAGAAAACGAAACGAGCGAGCTAAGAATAATCCGAAGAGTCTCAAACCTGAAGAAAAACGGACTGGAACACTTTTCGAACATTAACGCTCAGCGTACGTAAACTGCCCACGAATACAAAAAACCTCGAATCCAACGTTACTCGCAAATATCTCTCCAGAGTATTTCACTCACTATAAAAATCCTTCGTCCAGAAGACTGGAAAGTCTTCAAACAAAAATGCCAGCTGTCAGACTGTCCATAGCAACAGAAATCGTTGGACACGCGACGCGTGCAGGGCGTTTTTCCGCAGGAGCGCTCGTAAACATGAAAATAGAGAAAGAGAACAAAATGTGTGGAGACTCAGGTCACATTTGTCCTTTCGTTCCCTCCCGCTTTGTCTCCCCCGATTCGAGCCGATAACGATGAATTTATCGTGCTTCTTTTTCATATAAATTGATATAAATTGTGTTTGTATATGGGTGTGTACGTTGATGTATACAAAAGTGGGAAGGAAAAGCCAGAGATGGACAGACAAAGAAAATCTTGAGTTTCGTCTCCCTTCTGTGTGTGTGTGTGTGTACTTCGACGCTGCTTCGAGTAGCTTTACACAGGTTTAGATGTCCGCGTACCTTGTAACGCGGTGCACGCACGTACGCAGAGAGATGTACGAAGAGGAGCGAGTTGCAACACAGAGTTACGTGCACGCACAGTGGATGAATGCAGGGTGTGAAAGTAATGGCTTCCATATGTCAACAATGTAATAAAGGGTGTCGGGCAGGCCGCGTGCGTCTCGTGAAACGGCGGGGTTTTTCGGTTTCGTAACAACGTAACGCGCGTCGCCGCACTCTTCAGGCTCGATTGCCATAGCATAAAAAACGAAGAGGCAGATGAAGAGGAAGCAGGAGCAGACGAAGAGGGAAGAAAGAAAAACAGATTTTTGTCCACTGTGCATAAGAGCGGATATGCGCGAGAGGTAGGTTCAGCACGATATTCTCTCCTCGTTTTGGTCCCTCGTCAGAGCGCTCGTAAAAACCGGAAGAGATAAAACGCCGGTCTCGGATCAATACGAGGAAAAAAGTAAAGCTGCGAGGATAGAAAAGCCTGCTGCTGCTGGCTGTTAAGTCGCTACGACTCGCCATAAAAACAATAATAAATATTATCGCTATTGTTAATTTATTACGACGTGGCATAGAGATCGCCGTGATGAAGATAATTGTAACGTACGCGAACGAGATCTTCCCGCTGTGTGCTCCCAAAACCAGGTCAACATCTTTTCATTTCGAGCATCCCTTTCTCACAGGGCTTCGCCCCTCGGCTCCTCTCCCTGTCGCGGAAATAAAATGAGGTTTTTTCGACTTCTTGCGTTCTCGTGCAGTAATGATATTTTCGAGTGTGAGCATTGACGAGAGAATACGCTGTGAAGTGGGGAATATTGATGTTATCGCGAAGGCGTCCCCGTTGGGAAGTGGGCGATGCAATGAATTTTCAAATTCCCATTCTCCGTCAAATAACGATGAGCGTGAAAGAAAAGTGCCCGTTTCTAACGATGCGATACCCGCGGGAGCACGCCGTTAAGAAAATCGAGTATAGGAGGTTCCCTGGAAAAAACCACCCCGACGACGAAAGCTCGCAGCGTTTTTCCCCATAAAAGTCCATCATCCCCACGGAGCGTGCACACTTTTATTGTCTTCCCGTACATGCCTACGCGCGTATTTGTGATACGATAAACCGCGAGCGATTCATCGATGCGGAATTCGCGACGGAGATCCGTTGACGGGCCACGTATATTTTCGCAGTACCAAGGAAAATCACTGTGACGGAAAAACTCCGCTCGACGGAAACGTGAGAGAGCGTGGAAGATACATTCGCGTGACGATTTTCTTTCTTTCGCGTGCACGCGTAACGCTCCGGGGTTTTGCTTCCAGTTGCAACGCGCGCATCTCCCGCTGTACTCGGAAAGAAAAGCTCCCGGGCTCAACACCATTGTGCGTAAGTGTACAGCCGCACGGATGCGCGCGTATATGTGGGACATAAAGAGCAGTTACGACCTCGAGGGGTTCCGATGAATCGTGACTAACACGAATCAGGCTTTTCCTTTTATCCCTCCGTATGTGTATAGCATCAGGAAATCGGTACATGAAAACGCACGCTTGCTGCGAGCATGTCGCTGTATACCGGCGTGCGTACAATGCAGTGCATTGTTGTGTTAATGCATCTGTGCATGTGTGAATTGTGACCGCACCCTTCGCTCTCCAATATTGCAGGCTAAAAAATACAAAAATAATGATTACAGGAGGAACAATGGTGGATAAAAATGATTCGTGGGCTCTCGATTACCCACGTATGCGAAATAGAAACGAGGAACAAATATAGTGGGAAATGTTTTAGTGGAAGACGTCGAGACTCTCGGAGTCGAGTTATGATCGTTTGAAATAATCGAAACTTCATTTGATCTGGAGTTGATCGCGACGTTGGAAATTTGAATGAAGTATGTAAAGTTGTTGGAAAGCATTTCTCTTGCTAACATTATTGAGAAAAGTCGTTTAGATGAGTCGATGGAAGAGGTCACGAAGCAATAACTTGGCGAAAGGCACGATTAAATACGAACAATCGTGCCACGGTGAAGGGAAGAGAGAGACGGCCGAAAACGCATCCATCCCGAGCTCTCCGATACCAAGTTTCGAATAACAAGAAAATCACGAAAGTGCGAAATAAAAAATGAAATGAGAAGAAAAGGAAAACAGAGTGCGGATGTGATAAAATATCTGGAATAAATGATGGAATCGAAGAGGAGAAGCGATTAATCGGTGTACAGATCGACCTCGAAAAACCACGTGATTACGAGGAGCATCGCTCTCCATATCTCGACCCATTCTTATTTACTAAAATTGCACAAATATCGATAAACAATTACTTTATCGTTCTCGTCTAACGCAACGCGGAAGAGAGTTTCATCATCCCTTGTGCAGACAAAGAGAACGAGGATCCGAAACCGCATACGAACGATTATGGAACGGTGATGTTTACACTTGCTGAGGGATATAATAATCAGGATGGTAAAATATACGGTAGTTTTTTCGAAGAGTTTCTCAACTGGGGGTCCGAGATACCCATAAAAAATCCCACAAATTCTCACCGTCACTTTTTGTCCCTTCTAATTGCTCGCGATTACTTCTCACAGGTTTATTGCTTTATTATTTTACGATCTCATGACAAAATGCTTTTTTTCTGGTTAACACAACTTCAACGAGTCTCAACGTAACTGTCGATCGAGCTGCCTTAACGTGTTTCGTTTTATTTCGAATTCTTTCCATCCGTTGACAATGGAGGCTCTGCAATTTAGATACGTGGTCATTTATTCCCCCTCAACTCGTATATTGTCAACAATATTTGCGTAACTTTGAGGCAGATTATTATACGCTCAAAGTACGATTAAGATATCGTCAATCTCAAGTTTTTGAACTCTCCTTTCGTCACTACACTGTTATTCAAATTACGGCATATCCGTGATAATGCGCGTGCCAAGAAATCGCGACGTCTGGAGGGGAATTAATCCAATCGATGCGCTTCGAGTTTCAACAATGCAGTTTGGGATTTGAGTAAAAGTCAATAATTAAATAATTTTGAAGCATATTTTCTTCCGATTATAAACTTATGTTAAGTAGAAACGATTATTGTCACATTCGCCGATTGAATCGGACCCACGATCGCATTTTACTGCCCACAATCAAGTTTCCTTTGAGTAAATGATTAAAAAATTGAACAACGATGTTGGAGATCAGCACGAAAGTTTTCGTCTCTCCTCACACAAACGCGGATGACCGAGGTCGGTATTATTCTTGAAAAACACAAAATTCATTAAGCAGAATCATTTAGGAGGGATAATGGAATCCACTCGAGTGTGGCCAGCGCTGATGCGACGAAAAAAATGCGCACAAAGTGACGGAGCCCTTGTTCCAATAGCAGGGGTGACTCTATTTAACGTCGAGCCCCTCTAGCCCCTGGAGACTGGGAATAAACTTGACGATCCTTTGTTCCGTGACCTATATTCGGGGTACGATCACGTGGCTCCACTCCCCGCGGTACTCTGTCGCGCTTGCACCCTTGCGCAGCGTGGCGAGTCACGAGAACGATGGGAAATGTGAAAGGGAGAGCGCAACAGGGCGAAGTGCAGCGAACTCGCCGAGGTTATCTTTTGTTCTTGTGAAAATCGAGCAGATTTTCACTCGTGAACAAAATCAACATAAATCTACAAATTTTCCAGCAAATTGTGTCCGCCGAACCGATCAAAATATTTCGGATCATTCGCGCGTGAGAGGTAACCCCTTAAATGACCGTTGAAATTCATTTTCTCGCGAACCTGCGGAATTTTCCGACCCCCGAAACGTCAACGACCCGGTTCTTTGTCCGACGCACAAACTCTCTCGCAAGAGACTCTTGCGGTCCCGAGGCCTTTCTTTCGCAACCGTTTTGCTTTATGAAGCCATCGCGGCCGTACTGTCGGTTGCAAAATTTTTAACGAAACGTCGTCTCGAATCGTCCTGCTCGTAACGATCGTTTCTGGGGCAATGGAAACAATTTGCCACGAGTTTGGAAAAAGTTTGAAAATCGTGCGACCTTTTGGAAAATAGATAGAAAGCCAAGTTTCTGGAAGAAAAATAACAACATCGAGGATCCTGTGCCCCTCAAATACTTTTCAATCGACGATCTAATTGTAAAATGAACAATTTCTGCTCCGCATCGAGAAACAATAAATTGATGCAGCACACTCGTAAAAATTTTACACAGAAAAAACGAACGTTTTGTTATTGTCGTTATTTTTAAACGTGACTGTACGTCTAGCATATTCTCGAGGTGATACAAAACTGCATGGGGTTGGGCATTCCAACCCTCTTTTTTGGCTACTTTTTTTCTTACGAGACACCGGAGAATCATAATTTCAACCCGGCACGTAACATTTTATCGATATAGATGTGGGTATCCGAATGCAAAGGAAACCAACGTCAACGACAAAACGCATTCAGGCTCCAGGTATGTATTTGCACGTACACCAACGTGCGCGTACAAAATGAATTCAATGGAATTTTCTGTAGCGTATCGAGTGAGAAAATCTATTCAACCCTTTTACGCAACAGTTCACGAACTTTTCAAACAAATAAAAATCGTTCCCGAAGAAAGAGAGATCGAGATAGAAGAATTCATAAAAATTCAATGATTCATCGAAACCTATTGAATAATTTGTGCCTGAAATAAACCACGAGAAGAAAAACAAAGATAAGCATTCAGCGTATTTTTAAGAACCTACAAAACTCCATTGAAATCGAACTCGTTGAAAGTTTACGCAGATTTGTGAAAAAAAAAAATATTTCGGCGTCACTTCGATGGTTCAATTTCCTCGTAATTTTGCATCGCATTTCCGTATGCGACGCGAGCCCGAATACGATTGATGATTAACTACATTTTTCTGGCTCATAAAGCATGGAGATTGTAGCGACACGCTCAGGATTTCACCTCGTTTCAGAAAAAGCATCGTCGAGCGTCCGATGAATAAAATGATAAATGAAAATAAAAATAACAAAAGTCTCATACAGCCGAATGAAAAACTCTCACGTGATGGTATTTTAACGTTGGAGAAAAAACCTCGGCATTAAGTTCGTCCATCAACGTTATTACATTCGTCGGTGCCTCCAACGCTCGGCCACGGGGCTGGTATCGCGACGAGACACCATCGCCTCTATATAGGACATGATCATAAGCTTTCCCACAGGCTTTCCGCGACGGGAGCTTTCACAGAGAACTTATGCAAATGAAAGGATGGAGCCCACGATTACGAGGCGCGCCAGGAATTATCATATCATCGTTCGAGTAACGATGATATTCTGGACTTTGGTCCAGTGAAACGCGAAAGATTCGATGAAGAGTTCTAATGTACTCCGGGAGATATAAATCTTTTAAATAAACAGTCTCCTAACATGGGGGTAAAAAAGAACGAGGGAAAAATAAAAATGCAATCTTATTTGCTGATCCAATACTTATCAAGATTAAAGTGGTACACAAATATACTAAAAGGAATACGTGTATGCATGAAAGCCTATAAATAGATTAAATCTCGTTAATTCGACCCTATTTGTACACTCTCGGGTACGTGTGTAAGATGAAATCTGCGTGGCGATCTATTATGAGAATGAAAATGTAAATGTACATAAGACGTTTCAGTTCGACTCGATGACGAGCGAGTATTTATTAATATTTTAAAATTATGAAATAAATTGACGTTCAACCCTTTTGATTGGTCAGTGGGATGAAAATATATTTGAAAATACTCAGTGATAATTTTATTTCGGGAAAAGTGAACGACGACCGATGCGATTGGTTCGCAGTTTGCATCGAATAAGCGCAACGAGTTTTCGCGATGGTGGCAGAACGAAGATTTATTCTCGATGTAAGGAGATGAGAATGAAAAATCTTGGGACGAGGTAGCATCGGTCCGATTTGTCCCGGAAGGCAGTGTGCGGAGAGTAACATGGAAAAAAGTTTTCTCAAGCAGCTTCGGAGCTCACGAATGGAGGAACGGGCGCGACGATAGTGAAAGGAAAACGAAGGGGAACCTGAACGAACAGAGACCGTATTTCGACAGCTCGTTAAGCCTTTTTTTCCTCAATTCTTTATTTTCAATATATTTTTGTCTTTCCTAAGGACACTATTGTTCGACAGTTCACTCGCGAATGTTTGGACTGTGTAAATCGTGAAAATATATCTACGAGTGCGTGAGTATTCGTCCCTCTCGCACTGTCACGATTGAATAATGATCGCGTCAGACTTCGCACGCTTCGACCAACTGAATCGCGCGTGCGAACGTAACAACTCGCACTCTATTCGGAAAAGCGCACGGCGTTGAAAGGCCAGCGGAAAATTGGCTCCGTGCGTACTTCGAGCGGGCTCGAAGTAAATTCTTCAGAAATCAAAACGAGCGTTAACAATACGTTCTAACGAGAACGTTCATTTTTCATGGATGGAATATTCGCCCGCTTACGTTGCAAAGCGAACTATCATTTTTCGGATTTTATGTTGCACTTTTGATTGCTCTCATTGGAGTACGAGCAAAAATAATCCGTCAAGATTGGAGTCCCGCGAATTTCTTTACATTAATGTATATACAAATCACGAAAGAGGTCGAGGCACACCGAGAGAATTTCATTTGAAAAATCATCATGAGTAACGATGGAGCGGTGACGGGCTACAATTCATGATATTATGGGAGAAAAATTGAATTTTAATATAAATTAAATAACATTTGTTGTTCCAAGTAGGAACTTTTACCCGAATATTTAATAAATTTTGACGTTCTATTTACAATATTTACTGATACAAAACTAAAAATTTCGCAAAATATTAAAAATTTTACAGAGCGTTACGATATTTTGTCCCCACATTTCACCAACTTTAAGAGTTGAAATTTGGAAATATGCTAGAAATATGTGCATCTATTCTCGGAATTATTATAGGATCTATCGTTTAGTTGTCGAGAAAACAATCAACGAAAATCACATTTTTTGAAGGGTTATACACAGGCTCTAATGGCAGGCACACTCCCTGTGCGAAGATTTGGATTTCGACTTGAAACTTTAATTTTTAACTTTTTGGATTTCCCAACCTTAAAGAGTCAAAAACGAGAATAAGAAAATAGAGTGTTTTCAGATATCAATGATGTCTCGAGAAAGCCTTGTTACCGGTGAAAATCACTTGGGAATGGAAAAATAAAAACACCTCTTTGAGGTTAACGAGTAATAACGACATAAAGGATGGAAGGTTTGACGACGCATGAGACAGTTGGTTTAAAATATAGATATGCATACGCATATAAATAGAAAATGGCTTTTGTCACATTTTGCTTGACGATTATACTACGAAAGTATTTTAACCGTTATCATATCACCAAATTTATTTAACATTAATTCAATTTATTAATTTTATTTATTTCCGTAATTCTCTCCGCGCAGGAGGCCGTTTGTATGCGGAGTTAGAATCAGTCTTTCGACCACTGTATCGTGTTCAGTTCGCCAGATCTCACGAGTGAATTTCCTCGAAATAAAATAATAGCTCCGTCCAAACTCAGTGTCATTTTTATTTCTAAACCTGCTTCCCATAATCCTATACTCACTGCAAGATTTGTTGTTTAATAACGAAAATGAAAACTCAAGAAACCTGCGTTTTCCATAATCGAGGCTCCGTCTTTTCTCGCGATTCGTGTTTCTCGTGCCAATTACGACAGACGCGGTGTCTCCGATCGTAGAAGTGAGCAAACGACCAGCGGAGCCAAGTGCACGTGGACGCTTTTAAGATCTTGTCCGTACACCAGGCATCACACAAACCCGCTTAAAATGTGCGTACACACACACACCTTCGTACATTTACATCTTCAAGAGCGCATACATTTGTGCGTATATATTAATAGGCTGACGTCATCGGCCTCGATATGACCGATGTAATTATACACGTGCTCGCATCCACCGACAATACACCGCAATATGAGTATCGAGTCTACACTTGCGGAAAAATATAATTTACTATCGATCTATACATGACAAGCTTGAGATAATTCAACGATAATAGTAACTGCGTGAGTTCCTCATTATGAAACAGATACAACTTTATTTCTTTCCGATGACATCTTTCAACATGAAAGCGTTGAAAAGAATTTTCAGTAAATGAATTTTTCGAGTATTGAAGGCAAAAAAATATTGAAATTTCGTCATCTTTTGTTTCTGAAATGAATTATTGTAAAAATGTTTGAAAGAGGTTATTATTAAAGAATTTTTGGTTCGAATGCCAGCAGATGAGGAAGAACGAAAAATCTGACGAGTTTGCGAGATATATTCTGAGCTCCAATATTGATCGATATGCTTTTCGTATCGCTCTTGACGTTACCGCTCCTATCGAAGTGGCAATTACGCGCGGAGATGAAGTTACGTAATGCGAGAAAGAGAGCTCCGCGATTCCCCAGCTAAGAGCCGCGGACTCGGTTGAATCGTGATGGAAAGACTAATTCGAAAGAAATGAATTGCAGGGAGGAGAATGAGTTTGAAAGGTGGGAGGGAAGTGGTGGGATTATCAGGGAGATATTGTTACTGTAAATAACCGTGGAAAAATTCGTTCACGAACGCAGTGGAAATTAGTAAGAGTGAAAGCATTCGCGATGCACTCAGCATCCTGCAGACCGTAAATTTCATGGCAATTTGTTCGAAGAGACTGCGAGTAACGAAGCGAATGTAACATTAAATTAACAGGTGGGCGAGTGCGCATAGGTTTGCGCTATTTTTTCGCCACTTTAGTCGTCTAATCACAACTCGCACCGACACCTATAATATGAGGGTAAATTAGTGTTTGTGTCTATGTGAAAAACGTTGCAGCGCGGGTCTTTGTTCATTCGCGATCTGGCACCAGGCGGTCTGCTAGAATCGTTCGTGGTCGGTGGCACGACGACTTTTCTACCTCTCTCGAGGCTCGCAGAATTCTCCTCGTGCCTGCCAATTGCACTCATCGTCCAACGCATACGCGCAGACACACGCGGATGAACACATGTGCAAACACTGTAAAACGCGGCGTGCTCGGCGAGAGCCGCGTTCGAAGATATACGCGCGGTTCGAAAAAAGCGCGTGATGCTCGCGCGTGTGTGTGCGCGCGCGAGAAACCGCGAGTTGAGGCCTCACCCAGCCACGGAACTGACCTGCTAACATAAACTACTCAACGCGTCTATTTCCATAGATCCAACTGCACGGAGCTGCTGCAGCGAAAAGCTCGGAACGAAAGTTTCGAGAGCTCACACACGACACACCTGATTTCCCATTTTCGGTTGTCGGGACACGCGACGCAGAGAGTAAAGAGAAAAAAGATAGAAGGAACGAATTAAGGAAAAACGAAACCACGCACCGCCGGTAAAGATAACGAGATTAGGCGAGCCCTCCTCCCCCCTGTTCTCGACTCCGTCCATTGAGCACTTTGTAGCATTTCAAGTAGAACGACGACGCAAAGAAAATCGAGTTTGCACAAATGTACCAGTGCATTTTTCGGATAAAGCTACTCCCGTAATTACATGAAAGCGAAGACAATATTCCATTAACAATGCCCGAAGCCGATATACCATTGTACAATTTACCATGAATAAAACATGAGCTCGGTTTATAAGCGAGGCCAGTAAAAGAAAAAATGTGCAACATTATAATTATACCTACTGCGAGAGAATAAATACAAAATGTTGTTGAATGCTAATTACTTCGCCAAACGTTATCTGTTGCCCAGCTAAAAGCTACTTTACAATGTCCAAAACCTTGACAAGTTTATCTCCTTAAGAGGATGGATCAGTCGGTATATCGCAACCGTGAGTGCGAGAGAGATAGCTGCAAATTTCGAAATCGAAATTCTTTGACACAGTTTGACCGATTAAAAAAAGGCTCTGTCAGTCGATTTTTGCCATCCTTCTGCGTAGGCCGACAGAGCCTTTTTTTTAATCGGTCAAACCGTGTCAGAGAATTTCAATTTAAAAAATTCCAAGTGAGGTTAGTCGACTGATCCGTACTCTTAATAAACAACGTTCCATTATTAATGAGATCATGCCCACCACACGGGCGTTGAACAACTGAATTTTTTGTCATGATAAGGGATTGGTGCTATTATATTCTCTCAAAATTTATAGATTTAAAAATTAACATAACTAATCAATTAGTCCGTTGTAATTATCAATTATATAAAAAAAATATCATTATTAGTGAAAATTTGACTAGTTAACTTTTTGATTTGGCAACTTTGTTGTTGGTGGAGAGATATATCTACCTTGCCAACGGTAAACTGATAGCTTATCACTCACATATGACTTGATACACATAACCAAAAATTTATTTGAATTTGAGGTTACGTCATTATTTGTGATTACAAATATTTTTGTTATCACAATATTTGTATAAATATGAACAAAAAACATTTTTCTATTAATTATACCGAGAAAGTATACACGCCTGTACAGTACCGATACACTAATGTAAGCACGTCACAACTAAACACGATATACGTCGATATACATATATATAAACAGCTGATAGAGCGGTGTTGCCGATGTCGTACCGAACCTAGTATTCAACGATTCATCGTGAGCGATAATCGTAGTTAATTTATGATTTCATTCTTAAAGTTTCGGTGACCTGATATTTTTATAACGCCATTAACAAGATAAATGTTCAACGAATACGTATATGATTTAATTTTTTTTTTTTTCCACCATTTACGATCCCTTAAATTTGATTGAAAAATCACGATCCATTTACTGCCACTACGATGTCCAATTTTTAATACTTATTTTCTTGCTTAAATGTTCGGTAACCTCCCCTCAATTTTTTTTACCGTAATTTTCGAACATTTTTCTATGCTGTGTAAAAAAATCAGATTTTTCTGCAGATTTTTAAATAGTGGCCATGATCTCATTAAGAGTCATCGAGCTTACGTGACCAACTGAAAATCGATGGTGGCGCCTCCTGTATATTTAACCCGGTATATTAACCTGTGTAATTTAAGTAAAGTATATTTATATATAGTAAATACGCTCGCTGTCACATGTCAGACGCTTCGCGTGTATTCTACCGGACTTCGCTGCGAATTTTTATTGTTATCGCGACAAATAAATTTCGTAATGAGCCGTGAAGTGGTGTGAATCCGGCTCTGGTCTCTTCGCTTGTGACAAATGCGTGTGCAATTTGTCATAAAATGATCTTTGATTTTCATTTATTCGCTGCGTTGATGAGAAAAATCTGCTGTCCGAAAATCACATTTTTTGATATTTTTTATATTCGCGTGATCGTTAGATTCGCGACGAAATCCGGTAGAAACGGCGGGTTTTAGATTAGTTTTCGGACACTTGGCGCTGTGCATACCATCGCTCGATGATTCTTAAGGTTTTCCTTTCACGGACCCGAATATTCTACAAATAAATGATTTTAAATAACGGTAAAGTAAAAGTGCGTGCGAATTGATTGGCGAAATTTCAGGTCAGGTTATCGAACATTTAATGGAGATTGAAAACATGAAAAACCGTAAAATTTACACGGGAGCTTATGGAGATTCCATCATCACCACATTTCTATTAAATAATTAATAAACTAAATAATTCTAAATTGCTGATACAAACTGTCTCACAGATAGAAAACTTCTCAGAGGTTAGAAATCAGTCGAAATTTCTAGTGCCCCGATTTGCGCCTCCAAAAAATACGCTCATGCAAAATGTCTCAATTCATCAGTTATTCACAATTGTTTCCTTGTGAAAAATCGCGAATTTTATCGTGCCTTCAATTTCCAATTGAAAAGTAACGTTAGAAAACGTCAATATTTCCGTATAAATTATTTCATTACGATTCCCACCCTGCACAAGATTAATTTTCACAACTCTATTTACGAATTATTTATAACAGGCGTTTGAAACTTGGGAGCTGTATACCTGCCTCATAAATATACGCATATTCACACATGATTCTACAATCAGCGTATTTAAATTGTCCGTGAAATTGGGTTAAACGAGGGAAGCTCACCTCCTCTCTCGTTCCGTTTCGCACGATCTTTCTCTTTCCTTCGCTCGCAACTGATCTCAGATTCGTATTTTGTTAGCTAGCCAGGAAAGAAGCCTCTTGCGCCCGAAGTAGATTGCTGATCGGCAACGGCTCATAAAGTCTGGGCGTTTTCTTTGCGTACAGCTAAAGACAAGCGGTACAATAAAACACGAAATATATAACAATTGTGTCGCCGGAAGTCGTTCGGCCCAACGGAAATGTAAGTCCTGATGCAACGTAGGCCATTACTTGGTGCATCAGTCCCACTTTTTTCTGGCCTTTTTCACATTCACGGGCGTATGTAATGTAACGTGATACAGAGGGGTCAACAGTCTCGTTACTTATGTACATAGTCATTATTTTTATGTACTTGACATATAAAACGAGGAAGCCAAGTTAAAATGTTAGCACAATAAAAATACGAGCTCTTCGGCTTCATGAAGATTCTCCTGAGCAAATATTCGAATATTTCAGTGCTGATATTTAATTAATTTGTGAATAAGGAGCGAGTTTATTGTTAAATTATGAGATCGTAAGCTCAAATCACTGTCCCAAATTCTTAGGGCATGCTCGTCTTGTAGCTATAACGTGGCTCGTTAAATCTTACTGATACTTGTTCTAGGTCTTTGCCAAGGTCTCCCTCGTCTATCGCACCGCACACTTCCTTACGTCATCTTAACAGTTGGCGCCTCATTCCACTCTGACATAATTTCTGGGCTTCCTCTCTCCCGATCTTCTCGTTCGATCTTTTCACTCTCGCTCCCAAGTGTTGAGTGTGGTGGAAAACAATTATTTTTCTTTTGAAGCAGCACTGATTTAGGAGAGTTTCGTGTAATTGTTTAAATTACCTGCTTTGGAAGCTGAAAGGGACAAATGTTTTTGGCATTGGGTGAACTAACGTCAGCAACCGATTCCTTTGTCCCTCATACTGACGAAAACTCTTCAGAAGGTTACGTGATTTCCAACAGTTATTGCACGATGTTGACCGTGCGGTTCGCGATCGTTCAAATTTTTTTACTCGATGATGAAGACATTTTCAGGAAGTTTTTGCCATTTGATGACACGTGTCACGAACGGAAATTTTCCATAAAATGAAGGTTCGAATAAGCGAAACCTCCACGTGACGAAAATTTCGTTCCCGGTTGTCAGAGTGACACTTCGATCAAACCTCTCTCACTAGAAGGCAATGGAAAGTGAACGGAGTCGACATTCCACCTAAATTTAATAACCTTTTTGAAATCAAGCCCGAAAATTAAGCCATCATTTTTGAACCCGAGGTTTTTTGTACGCAAAAACGTTTATCGTAAGAAATGACGAGGAAAAATTGGTCAGTATTCTCGAAACATCAAAATATGCTGGAGCGTGCGAGAGTTTGGTGAGTTTCAAAGATCCAAGATTGCCAGATTATCGACAGAGATTTTCCATTTCATTCTTATCATTTTGACATATCAAGATCTGTCAGAGTGAATTTATAAAAGTACGAGAGTATCAGTTGTTTTCGGAGCTGTCACCGCGGGGAAACTCGCCCGTCGCGTTAACCAGGAAACTTCGAAAAAATTGTGTCTCGCGATCGATTGCATCACAGCACGTTTGAGTGAATAAAAAAATTTATCGCGAGCCATGAGAATGAAAACAGTTTTACAAAGCTTATTAGAAAACTCGAGAGCGCGTGCCGGAAAACACGTTTACCAAATCAAGATTCCCTCGATCAAGATTGATGGGTTATTGACTAATCTTCGATCAATAAAAATTCCATCGAGCCCAAGGTTGCTTATTATTTCCTTTATTATCGGGACGTTGACTCTTTCCTTGTGTCAGAACGTTATCGACGATTATCACCCCACAATAGTCCACTATAACATCCGAAATTTATGCTGTCGCTCCGATGACGTTCCTCACTCGTATTTGTCACTGTCGGAAGAATCATTAACCACAAAAATAAAACCGAATAAGATAAAAAAATAAATTTAGAAAAATTAAATTAAAAAACGCTGCGAAAATAGAAGAGAGTGCAAGTGTTTTACGATCACGCGGATCGAGATCTTTGTTATTTGAAATTCTTTTCGTTAAACGCAGGAAAACATCGGCGTCTATTTACGGAGCAGCGAGTGTTGTGGCCGTGCTTTGGATTACCGACTGGAAAGCCGTCTGCAAGTACATCCCATTCTACGGAAGCAAATACGAATGAATTCGAAAATACTGATAAATCGACTTGGAATCAACATGGAAAGTAGTAGCGAATAATTGAAAATAAAATCTACGAAATCGAAATCCAACGATCCGACGCAGACAATGATTCATGCACACGCAGCACACGCCATCAAAGTACATTCTTACTGTGTATGACTACGCTCCAAGCTCAGACTTATCGACTTGTACACAATTTTTCAGATAAATTATTCTGGCACGGATAAATGACATCGTCGAAATAGTATCGATCGCTCAACCGGCTCCGATCCACATAAATGTAGTGTAAAAAAAAAATTCGCCCGAACAGGGACTCGAACCCTGGACCCTCAGATTAAAAGTCTGATGCTCTACCGACTGAGCTATCCGGGCGACGAAATGAGACGATTCTATTACAGCATTTACCGGACTGTGACTCAAGGCATAGCTTCGCGTGTATATCGCACATTTTTTTCAACGACTTACCGTCACGCAACATTTCAATCGTTTTCTCTTACAATTCAAGTGAATCCGTAGCGACGAGAACCATTTTTTGGAGTACACATTTTGGAGTATAAAAACTGTAATAATTAAGTACCCACATTTGACTATAGCGACGGCGATGACAGATATTCGACCTAATTTGATTTGCTCAATGGTATTTAAATGTCAATTGAAAAGTCACTCCTTGCGATGCTCCTTTTAACAAAAGTTTTTGGGATGAACAAACTTCATTGCAAGCCTTAACGAATTATTTTTAAAATACGAAATAATTTCATTGAATAAAATGTTCTTTCAATATTTCTCGCCAGTCTTTTGTCTACACAGAGAAAACGAGGCCGAAAATTCTAGAAGAAAGTACTATAAATCCAGTATCTCGGGGACAATATAAACTTACTGGATTGCAGCATTAATTCGAAGAGCAATAAATTGTTCTATCCACCATAGTAAAAAGACCGATACCCATAACTTTTATTCAAAAGACTCAAGAGTCTTTTTCTCTATAGGAATAGTAAAAAATCTTTTCAGTCACTTCAAATTTTTATATTGTTAAGCATGCTCGCGCAACCCTGAAAAAAAACTATATTTATGGTAAAATGTCACACATATTCGGTGTACATTCGTGTATTTATCATAGAATTTGCTATGCTGACAGTGAAAATTTGTGTATTACAATACATTTCCACTTATCAGTAAGTGCTAGTCTGACACGATGAATAACCCTCGAAAACAAAACGAAATATAGTTCTCAAGTGCATCAAAATTTATGCTATCCACATAAAGCTGTTTAGAATCCAAGGGAGGAAAAATTACGAAATTCAAAAAATACTATGCTCTTTGTGATCGGTGGCTAAATACTTTGAAAATTCTTGAAAAATAATATATTCCTCACTATACAAAACGAATCCGTTTTCTTCGTGTATTCGCTGCCAGTTAAGAAAATGTACAACGTGTAATATTGAGACTGCGTCTCACATTGGACGTTTAACGTTCTTGTATTCCCGACCTGGAAGATTACGGAATTGAGATGCAAATTGTGCTTCTTGTGTTACAGGCCACTAGATCAATCAAATGGCCGAAACCCTACCCAAATTGATAGATACAGCAGTCGGAATTGTGTACGAGAGTTATGAGAGTAATTTTACAATATTTGAGTCAGTTTCACTGGTATTTGACGGACGAGTTCCCACTCATAAGAATTTTTATTAGCTTCAAAGAAATCAACTTAGCCGTTGATTGATTCGATCGGTTTCTTGATCGATGTTACAAGTGATTTTAGCATCGGATATTCATAGAGATTCGGAGTAAAAAGCGGCTGTTCTTGAAATCAAAAGTTCAAAGTATTACTGCAGTTGTACCGTTGAAGCTCAAAATATCGTGAATGCGTTGATTCCTCGACGACAAATTTAGTCCAAAAATGAGACCAAATTTTCAATAATTCAATTTACCGAACAATTCAAAATTTCCAAAAACCCTCATTCTTCCCCATCAAAATATTTATGAAAACAGTTAACAACTGGAGCAAGAAGCAACGTCTCTTTGTTCAAATAACGAAAGAAAAAACCGATGTCAAATTTTGCTGAACGCGGAACTGTTCAAAATGGACAAATACGTAAAGAGACGATCAACAAAAAAGAGCACATAAAAAAAGCCAGCCGAAGGTCTCCGGTCGTTGGCATTAGGTTATGATGTAAGCAAAAATGAGAAGAAGCCGGAGAATACTCGAGCCCGTCCACACGCTCTTATGTAACGCAGTTTTAATTTCAATAAGAATTATCGAGTCTAAATACCAATATGAAAATGACTCAAGGGCAACTGTCCCAATTTGTCCTAGTCTCACTGACATAGATACATGTGTACAAGAAAAAGCAGTAAAAAATAGTCGTACACTGAGGAAAAAAAGTCATTGGAACAAGGAAATGTGGGATTAAGGCGTGGCAATGAAATGAATAATCATCACAAAGTTAGACATGATTAACCGAATAAAATAATTTTAGATCAAGTTGCCGATTCATTCTCTCCGAAAACATTACAGTTAAATAAAGAAAACTTTTCCAATAACATCAATTGCTATTGAATCAACCATTTTTTTTTCTCATTGTATCACGATAATGAATATTCTTCATTCACGATGCCACTCGTAACAACACACTCGTTCGATCATGATAACAATCATTTCGACAAGTTTATAACAGAGGCAAGAGCATTGAGTGTGTTGGTAACGTCTCCGCATATTCAAAAAGTGTGACACATTAATGATTCCTGAGGAGCGAATGCGAAATATCAAGTCTCTACGTGTAGGTATGGCACTTAACGAGTGTGACGATAGCCTGTTTATCACGTATGAGTTATACATAATAGCGTATCGTGCATATTTCATACTCAACTATTTACTCCGGTAGAGCTTGAGGAACAATCGTTGTATTGAATAAAAAATAAAAAGAAGATCCATCGTAAAGGATTGAAAATAATTAGATACGAAATTCGCTAGATTTTAAATAAAATGAAAAAATTTTAATAAATAAAAAACAAAATAAGAATAAAAATAAAAAATCTTTTAGATTTTTGCTCTTGGGAATACTCCCTTTAAATTCGTCGAAAGTAACTCACCGAAACGTCGCTTTTCCGAGCTCACGTAATCTCTGACTACAGATTTTTGAAGCCGCGTTCTCACGCAACGTATCGTACTAATTATAAATACTTGACACTCGTTTAAACAGCGAAAAATAAATTGAAAAAAATAGAATGAAAACATGCGGAGCGCAGAGTGTCTTCGTTTCTCGGAGTTCTATATACGACGGGTTGCCGCGTCCAGCTGCAGACCGCGCGGCAAGTTCCCTGCAACCAAGATTCTTGAATCTCATCCAAGATGCTTCTAACTTCCCCATGTGTCAAGACCTCGATATAAGAAACGCACCCACGGAAAACAAGAGAGAGAGAGAGCGAAGGAGAGAATTAAAGGGAAGAAGGCATGAATGGTAGTTTGGTACATGACCAAATGCTCAACAATTTTATCTCCCCCTTTCGACGAGCTGTCGGAAACCGTAAGAGGAATCGTTACACATAGTTTTTTAAGCACGACAACAAATGACAGCAGGAAAAAGAGGTCTAAAGTTTGAGAAACTTAGGGAAGCGCACGATCAAAAAACGCTCGACGATTTCGTCTCGTCGAAGATAACAAAAATAAATGCGGAACTCGTTGTTTTACGAGGGGAAAAGCGCTCCGCGATTCTATCGAAACAGATTTGACGCAAATGAACAGTCGAACGTCATTGCAGCAAAGGTATCAATTTCACGGGAGGGCCGGTTCAACGCCCACTAGTTACTCATTTGCTCGGAAACTTTTCGCGATGACGTGAGAAACAGAAGAAAATACATGCTGGATGATGGGCGAGCGAGCGTTGAAAACAAAATCGCGAAAAAAACAACAGCAGCGCAATATTGATGAACGTTTTTTTTTATTGCGTCACAGGTGGCTCAGCGATTTCGAGAAAAAAGAGAGAGAAAGAAACAATGAATCATCAACGCACAAACAACGAAATTTATGATCCGTCTAACCCCCAATTTGGATCATGTTTGAGTTTGCATTTATCCGTAATCACGGGAGTTACTCGAAACGAGGCGAGAAAGAAATTTCGTTCCAAAAGTCTTCAACGGAGAGACCGCCTTTCCAAATGTTTCCGAAAACTCAAAAAGCTTGAAAAGTGACTGAACCGCGTCAAATCGTCACTGCATTTACGTTTAATTCCAAATTTGTGAAGTCATATCGACTTATCGCGGTTAGTCGATGAATTAATTAACCGAATTTGTATTCACAACTGAATTATTCATTATTTTCATAAAACGCTTTCAATTGCTACATGACTCACTCGAGGAATTTGAAATCAACGCCGATATCTCTTTCGCAATTGTATTATCTTTTGACTGAGAAATGAGAATCCACAAAAACTTCTTTTAATAAAAATAATGAAGGAGCCTCGCTAGAATTTTTGAGCCCGACATTCCGACCATTCGCAACAGCAGTTTGCGTGCTTAAATCTATTTTGTATATCACTCGCATCCGAGTTATAGCGTACATGTGCTCATCAAGAGGAATAAAGATCTTCAGAGCTCGCAGGCAGCCTGGACTCTTGCCAGTATCACGAATCGCAAATACACTGCAGGATTTCGTTCAAACGGCGCATATATCTGTATAGCTGTTTCTCGGTTTTCAGTAAGGTGTATATTCTTCGTAGGAAAATCTGTGGGATGAAAATCTTAGGAAAGAAAATCACAGGCCTGGCTAGCTCAGTCGGTAGAGCATGAGACTCTTAATCTCAGGGTCGTGGGTTCGAGCCCCACGTCGGGCGTTTATTTTTTGCATTTTCCCCCCTTTTTTTATCTCGAATCTTCGGTTATCATTGTTCCTCTGTATTCTTTGTCGCGAGATCCCATTCTCGTGATTAAAGCTCTATTTGTACAACGTTATCCGGGGCAACGCAAATCTTAACGATGATTCCTCGTCGAGGTATTCGGATTGAGTGAATTTTTCGGTATGGAAATGGAGGACGATTCGATCGAGTGTTAAAGTCATTTTTTTCGACTCTTTTTTATAACGATAAATATGCGGGTTGGAGTCGAATATTTTTTTTTCAATTGCATTTTTGGTTGGAATCAACGGGAGAAATTTTTCCCATTAATAGTGATGGTTTTATGATTTAAAAAAAAAACGTTCAAAGTCCAATATTAGAATTAATTGATATTGATTCTCCAGAAAACTCTTTGTGTTAACATTCATATGAGTTTTTCTTTAACTCTCCTCCCTCCGCTATTTGTGGTAAAACTCTCACAATGGACACCGTACAGGATTGTCGTTCTATGAATCACGAAATCGACTCCCCGCCCCTACTGATGAATTAATAGCGTTGAGAGCCTCCATTGGCTCCCAGTGTTTGCAGCACCTGGTATCATGCAAAGCAACTTGTCGTGAATCAACCTTCGGTGTCTCATTGTGAAACATCTTAATCCGTCGAAGTACATGAAAAGATTCACAGCAATTGTCTTTCAATGACGACTGATGAACAATAAATTTTTCCCACCTTGTCTCTTCGCCCTCGAATTCAGTATTTAATAGCCATAACAATACGAGTATAAAACAATTAGAAATGGTTTAATTGACCAATTTATCGGATACAGCGATAACGAGCAACGTTCAAGGGACGATGTTACGTCCTGCAATCTCATCAGAAAAATATGTGTTCACTCTTGCTCCTACTTTTCTCCGTCGCGCCCGTTCGTTCTCTTGCTCTACCTCGAGATATTGCGATAAACATGTTTACGAGTAATTAACGTGACGACAGAAAGACAGAGCCTATATCAAATATACGAGCTTTGCGAAATCGAAAATCGAGCTTATCAATACCCCGAGTTATCGTGTATGTAAATACCTACGAAAATCTAAAAAAATAATCAATTTGAAGACATTTTTTTCACGTATTTAACGTTTCTGAGCAATTTGTGAGATGGCAATTCAGACGGAAGAGAATTAAAGCAACGGCAAATAAAGTACAACTTTTGACATTTTCGATCTAGCCTATAATTAGAATTTTCGAAAAATCCATTTTTTTATTGAATTTTTCGAAAGTATACATAATTAAAAGTATAATACTAAAATTTTATAAACATCTTAGCAGTTTAAGTGTACTTTTGAGTTACTTTTACTCGGCTGTCTGAGCGCGCTAATACGCACCGCCCAGTGCGGTATCGCGTACTTGCCTTTGCTTAAGGAGTTTCGGTACAGGCGATACAATGTTGCCATGCTAAACCATGCTAAAAACATAAAAAATTTCAAAAAGTTTAGAATTTTATAAAATTTGGTGAACATATTCTTTAGTGCCAAATTTGACAATACAAATTTTTTAAGATTTTTCTTCTACACAGTTATCGAGTAATTGATCACTAAAGTTTACGTGTATAAGCATAGCGTTTCCATATATATAGGTATACATTCCGGGCATAAGAAATCTGCTTTAATGCGTAATTACTCGATAACTAAGTAGAAGAAAATTTTGAAAAAATTTGTGTTTTCGCACTTGATGTTGAAGAACATTATCACCAAATTTGATCAATTTCTTAATATTTTGACTTTTGTACCGAAACTCCTTAAACGCGTTTTTCTCAAAGTTACGTTTTTCGACGGCTCGTTGATAAAATCTCCGAAACTATTGAACCGATCCTTACCAAAATTTTACCGCTTTGTTCTTTGTGACTATAGCTATGGCGCGTATCATACGAATTTCGTGATTTTGAGTCGAACTATTTTTGTTTTACAAAAAACAATGAAAAAAACGTGTTTTATCTCAGTTTTGGAAATATAAAAAATCTCGTGATATGCGCTATAGCCATTTACCTATTGAACCTAAAACCAATTTTTTTCTCCGATCACCCATTCCAGAGATTTTTCCAACAACCATCTTTTTTGGACCTGTCTTCTCCTTCATTTTTCCGTACGAAAACTCAGTAAAACAAATATAAAAAAAAAACGTTTGTGTATTTTAAGAGTGTATTTTTGAGGCCTAACACTTTTTATATCCACATTTATAATGTATCCCGATCAAAAAAGTTGGTGAAAGTAGCCTTTTTTCGCCCGTCTAATTAGAGTAGACCCCTTAAAATGGAGTAAATGAACGGTTCGAATGTACACTAACGTATGAAGTACAAGCACTTTATAACTCGGGAAAATACGACCTCAGGTTGATACAATTACTGACAGAGATAAGCGCTCTTCTTTCTTTCTCTCCTCCTTTTTATCTGCGTTAGGCATTTGACTCTTTCGCGGCCTCGCTGTTGTCGCGAGACTTTTTGTCCTCGCCTCGACAAAGTACATTACGATATAACTGTGTATACACCTTCGCATATATGTCGCTGTACACTTATACACGTAAAAGTGTTACTACGAGCTCTCAACGTAGAATAGAACACCGGGGTGCCAGGTGTTTCGACCAGTTTATTTTCGTTTGTGCAGTTTAACCCGCTCCGGCAAGAGTGGGCATCACGATCCCGCGTATATTTTTAGTGGCACACGGCATGCGGTTCACCACCGCAACGTTTCGACATAGCCAGAAATAAAGTGTTTATCGAATCCGAGCCGCTTTATGGTGGTGCGTTCTTTATGCGTGTGTAAAAAGTGCACTTTTCTGTCGCTAGAACGCTGGGGGATTAAGTGTTTTTACAAAACCTGCCGAGGCTCTACGTCGTTTGGGAGCTGTTAAGGTCTCAAGAGATAATTCCCATTTTTTAAATGTTTTGGGTATGAAAAGAAACTGCGCGAGCCCCCGGATGAATTTCTTTCGAGTGGGTTTTGCCAAAATTATTCGATATTCAAATATTTTGGAGCAAAAAGAGATTCCAATCATTTGAAAGGAAACGAGTTTTTTATTTTCGAAGTTCCTGCGGATACTCTTCCTGGTTGTTAGGAGCTCACCCCGCCAACTCGACCCCGCTTTCCCCCTCACTTTATTCTTTCTGTTTTCCTGTTCCCGCAAGAGTCCCCCATGGTATCACCGACGGCCACTCTTTCCGGATGCATTAGTCTATTGCATTTGCACGAGGGCCCAGGAAAACCGTGGGAAACCCGGTCCACACAAGCGGCTATGTTTTGACTCGAATCTCTGGAGAGGCAGCTCGTTTCCACGTGTCGCGTCGAGGTCCAAGATTACTTGCGATATTACACGTGTATTAACCAATAAATACTGCGAAATACTAAAAAGCAAGAAAAATATCGTGGATTTATGAAAATAAAAAAAAATACAAAATTTTACACCATTTACGTATTTGAACGAGTCAACGGCAACCAGTCCTCGTAGCGGTCTCTACTCGTAGCAAGTCTACACTGTCCCAAGTCTGGATCGCCTCAACCCTACCCGGGGACAGCTCTAATCCGTGGTAGCCCAACGCTTCCCCACAGCTCCCTTCGCTCCACTTTTTACTGCAGTGGCATTTGCTACACTTGTTACAGTGGCGAAATGCTCGGGTCGGTTGAAATCGCGATGGTTCGGTGACCATGAAATGAAAAATATTCGAAAGAAAATGTTTAAGGGCTTGTTTAAATCCTCACCGAACGAGTCATTCAAATTATTGGATAAAACATTCCCAGGATAAATGAAGCTAGAAGTGGCTAAAACTAGCCTAAAGATTCGCATATTTTGATTAACTGGAGACGTAAGTTTCGTTTAATTAGTTCAGTACGTAGTTAGCGGTGCCATTAAATTAAGCGTGGAAATGGCCCGAGTCCATGCGTCTGCAGATCCATCGCTGTAGTTAAGCAGTAAGTAATGTACTGAAATAGATTGGGGGAAAAGATCGTTTCCATGTGAAAATACACGGGGTGGATGTTGCCAAGGATGAATTGAAGAAATATCTTTTCGAGAAAAAACAATGATGAAAAAAGAATGGGGCAGGTCATCGACATTTTTGACCGTTCTTTTTTTTTATAAATTCACGAATCACCTGACGTTTTGGCCATTGGCCGACGCCCCCGCAGAACCTTGAATTTTTGGCCGGTCGATTGTACGCCGTTGAAAAGAACGAGAACGTCTTTTAAAATTCTCAGAATATTATAAATTTGGGAGATTTCTGTGAAAAGATTTTTTTCGAATGTCCCAAGATCTTTTAAACGATGACGAAAAATATTTTCATACGCAAATCCGATTTGACAAATCGTTCTCGTTAAATAATGGAAAAATCATGAATTCGAGGATAACCGAGAAATCAATAATAGAGCCTCATCCATCATCGCGAATTATTAACATTGTCTCGAATCCCGATTACCGGATTGTCGGTATAAAATGAAGTACGATAAAAATCGTTTTGCCAACGACGAATATTTACCTCAAATATTTCGTGAACAAACAGATAAAAACGTTTTTTAGTATTTTTCTTTTTCCTCCCATCTTCTAATATACAAGGCGCTTTCTTTGATTTTCCCACTTAAAAAAAGGATCACGTGAATAACACGCGATGTTCACGTCAAAGAACAGTGAAGAGTGAAGACGCACGTGCTGTGTATTCTCAAATCTCAAACGCTTTACGTCGTTTGGCCGTGTATCTCTATCGTGCTCAGTTTATTCGGCGATGCTCCAATGAGAGGCATTACATTCGTGTGCTCGCGTGTCTGCATACAGCCTCGGTATATGTACGTATACGATTATATGTATATAGCTTGCAAAAAGGTTTTCAAAGTGTGCGGAGCTAACAGACACGGGAAGAAAACGCTCAGACCGCCGCACAGAAACTTCGTGTCTATTTTTCGTTCGTCCGCGTTACCAGAAGAAATAGGAAAAAGTCTCGAATTGTTTAATTTTTACTCGTATCAGGTGTTACGTCGAACAAATATTGTCAGAAATCTGTCCACAGGCGTGTGTTTATAACTTTTATTGAGACAGTCATAACGAAAGCTTATCGTTTGTACCACACCTTCGTCTCAACTGTGAAAGAAGCATTAAAGAACTCTAATCGATAACGAGCAAAATGGAAGAGTATTTCTCGAACAAAAGGTCATTTTTGTCAGGCGAATAAACATTTTTTTTTCAACAATCGCAATGTGACGAGTGCCAATGGTTCGATGGGACGGTATTGAGCCTTAAAGCTGTTGACAACGCTCGACAACTGATTATTCTGTTTGCTGCGTTGAGTATCGCACATACTCCTGACCAATCCTTTCAATACATTTTGTCATAAAGCCTTGCTGGACTTCACTTTGTGATCGTGTACACGAAGAAAACGAGGCCGAAAATTCTAGAAGAAAGTACTAGAAATTCAGTATCTCGGGGCCAGTATAAACTTACTGGATTGCAGCATTAATTCGAAGAGCAGTAATAAAAATTGTTCTATCCACCGTAGTAAAAAGAGCAAAACCCATGACTTTTATTCAAAAGACTCGCAAGAGTCTTATTCTCTATAGGAATAGTAAAAAATGTTTTCAGTCGCTTCAAATGTTTATATCGTTGTACATTCGTGTATTTATCATAGAATTTGATATGCTGACAGCCAAAATTTGTGATTTACAATACATTTCCACTTATCAGTAAGTGCTAGTCTGACACGACGAATAACACTCGAAAACAAAACGAAATATAGTTCTCACGTGCATCAAAATTTTTGCTATCCACATGAAGCTGTTTAGAATTTAAGGGAGGAAAAATAGCAAAATTCAAAAAATACTATGCTCTTTGTGATCGGTGGCTAAATACTTTGAAAATTCTTGAAAAATAATATATTCCTCACTATAGAAAACGAATTCGTTTTCTTCGTGTACTTGATAAATAGCAACACGGGCTCTTGTACAACAGTCTGAGAAGCGAATGATTTTGGGAAGAGAAATCTCTATAGAAAAATTCAAATATTCGAAGCCTTGGAATCGATCATTTCACATAAACTATAATTAGGCCCTTTGTTTCAAGACTGAAAATGTCTACGGAGATAAAATTGAATGAAAATTGAAAAATTTGATAAATTATATTCCTTTGCCGTCGATTGCTCCGCACAAGAGTCTGCAACGACGACACGAAAGTTCGAATTTGACGCTAAATTTGCTGCACGCGCATACGATAATGTGAGGACTGCGTAAGATAATAAATAGAACGTTTCTCCGATGCCATGGGAAATGAGAGGTTGACGAGGATATCGCGTGGTAATTGTATGCAAAGCGACAATAGTGGAGCAGCTCCTCATATCCGCGAGCGCCTTGTTTCGGTGCAATTACGTATAATTGCACAGTGCATATCTTTAGGGTCCCTCCGACACCCAGCGCAGCGCCACGTAAAGTAATTAATCTTCGAAATAATCGTGATTACATAAGAGCCATGAACGGTGGACGCTTAGCGTGATCCCAGCGGATAAAAGTATCGCGCGAAAATTCTCTCGGTAAAATGAGAGAAAAAATAAAGAAGAAACAGAAAAAATTCGTAATAGGCCCGGTGGAAGTTTCTGTGTATTTGCATTACAAGTGAATGGAGCGCATGCTAATCGATTCTCGGTGAATAATAGTCATTAAAGTTTACGATAAATTGAGCCTAATGTACGATCAAGATTAACATCGTGCTACTTCCTGTTTACGAGGATAAATATGAGCTATAAAACACGAATGCACAGGGCGTTCCAACTTTCTCAGGGGTGGAGAAAATTTACTGCACCGATGAAATATTGCTTGGATAAATAGTCCGCATTTCCAGCTCTTTTCGTTTCTCAGTTAAGAAGCAAAATGTTCCATGCCAATATTTTCGTAGATATTTCAATCGCTTTATAACTCAATGCATTTTTCTGTATTTCTATAAACGTTGCATGAAAAACCTCGTGTAAGAACAGACACGTGTGTTTCGTTGCTATCAGGATCACACAGCGCCTTTATTAAAGTGCAATCGTGGCACACGTGGCATCTGCGCAACGAGTGTTAATAAATACCGAACAATGTATCACCTTGTTCACCGAGTGAGCACAGTTGATTCGCACTCGACGTGTTTGCGCCTTCGTGAGCGCAAGATTGCGAGCCTGCTACAAGTGGGCATCCAGCTTCGATATCTCAATCGCGTGATACTGAAAATCACATAAAAACTTGAGATCACCAACGTTTATATTTCTCCTTGCAGTTTGAAATCTATAGCAAACTATTTTTAGCCGGTTTCAAGACGAAGAGAAAGAAAAACCACAACTGCACTCATTCGACCAGCAAACGAATAAACGATGTTGAAACATAACGAAAAAAAATTATCAGCGCGTTGGTTTCCTGAACTCTCTCTCTCTCTTGTGATTTCTCCCTCTGGAGCATCGTCGCAACAAATTCCGTTTGCACTTTACGTACCTTAAATTCACAAACACTACACTTAAGGATGATCGATCACCAGGTCGAATCCAAGATTGTGATTTGAAATTTTTTGATGGGTTGGATGAATATTTTACCCGACGATTAGCAAAGTTTGGGCGAGATTGACCATCCAGTTATTTTGTTATTAAATTGCAAAGTCGAGCATTCTGAGGCACCGAATAGACGTCGCTTATGGAAAAAGATCGACCGGGAGTGCCACGAACACGGTTTTTCTCGCCCAAAATCCAAGATCATTCATTAAAAAATCTATTCTTTAATAAATGGGACATTGAGGATTTGGTAAAAAATAGAAAAATTGTACCTCACGAGGTTTCCAACAAAATAATCTTACAAAAAAGTTTTGATTTCCGGTTGAAAATTGTGAGAACGACGAAGCAGTATTCAAAAATGTGGCAACCTCACAACAGGATATTACGATCGCAACGTTACCACAAGTGTGTTTTGTTTACAATTATTGTATGGAGAAAACTATAGAGTCGTTGACGACATATAATCTAATATGGAGAATACTGTAGAGTCGTTGACATCATTTTTTCAGTTTTCACGAATTACTGAGCAACGAAATACTTATGTACCGGTAACTGCGTTTCTTAAAATCGATAACACGAATAATATTGAACACCGGTAAACGTAAATCAGAACAGCTGTGAGTAAAATAATTTTGGGCTCTTTTTTCGCTCCGAAGTCAAGATCGATCATCCTTAAGACCACGGAAAAATCAACGTTGAATTTCGCATTTCAACGATCTATCACCGAATAAAATGCGAAAACCCCATTTTCCTGGAAGCATTAATATTCGAGAGGGATAACTCCGTTGATAAAAGTATCTCGGATCGGTAGTAACTGATTTCCAAACGAGATTCGTGGGGATCGAAATACTCGAGGGAGTTCATTATACTTGAAGTTCTTGAAAGTACGCAGAAGCAAATTCCTGTCGGGCCTCTGCTGTGAGACGAATTCTTCATCTGTGGAAGCTTGTGATTCGTTTGTGGCTGTTTCATTCTGTGCTCCGATGTAAGCAGCGTTTGACCTAATACACTCTTAGTCTTAACTTCTCCATCCACGTAACTCGTAAACAGAATTTCCATACTCTTAAGCTGTCCAATAACGAGGTAAATTATGATAATTCGAAAGAGATATTTGATTTATACAGAAACACACCTTGTTCCCGAAGAGAAATTGAATAAGCAGGAATAAAAATAATTGCGGAGCTCGTTGTTTTTGCCTGCTGGTAAATTATTTCATCACAAATGCAAATTTATCTCGTTATATTCGTGTGCATGAACAACACCGATAACAATAATGCAATTATTGTTTTTTTAAGCTGTCGCGATAAAGCTCGTTCATAATCCTCAGCTCGTATAATCCGTGGGCTAAACTTCAACATGGGAAAGATGATGAGTCGTGGCTTCGATTTCTTGAGCGAAGAAGCAGGCGAGCGCATGCAGCAGCGTCAATATTAGTTTAGTCTATCGTTCGACGCGAGGCTACTTTTGCACTGTTCCTATCGAGATATGTATCTTTAGAAGCGGAGTCTGCAAGTCCGAAAATGAGTCCACGTTCTCTGGTGAGTTTGTAAAACTCTTGATGATACGCTCGACCTGTTGACTCCTTTTTTTCGTCCGCGCACTGTTGTTCTCAATTCCCAGGGCGATAATCACCGCGCTCATTAGCTCCAATCAAAATACGCACTCGCGTACGCAATATCTAGGCCTGTTTTATAGGATTCTATAAATAAAACAATAGGAAAAATAAATGAAAAAGTTAAGATTGATATGAAAAAAAAATAAAATAAAATAAAATAAAAAATAAAAAAGTAAAATTAAAAAAAAAAAAAACAAACAAACGTCATTTGTGTGGGTGTGTTATATCATTGTGTGTGTCTATCTCGTCGAAGGCTCGAAACCGCCTCTGCCTCCACCGTCGGTGTTTCCATACGAATGACCTTTGATACTTTGCACATTTTATACTACTTGACGAATCACGTGGGATGTAAAATAATGGTTAGATAAGCAAAAGAAGGCGAGAGAGGATCGAATCTGGCCGATCGCCTCGTTCCCACACACACACACACACACACACACACACACACACACACACACACACACACACACACACACACACACACACACACACACACATGGACACACGTGCGTTATTTATCGTTGCAATGAGAATCGTTCGCCTCGATAGCCTGCCACAGATATACGCACTCCATATATTTACCACGTTTTTTACAATCGTTTGAAATTCATTGGAATAAAAATCAAAGTTTTCCGCAAAAATGCTCGTCTGGTTTGTTCTGGCTGGTATCGAACATAAAGCCTCGTGTAAATCCGTCATATAGTCGGTGCCGTATCAACTCATTTTTTTCTCAATCCTCTCTACTCCCCGTCGAGAGTTCGCTCCGTTCGTGTGCTGGCACACGCTTGTATTTTATCATCGTACATCGCGCTGCTCGCTTCGCCGGCAGCTGCGCGTCGTGCCTCGTCCAATTTTTTTGAGCTAAATAGATAAGTCCACGGTCCATCGGTGGCGATATCGTCGGTAAATAAATGCTGGGGAGGGATGATGAGCAAGTGTGCGAGGTTCACCCGCGCATGGACGTGCTTCGTCGAAACAACATTATTTCATTTCTTTTCTTTACCTCGATCGAGATCAGCACACTTTTTCAACTATTTCACTTCACTTTGGATACTTTTGACTCTTGTCATTGATGTTCGATGGACTCCAACGTCAGGATGTTTTTCCTGCTTTAACAGGTCACGAACTCGAATAAAAATCTCATCTTCCGGAGTTTGTTCTTCGGATTTTTCTTCCTCACACATTTTACTTGTGCATTCATAAGGAATTTCGGTAACAACAACACATTTCCGCTATGTTTCGTCGCGTTTAATTTTATCGCGCGAAAACTATCGTTCACAAAATACGTCAACAGCTCTAATTACGTGCGTATAGACAAACGTCGTATACGATAAATATTTTAACGCCCCTCGCGTTCGTAGTCCTCGGAGCTCAAAAGAAGCAACAATAAACAAGCGATAACGCCGGGATCTACGCAGGTAAACGTGTTTTCGATCGAAATTTGGATCTTTGCCTGTGTCAATTGTTTTCAAGAACGCTCACACGAGAAAACAGTGTCAGGAGCTCACGAACATTTATTATATCTGTTTATTAATAAAATGGCCTCCTCTGCGTGTGCATTTTCGAAGTCTTTCCAAGGGGGGAATAACCATATCGATAAATTGAGGCAACCCGTTTTTCTCTTCGTCGACGTTCCAATGACGTCACGAAAAGCGAGCGCAGGAGGAGAAAATAAAGAAGGAAAGGAATCGTCAGTTTAATCTCTGAATTTCTCTTCGTTCTTTAGCGCGAAACGCGCGGTGATAAAATGCCCTTAAATTGGGATAAAGAAATGAAAGGACCGAGTTCTAACGTAAAGCGAGTCGTGTGCTAAGCACGCGGTTAAAACGATAATGTGAAAAAATATTCATCCGCACATTTTGTTTCGGAAAGAATAAAAAAAGGATATTCGCTCGCACTTTGGAGCACAACGCGTGGCTTCTTCCAGTATAAATGCTCCACGCGATCCGTTCCGCATTTAAAAATACACGCGAAATTAGCAATCGTTCTAGGTCGTCGACCTCGGTTCCAGTAAATCACCAGAATAAATAACAATCTTCTCGGATTCCCGAGAATAATACGTGTCGAAAAAAATCGCCCAATTTCATCAGCCAACAACGGCTGTTAACGTGTTTATTAAAAATACGATCTCGACACGCAAGATGGTGAAAATGCTTTGACTCGTGCTAAAATTTTCATTATTTCTCGTTTTTAAGGTAGTGACACCGCGGGATCCTGAGAATAAGTCCTATGGAATCGTTATTCCAGCATTGCACAGTGTAAATTAAGGTTGTAACACATTATAATTATCTCATTTTTACAATCCGTGTGCCCCGATAGAGCGCCTCGACCCAAAAGACGAAAATCATCCGATTTTCCTACAAAAATGTTACATTTATAGTAAAACGATAATTCCAATAGTATTAACTCTGCTCGAAAAGATGGCTTGAGCAGCGAGTACGGTCAGCACGACGACGTCCACTCATTTGAATTAACACTTTCACAACAACAATAATATTGTCCGCTTGGAAAAAGTGAGTTCGCGACTCGGCGTGGAAGCGACTTGTGCTATCAGAACTCGCGTCACATTGTCTGTACCTTAAAAAAGCTGCGTAGTATAAAACGCCACGTGCGGTATCTACATATAGAAATTCATGCTTCGAAGCCACGTTCGTTGGCATCGAGCACTTGTTGTTATTAAATGTGAGCGACAACTGCGGCGAGCTCTGTGCACTCAAAGTTGCAAGCAAATTTTCTCAACATTGTGCTCTCGAATAATAATGCAAAAATTCTCATTTTGTAAAACTTTACTGGCTTCAGCAAATTGGATTGAAACTGTTTTTACCCGGACACCTATTTTTCGACGATACATCTCATGATCTCGTACGAAGATAAGGTCGATTTCATTCCTCTGTGGGAACGCATTAAATATAATTTATGCAAATCATTTCATGAATTTTATTCAACAGTTTACGTGAACGGTGCTACGAAGCGGGAGTTCATCTCGAGAAATTGACGCTTTGAAAAAGTCAGTATAACCTTACGATTTTATATTTCTTCTTTACAAGTTGAGAAGAAAATTCGTGCGCGGTATATTCGCTTGCCAAACGAATTGAAAGACTCGCCAACGAAAATGAGTTTTTTTGAAATTTGATAAACTGCCTGTTTTTCACAATCGAACTAATAAACTTTTGAAAGTGGTTTTTTTATGGTTATTGGTTTCTCTGATAGATACACAAACCCATAAAATTGTATGAGGAAAAATTGAAGAGTCATTAACACCCATTCGGACGGATATCTTCGGTACACTTTTTTCTAAGGGAGCAAGCGCGAATAACCAAGAATTTCTTCATTTCCATTGGTGGGCTTTTCGAGGAGGGAATTATATTCAAGGTTTTACGGCCACGAAACAGTGACATTAAGGGTGAATGATACAAAAGTCGAAATAATTAGAAATTGATTAAATTTGATGATAATGTTCTTCAACATCAAGTGCGAAAACACAAATTTTTTCAAAATTTTCTTCTCTTTAGTTATCGAGTAATTACGCATTAAAGCAGATTTCTTATGCCCGGAATGTATACCTATATATATGGAAACGCTATGCTTATACACGTCAACTTTAGTGATCAATTACTCGATAACTGTACAGAAGAAAAATCTTAAAAAATTTGTATTATCAAATTTGGCACTAAAGAATATGTTCACCAAATTTTATAAAATTCTGATCATTTTGAATTTTTTTATGTTTTTAGCATGGTTTAGCATGGCAACATTGTATCGCCTGTGCAATATATCCTTAATTTCGAGACTAATATCGCTATAGGAACGCGGCTGCCCTGCGAGTCACGGTTTTGACGAGTGTAACGGACTTTGAATCGCGCTATCGTTGAAAAAAATAGGGTCGTATATATAATTCTTTTTTCTACGAATACGTTTTGTACGAAAATAATTGATAAATATGAGCATCGATGCATATAAATAACCATTTTTTAAATCGAGGTCGATGATTTCACGTAGTACGTTCGTAGCTGTAAACCGATCTGTCCCCTTCATTTTCCCTCGGTCTTTCCTCGGACGGGAACACGGAGAAAAAACTCTCTCGCCTGATGACGAGAGTACTCGACAGTTTAATCTTCCAGTCGAAGCAAACATATCAATTGTGATAACTCGACGAGGGAGATTTTTTCCTAGCATGCCCGAGTGATAGCAAAATAATTTAGTCTCCTTTCCCTATCGTTAAATAGAAATAAAACGATTTAAACAACGCGAGGGTGCATCTTGCGGAAGTGTGGAGCAGAGACTCGTTCGCAAATGTAAGTATTTCGAGTCGCTACAGCAGTTTTAGATTCGACAAAACGAAAGTCCACGCCGAAGGAACGAAAGCAAAAAAACGTCAAAGTCTTTCGAATTCGATTTTTTTTCTGCTATCGAGATATTTATTCTCAGAATAAATTCAGGTCACGATGCATTTTTTTTCTCTCCTCTCTCGAACTCGCGAGAGATAAAATTTATACTTACCCGCATAAATACAAAAAAGTCTTAGTCATATACATGCGCGCACGGGTGTCTCGCTAACGCGCTTATGATATCGCGTCCGCTAGATTAGAGTCGTGGGAGTGAGCCCGGAAATAATAGAGTTGGTCGAAGTTTATGCGAGAAGAGCGCTCGGTATTGTGCGCTTGGTTTTGCTAGGTAAACAGAGTCATTGGGGACGCGCGTACATAGTGAAAAAAAAATTGAAAATAAAAAAACCGAAGAAAAACATACAAACTGCCCCGAGGCAGGAAGCTGTAACACACTTTGCACTTCCGGTGTGTGCGCGGCGATCATTATTACAGATATATAAATTTACTATGACCGTGTCCGCATATATTGGCACTAAACGACGATTTATAGTTCCAACCTAGCGTGATCTGCGATCTTTGTTCTCACTGGTGAATAAGCCATTTTAACAATTTCTTAATAACTATGTAGTGAGCTTTTTGTGTCACGTTCATTCCAAATGATGTGTCGAAGCTTGTCATTTTTCTGCTTGTATTATTTATACGAATTAAACTGAAAAAAATGAAAGTAAAAATGAAATGTGTTTTGAGTCATTTCCGGATCTTTGTCGCGAGGAAAAAAGTTATTTCAGGTCACGTCGGCGTATGCATTGAAACATAAGCAATAATCCTTGCCGAAGCTCCATCGCGAAAGCTGCGCAGCCTCGTAATTCCTATGACGAATTAACATTTTATTTTTGCTTCCGATTGCGAGCTTTCGATCTCAGGAAAATTTGGCCTTCAAACTCACGCTCGATGATATTCTGGCACCGGAGCCAGCAGCCCCGCTAATATCTCACGGAAAAGCATGAGGAAAGCATGCCTGTTGCTCCCACACGTGTCTCATCCTTCGGAAACAATTCAACCCTATCGAGCGGTCGTGTATAACCGTGGTTCTAACGCTTTGGCGCCACGTCTAATAAAAGCATGAACGCGTTCATCCGCGGGCTTCTTTCGACGCGAACTTCAAGTTAAAAATCTTCAGTTGAGCAATGGAACGTAAAAACTGGTAAAAGTTAAAATTGAGGTGTGACGATTCGTAGAGAAAATCATCGATGCGGGCAAAAATGTTTCCTCCTCTCTTAAGGTATTACTGGATGGATAGCTCAGCCGATAAATTGTACCTGATCGGAATTTCCGTACTTCGTGATGCAACAAAAATCTGAAAGAATTCAGCAACATTTGGAAAGTTATGCCCAAAAGTTATTAATAAACTGTTTAAATAAATAATTTTTTAACAATTTTACAGTAAACCCTTGTTTTTTTTTTACGAGACGAATGTGCGCATTTTTCTGAATGCTCATGATTTTTTTCAGAATTTTCGTGGATTTTTGTGTAATTCCCTTTTTTACATTTTTTGAGTGGCTCTATTTGTACATGTTTGATCCAGTAACCTTGAGACTTTTCAAAACTTATGGTAAATATGTCTTCTAAAACATATCCAAAATTCAAATTTTTAAAACTTTTTTCAAGAAATTTCAAAAATCCACGAAAATTCTGAAAAAATTCATGAGCATTCGGAAAAATACACACATTTGATTCGTAAAAAAAAAACAACAGGTCACCGCAAAATTATTGAATAATTAATTGTTTAAACAATTTTTTATCAACTTTTGGGCAATATTATTATCGATGATTATTGTTCATAGCTTTCCAAATGTTGTTGAATTTTTTCAGATTTTTATTGCATCACGAAGTACGGAAATTCCAATGAGATATAATTTTTGGTCGAGCTATCCATCGCCAGTTATACCTTAATAATCCAACTAAAAATTGGCGGTGCGACACCATCTGTGAATGACTGACCGTGACGTTCGGAGAAAAATTTCCTTCGCTACTCTCACGGGAGAAAGTCCGAGCAGAATGATTACGAAAAGTAATCGGCGATGGAATAATTACGACGGGGAATCATTGGAAAACGTAAAATATGCATTCCCAATGATACCTTGCGAAAAAGCATTTATTTTTAGACCCCCCGCGTGGGCAGAGGCCTGCCACGTTTAATATTTCAAAGCGTTTTCTTAGTGGGCGATTTTTTATTAGAACATCTTTATCTGGGCATCGCGAATGAGGATCCCCATAACGATCGCTCCGGGAGGAAAGTCTCGCAAGATTTGTGGGAGGATCAAAACACTCGACGCGTAAGAGGGCGAAGCGGCGCGAGGGGAGAGGGGGAGGTGAGAGAGGGCGAGAGAGAAGCGATAAGTATGTCGTATTCAGAGGTCATCGTAAAGGCTCGACATTCCTATAGATATATATAGAGACAATTGAGGAATTTGGCACGCGAGGATATGCGATTGTGTTCGGATTATTTTGCTGAAAACATGTGGGATATCGGGGAGCAACGTCGTCGCTAGATCGTTTACGACGAGTGAAATTTAACGACCGTTAAGAGCTTTATTTATCGTTTCAGAATCTACATTTTCGTATATAACGAGACCGAGCAAATTCTTTAAGCGACTGTTTCAGTTAATAAATCTCAAAGCTTTTGCAGTGCGTTAAATCATGTGGCAGATACTGAAATAAGGCAGATATATCACGCGATCAGAAGTAGAATTTTTTCAAAATGACCCCAAAATTCGACGGTATTAATATCTGAACAAATAGCACAAAATTGTAAGTAAATATTCTCTTGCGTGACGTTTAATCGCCACATCTGTGCTAATCTTCCAATTAAAATCGCGCGAGCTGACGTTCCTTATTACGTCATACTTCAATCACATTATTTAGTTTTATCTTCATCCGGCGAGAAAACAACAAAAAAAGCGAGCCCAAGATTCCCGCCCATTATGTGATGGATCGCGACTGTCAAGAAGGACGTCGTTTTTCCTCAAATTTTTATTTCCAGCTCCCAGCGTTTGCCCCACAAATATCGAATTGAACCGACCCGACACTCTCGTCGATTCTCATCCCCGAGCAAATTAATCGTCGCATTAACGATTCGTGTGTGCACAATCCTTATCGGTCATAGCCACGACGACACGAGGACTGACACTCGTTACGATCAATCTTTCTAGCATCGTGTGGGATCGATTTACTTGTATTTGTCGGTACCCGCTTCATGTGTATCTGCATTTTATCGGTTCGACTGAGAACCTGCAATGTGTCCTCGATCTCGTGATCCTATAAGCTTTTCTCTCGTCGTGATCGTCGTGTAGAAAATTTGCATCATCAACAATTCCTAATGTAGACGCTTCCCCTTCCCTCCCTTTAACTCAATTACTTTTTATATTATCGAGCACGATTCTATTTTCTACTTTAACTGCTCGCTCAGAATAGACCGAGCGATGTTATTTTATTTTTATACTCGGTAGTAAAATTCTCAAAGAAAACGAACAAAATGAAAATAAGAAAGAAATCGAGATTCAAAGATCGTTCGTGTCCATGCGATTAAAGAGTGACAGAACGATCGTAAATAAGAAAGAAATAAAAGTAGATTTTATATCGATCAGTTAAAGCGTTCATTGCCACGAGGGAACGTGCTCGTTGAGTCAACAAAAGTGCTGGCGCTGTGTACTAAAAATTGAAGGAGTTCCATGATGAATTTGTGAAAAAAATTCATCCCACGTGACGTTCCGATTGTGTTTTTTTTCCTTGGGCCTTGAGCGAGTTCTGCATTCACCGTTAAACTTCTGTCATACCGTGATAATGAAAATAGTTTCACGTATAGCACGTACGTTATATTTTATCTTAATATGCTATCGTGAGTCCAGCGAACTGCGACCTCGCATTCTTCCGCTCGAATTACACCGGAAATCACTAATCGCAAATGATGCCTCGAATTTATTGAAAAATTTTTAATCCTCCAAAGCCGCAATATTATTTTACATGATAAACAAACGATTTTCACCAATCGAGGAAATTCCATGCAATTTGAGGGAAAGACAACGATTGTGGTCAGAAGTATTTTCGATAAAAATAATCACCGCGTCCACTATTGTACACATCGATATGGTGCGCGTGTGAGCAGCACAAAAGATTATTCTTAATCTCGCGCGTAAATAAAAATGCGACGCACGTCAAAGCGTTTCGCATGTGCGATTCTGTGCATAGCGGCGAGATATTGAAGAAGGAAAAAGAAGAAGAAAGAGCAAAATAAATGAGAAGTCAGTATTGAAGAGAAAAAAAGAGACAACAGCAAGAGAATGCGAGGCCGTGACAGCTTTACTAAAATCAAACACTTCCGAGCTCGACAATCAAGCCAGAAGGCTCAAGTCCACGTGGCTTAATGAACTACAAGTTCAATTCATTAAATAAAAACATCGAAGATTCAGAAACCAACGCCTTGCATTCGTGCGGTCAGCACACAAGATCGAAACTTTCTTTCGCTTTTGTATTTTCAAAAAACTCATTTTCTTTTCCAGAAAGGCGATCGAATTAAATGACATTTTTCTCACTCGCGTCCATCCACATCTCACCTGCAACGAGGCATTGATAACCCTCCAGATTCCCTCACTCTCACAAGAGCAATGATTTTTTAATGATAATACACGCTATTTGGCAACCACTGTTGTTTACCGAGAGAGCTGCCATATACGGCCAGCCACGTTTTATGAATCTACGTGTTGGTGTGCGCGTGCCTATAGATGAATACTCGAAGCTCCCAACATCGCGAACTCTCACGCTCAAGCATTATCGCGCTATTAAACGCTTGCCTTATAAACTCTAGATCGAGCGTATGTTAACACACTTAGATAGATATACCATTGTGTCCGAATGTCTGCACCCTTGTACAGCTCGTACCAAAATCTGGGGGCGAACGGAATCCGCGGATTGGAGAGGACCGTTATCCGGAGTTTTTCTTTCGAAAAATCGCCACCTTAATATCCGACGGGACCCCCCTGAGACGAAATGAGCATATGCGGAGTGTCACGAATCTCTCAAAAGTTTATGAAATTTCAACGAAATTGCAATCAAGTTTCTAAAAAATTACGACTCTGAAATAATTTTCAAGATTTTATTCTCTTTTTTGTTCGCAAAGTATTGTACGAACGAGGTCGATAGTCGAGGAATTTTCTCTGTAATTGAGGCTGCGTCAACGTTGTTTTTTGAAAGGCTCCATACAGTGCTCCCGGGTTCACCTCTCTCCTGTAAATTCTGCGATACAGACGTGTCCGTCAGCGCACGCATATTTAGTGGCACATGCACATCACATCACAGATGAGTTTGCATGCGTTCGAGCAAGGAAAAGACAAAAGACGAGCGGACTGCAGTACTTTATACTCAATTTTCCACACACCTATAAATTGTGTTATCGCTGCGACGTTTGAGCGCGTGCGAATTTGCACATAATGTGAGCGAACCTTCTCGAAAATTCAAACTCGACGTTTGAACAAGCTTTTTCTGGGAGTTCGCGTTACTTTTTAAGGTTCGATAAATCATTGCCCCAAGTAACAAAAACCATCGGTTCGATCCGAACAACTCGCTGAGAGAGAAACCATTTCGTTTGACAAACTAGGAAGGCACGCTGTTGCTTCAAATCTCGAACAAAAAAATCATTTAAAAAATGTACAGAACTTTGTTGAAGTTTTGCATCTGGTTGGAGATTGCATTGAAATAATAAATTATTCTCAAAATAAAACGCTCAAAGTTTCAACACTGGAAAGCCGGTATGAACCGACTGAATTGTTCACGCACAAAAAATCGTGCTGATCCAACCAACCGTTTAGCTGAATCTTGCTAAATAATTGGATTACCAGAATTTCCGTTAAGAACGAAATCAACGCGCTCGAGTTGATTTCTCAGTGAAGCGATTCAGCTCCGATGAGAAATCGAGGCTCCTTTCGCGGAATGAACCAATTGCCATGATCCAATTTTCACGTGCGATATTTCTTTTTATCTTGACCTCTGTTTAACCCCTCCATTTACGAATCTGTAAAAGTCGCGAGACAGCCTCCACGTTTCTATATAATAGGAGTCCACGCTGCGATACCACCCTGTTGAATATGCATGCGAATTCCATCCTGTTTACGAGCGATGCCTGGCACCGAACTCGCTTCAGCTTTGCTCGCTCGCAACTGACATGGATATTTAGTCATCGGCTAATGCGCACGTGGCGCCCAACGTCGTCGTCGTTGTTGACGACGATGATGTTGTAGCCAACGACGAACGACGCGCTTCAACTTCACGCTTCGAGAAACATCGCGATTCTTTGTCGCACCTTTTTTTCGCGCTTTCGACAAAGTCCGACGAGACATTGATTCGAGATGAGAGAGAACGAGGCTGAGTTAACGAGGCTGTAAAATAGTTGTCAGCTGCCAACGAACTTGTGGGTGCACCAACTCTGGAGGAGAAATTAAGCAAAAAAATGCATTACTCGCGAATGACAACTTCATCAATTTTCATACGATGCGGTATCATCAAAAAATGAAAGTTCATCAGATATTCTATGAATCAATAATTCGCGCGCGCGCGGCTCGAGATTGCATCTTTGTAGCTCGGGTGTGAGAATGCCTAACGCGTGTACACGCACACGTGCCTAGGAAACCGCGTGGATGAGGCTCGATAAATAAAGTCGCGTACGGGAAATTGGAAAGTGTTGATTTGTCCCGATAAATAATGCATAAACGTCGAGAACGAAAGAGAACGAAAGAGCCTTAAAGAAGTAGAATGAAAGGAGAATTGCGAATGCAAGAGAATAAAGGGAACCCGGTCTTCGCAGCTGTGTAAATAAATTGAACGAAAACGATTTGAAGATATGGTGTTGTGGTCGTGAGAGTTCAATCGAGAGTGTATTATCCATACGTTTGCCAAGAGACATTAACCCAAATCTCCGGGGCCGAGATTATGAGAAACAGGAGAGCTTTGCGAGGGCAGCTTTTCGCCGGAATATGCCGGGAGGGGAGTACTAACCATGCGAAAACAGCGAAGTGGACATTGAGCGATCGGTGTCCTCGTTGGCAAGGCGAGTTGCAACCGGCTAAAGCTCCGTATATAGGAAGCCAGTGGCAGCGCTCGAAGATATTTCCATCGGGCCAAAACGCTTCGAATAAATTCCGCTTGAAAGATTCATCAGGAAATCAGCTCTATCACGGTCCTCAAGCCTGTCTCGTCAAAGGAACAAGCGCTGTGAAGCCTTGCAAATTAAATTCCTCGGTATATTGATCTCAATCTTGGATGAATTAAAAAATCTGCAAAATTTCGCTCTTTCCTTTGCATTGTTCACAGACTCTTTTGTCGGACTGTAAATTGATCATTCAACTATAATCGAGGGATGGTAGCCTCTTCGAACGTTCGGCATAACACTCGGGGGATATAATTCTATCTATTCGAATCCATTGAATAAATCGATATGAAACACTGTAAATTAAAAAAAAACGTAGTGGAGAAGTAAATGAGAGTAAGCATCGATGTCCGACTATTCGAGACTCGTACCACTAAATCACTCTGGAATGGAGACCGCTCAATTCGTTAGCTCGACTTTTTTCCACATACTCGTGCACTCACGAGGTAAAAAGTTTGTCATCAAATCTCTCAATTTTCTGGATAACAGCAATGAGAACATCCCCCGCGTACACTGATAAAACATCATTCGTTTTGCATAGAGAGGAATATATTATTTTCCAAGAATTTTCAAAGTATTTAGCCACCGATCGATCACAAAGAGCATAGTATTTTTTGAATTTTTCTATTTTTATTCCTCCCTTGAATTCTAAACAGCTTTATGCGGATAGCAAAAAATGAGGCACGTCAGAACTATATTTCGTTTTGTTTTCGAGTGTTATTCGTCGTGTAGCAGCTTACTGCACTTACTGATAAGTGGAAATTTATTGTAAATCACAAATTTTCACTGTCAGCACAGTAAATTCTATGATAAATACACGATTATAAACCCAATACGTGTGACATTTTACAATAAATATAGTTTTTTTTTCAGGGTTGCCCGAGCATACTTAACAATATAAATATTTGAAGTGACTGAAAACATTTTTTACTATTCATATAGAGAAAAAGACTCTTGAGTCTTTTGAATAAAATTTATGGGTATCGGTCTTTTTACTATAGTGGATAGAACAATTTTTATTATTGCTCTTCGAATTAATGCTGCAATCCAGTAAGTTTCAACTGGCCCCGAGATACTAGTACTTTCCTCTAGAATTTTCGGCTTCGTTTTCTCTGTGTATTGATGATATTTCGAGTGCACATTTCCGGGATGATTTGACACTTGAATTGGCAGATCGCACAGGCAAATTTAAATCTGGAAGCAAGAGTCGAACCAAATGACGGTGAAAATGCTAAATGTGGTTTCTTTACTTCGAAGAGTCAAATTTCAAGTCGACTCGATCTCGTACCTGAAAAAAGTTCACCAATGATTCGATGCTAGCACGTCCAAAAAAATGACGTTGAAAAAAAATGCGCTAAATTCATTCAAGTATCTCGATTTTTATCGTTACATAAAAATCCACGAAAATGTATTGAAATGCGCTAGAAGCTCGGAGCGAATAGTGACTAAAGTTTCACCTCACGAGACTGCGAGTTGACCGATCGAGAAGTTCTGTTCTAGCACGTTTCTTCCACGAATAATGCACTTAAATAAACTTTAAAGAGATCGCTAGTCACGAGAGTCACCAGCTGTGAATATATGCACGTGGTTAAAGTACGAGAATACTTAAAATACATCGACGAGTGTCGATTTCCTTTAATTAAATGTTTCCCTGCAGCTGGATCGTTTTTTTTTTTTTTTTTAGTAAAACCATTTTTTCACATTTTATTTGAATCCTCACGGAAATAATGATCTTCCAACTACGCACCTGTATTTCTGATAAACGTGTTTCTCACATACGGACGCTCTTGTATACCGGTATTCCGAATACTTTTATTTATAGAAACATGTCCAAGCCCAGGACCAGCGGAGCTTGTGTAATAAAACGAGTTTTGATTTTTTGATACGCCCACTGGAAAATACAAACGCACACGCTCGGCGCAGTGTGCGTCAAGCTCGATACGAATGAGGCGCTCATTTTTTTGTTTCGGTTATTTTCTGACTCAGAGCAGTTGACCCTGCATTCGTTAATCGAGGTCTCGATTTTTAAACAGAATCTTGATTTCGCAATTTATGTATGCATGAGTACAATTATTCATATTATTGAGCACGATATACTATCGATTAAATTCAATATTTATCATCGACTCGACTCACATCAGTCCGAAAGAGCAACTAAATAGTTTCTGAATGAAGAAATCACGATGCTTTCGATCCTCACGACGAGTGAAAATTTTAATCGATTACTGGACAAACGGAACAAGAGGGCGCGTTTTTCTGACGCTCGGACTACGGAATTCGGTGAGCCAAGAATATTTAGATTACGTTGAACGAAGTTACTCACTTTTTCGTCGAGGCTGTTCAGATCCGGAAGCTGAAAATTAAGAAAACAACGATTATTGAAAGAGTTCAAAGAGTCGATTCCCAGTTTGGATTAAGGTAGATCATGCCCAAAGGATCGTATTTTATGGGTGTCTAAATTGGGTCGATTTTTACTTCCTAATTAAAGATATTATCACTCTAAATTAATGACAGAGTGATTAATTCAAAATTGTAAATAAATTTTTTCAACTTATATTTCTTGGCGAATGAAATCACAAGCCATCAATTGAACGGGGATCCATCACTGACAGAACCCAAAATTTCATTCATCCCTGGCTAAAATACTATAGTTTTTTATGTAAAAGATCGGATCAAGAAAAAAGTTTTGTTAATGAAAAGACAGAAGGCCATGACAGGAATGGCCCAAGCCAAGATTAAACAATATCCCGAAATAAGCAAATGTGAGGTTACGAGTGCTCATTTTACCAATTTCGTTCAATCTTTAAGAGCATGGATCAGTCGACTAACCTCACCTCAAATTTTCGAAATGAAAATTCACCGCTGTCGTTTGACTAATCAAAAAAAGGCTCTGTCAGCGGACGCGGAAAGATGGCAAAAATACGCTGACAGGGGCTTTTTTTTATTGATCGAACCGTGTCGAACATATTCAATTTCGAAAATTGCAGCTATCTCTCTCGCACTCACGGTGGCGAGATAGCGATTGCTCCATCACCTTAACGTAATGTATGTTTATTACTAGTGAGACAATCGTCTCAAATTTTTGTCCAGACCTTTATTATATACTGAAGTGTTATTGTGTAATTTTTCATAAGCTCGGTAAGTAGCGTTTATTCGTTATGTGGAAAAATGAACGTTTTTCTTCATATTTAAGCACGTTTATTTAAATAACCAATAAGACGAACCCTTCAAAATTTGATATGCGTGTCAGTCGACTACCCTTTAAACTGTGTAAATTTCAAGACTTTCTTAAGAAAATTGTTTCGTGCATGAGCTGCCTTAAAGTAATTCGAATTATAGCGATCAAAGTATTTAAGTTCATAAATTTCCTGAAAAGAGTTAAGTCGTAAGATGTTATTTGAACAAACTTCTGCTAAAACGTTAAAAATGTTCTGTTTATAATAATCGTTGAGCAGGGGGCGATCACTCAAAGGTGGATATTTCAACGAAGCTCGACGAAGCAACATGAAATCATTGGGCAAAACGAGGTACAATTTTTCCATGTGACGATAAGCGAGATTCACGAATTCGAGTCGATAAATTTACGAGCAGCTCGACCGAGGTTCCCTCCGTACCGACGGCAAGTAAAATCTTTAAACGCAACTGATTATCTTCCAAATTTGTAGGTGGCACTGATGGGCGAGTCACTTCTGTCTCTGATTCACGATTCAACAATTGGTGGGACGAGTTCAACGCGATCGGTTCCAATTTGTAGAATCGAATATTTGCCGTCGAAATCGAATACAACGAAGCAAAAAACAAAAAAAAAACAAGTTAATACGAGTTAAAGAATCTTTCAAATGTAAGCAAAGTAACGAAGTATCGATCCGAAGGAATAACGCAGAGCGAGTGAAGGATGATGATCGTCTCCATCAGAACATTTTCCCGATGGAAAATAACCTCTAAATGAAAATCATTTTAATTGAATGAAAATATAATCGAGCTAATTGTCCGAATCGATTTTTCGAGGACATCAAGATTTGCTGATGACTTCAACATTATTATTTGCCTCTACAGTGTCCCCAAAAGGATACCAAGAGCAGTGAATTCCTGATAAAATTGATAAGGCTATTCTATGAATACGTAAAATCTCTGATCCATTGCCGTTTACAATTAGCAGCAGTTTTAATTGAAATTGATTCCAGCTAACCGAATATGGCCAAAGTTGATTAAGAACGAATTAAAATGCATGGGAAGAATCGCAATGAAAAGGGTAATATTGATACGTTTGCGAGCTGAACGTGAATCAGTGTGCGAACATTGAAATTCAATAGACAGGATATTCTATACCGTGTTTCACGAGTATTTCCCTTGAAAATCCGACGAGGGTACTTTCATCGACCGCACCTCTGCAAAATACGATATAAAAGCAAATAATCTCGGTAAAGTTTAATCTTGATGAAGCGTTATAAACTGATTTTCGACCGGTGGATTTAACTTTTTATTATTTATCTCTTTTCGGATTAACGAGCTAATTACGCCGGACTGTGAATGGACTTTGGTAGATTCGAGTTCGAGTTTCATTGAAAATTCTTGATCCATGGAAACGCAAAGCAGGCCGAAATGAGATTGGACTAGAATATTCGATGGAAAATATTCCCGCAAGCTCGTTATTCGATCACTGAATACCAATCGATATATTTTTCACGTTTGTAACGTAATGCCAATCCCGCAAGAGACTCGACGCTAATATATTCATAACGATACTGCTGAAAGAAAAAAAACTATCGCGTTCGTATGTCTGTGCACTCGTACGAATGCACCACTTGAAAATATCAGGTTGCAACAACGGCTCTTGCAATTGCATTTATAGCTGATTATCAATCCGAACGAAGAAACCGTATTGGCGATGCGCATATCAATAACTGACTGTTCCAAACAAGATGATTATCACTGATACACGGTTCGACTCATCTTGATCGATCTTGCGAACAATGCACACGTGAAATATCGACCTTTTTCTAAACGGATTCTCGCTGACTCATTTCCATTCGGGGTAAACAGGTTGTGAACAATATTTTTGAGAGCTGACTGAACGATATTTATATTTTTTTCGAACGAGCATGATCGTTGATTGATTGTGTATGAAGAAGGTGGTAAAATTAATCGAAGAAAACGCCGTTACGTAAATATTATTCGAACAATCTTAGGAAAAAAAGTGTCGAGATTTGAGCACCGAGTGACCAAAAATGGAAGAAACTTCATCGAGAGATCGATGACACGATGATCGTAATGACAAAACCGCGGCGTAATCTGACAGTATTGAAGACGCAAAAAAATGTCGAGATCCATCGACAAGATCAAAAATCCATTGGACGCACGAGCGAGCAGGGCGGATTTTCGATTTTCTCGCACTGGTTTTACGAGAAATCGGGTGTGTATTTTCCATAATTCGGTGCACCCTGTACCGTTGATATCTGGGGAAAAAGCTGACGCTGGTTGAGTCACCTTTTTGTGGCCATTGTGGGCCATCGGTCGGGGCGTAATCGCGGGCACGGATCGGTGGAAAAGGGGTCGCATTGCATATTTATGGTGGCCCAGAGGGGAAATTAAATTCTCACATTTCGATTGGACGAATATGCGCATATTTTCACGCCTAATGATACCGTAGATCCGGCGGTGCATTTTTTTGTTTTCTCAATACTTAAGAATGCTCTTTCTTTCAAGGAAGATACTGTTGGAGGGCGGAGAGAGGAACGAGGCAATAAATGAGCTCGTAAAATGGGAACCGTGCGAGAAAGTGCTCGGCCCCAGACTCTAGTTTTTGTTAAGTTCAAAATCAATGATACATCGCTGCAGGTTCAGCAAAATAGTTTGTACTCGTTGCCTCGAGATGGAAAAACGCACGAAATTCGATGACCCTCCTAAAACGAATATTGTTGTTGGATCATTTTTATTAAAAAACATAAACAAATATACATTCAAATATACACGGACACGTTGTCAATCTTTTCGTACAATTCGGACGACTAATCGTCTCTTAAGACAATAACAACGACACAAATGTACAACCATTTACGTTCAAGATATCTTATGACCTATTTGCTTTATCTACTTTTTCGTATCCAGATATAAATCAGTTTGCGAGTTGATCGTTCAATAGAAATTCGTCGTTGTCACGTTCGTCGGAGGAAAAACTACTCGATTGTTTCCCATCTTTATATTCTTTCTTTTGGCGTTTGTTTTCTTTTTTATTCATTTTTATTCCCCCACGCCGGATGATTTCTTCGCAAAAGTAATATCGAAAACTGGCGAACCCCTAAAAGAAGAAGTTTTCACGTCGTCGAGTCTCTTTTATGGACTTTATTCAGGATGAGTTGTGGAGGTACGGTTATATAGGGGCGAGTCGGAAGAAGGGGCAGCGAGAGGGGGGAGCTGGATCGGAAAATATCGTACATCCGCTTTGAAGAATTCGCGGGATACTCGTTGCAATTCAAAGTATCTCGAGGAGATTCGATGCGGGAAAAGGAGGCTTTTCGGTCGGATGGGGAAAAAAGGAAGGAATAAAAGAGAGAATGCAGATACGTATAAGTTTATGAAAAAGCTTCGAACTGCTTCGTACGAATGGATTTGTCAATATGCGTTCCAACGAGGATACCGGCACGCGGGGGCGATGGGCGGAGGGATGTCATGCGTGAAGAGATGCTTTCTCCCGGAGTCGTTCGCCTTTGGAAAATTTTCGAATGCGCGCCGTATCTACTTTTGTACTGTCATACGCCTCAGGCTGCTGCTGCTCCTTTGTCCTTTGGACGAGGATAATTTACCGGGCGATTTGGGCGCGATCACATGCAGAACAACTTTCCGACATATAACCCAGTTACGATTTCGATGTTGCGAAGTCGACGAATCCCCTCATATTCCCGGCTTCGAAGGCTATAAAACGGGAGAGAGAAAGACTGTTGCGAAAAAGCGTAAGGCTCGCAGGCCAAAAGACAGTTGACGAGCAATGCGAATAAAAATGATAGCGACGGAGGGATTGAACATTGCGGAGATTGAATTCTTCCAAGTAGAATCGATTGTCGCTCGATCGCTAAATTTCTACTATACAATCCATCTATTTACTTATTTCTGTATATACACGTTTATATATTCGCAGTGGCCAGGTGAAAATGTCGACAGCGCCGAGAGCACTTAGCGTCGAGCCTTGCGTCCATTCCGAGTCGCTCGATCCATCGTTCGCCGAGCCTGTAATCGTGCGATCTGACGTCAGCAGCCATTTTGTAGTTGCAACCGTAGCCCGTTCCCCCTGATCGCAGTTTTTCAAGTTTAACCACCGATGAGCAGCCACGGGAGAACAACGGTGACGCAGAGCGCCGCCAGGCAACTCGCGCACATCGCAAAAGGGCTGGCCGCAACTTCCGGCTCGCTGTCTATCGGGTAATCCTCATCCCGCTCGAACTCACGAACCTCGACGTCGCACCGGAAGCACACGCGACTCGTCTTCGGATGGGAGCTGTCCCGTCTGAGCAACAGGGCAGAACCTTTGCGCTCCAACTTCCAGCCCGGCTCCTGCAGCAACATCCTCGTCATCTGCATTCTCGTTGCGTTACGATGCCCTCGGGTGATCAATCGATCGAACGACGCCCGTGCGGCGGGCGGGGGAGGCGAGCTTCCGTCTTGCCAATCGAGTCCACGCTCTCATCAACGCCGACTCGGATTCCGCTTCCGTTTTTCCTTCTTCCTTACTTTGCTGGGACCTACGATCAGAATGAAACATATTATTTGGTAAATATTCCATAAAATTCCAACTAGAGGGGAGCCATCGGCGAAACCAAGCTCCCCCAACCCTGCAGAAGCTCCGTACAGATTGGAATCTGCTTCAATTCATCTGCGGGATTTCCTAACGAGAATACTTGGAACGCGACGAAGCGTCGATCATGCCGAGAGATCATAACCGCCTCCTCAGGTTCGAAAAGTCGTACGATTCAAATCGAGATGCAGGGTTATCGCAAGCCTCGGAGCGAAATCGATTGAGCTGTAGGGAGAGCTCCCGAATTCGAGACAGGGATTGACGTTCGATCCGTGCATCATGGAGGATTTCGACTGGTACAAAGTCGCCAGTAAAGGGATGAGCAACAGAGTCGATGAGATGAGTTTACCCATTGGTAGCTGCTCGTGTGCAGCCCCTGAGCTCCCGCTCTCCATCCCTTTCCGAATGTATCGCCGCAGTATGTCTCTATTCAACTCGAGTCCACTAGTTACAAGGGAATTCTGGGATTAATCGACGTAACTTTGGGCCAAAGTAGAGAGAGAGAGAGAGCTGCTTTCGTACGAAAGGGTTAGTTGCCTACGTACGCGGAGGCAGAGAGTTAGTGCCAAAAGCGGCGAGACTGTGTTTCGAAGTTGTTTGCGATTAGCCGATTTGATGCACATGTTGCCCCCTGGTCGGAAATGTACGTACCAAGTATCCAGAGATCCCGTCAAAGTACGCGCTCGGGAATGAAGGGGGAACGGAGAGGAAGTGAAAAGGCTGCGGAAGCTCCGGAGAAGTCGCCGCGGAGAAAGGCAAGATTATGAACAAGAAACTGGAAGAAACTAATGACTCGGAGACACTTACGAGTTCCTGGCATAAGAAAGCTGCGTAAACAATGACGGAGGACACATCAGGGAGTTGGTAGTTTCGTTGCAGAGAACCTGCGCGCCGTGAGCAGGACTACAAAGGGAAAAGCTGTCGACGGGACATAAAGGATATGCTGATGGCGAAGAGGACTTGGAACGGAAGAGAAGCTTTCAGGCTCCCGCTGTGGCCGGCCAAGGAGAAGTTTCTTCATGAATATTCTCCGACTGTTATATATCTGCAATTGTCCTCCCTTCGTCCACTCCAATCTCCGGCCCGTTCGACTATAAAACTCTCCTAAGAGTTGCAGGGAGTCTTGTGCAAATTTAAGAAACAAAATTCGCTGCAGATCCCACATGCTCGTACATCAAATTCAGTCAATTAGAAGTGAACGAGCCGGAAGAGGATGCTGGCGAAACGGAAAATTGGTTTGCCATTCAATTAAGATCCCCGAATGGATATGCAGCTTCGTCCATTCCAAGAGCGTCGGACGAACTTGAATTTGACCTGTGCAATCGGTCTTCATTCATTCTGAAATCCCAAAATATCTTGTTACGATGAATAGAGACAGCCTTTTTTGAAACTGTTCTATCTGCTCGCGTGTGTATCTTATTTTTATTTATTTCTAGAGCTTTGGCATACTGGAGGGAATGGAAGAGGGCAGGAGGTTGGTAAAACCAGTTGCAGAAGATAAGAGCCCATCGGGCTGCCACAGGAGCATGGTCAGTCGAAGGTATAAATATTCAGTGGCCCGTGTGTGTCTGTGTGTTCGTGTGCGAGTATTGCTCCCCTGTACCGGAGAGTACGTTTCGCATGAATATTCCATTTTGTCCCTTTATAGACGCAGCGATACAGCCCAATCGCTTTATCGCGTATTTTCTCGTCCGGACCCTACGCGATTCACGAGAGAACGCGTTTCGGGCAACTCTCGGTTAGCCCTTTGTAAACTAAGCTTTGGGCCAATTCGCCGCTTGCCTGTCACAATTATCCTACCGTCGTGTAATCCTGGAGGAGACGGATACCCAAATACATTTTACCATGAGCAAAGAGGTCGCTTCGAAACTACGGGAGAGCTCGCGCATCTTACGATGTACTGAGAATGTGGAAAAATAGATTCCTCTCATTTGTGTATCGACGCGGATGCTGCAGATTTTTTAAACGAAACATCGACAATCGTACAGGCTTTGAAACGAAAGCCCGGTGTACGCGTTTGATCGGAAGCAATGGACATTCGGAGGCTTTTTTTCTGTAGAACACCAAATGGAAAAAGTGTTGCCAATGCTATAAATAATAAAACTCGTTCACTGCAGACTGGCACGCAATAAATACTTGACACTCGGAAATATAATTAATTCACGGATTATCGGGTGGCAACGGAACCTTTCAACCGCAAAAATATTCAGTATCCGTAGCGAATGCAACATTTTCGTTTGATATGGTCAACCAATTCCGAGTAAATGTATTTTCCGCTGCGGAAAAAAGCCATCCCAACGGATTGCTTCGTTCGATAGGGATTTTACGAGAATTGAGGTCGATCCTGTCACACTCCTAGCCTTCAATCCTACTCCTCGGTAAATTCTGTTATTCAAGAGTATTAGAGCCTGGTGAATTGTATCACACACGTCGAACGTTCGGTGGTACGATTTTCGAGGAAAAAATTTAGCATTCACAACCCGTAAACAGTGGGATAAACAAATTTAGTTTATCCTTAATAATAAAGAAACTGCTTGTCATAAAGTTTATTAAATTCAAACTACTTTAAGGGGTCTAGCCTAATGAGAATTTTCAAAAAATCGATTTTTTTATTGCATTTTTTGAAAGTGTACATATTTAAAAGTATGATAGTAAAATTTTATAAGATCTGAGAGATCCAAGTGTACTTTTGGAGGACATTTACTCGGCTGTCCGAGCGCGCTAATACGCACCGCCCAGTGCGGTATCGCGTACTTGCTTATTGAATCTAAAACCATTTTTATTTTTTTTCTCCATTCATCCATCCCAGAGATTTTATCAGCAACCCGTATTTTTTTTTGGACCTGTCTTCTCTCCCATTTTTCTGTACGAAAGCTGAGTAAAATAAAAATATTTAAAGAAATTTTTATGTATTTTGAGAGTGTTTTTGAAGCCTAACACTTTTTATATCAATATTTATAATTTATACCGGTCGAAAAAATTTACCGAAACTGTCGATACAAATCAAATTCTCTTTCATCTTCTCTCATGTCAGTCGCATTTCGAGGAAAGTTATTCGTATAATCTCACAGCGGATTGACGTTTCGCATTACCTTGTTGAACAAAATATCAGCAACATCGTGATAATTCGATACACCTGGCAATCTCCGTGTTTCCCCTTCATTTTTCCATGAGCGATCGTTATCTCTTTTCGAAGTTTCTTTCTTCGATGCATACGGGGCTTTAGGATTCCTCATCCCTAGTTTTTTCTCCTCCGCAACAGACATGACCCGTACTGCTCTCATCTCAATTTTAATAATGGTGCGTCGAAAGGAAATGAAAAGAGAGGCGGTGGGAATCCTTTCGAGAAAGCAGCATCGGTGGATTCTTCTTTTCACTGTTTTCATTCATAGACTTTTTCCTAGTTCACCTCCAACTCAGTTATCTTACAGTTCGAATACGACCCTCTTTCACAGAGATTCCAATACAAAATCGAAGAAAATGAAGTATAAAAAGATTGGACTGTAGTTTTTTTCAGTGCCGGCTAAAAAACCGCCTCTCTTTTCTCACCCTTTGTTCTTTGGTTTCTCGGTGCTGTGATCATCGCCCGGCGATAGCCTTTTTCCTTCTTCTTCTTCTTCTTCTTTACGGAAGAATCTTTTTGGTCTTGCACCGACAGCTTTGTTTCTTTATCAACGTTTGAGAGAAAGAAAACTGCAGAGTTGAGGAGAATGGCGAGAAAAATTCCTATTCACTAAAGATCGATCCAACACGCTCGCCGTCCTTGCTCATACCTCGAGAAATAAGATTCAGAAATCTCAATTAAGGGGTCGTTAACGTGCCTCACGTAATTAAACGTTTTTATATCGAGTTTAAGTCACACGTAGAATCCCACATATAATCCAATGTGTTCCTCGTGATTTGTGAGTATTGCTGGCCTAATGAGAGCCTAAAGCCGTCTGTGTATTGGGACCATTATAAAAGGGTCTATAAAGCCTTCAGGAATTTACGGTCGAGGCCAAATGCCATTGTTATTCCGCGCGCTAAATAATATCTGCAAACGTCCAGTATCATCCTGTGAAGACTTCCAGTACTGAAAACTATTTTCAAAACTAAATTTCGACTCATTGCACGTGCGTACCATTCTCATCAGAGTTAAAGAGCGGCCATATCTGCTCTGACATGTGCTCGAAACGGCTAGTACACTTGAAAAGCTTAAACAAACGTAGTTACGACAGTTTGTATGAGTTTTCCCTGTTATTATAAATTACTGCCAGGTCTCTCTTCGTCCTCGGCGATACGTGTGCGTGGCTTGAAATTGAATGTCAGCGATTCCGTGCTGGTATGAGTTAGGTGAGTGGACGAGAGATGAATAAAGAGCCCGGTTACTGCGCGACGACGAAAAAAAAAGAAAAGAAAAGAAAAGAAAAAAACGACATTTCAAATACACTGCAACCACGATGATAGGCCTCGCACAGGCATTGAAAAGCCGTTCCCAAAGTTTCGACGGGTGTTACGATAGCGCTGTCGTTGAAACAGCCCCCCCGCACTCGGACTAAATAAATATTCATGATTCGTGCCAGAGAAAAGGGAAGAGGACCTTTGGGTTAATTAATTAGTAAAGTGCAAAGAAGAGAAGAGAGAGAAAGGGGAGGATGGAAACAGGGCGAGAAAAAGTGCTGAGGAGAGAAAAGGGAAGGAAATAACGAGACTGGAAACGAAAGAGGGAACAGCGAAAGAACGATTACGGAAAAATAAGTGATACAGCGAATGGTATTGGAAAGAAAAATACGAGATTTTGTCGAGTAGTTTTTTCCATCGTCCTTTCCCATAGTCATTTCGCAGATAAAAATAAATAAATAAATAAACATTTTTTCAGAGACGTTCCCCGGGAGCGAATTTCCGGGATCGCGATTCGACAATTCTCACCGTCACATGACGAATAACAATAAGGAAGAAGAGGGGAGTAGAAACAAGAGAAAAATCGAAATAGGTGCTGGCACCGTAGACTGCATTCAGGTTCTGCTCATTTTTCTTTCCCGCACTCCTTCATTTATCTATTTATTCCATTTCCTGCCGTTGTTCCAATTGGTGAAATAATAAAGTTAGCCGAGCGACGCGACAAGGGAGAAAAAAATGGGAAGTTTCCTCAGGATTATTGGATTTAATAAAAAAAAAATTGTGGCAGAGGATTATTTTCTAAGGAAAAAAGCATTTCCAATAAAAAAACAAAAATACTCGGACGGTATAAAATTCATTCGCAAATCAGTGTGCTCGCATTATTTCCCAACGTCGCATTGTTAAAGGATAAAAATAATTTGAAAAACAAGCAAACTTCACGAGGCTTTTTCGAATTTTCGAACCCCGCGGTTTCAGGTGGTGGAACTTGGCATAAAAATTGTATGCAATATCCCACGCACATCGCATAAAAACTATTCGTCACGGTTACGGCTGTATTCAGGTTTTCCGATCACCCGAACTCCCACATTATACGTGAGTCTGTGCGTGCACTCGTGCCTGCAGGGCGTCGACGTATTGCGCTGTTTATTTTTATGTTTTTCTCGTCGTCGTTAATATTTGCACACGATCTTTGGTATCCTCGCACTTTTCAGACGGGAATCCCCACGGGGCTGTAGGAAAAGTTTTCTGTTATATGGAATGATACCGCACGAGCAGGAAGTAGGATAGCGTACGGCTGCTGAGAGAGCGGGAAAGACCCGCGAGCATCTCGTCTTCCGCGATGGATCATGAGGAAGGTGTGCAGGTGGTAAATGTGCAAAGATGAGCAAGAAACTTGGATATGGAGGAATCCGCTTGGCCAACCCAGAATCGACGATAACGAAGGAAGGATCCCTTTCTTCGGCCTTAATAAGCGGCAAGACTTAACGAGGCTACTTCCGCCATTCCGGCTCGCAGAGTCTCCGCGCGAGAACGAAGTTTGAGTCGAGCAAATCGTGGGCGCATGTATACCCTGATACGGATCAGGAAGTTGCAGTGTATGAAGCTGGAAATTGAACGGAACTGATCGTCGGTGATACGAGCCTGTGGCAATGCGGTATCTTTCATTTTCTCTAGCACCAACGATATGGCAATTGACGATGTGCAGCCGCGCTGTCTCGTAGACTCGCCAATCGTTCTCTCGCGGTAAAGTTCTTTAGAAGCTACCGAATCGATATCGAAACATGGTTGTTCGCAACCGATATTGGGGCTGGCTGTCCCCCCGCGCAAAAGTTACGGACGTCTACATATTGAGAAACTCTTTGTCGCTGTATACGAAACAATTGGAACGAACACTAATCCTGTGCACGAAAGTTTGTTTCCACGTATTGCCAAACTTTCGGAAAACTTATTGCGTTCGCAATATCAGGCCTGGCGGGAACTCTGATGTAGAAAGTCCCTCCTCTCAGGTGATCTCTGCGCGTAGGCAGACATCATTTCGAGTGACTTTACCAACCAATTACTGCTTCACGATGTCTGCCATCAAGTCATTGAATAAGAAGTGAAGACATCTCCCGACGAAAATTTCGATATCGATTTTATTTCAGACTTTAAAGTTTATTACTATTTTCTTAAGTGAAGGAGTTTCTCAGTCGAGAGTTTTCATGTTTTTTCAAAACACTTTAATGAGAAAAACCGGCAGGGTGTCAACTCGACACTGGGCAAAAATCGGTCAAGACAATTATCATAGTTTCGGAGAAAACTGGCGACTGTCAAAACAAGCTGCTGGTGACCCAAGAACCTTAATTGGAGTGTTCTAAAACGAGGGAGCTTCGAATGACGCTTCCAGAGCTGCGTGATAATTAACAGTGATTCGTATTCAGAAAAATCTGTCGAGTCATTAACGAATGAATTTTCTGATGAGACTGATTAAAGCAAAAAAACGATTATGACTTTCGATTATTTGTCCTATTCGTGTCAGGAGCGTAAGAGAGAATGAGAGAGCTGAGTAAATACCGTTGGTCAAGTTTTTATCCTGATCGAATTTCATCAAAGTAGTGACGAAGAAAAAAGCCAGAAGAAAAGTCGACGAAAGTCAGATTGTGGGAGCCATTAGAATGTCCTCACTCGGGGAGAGTCTCACGGTCGATTGCGATTACGTGAAAGGATCTCCGGCTTCGGCTACTAATGCCAAGATCTTTTGGACGTAAGCACTGGAAAAGAGGAAAGATGTATATACAGCTTTTCTATATAGAGAGCGGACCCAACTTCGAGGAAGGAAATCGAGAAACGTCTTCGACTGGGTTGCTGTCGTTTACCCCGTACAAGTCCTCTATTTTCCTCTTTTTCTGTGCCAACATCGCCCCCTCTCTGTCTTTCCCTCTGTTTCTCTTTCGATCATTTGACTCTCTTGTCCTTTTGTCCCTTGCTCTCCTCCAAGTGTTCGCCGCTCGGTCTCTTTCCCTGTTGCTCCTGTCCGCTGTCGCAGCGCGCATACGCTGAAAATCCCGAGCTTTTCACGTAGCCATTTCTAACTTACCGGTGCGATATCGCCTCTGGGCTAACCCGTGCTAGACTACCTTCTCCGTAGTGAGTGGAGAACTTTTACTTCGGTGCTGTAGGTGCGAGAGCATATTCTCTGTCTTTCCTATTCCCCTACATTGTCATCCACACTCATACCTTCCTGTGCAGCTCATCTCGCTCTTTCCCTCGCGCTTTCTCAAAGGCCGAGTAGAGAAGTGCAGGGAGCTTGGTTCGTTGAGATAGCATTGTCGCGCGGGGAACCGGATTTTGCTGCTAAATTAGATCGTTGGGAAAACCGGTGCGGAATATTATTTGCTGGAAAGTGTGTGTGTGTGTGTGTGTGTGTGCGAGTTCCAATGCCGGTACTCCAGCTCGACTATCCGCCAAGCCTTTTGCCATCCTCCCTCCCCCCTCGGCCGCTCCCTCCTCCCTTTTTTCTACCTTATATTCCACCTTTTATATTATAGTTTTGCCGACATAGCGGGAAACAACGAGGACATTTCTTTGCAAGCTCCACTCTCTGTCTCTCCCCGCGTAATTCTCCGACCTTTTTTCCTCCCTTTATCTCATTTTCCTCCTCGCTCCTCTGCGTCTTTATTCACTTGTCGTAACGAACATATTCCAGATGTACAAAGCAGGAGCGAGAAAATTCAATTGAAGGCAGGCTTTTTTCTGCTGCTTCTCTTTCCACTCGTTTCACAAGCTAAAACAGAGAAAGTAACCACCGTGGAAATATGTGGACACACACGCTTGCGTCGACTCGCCCTTCCAGGCTCGCCTGTTTTCGTCTATTTCCTATCCCACCTTTAGTCACTCTCTCGTGGAACAATATTCTTGTAATCACCTCAGATAATGGTGCCCCCTCACGCTGTCAAACGCAATATATACACTAAAAAAGATAGAAGGCTCGTTGTAAGTGGAAAAAAGTGGCAAGTCCTCCATGTAAAAGCGTCCTCGTTCTTTCTCGCTGTAACGTGTATTCCTCTCGAGGAATACAAGAGACGGAGTACTTTCTCGGAGACAATGCACCGGTTGCGGAGTCTCTTGGAAGAAAACTCGGTAAAACACAGTACGAAAGTAATGCATGTCGGGCACTCGAACCACCAAAGCTCAACCTCGTGCGCATCCTTTCTTTCCTTTACTTCCCTATCTCAGCGGATACACATTCTCTCCGAGCGCCCATTACCGTTTACGATGATAGAGACCTTGTCTCGAAGGATTTTCCACTTATCGTTACTCTCAAATCATTTTACCAACAAATTGCGAATTTTACAGTCACACTCGAGCGAATTTCCCGCGGTAAAACGCTCCCTCGAATTTTCCAAACGCTCGTATCTCTTATACACGAGGAATAATCTCATTGCGGCAAAAATCATTTTTTCGTTGCTCTCATATGCGAGAAGGAGGAGAGAAAGTGACAGAATTATTTTCACTCGAGAGTCTGAAGCTTCGAAAAATTTCACAATATTGCATCAGAAAAAATGTCCCTTCAAAATACTTATCGTTATTTTTCCGATACGCACGAAAAACTCGATGTAAAACGCCCCCCCCCCCCCCGATCTGTGGTCCCCCACTGAAACCTTATTCGTGGGCTTCATAATCCCGAAAATTGAGTTGAAAAGTCTTCGAACTTACAGCAAAAAAAATGATGGAGAATGTGACAAACTCGATTTTTAAGATCATCTTCAAAACGGAAGAATGAAAATGTAATAGAAAATGAGGAAGGGAAGGGAATAAGAAAAAGAAGAAGAAGAAAAAGAAAGCACGAGATGAAGAAGAGGTTGAACTTTGCTCGGCGCGGTGGAGCGCTTCTTCTCGCATCGACACATATTCGATTATCCTGGGGACTCGGTGTAATTTATCGTTGCTGTGCTTGGCTGCACTCGGTAATAATTTTATAGCGATATTCTTAAACCCGAGTTTTCCCAAACTTTCCGAGTTGAAGTGTAATTTCAAACTTTAACTGTATATGCTTGTACTTGAAATTTATTAGATTCGTAGAATTATTGCTCTTAAGGTTCCATTAACGAATAATCGATCAAATTCTCGAGTGATTAATCGTCTGTGACAAAGGCGTGGATATACAAGATCTTTTGTATTAAATTTCATCTACTATTACAATCGCACATTCCTGCGGCTCTTACAAGAGAAACGTACACGTATCTGGCTCGTATAATGCTTTTGGTGTGTTCATATACAGCGAGTAAAGGACATATATACGAATGAAGCGTTCTCCGATTTGCCAGGAGGGTCGCACAGGGGGTCGCTCCGACATGAAACTCGCATTACAGGAATCGGGCAATCGTCGACGTGGGAGTCCTCCCTTTATGTGTGTACGTAGAGACATCCGCATACAAGTACACTTCGACTATTGCTAGAACGATTGGAGAGTACACGTTTTCGCTACCAATCTCGTTAGTGACGATAGGAAAGTGTGCAACGAATCGTATTTGATTACAAAATAAAATGTAAAAAAGCTTTTTTTGAATTCCCCACAAAACCTCATAAGACCGAAGCACCCGAGCAGGCTCTGGTGGGAAGAAAAACTTTTTAATTGGAAAACGCTTAGTACGGGGATTATGGAGGAAAGCAGCTAATCCGAATTGCGGATAGGAGGCAAACAAAAATATTACGATCGTCGAATAATCGAATGGGATTTGAGAAATATGAAAAAAAATTTGAAATTTATCACGAAACGTAAGCGACTTTGATTTATCGATGACAAAAAATCAATTTCGAAAGGAAAATTATGATTAAGGGTGATCGATCATGACTTCGGAGTGGAAAAAGAGCCCGAAATTATTTTACTCGTAGCTGTTCTTATTTATATTCACGTTCACCAGTGTTGAATATTCGTGTTATCGATTTTAAGGAGAACAATTACTGGTACATGAGTATTTCATAGCACAGTAATTTGTGAGAACTGGAAAAATGATATCGTCAACATTGCCACCATTTTCAACCGGAAATCAAAACTTTTTTTAAGATTATTTTGTTAAAAACTTGGTGAGGTACAATTTTAATATCTTTCAACAAATTCTTAATGACCTATTTGTTCTAAAATAAATTTTTTCATAAATAATCTTGGATTTTGGGCGAAAAAACCGTGTTCATGGCACTTTTCCATGAGCGGCGTTTATTCGGTGCCTCAAAAGCTCGACTTTGCAATTTAATAACAAAATAACTAGATGGTCAATCTACCCGATACAAAAATTTCAGGTCAGAATCTCGGACTTGACCTCGTGATCGATCGCCCTTAAAAAATCTCGACGGAAGTTACTCGGTCGAATAGTCAATGAAAAAATGATTGGTCACGTAAAATCAAAATATCAAATTCCCAAAAATGCATTCCTAAATGAATTCAGTCTCATTTTGTATGCCGCAGCGCATAAATACGCTTGGCAGCAAAATTTCGATTGTTCCATCAGCAAGTCTGTGTCGTTCGCTAATGAGCAGTTCATGCGTCATTCGCGTATTTATCCGCACAACCGTCGATCGAAGTTGAAGCGTACGAGGGGGATTTTACCAGGTTTTAATGATTACGTGCACGCGTCTACGAGACGCGATATTACATGGAAGTGTTACAGGCCAAGATGAAATGACCTTCGGAAAGTAAATACACGTATTTGCCCACGTTTCTATAAATTTTAAAAACGCATGCGCTGGAAGGATACGAGAGTGACGTTGAGAGGAATAACACAAGGAGAAACGCATGTAGAGATCTGAGGTGGGGCAAGGAGCGTATAAACTCACGGATAGAGAGTGCGCAACAGTGGAGTTTCTATAGAGGCTCTACGTCATTTCAGTTTTTCTTTTCCTCCCGTTGTGTTCCTTCGTTTTTTACGTCTTTTTCCAGTCCTCTCCGCAAACAGGTCTGGAACAGACGTTCGAGGATGGTAACAGACGTGGGCTAGTGCCACGGTCGTAAAATTTTAACTTGCTTCGCTACTTTTACCGTGCGAAACGAGCAACACACGCGTGTTGCTCTCGTACGTGAATGTATATACGTAGGTTAATCCACCTTAAGCCGAACCCATTTTACCTGAGTTAATTTTGGGGCTTGAAAGCACTACGAAGGGAGAGAGAGAAGGGAAAGGAGATCGCGAGGCCGAGAGCAGGAAGCTTTACCGAATTTCATTATTTCTAATTCAAGCTAAACGATTTCGTGTGTATTAAAATTTCGACGTGGGCAACTTTTTATCCGAGCCCGTAGAAAATCAACGACGCTTTTCTGCGCCCATCTATCTCGAATTAAACGAGCTATTTCTGATCTACGAATAGATAGGTTCGGGAAGAACTAAAAGAGCTGGGCAAACGTAATTTGCGAGATTTACTGCGCGGAAACGAATCTGATCTATTTCAATCTTTCGCGATTTTCGTCGTAGCCGCGCGACGAGTAACCTTGATAGTCGCGTGTTTCACGTTCTTCCATTTATTCAAATGATTTTTCCATTGTCAAAGTCAAAGTAGATGCGCTGGAAAGAAGCTTTGATAAAAAAATAAAAAAAACAAAATGTTTGTATGCAGAAGCGTTTATGGATGATGAAATTTTGCAACTGCGGTTAAATTCACGTCACGAGGATTTTTTTTTTTTTTTCTCTTTAGTTTTTTACTTCGTGCCGAATGGCCAATACATAAAATAGGAGGTAGTATCTTGTTTGCAATGGACGTGTACAGGCACGAGAAACTGAACGACGGACGAGAACGTTCGAATAACTTCACTCTCGACTATGTCATAAAGTGGTCAAACGTCACGCGTATTCATGAATAAACGATGGAAATTTACGGAGCAGGAAGGTTCGATGTGCGCATTGACAATGGAAGGAGTGACGGAACATTTCATCGGGCTTGTATTTCAGCACTTTTTCACAGGAGCATGATAATGTTTTATGAATATTCTACACAAATATGATTCGACGAAACATACAGAATTTCTAATATTTCAATGTTTTCATCAATTCCACCGCTTCGATCGATAACACGCGCTTTCTATTTTTGTACTCTCGTAATTGTTATTTCGAAATTCCGGCTCATGCTCAAAGCTTTTTATTCCATTTTCAGGGAGCCCCTGATGAATGATTCAACGAGATCTTTCGAGCGGAACTATTTCCTTAAAATCCACAACTGATTCGTATTGAAATTCGTAATGGAGCGATGAAATAAAGGAGGTAAAAATTGCTCAAACGGCCAAAGCGAATGGGAGAAAACCGAATCGTTTAGAAGCTCCGATTGACTTTCGTCCCATTTGAAAATCGACGCAGTGAAATGATGAGGCGCGCATTAAATTTGTGCAATAAAAATCACCGTGTGAAAGCCCGAGTGACGGGAGCAGTCTGCAATCGAATTCAGTTTGCGGCTGCAGTCAAGGAACATGCGTAGCCTGTAACGAGGACAATATCGACGAAGCGAGCTCCCACCGAAACGTCGTCGCGCGTACGTGTCGACGTATGAACCAGCATTTTTGCAATTACGTCCGCACGTGTTTTCGTTTTCTCTCTCTTATTTGTCCCATCGCGCAACAAAATTGCAACCCGATAATGGAACGCCGAAGAATTGTTAATCGGGAGTCGTGAATGGTCCGCGGTATTCACACGTTGACAAAGACCTCGAGCGGGCGTATGAGAACGAATAGTGTGTGAAGGAGCAATAAAATGAGAGGGAAAAAACGAGCCGGGAAATGCACTCGCCGCCTTCGTAATTACACGCTTCCGAAGAGCAGCAGTTTGCCGAAAGTTGGCAAGCTCCGATGGAAACATGCACGCATTTGCAACAGGCGATTATTGGTCGGGTTTCGTGTACGTTCAATACTCGATGTACGTAATTGGGACGCGATCGAACATCAATTTGCAACGTTTGTATGAGAACACGCACGTAGATAAATTTATTAGACCGTACGAGTGTGAAGAGCTACAAGGTCAGTGTGCCCCAACGGATAGCGAAACTTTCTCAAGAGTTTCCGCGTTCCTCAACGTAGAACAACAAAAATAGTATATGATCGCAGTTGCTCCGGGCGACTGAAAATTTCGAGCGAACGAGCCGCGTTGTTGCTGGCATATATTTTGAGGGAACCGCGCAACAAGGAAGGTAACGGAAAAACACATTTTGGAGGTTGAGCCTCTTGAACAATTTCCAGGCAAATCAGACGCCGCTGTGCGAGTAAAAAGTTGGTGAGCTGCGCGACAAACGTATCGCGAGTGATTGGAGAAAAGTAAAGATTTCGTATCAGTTTTTTTGGAATGAAAAAATATTTTTTGTGAGATAAGACGGATAAGCTGGATCTCAGTGTATTCGAGGCAGTTATTTCCGTATTGATGATCGTCCGCGTGGTTCAATTATAACGGGAATTCCCTCTGATGAGACGGGAGGATAAGAAAATGCGACAAACCAACCACGCCGATAATGAGCCCGAAAATCTTATCTCGAGAGCACTTATTCTTGGTGAAAGTCTCTAAAAAGCAAACGACGAGGATTCCAACGACCATTATCTAGCTAATGAACTCGCGGCTGATCCCACGAAATCGATTTTTCAGCCTGGAAAACCCTCGTTCGCTCATGGAAATGTGTCAATTCGACGCGGAAAGCATTTTTTTACAATTATTTATCCGAGGAGCGCGTGACGAAATAGAAGAGCATAAATGAAACGTACCTCAAAAAATTGTGGCGGTATCGCGTTTGCGCTTTTTATTACGACCGGGTGTCTCGATACGACGAACAAACGCACCGGAAGATTATCGATTTCGGAGTTTATCCTCGGGTCGTGCATGCATGGGATGAGGACGCCCACATCTTGACGTGCGTACGATTTGTGATAAGAATGTTGAATCCTCGGTCCGCAAGTATAAAACGACGGACAAAATGCACGACGCGATAAAGATGGAGGGTGAACGGGAAGAGAAGCAACCGCTGGCGCGTCCGGCACGCGACTACGAGAGCCGCGAATACCGCGCGAGAAGAGCGCGAGCGTGCGATATACGCTTCCAGATAGATATACACACGTACAGACGTATACGAAAATGCCGAGATCCGAGCTGCTCGCCGAGGCGTCGCGACGTCAGCCGCGCGCTCAACAACCCCCTCTCTTCGAACCGACTCTCATCGCACTCCCATGCCGATCGGCGCCGACTCCTATTCTCGGATGCATTCGCCAAAGCTCAACTTTCCATTGGCTCGGGAAGGAGCTCGCGCCTCTCGCTCAAAACACCCACGCAACTATACTTTTCACCGATTGTCACGGGGAGGCCTGGACGGACACGATATGCTTGGCGGGACTGCTTCCTATTGGAAATAACAAGTGCACGACGCTTCTCAGATTATTTTATCAAACGCGCCCTTAATTGGGGGCTTTTAACGAAGATCGTTGGAAAAGAATTTATGCGAATTGGTAAATCACGGGGTAATGGGAAAATTTATGGGAGATAAAATCCATGGAAGCTTTCAGCCAGGAAAGCGGTTCGGGACAAAAAACGTTGATATTAAAAACTGATTTCGTTCAGGAGGGTCCACAAAGGGTAGTGAAATTTCGATTATATTGAGCATCCCCTTGTCGAGATATTTACTCTCGGAACAAGCATTTCCAGCACGAATTACATGGCCCGTAATGTATCATATTTCTGTAGAATATCACATTCTGTCATATTGAAAATCAAGAGAGACGGAAACCGACGAGAAATTGTGTCTATTGCAATGAACAGACGCGCGAAATGTATTTTGAAAGAAAATCTGTCGGTGTTCATCGTGAATATCGGATGGATAAATTGCAATTGGACTGATCCGACGATGCAAAACTTGGCGAAAGTTGTGGACTGCATCAGGAAACTGAATCATTTGAGGGGGCGTCCTGCTTTAGAGAGTCAAAAAAATCGATTGTTTCCAGATGAAAATTCCTATTTTTTTTCCATTTTCATATATTTATCTTCCACATGAACCTATAAAAACCAGAAAAAAATTGCGAAATTTTATATTTACAGCACGTCGAAGTGATATTTTTCTTCTTACAAGAAACATTTTTTTCGAACTCGCTAAAACTGTCCATCCCTAAAACTGAAGTTACCATCGTCAGTTCTCGAGTTTTCTAACTCAATCGTAAATGAAAAAATGGACGACGATTCGTGAGCTCGCAAGTATGGAAAGTGGAGGTTCACGAGTGATAGGGAAACCCTCGACTTATTCGAGGCTCCGAACGACGCGGCTTCCTTGGAATGGGCAGACATTTTTTATGCGAACCTTAAAGCCCAATTCCCACTTGAGGTTTTCAGTGGATTGGCCAATCTCGGGTCAAAGCACGTTCATCTCGTTAGCAACGTTCCTCAAGGCAAGGAGCCCCAACATGCCTTCTCCCCACTTTCCATAATTGAAAAGGGAGCGCCGCACGAAGAAGATAAATCAAAATGGTCTGTGCGAGCCAGTTGAACGAAATGAGTGTTAAGTTCCTTTAACGGAGGTGCGAATAATCGTTGACGTAGATTTTTTTATCATCGGGCGCGTTTGATTCTCGGTTGTTTTTTTTTTTTTAAACCATAAAAATGTGCGATTGACGTGACTCATGGGACCACGGTAATTGACTCGAGTAGTTTGGCAATAGTTGTCAAAGAGCTCGACGATTGAACGAACAAGTTTGATTGAGTTTTCAACGGTCGTCAAGCAGGAAGCAGCGTTTTTATGAAATAGGAAAAGAGAAATATCCGGCCACACAATCAAGCAAAGGCTTACGGAAATGAACAATAACGTTTACGGAAATGAACCCGAAAAGTTGACTGTGAAATGATCGTACGCGTACACAACCGCACGAACATTATTGATGCAGCAAATCCGAGAGATTCACTCGAGACAAAATTTTTATTTCAAGTTCAGCATTAAATGAACGACGAACGATAACGACGCTGCTGGGTCATGGAAGAAAAACTTATTGAAACATAAAAACCGATAAAAACAGCACAAAACAGTAGAATCCGCAAACGCCAGCGTCTGGAGGCGGTGTAGCAACGTCACTGAGAAAAACAACCCAAAAAACGCTCCGAATATTTTTTCATGCCAACAGTCCCGCAGTTTATTCAATGTTGAAATTTATCTGAGCCGATTGTTCGACAGGCGATTCAATCGGATTTCCTCATTTCCAATATAACGATTAGCAAAGTGCGTTTGTCCGGCGCGCGCTGAGTAAATTTTGCGGCATATTGGTCGGTAAAAACACACAATGGAAAGAGAAAAAACAACGGTCCAAGGCCCATGTCGCTTCGAACGATTTTTGTTGGAAAGTTTTCGACTGAACGCCGCGCTCGAAAACTCCCGGTCCACCTGCTACACCATTTTCGATTCGAAACGGAGCAGCGAAATGTTGGCCGCGATTTCGTCCCTCTCTTCGTCTCTATTTTCCTTCCTCTTCGTCTCCTCTCCCCTTTCTCCTCGGTATTTTAGCAAACCTATGCTGATATATATCTGCATA